>NC_050575.1:325741518-326451518 GCF_011100635.1 Trichosurus vulpecula
TCTTCCCTGAAGTTTCAACTCAAATCCCACCTTCTGTAAGAGGCCTTTCTCAGTCCATTCTCATATACCTCCCCCAACACCTTTTCTCGAAGGCGGCACAGTGGATAGAGTTCTGGACCTGGAGTCAAGAAGACCTTAGTTCACATCCAGCCTCAGTCTCAGATACTAGCATACTAGCTGTGTGACCCTGGGCTAGTCACTTAACCTCAGTTTCCTCAACTATAAAATGGGAATAATAAAAGCACCTACCTCCCAGGGTTATTGTGAGACTCAAATGAGATAATATTTGAGAAAGGGTTTAGCACAGTGTCTGGTATATAGTAGACACTTAATAAATGCTTGTTTCCTTATTTCCTTCCTTCCCTCTGAGATTACTTTCCATTTTGTTGTTGTTGTGTCACTCAGTTGTGTCCGGCTCTTTGTGGCCCCATGGACCATAGCACACCAGACAGTTCTATCCCCCGCTATCTCTCAAAGTCCATCCAAATTCATGTTACTTGTTTCCATTATGCTATCTATCCATCTCATCCTTTGTTGTCCCCTTTTCCTTTTGCCTTCAATCTTACCCAACATCAGGGTCTTTTCCAATGTGTGCCACCTTCTCATTAAGTGGCCAAAGTATTTGAACTTCAGCTTCAGTATTTGACCTTTCAGTGAATAGCCTGGGCTAATTTCTTTAAGTGTTTAATGATTTGGTCTCCTTTTTATCCAAGGTGCTCTCAAAAGTCTTCTTCAGCATCACAATTTGAAAGCGTTGATTCTGCAGCACTCACCTTTCCTTATAATCCAACTTTTACAGCAATACATTGCTACTGAAAAAAACCATAGCTTTGACCACATGGGCCTTTGTCAACAGGTGATATCTCTGCTTTTTAATATGCTGTCCAGATTTGCCATAGTTTTCCTTTTGAGGGGCAACTGTCATTTAGTTTCAGGATTGCAGTTGCTGTCTGCAATGATCTTGAGCCCAAGAATATAAAATCTGACACTGCTTCCATTTCTTCTCCCTCTATTTGTCAGGAAGTGATAGGACCAGTTGCCATGATCTTTGTTTTTTTTTTGATATTGAGTTTCAAGCCAGCTTTTACACTCTACTCTTTCACCCTCATCAAGAAGCTTCTTAATTCTTCACTTTCTGCCATCAGAGTGGTATTGTCTCCGTATCTGAGATTGCTGATATTTCTCCTGGAAACCTTAACTGTGCTTTTTATTCATCCAGCCTGGCATTTTGCATGATGTACTCTGCTTATAAGTTGAATAAATACAGTGACAATATACAGCTTTGTCATACTCCTTTTCCATCTTAAACCAATCATTTGTTTTTAGTTCAGTTCTAACTGTTGCTTCTTGGCCCACATATAAGTCCCTCAGGAGACAAGTAAGATGATCTGGTCATCCTATTTCTTTGAAAACTTGCCACATTTTGTTGTGATCTATGTAGTCAAAGGCTTTAATGTAGTCAATGAAGCAGAAGAAGATATTTTTCTGGAACTCCCTTGCTTTCTCCATAATCTTGTAAATGGTGGCAATTTGGTTTCCAATTCCTCTGCCTCTTTGAAAACCAGTCTGTTCTTCCGGTAATTATCATATATTGCTGAAGCCTAGATTGCAGCATCTTAAGCATAACCTTGCTGGCATGTGAAATGAGTGCAATTGTTCAGCAACTTAAACATTCCTTGGATTGGGACATAAACTGATCTTTTCGAATTTAGTAGCTACTGTTCTGTTTTCCAAACTTGCTGGCATATTGAGCACAGCATTTTAACAGCACCATCTTAGGATTCTACATAGCTCAGCTGGAATTCCATCCCTCCACTAGCCTTATTGTTAACAATGCTTCCTAAAGCCCATTGACTTCATTCTCCAGGTTGTCTGGCTCTAGATCAATAACTATACCATCATGGTTACTGCTGATGTTAAGATCTTTCTTGTATGGTTCTTTTGTGTATTCTTGTCACCTCTTCTTAATTTCTTCTGCTTCAGTTAAGTCTGTATCATTTTTGTCTTCTATCATGCTCATTTTTGCATGAAATGTTCCCTTGATAGTCTCTAATTTTCTTGAAGAGATCTCCTGTCTTTCACATTCTATTGTTATCTTCTATTTCTTTGCATTACTCACTTAAGAAAACCTTCTTATCTCTCCTTCCCTTTACTTCCCATTTACACCATATATATTTTATATGTAAATTTTTTGCATGTTGTCTCGCCCATTAAAGATGAGTTTCTGGAGGGCAAGCTTTCTTTGTATCCCTAACTCTTAGTATATTTCCTGGCACAAAGTAAGCACTTAATAAAGGCTTGTTGACTGACTGACTAACTTTTGCCACCCTGACCTTCACACCTCTCTGTGTACACTCACTGCACTATGGATTATTATTTTGCCTTCTTCCTCTGTGAAGATAGGATATGTTGTTGAGTCATTTCAGTCATGTCTGACTCTTTTGACCCCATTTTTGCATTTTCTTGGCAAAGATATTGGAGTGGCTTGCCATTTCCTTCTCCAGTGTGCCCGAGGTCACACAGCCAGCAAATGTATGAGGCCAGATTTGAAGTCATGAAGATGAATCTTGCTGACTACAAGCCCAGTGCTCTATCCACTGTGCCACCTAGCTGCTCCAAAGATGGAATATGCATTCCCCAGAAAACGATTTCTTTTTAAACAGTGTTCAAAATAATTTGAAACCTGTTATCTCTAGCTCAATCTCAAATAAATAGTTAAGAGAATTCCTAGGAAGGAGTTAGGCACTCTTCTCACCTCCCTTCAAGAATGCCATTGGATTCTTGTTTTTTAACGACCCACCCCCTCCTCCCTCCCTCTAGCATCCATCTCTTAATTTCACTGCTGCAAATCTCTGGTGCTTATGTAAGGTTTCCACATCTCAGTTCCATTAGGGGACACTGTTGACATATCCAAGCAATTTCTCTGCCACCCACCACCCTCCCCAAGCCCAGTAAGTCTCAATTCTCTATATGACAGATTTTAGGCTTTTATAGCTCAAATTTTGGCTGCCCATCAATATATCTACTTATAATACTGTTGCTAGGAAACTAATGGCTTCTTGAAACACTTTCACCTAAAGCTGTGCTTTCATGGAACCCATTAATAGACATTAGGTGGCTGATGACTATATTACATAAATGTTTCAAAACAAAGAAAACAATAATATGCTGCCCAATTTTATGAGGCAAAACTTTTCTGATGAGAAAACTTGATAAAGGCAGCATTAAAAAGGTGACAGTATGATTTCAGTTATGGACATATATGTCCATATCATTAAACTAAAGATGCAGTGAATCAAATGCAACAATGAATCAAAGAATTCTTCACTGTGAGTGAGTAGGGCTCATACCCTGAATGCAAAGAAGCTTCAACACAAAGAAAATTAACTGTATGGTATCTTATTCAGAGACTCCAAAAAGAAACAGATAAGATTCAACATGGAGAGAGTTGTAGTTTTCTCCTACACATAATCAAGGACGTGTACTCAAAACCAAGAGACAATATTGTTCTCAACAGAGAATCTATAGATAGTATTCCCATTCAAAACAGAGCCAGAGAAGGCTGCCTTTTGCTAAAGTCGGGATAGGAAAGGTTTGGAACTGGCGAGAATAAATTGAATAGCAAGCATAAGCTTATTATCAGGAATCTACAACATTCTGCTCAAGTCAGAGGTTCCAGAATGAGGGCCGTGACCAACTCCCTCCCTCCCCCGTGTAACCATTGCTGATTATGAAAAACCACTCACAAACTCACAGAATTCATAATCATATAGGTTTCCATTGTACCATTAATGGAAGTAAGATTATGCAGTAAATAAGAAAGTTCTCTCATTGGTTCTTTAGTTTAGATCTCTTTTGTTTAAAGCCTCAATGCTTCCCTTACCCATGCATAAAGACTGAGCCAGGAAGGAATTCATGAGAAATTCGTAAGGTTGGTACAAATCAAATATCCTGAAAGGTCCAAGGGAGGAAGGCTTATTATTAATCTGAGGAGACAGCATTTGAACTGGACCTAAAAATGGACAAGATTTCTTTCTTTCTTTTTATTTTATTTTTTATTGGTTTCTTTTTTAATAGAATTTTATTTTTTCCAATTACATGTAAAGATAGTTTTCAACATTCATTTTTTATAAGATTTTGAGTTCCAAATTTTTCTTCCTCCCTCTTCTCCTCTCCCCCCTCCCCAAGATAGCAAGCAATCTGATATAGGTTATACACATTAGCCATGTTTTGAAAGAAGAAACAGAAGAAAAGGAAAAACCATCCCCAAAAAGTGAAAATAGTATGCTTTGGTCTTCATTCAGACTCCATAGTTCTTTCTCTGAATGTTTATGACATTTTCCATCACCAGTCTTTTGGAATGTCTTGAATCATTGTAGTGCTGAGAAGAGCTAAGTCTATTTATCATAACTGATATCATATTATATGGGATGGAAAATTCAAATAATGGGAGAGACATCGCCTCCTCTAGGAAACTGATGGAGGGAGGCAAAGTACAAAGTACAAAGGAAATGCAGCACTAGATGTACTCTTAATGCAAAGATTCCTGCCCACCTCCATCTCTTCTCACCATTGGCTGGGAGGCAGGCTTACAATCTAGGAGCAAAAATACAGAGCCAATCCATACACACTTTCCTTATTTGCCCACTAATGTGGCCATGATATGGCTAAAGAGAAGAAATGAGGAAGGAGAGGGGGACCTTCCTGGAGCAGAGAACAGTAGTCCATTAGTAGTCCATTATCTCCCTATTTGGTAAAATTCTTGTGCTAGCACCCAGAGAGAGGGAAGGGAGGGGCACCTGTAGCTTCAGGCCCTGACTTTCTAGAAGTTAGCTAAGTCACTACCAGGTTAAATTCTAAGCCTCTCCTAATCCCTCAGACATTCCCCATTCCAGAAATATGAGGAGAGAGTAGCCCCTATATTCTTACCCTGTGAAGTCTTCACAAATTATCCTTCTCACTCAATATCATAGCTGATAACAGCACAATGTTGCTGTTACTGTGTACAATGTTCTCCTGGTTCTGCTCACTTCACTCAGAATCAGTTCATGTAAGTCTTTGGTGGATAGGATTCCACAAGGCAGAGGTAGGAAGAAGTCATGATATAAACAAAGACATGGAGGTAGAAGAGGTTGTGTATGAGGGGATAGATTGCAGGGGTGGGGGTATTAATGGGTTCCATGAAAGCACAACTTTAGGTGAAAGTGGGTGGTAGAAGTGAATAGAAAATTATTTTTTTTAGTTGGAATTTAGGGTAAGTGAAGGGTGGTGAAGTAAGGTAAGGCTCAAAAAACAAGGAAAGAAAGGTAAGGTGGACTAACAGGAAATACATTCTCACAACATGAAGAAAGCTAGTTCCAGGTACCAAACACGGCAGGAGTGGAGTTCTTTGTGAAAGTACGTTAAGAAAAATTCATAAATTTTCTCTCAGTGGCATTGGTCTGAAAATAACTAGTCAACTAAGAATTCACAATTCAGGATAGCCAACAAAGAGAAGACCTCCTTGACTAGTCTCAGTAACAGCAGCACAATCACTTACAGATGGAGAGGTAGTACCCCTCCAGCACTGGTTCCAGCACTGAGGAATTGGTAACTCTGTAATTCTCCCGGAACAAAGGAGCTACTTTGCTGCTAATCCAAGTTGTTACCTGTATTTCCTCTTCCAGATTCTCCCCAGCCTCCAGAAAGTTGGTGGTAGACCCTAGGGGGAAAAGCATCTTCTCCTTTCACAAGTCAATTTAAGAAATATTTGTTGAATTATGGGATTATGTGATGGTTGAATTATTGACAGTGAACTTTGACAGACTGAAGAAAATGGAGAGGACTACTCTCTCTAAAGAAGAAAAGAATGGAATCCCCAGACTAAAAGCCTGTGTGTTTAACTTTGATTCCTGGCAAAATTCTAGAATGGATTGTTAAAGAGATGGTCATGAACATCTAGAAAAGAAACCTTCAATCAAGAGGAGGCTTCATCAAGAACAGGGCATCAGGCCAGACTAACCTTATCTACTTTTTTGGACAGGGCTACTGAAGTGGCAATCAAGTGAATGGTGGAGAAAGCAGCCTTCCTAAATTAAGCATTTGACAATATTTACTTACCCATTATAAAATAGTTATACTTTGCAAATATAAGAATAATGGGGACTATTTTTTAAACATAATTAGGAAGAGATAACTTTTAATTTTCCACTGTAGGGTGTGTGCTCAAAGTCTGCAAAGGGTTGAGGGTGGCCACATATGCATATTAAAGGCGAGAATGATGGGGCAGCTAGGTGGTGCAGTGAGTGAGCACCGGCCCTGGAGTCAGGAGGACCTGAGTACAAATGCGGCCTCAGACATGTACTAGCTGTATGACCTTGGGCAAGTCACTTATCCCCAATTACCCTGCCAAAAAACAAACAAAAAAGACCAGAATGTAGAATGGCAGGAGGAAGAAAAGATCCTGTTTCCAGGGATTAAGTTTCTATGCCTTTTCTGCCTCCCACTATTCATTTGTTTGATCCAGCCCTCAATAAATAGGACATAGAGATTTAAGCCTAAAGGCACTCATTACCTGGAGTTGTTCTGAGCTCCGAAGAACTTAGCTCCTCAGGTCAGTTTCCTCCTAGATTGAAAGCATCTCTTTAGGTCAAGACTCTGAGAACTGACTGACTAACTGTCCTTAAAGAAGAAAAAGGCAAGAAGGGGTTTTACTTAGTCCAAGGATTGAGTTTTAGGGTTTTACTCTTTTCTAAGCAAAAAGTCCTTTATGTTTTAGGCTAAAAGAAGAATGACAGCCCTTCCCCGCATCCCCCTTTATGATAAAGACTCCAGCTGTAGCTAGAAGTCAGAAATAGAGAGAAAAATTACCCAGCCCTATGGCAAGCAGGGTCAATCCTAGCAGTAACTACAAGACCAATGAAGCACCAGCAAGCAGTGACTGTGCAAGACCAGCATGGTGCAACAACCAGCAGATGCTACATGTCTTACAAAGACTACATTCCCTGCAGAGAGTACATGCTACATCATACCAGTGTGGAGTGGGCCATGATAGCCTCACCATAAGACATCAGTTGCCTTGTGGTGCTAGAGACAACTGCCTCTCTACTTGTATGCCCCTCCACACACTGCATGGCCACATGTTTTCCCTTTCTAAGTGCCTTTTTAAGTATGCTCCCTACATGTATCAGCTCTTTCCATTGATGGTATATGTACTTGTGGGAGATTATCCCCCAGGTTGGGGCATCTAGGTGGCACAGTGGACTGACAGCAAAGTTCGGAATCAGAAAGATTCTTCTTCTTGAGTTTAAATCTGGGCTCAGACACTTCCTAGCTGTGACCCTGGTCAAGTCATTTAATCCTATTTGTCTCAGTTCCTCATCTGTAAAAATGAGCTGGAGAAGGAAATGGTAAAAAAAAAAAAAATCCAGCATCTTTGCCAAGAATACCCCAAATGGGGTCATGGAGAGTCAGACACAAGTGAACAACAACAAACAACAATTCCCCAGGTTTATGGTGGGGGGTAGGAAAAGGGGAAAAGCTATATTTTTATTGCTAATTCTGCTTTTTATGCTAATTCATTACATGCATTTGCCTTGAATTACTTGTCTCCTCAGGCTAACTAGTAAAAGCAAAGGTAGGGGCTCATTAGCTATGGTTTCCAGTGGAGGTGGACCCACAGAATATCTTGAACCTGGAATATACTTATTTGGGCAACCTACACACAAGTTAGGCAGTGCCTCTGGGTACCAGGTAGCAAAAGCACAAAATTAAACATGATACACAAAGAGGATTTCTCTAATAAAACCGTTCTTCGATGCTTCATTTTGCTGTAGTGATGATCCTGACTTCTCAAAGGCTTTGACGCTGGATTTGACACTCTGTTATCATCTACCAAGCTGTAAAGACTTGAAGGAGAGGCCAGTGATAGACTCATGTTCCTGGTTTGGAGAGGAAAGGAAACTGGCCACCAGATGATGATTTTATTTTATTTTATTTGTCATAGCACCGTATAGAACTGGCTATGAAAGCATGGTGAAGTCGTAATTAGCATTGGTGAAAGAGTCCCTATGATGATAAAATCATGGATCTTCCTTAGAAGTATTTAAAATATCAGCATATCCAAACCCAAACTGATCATCTTTCCCCAAAACCCTCCTTCTTCACTACTATTGTTGAGGCTGCTAATGTCCTCCCTGTCACCCATGTTTGAAGACTTTTTGAGGAGTTAGGGTAACATCCTCAACTCCTCCCTCTCTCATTCCCCTACCCCAAATCCAATCTATTCCCAAGGCTTGTGGCTTCTTTATACTATGTCTCACATATGCCCACTTTTTTCCTTTGATCCTGCAGCTGCCTGAGTGCAGGCCCTCATCAGCTCATGCCTAGCCTACTACAATAGCCACATGATGATGGTTGGTCTGCCCACCACAAGTCTCTCCCCACTCCAGTCCATCTTTTACACAGCTGTCAAAGTGCTTTACCTAAAGCTCAGATCTGACCATATAACCCTCTCCTCAATAAAACTCCAATGGCTCCCTATCACCTCTAGGGTCAAATACAAAATCCTCTGGCATTCAAAGACTGTAATAACCTGTCCCTCTCTTTCCATTTCTCTTACCCTTTACATCTTCCCCATATGTACTCTCTGATCCAGTGATGCTGGCCTCCATGCTATTCCTCAAACAAGATACTCCATCTCCTGACTCCAAGCATTTCTCTGGCTGTCTCCCATGTCTAGAATGCTCTCCCTCCTCATCTCTACCTCCTGGTTTCTCTAGCTTCTTTCAAATCTCAGCTAAATCTTCTACAGGAAGCCTTTTCTGATCTCCCATTAATGCCAGTACCTCCCCTCTGTTGATAATCTCTAATTTATCCTGTATATTGATTGTATGTACATGATTGTTCACATGTCGTTTCCCCCATCACATTGTGAGCTCCTCTAGGGCTGAGCTTGCTGTTTACCTTTCCTTGTATCCCCAGTGCTTAACATAGGGCCTTGTATATAGTAAGCACTTAATAAATATTTTATACGTGTGTGTGTATGATCTCTAAATATCTATAGATAACATGTGTTATTTGTATGTATATGTACCTATACGTACACATATAACTATGTGTACATATATGCATGTGTGTGTATATATACATGTGTGTGTGTGTGTGTGTGTGTGTGTGTGTGTGTGTGTAACTAGCTACTATCCCTTGAAAGGAAAATTGTGTTCTCATCCTCCTTACTAGAACAATACTTTGTAAAGTCAGGATAAATGAGAAGAGTAAATTAAATAAATAAAACGCTATTGGGGGTAACAAGAAAGGCAGGAGTCATAAATCTTTCCCAACCAGGATGAAAAATCTGGTCAACCCAACAAGCATATGTGTTCACTGTATACCAGGTAGGGCAGCTATGTGGCTCAGAGAATAGAGCACTGGGCTTGGATTTATCTTCATGAGTTCAAATCTGGCCTTAGACACTTACTAGCTGTTTGACCCTGAGCAAGTGACTTAACCTGCTGTTTGCCTCAGTTTCCATATCTGTAAAATGATCTGGAGAAGGAAATGGCAAACCACTCCAGTATCTCTTCCCAAGAAAACTCCAAATGGGATCATGACTTTCCCAATGCATGTATCCCCTCTATTATATCATTAAGGAGTAATTATAAGCCTCTACTGAACACCACTGGGAACTCAGTACCTCACAAAGTATCACATTCCATTCTGAGGATAATCTTAATACTAGGAAAGTTCATCCTAATAGTGAGCTGAAACCATTCCTCCCTGTAACTTTCACCAATTGGTTTTAATTCTATCCTGTATAGCCAAGTAGATTCCTTTGATGTTTTTCATACTTTCAACCACTCCATCCTCTGGAATGCTTTCTTCTTTAGTTTCTGTAGTACTTTTTTCTCCTTGTTCTCTTCCTTTGCATTTTACTGCTGTCTCTCAGTCTATTTTGTTGGCTCACCATCCATTTCTTGACCCTACCCTGCCTCCCCTTCAAACATGACAGTCCCCAAAGGCTCTTTCCTATGTCCTCTTTGCATATATAATCTCTCCCTTGATCTTATGGGTTCAGTTATCATCTCTACACTGATCACTCCAAAATCAGTATATCCACCTTTATTTATCTGCCTCACTCCTAAGCACCATTACTGCATCACCAGCTGCTTCCTCAACATGATCACCTGGATGTCCCATTGGCATCTAAAACTTAGCATGTCCCAAAATGCAACTAATCATCTCCTCAAACTAAGACTTCCCCTATTCCAAACTTCTGTTCCTATTGAGGGTACCACCATTACCCCACTCACACAGATTCTTAACTTTTAAATTACCCTTGACTCTTCTCTTTCCTTCACTCCACATATCCAAATAGTTGCCCTGTCCTTTCAATGTCTCCTACAATGATCTTCTAAATCAGGCCCTTTTCAACTCTTACCTAGACTATTTAATAATAAGACAATTGATCTTTCTGCTTCTCATCTCTCCCTTCTCTGATTCGTCCTCCATACAGATAACAAAATAATGTTTTCCTAAGGAATAAGTCTGACCATGCAATTCTCTTGATCAAAAGTTATCAGTGGCTTCCTGTGGCCTCTGAGATAGAACATATATTCTCTTCCATTTGTCCTCTAAGGCCCTCCAAAATCTAGTTCCAACATACCTTTACTGTGTTATTTCATGGGATTCCCCCTTTATATACTCTATTTTTCCAGCCAAACTGGACTATTAGCTGTTAGCCAAATTTTTCATTCCATCTTTCCCCTCCACACTTTTAATCAGCCTATCTATCATCCATGCCTGGAATTATTCTCTCCTCACTTCTGCCTCTGAGAAACTATATTTTCCCTCAGATTCCACCTTTTCTAGGAAATCTTTATTCCTCTCCCAATTGCCAGTAATATCCCCCTCCTCAAATTACCTTGTACCATATATATGTGTGTGCATATTGTATACCTTCAATTGAATGAAAGCCAGTTTATCTTTGTCTTTGTATTCCTACATACCTACTACAAGGTCTTAGATGATAGAGGCACTCAATAAAAATTTGTTGAATTTGACAGTTTATGGTAAAGATGCTTTCATAATCTGTTTTTTTTTTAAATTCTGGATATATTGCTTTTTGTTTTGTAAAAGCTTTTATAGAACCAAATAAAACAATTTGGACTTCTTTAATTTCTTTCCATTTGTTGAATATATCAAAATTTTCTACCACTCCGTAATGGTAACAGGTAGAAGATTCTATTCATTTGTCAGGAGGAAATACAATCTTCCTGCTTTCACTAATACTAATCCTATCCAAATCTTAACCCATATAAAGACACAGAGATATTCACACAATACTAAACCTAGTTCATATATTTTATGCTACTAACTCCAAATCTAGTTCTGAAAAAATCTAAACCTACCTGTTCTTATCCCAACTTGATATGAGGGTATTGTTCTTGAATTACCTTTTCAACCCACTTAATCCTCTTTGTCCTATCCTTCCCTCCCCCTCAAACCCCTTTCATTCTTTGTGAACATCTAAAATCAATTTATTACTCTTTCCTGTCTCCCCTTGAGCCCACTTTAAAAAATCACAACAAACTGGCTTTTGTTTGTATGTTTGTCTTCCCCCTCATCTTTGAAGGTGAGATTAGCTAACAGTTGTCATAAACCAAATTACTTTCAGATTTATTTTGATGAGGTTAGTCAGATTCTATGATCTTGTTTTCACACATCAAAACTTGCCATAAGGTTGACTGTCATCTATGAGGGGATCAGATTCATGTGAATCACTAAATGACCACCTTTTGTCTTTAAAAAAAATGCTCGGTGTAAGCAGAAAAGACTGATTTGAGAATGAAGTCCTATGTTTTTAAATTTTCAAGATGTTATATGTCACCTGCATATTTCTCATTTTTATAGAAAGAGTGTGAATCAGTGTTTTGACTATTTGCAAAATAATCTCTTGTCATTATAGTCTTGAAATATAACAATAGTGTATTTAGAATAGTTGAATTTGGGATCTACAGCATTGACAAACCATGGATTCTGTCAATTTCTAATCTGTTCATCTCTTTCAATATTTCTGGGAAGTTTTCTTATATAATTTCCTTTTATACGGTTGTAAGATTCTTTTCTTTTTCAAAATTTGCAGACAACCCAATAATTTTAAAATTTTCATTCCTTGCTCTATTCATCCATCATTTATGATCTTATAAATGCCAAATCTTTTTCTAGTTGTATGATTTTCAAGAATATTATTCTTATTCTAATGTTTCTACCACTCTTTCCTCCTACGAAATAAGAATGTTTTTCACTAAGCCATACACACACACATAAAAACACACACACGTGATATATGTGTATAAATTTTTTGCATGGATATTTCTTTTTTGTGAGTTTTTTTTGAAGGGGGGAAGGCAGGGCAATTGGGGTTAAGTGATTTGCCCAAGGTCACACAGCTAGTACATGTGTATGTACTGTTTTGTTTTGAACAGGTTCTTAGGTTCTTAGATCTGCTTTACTAAGGAAAGATAGCTGTTTCAGGGATCACATTAAATACAGACAGGAAATACAAAGAAGAGAAATAAAGACCAACAGACAGGGCTCTACTGCCTGAATCAAAGCTTTACACATACCAGGGGAGTACCAAGCTCTTACCTCTGAGCAGTCGGGGAATTCTGAACATACGGCCACTCAGAGTCTCAACCAGGGAATCACAACATCTTTCTCATAAGCAAGCCCCCAAAGCAAAAGCTCACTTCTCAGAATATATATTCTTTAGGCTCAGCGCCTAATTATAAATTAACAAAAAGTATGGAAGCCTTCTTATAAGCAAGCAAGCTTCCCTTAATGGGCTCCACATGAGGCCTATTGATAGGCGGGGAAGATCTTATTCCTCATTAACCTTACGCCTGGTCAGGGCAAGGGATGTCCAGTAGACAGCAAGCATGCTCACTCACCCTCATGAGGAAGGCCTCTAGGATATTGGCTGACACCCTCGTAGAGAACTTTTGAAAGAACATGAACAACCATAGCACAGAATGGGCAAGCATGGATGGGTTGCGATCTATGTTGTTAGAGGGAACACTAGAATCAATGAGATCACAGATGCATTTGAATATCTTGAGTATTTCTTACTTTTTTGTAATTCTTTTGATTTTTTAATTTTTTGAGTGTTTTTTCTAAAATCAACATTTTGGAGGGTTTTTTGGTGGTTTCATCTCTTCTTAGCATTATTATTGCTATTCTTACAGGGACTATTGAGACTTTCTTATTCTTCCATCTTATCAGGCATCTACTTGTATATATTCTTGTTTTATCTAATTTGGTCTTATCTCCCTCAACTAGAATATAAGTTACTGGAGGGCCTGAATCATATTTTTTACCATCTGAGTCCCCTGTATAGAATGCCATCATACTTTTTTTTCCTAATTACAAACAACACTTGATTTGCTTTATTAAAATCCTCAAAATATTTGTCTGTAAGCCAAGGAAATAATCCTTTCTGATGAAAATCTATGAAGAATGATTACAGATTTTGGGGATTTTTTGCTTCCCTGTTTTGTTTTGTTTTGTTTTTGCTTCTCATTTCTAATTGCCCTGATCCTTAGTATTTTCTTTATTTTGAAGATCATACAGAAGAAATATAAAAGAAGATAAGAATCAAATTGTCAAATACATGGGTAGGAGTAGCCTTTTACATTAGCTTTGTAGCCACAGCAGGATGTATCTTTAAAACTATCAAATAGACACTCTCTGTGCCCAAAGGAAATAAGGGCCCTGATTACCCACAGTACACGCGCTACGAACTGAACTTATGTGAGGAAGAGCTAGCTTCTTTCCTCTGCCCTCCCCTTTGAGTCCCTATGGTCCTGAGGAATGAGCTTGGGGTTTTTGTGCTAGTCTGTTTTGTTTGTCCTTTTCAGTTCTAGGCACAGGTGGTGGAATCCCCACTAGACTCAGACTAAAAGGTGACAAAGCTGTCTCTGGGACCTGATAAGCCCGTCTCCCTTGAAACAGCTTCCTGGTCCCCTAATTGCATAAAAAGTCCCACTCATGTTGAGTTGGACCCTGCTGGCTTGACCCTAGGAGTTATCATACCTTTACCTGGTGAGCAGACATATTTCCATATGGAGATGGGGGCACAACTATAGGAATTAAATGCCACTGTACTTTGTTGCATATCCTTGCTATGTTAAGGTGAAGTAAACATCCTTTTGTTAACTCTTCAATGATTTGCAAGTGTCTTATTTAATTCCCAAATCAAAAACTGAATAGGGTACTGGCATCATGGCAGCCCCTAACACACCGAATTTCACAAGAAATGCGAAATGGATACAAGATCAGAATATCAAATATCACACCATAAAAAAATTAGAAGAGAAGCAGATCATATACCTTTCATGGCCATGAATAGCAGATAAATTCTTAATGAAAAAAGGGATGTAAGCAATTACAAGGAATAAGAGGGATAATTTAATTGTAATTACAGGAGGTTGAAAAGCTTTTGCACAAATAAAACTAACATGTATAAGATAAGAAGAAAAGCAATTGACTTGGAAAAATATTTGTATAAATATCTTTGATAAGGATTTGACATCCAAGATAGTCAACTAAGAGAAATATATGACAAAACACATTCTTTAGTAGATAAGTGGTCAAAGGATATGAGCAAAGAGTTCTCAGAAACAAGAATTACACACCATCAGCAATTTTGAAAGAATGCTCCAAAGTACTACTACTAAGAGAAAAACAAATCAAAACAATCCTAAAGTTTCAACTCACCAGCAAAATTATAAAGATGGCAAAAGATTGGAATAGTCAATATTAAAGGGGTGTGAAAATACAGGCACACCATCTCTGGGGGAGATATGAATTTGTTGGTATAACCATTCTGGAAATCAAATTGGAATTATGCAAATAGAGTAACTAGAGTGTCCATACCCTTTGACCTAGAGATTCCTCTACTAGGTATATACCACAAGGAGGTTATTGATTAAAACATACATATGTATATACATATATATATACATATATTTCAATGCTCCATATACACCAAAGTATTTATAGCATCACTTTTTATAGTAGCAAAGAACTGGAGACTTAGTAGATGCCCATTGCCTGGGGAATGGCTAAGCAAATCATCATTTATGAATGCAATGAAATATTACTGTATCATAAGAAATGATGATCCCGAAGCAAAGTGATGTAAGCAGAGCCAGAACAATTATTTCCAACAGCAATGGAAATGAAAAAAAATAGACATAAAAAGAACAACCACCACAAAATAATGCAAACTGAATATTACAAGTATTGGTGCATAATGAAAGTATTTGTGTCTTCAATCCTTTCATCAATCAATCAGCAATTATTTCATTAAAAGCCCACTATGTCACAAGACACTGTGCTAGGCGCTAGGTATACAAGTACAAAGAAAGAAATAATCCTACTATGAAGGAGCTTCCATTCTGATGAGGGAGACAACATGTACATATAAAAAATAGCATAAATCCTAGAGAAAATCCTATTGGGTAGGGAATTCATGTGGTCTAATCTATATTTAAGAAGAATTACTTTAGCAGCAGTATATAGGATGGATTGGAGGGAGGAGAAACTTGAGATGGAAAGACCCATTTAAGCAGCTGTTGCAATAAACTAGGCAAGAGGTATTTAAAGCCTGTACAACAAGGTGGTAACTGGGTGAGTGGAAGTAAGGAGGTGGATGTGAGAAATAAATGATGTGAAGGTAGCTATGGTTTGCCTGTTTTAGTGGTGGGTCAACGTCATCTGCACTGAAGCATTTCTCGCAGATGGCATGGTATTCATATTTGATTCTTTCCAATGTATCTTGATTTCTTGCCGTACTAAAATACTGAATGCAACTCACTACACAGTCCATGTGTCAAGCTGATCATTAGCAATGGTTTTGAGCAGATCTACCCTGCGACCCTAGGCCATCTATTTCTTAAATCGTTAATAGAATCATGATTATTATTATTCCTGTCTTCGTATCAGATTCAGCCCAGAAGCCAGAGTCCAATCCACACCTGAAAAAGGATCCTCTTTACAATGCATCTGAGAAGTACCCAGGCTTGCCTTAAAGATCTCAAGGGAGGAAAGAGCCACTACCTCTCAAGGCAGCCCATTATGCTTTGGGATCACTTTTATCCTTAGGAAATTTCTCCCTACAAAATGTTCAAGTTTGCCTCTTTGCAACTTCTACCCATTGGTCCTAATTCTTCCCTTTGGGAATAAGCAGAACAAATCTCACCTCTCGTCCAAGTGACCACCTTCACATACTTGAAGAGAACCAACATGTCTTCTCTACTTTAAACTAAACATGCCTGGTTACTCCAACTGATCCCAATATGATGGCATAAATTTGAGACATTCTCTCCATTCTTTCACCTCATTTATCAATGCCTTCTCAAAATGTGGTACCCACAACTGAACACACAATACTAGGTGGTGCAATGGCTGGAGCACCAGGCATGAAGTCAGTAAGACCTGAGTTCAAATTTGACCCCAAATACTTATTGGTTGTGACTCTAAAGAAGTCACTTAACCACCATCTGCCTCAGTTTCCTCAACTATAAAATGGGGATAATGCCTCTTAGGGTTGTTGTGAGGACCAAATGAGATAATAATTGTAAAGCACTTAATACAATTCTTGGCATATAATAGGTACTTCATAAATGCTTGTTTATTCCTTTCCCCTTTTATGAGACTATCACTTCCCTTTTCCTGGAGGTTGTGTTTCTCTTATACAGCCTAAGACTGCATCAGCTCTTTTGGTTTCCAGATCATGTTATTGACTTATATTGAGCTTGTGGTTCACTAAAATACCCAAATACAAAGTGCTTTCTTGCAATGTCTCCCCCATTCTATGCTTGGGAAGTTAAATATTTTAGCCAAAGTATAAATCTTTACATTTACCCATATTACATTTCATCTAATGAGATTCAACTCAACATTTTATCTGTTGAGATCTTTCTGAATTATCCCTCTGCATTCAGTGTTTTAGTTTTCTGTTTCAGTTTTGTGTTACCCACAAATTTCATAAGTATACCATTTGTGATAAATCTGTCATTGATTAAAAATATTAAGTAGCTCCAAGTCAAAATTAAATCCCTGGGGTACTTATTTTAGCATGCCATTGAGCCATTCTTGGCTGTCTTTAGGTTCAGTCATTCAACCAGTGATGGATCCACCTAATTCTTCTTCCATAAAGATAGCATGAGAGATTTGGCCTAATGCTTTGTTGAACTCTAACTATACATATAAATAGAATTCCCCTGAATTAGAAACTTTGTCAAAATAGGAAATGAAGTTAGTCCTGAATAAGTTGTTCTTGACAAAGTCGTGTTGGATCCTAGTCACCACCACATCCATTTCTTGCACTTTGTACAGTACCTTCAGCACCTGTCATAATCCCTGGCACATAGTAGATGGTTAATAAATGCTTATTGACTGATAGATAGGTGTTTATATCATATATTATAGGATTTTCCAAACTTGGCGGCCTATAATTTGCAGACTCCAATCTCTTCCCTTTCATTGAAAACTGGGACATTTGCTCTTTTTTATGAGCTGCAGCATCTTTCCCAATCTCCCTAATCAGTTTCAAAATTCATTGACAGCAATTATATCTGCCATTTTTCATGCTATTCAAGGATATAATTCCTCTAAGCCTAGTGACTTGAACTCATTAAAAGCAGTGTTCTTTTATTATTATTTCCTTATCTAAAAATGCAACTCCACCTCACTTAAATTCAATTCACATATGAGTCAAGACATCACCCCGTGATGTCATTGGTCCTTTTTCAAAACTGAGGGACAAACAACTATCAGTAGGCCATGTGAACATTTTGAAGCCCATATGTATAAGTATGTAATATAATTATGAAGATTTTGTAAAGAGTATTAGTATGTCTGGGATTGGCTGGTAGTGCTTTAGCAGGCGACCAAATGAACCAAGAGAGCAACAAGTACTTTCAGAGTGTTGGAAAGGACTATGTATTAGGTTACTAGTGGAAACAATGGAGTATTATCAGAAGATGTGGGTCAGGGAATACCTAAATTGAAATCAAAACTGCAATTTACTAAAGACCAGGCTTATTTTGGCCCTGCTCAATGAACATCAACCTGCCCTAGCCATCTAGGCAACCAAAGGGCCCCTTCATCTTCCTCTACTAGTCACAGATAGAGTTTGTTGAAAGTGAACCATTCAGAGGATTCAGGGAAGATGGCGAAAGAGGTAAGAAAATTCCAAGCTCTCAAGATTTTCCCCCACGAAAGAGTTAAAATAACACCTTAGGGTGAACAAAGTGTGGGTGGAGACAAAGAAGAATAGAGGCACAACCAGGATCTTCCTGGGACAATTTGAGAAGATCCAAAGAAAAATCCCAGGACCAGGTTTGGTCTCTGTGAGGAGTAAACACCTCCAGACTAGGTTCCATTTTAACAATAAACGTGCAAGCCACTTAAACAACTAGCAGCAAGCCCCAGGGTTAGTTGGTTTGAGAGGCTGCCTCAGCCTCAGTCACTGGAACTTTGCACCCTGGTATAGTGAGGGGAGTCATGCATTTGAGCCCAGGAAGATTGCGGGAACCTCTTCTGACAAGGAATGCCAGACCCAGCTGTGCCGTGAGGAGTGGTGGGGGTGAGAAGGAGCCAGCACACACCCAGTGAGTGCAGAAGAAGTGGGGCAGAAAGCCCCTGGCTGTGGGCACTTATAGGAGGTTGGAGGTTTGACTTTGGTTCCAGGCTAGAGGGAACTGAAGATCTGGGGCAAGGGGCACCATTTCCCATACCCCAGGGCTAGAAGTGATTACAAAAATCAAATTATTACCACAAAAAAAAATTCACAGGCAAAGGAGAAAGAATACAACCATAGAAACCTATTACGGGAATAGAGATGACCGGGGTTCATCTTAAGAGGAGGATATTGAAGTAAAGAAACCCTCAAAGGGCAATGTCAAATCGTCACTTGTCCAAAAAGAATTTTTAGAAGATCTTTAAAAAGACTTTGAAAATCAAATGCCAGAAATGGAGGAAAAACTAAAAAAATAAAAATAAAAACAATCCAAGAAAAACAAGGTTATGAAAGGAAAGTCAACCAATTAGAAAAGGAGATCCAGAATCTCAAGGAGGAAATTGACACCTTGAAAATTAGAATTGGGCAAAGTGAAGCCAGTGAAATTATAAGAGATCAAGAAATAATTAAACAAAACATGAATAGTGAAAAAACAGAAGAGAAAGGGAAACATCTTATAAGAAAAACAACAGATTTGGAGAATAGGTCAAGAAGAGAAAATATAAAAATAATCAGAGTAACTGAAAGTTATGATCAAAAAAAGAATCTTGATACAATAATACAAGAAATAATTTTTTTAAAAGTGTAATACTGTTTATTTTGTTTCAAAAGACATTTCAGCATTCTAAACATACAAAAAAAACCCAAAATGTTCCAAATTGTGTTTAAGAACATACTTTTTTGTTTTTTTTTTTTCCCTTGCACCACTGCCCTGGCTTTCTGTTTGACTGATACAAGGCAGAGCTCTACAGTTTCGATTTAAAACTACTGCACTTAAACTAAAAAGAAAACCGAAAATCCAGACACTTTTCTCATGCCAGCTGACCCCCACCCCCCTCCCTTGTGACACCTAATAATGGGAGCTGGGTGCTATTTCACTATATATACAGAAAGACAACTTTTAAGCTAAATGGACACCCACTGCAGTGTATCTGCAATCTACCCTCATGGTGCAGGCTTTGGGTCGCAGCCCCCTAGGAAAGGCAGATGAGCCTCATGCCCCCTTCAAGCCTGTACCCCAAGAATCTGTCTAGGGGTGTGGGGTTTTTTGTTGTTTTTACAAACTATAGATATGTACAGTTTATAACCCAGAATTTTCTAGCCAATAACCATATAGTTAAACACCACCTTACAAATTAAAATAATGCCTGAAAACATTTGTAAATGCTTTTGTTTTACACCAATGACAAAAGTGCACAGAGTGAGGAGAACAGGAGAACGCCTTTTCGTTTTTAAAAATGTTTGGAATTATGTACAACTTTGATACAGTTTCTGGGTGCTCCGAGATACCCATGGCCACTTCATGTAAACCAGTTACAATGTCTATCTAGAAGCACTTTTGAGAAACTATGTGATCAGAAGCCAACTAAGCCTAATGAGGGCAATCGACACCATCACAAAGGAGAAGTGTTTCATTTAAAGGTGTTTCCCCTACTCTATGGTATTCACTTGGAGACAGAATATGGTACAGTTTCATTCGTCATCTTCTTCATCCTCCTCCTCCTCCTCGTCTTCCTCGTCCTCCTCGTCTTCCTCCTCTACCTTTTTCCTGGCAGCTTTAGCCACCCCATTTGCCCCATCGAACTTCCCTTTCGACTTATAATCTGGGACATCCTTCTTGTATTTCTCCTTCAGTTTGGCTGCCTTATTATTATAAGGTTGCTTCTCATTGTCACTCAGATTGTTCCACATTTCACTAAGCTTCTTTGCCACATCCCCAATGGATATGCCAGGGTTTGTAGACTTGATCTTGGGACGAAATTCTGAACAGAACAGGAAGAAGCCAGACGGTGGCCGTTTAGGTGCATTAGGATCCTTCTTCTTTTTGCCACCTTTTGCTGGTCTTTCATTTCTCTATCATATCGTACCTTATCAGCTTTTGCCATCTCATCAAACTTGAATTTCTCTTTCCCCGACATAGTCTTCCACCTCTCAGAACACTTTTTAGAAAACTCTGCAAAGTTAACAGGAACCTCTGGATTCTTCTTCTTATGCTCTTCCCGGCAATTTTGCACAAAGAGGGCATAAGCAGACATCTTGCCCTTCGGTTTCTTGGGGTCACCTTTAGCCATGGTGAACTCTGTATTGTTCGCTAGTCTGGGCAGCGCAGGGCACGACCAAGAAATAATTTTTTAAAGAATTGTCCTGAAGCATTAGAACAAGGCAGGGAAGTAGAAATAGAAAAAATCCATCGAACACTACTTAAAAGAGATCCTATGAGGAAAACTCATAAGAATATCATAGGTGAGTTCTGAAACCCCCAATAAAATATTAAAAGCATCAAGATTAAAACAATTTAAACACGATGGTGCCACAATTAGAATACACAAGACCTAGCAGCAGAGACATTAAAGAACTGCAGGTCTTGGAAAACAATATATCGAAGAGCAAAAGATCTGGGGCTCCGGCTGAAAATATCATACCCTTCAAATTTCAGTATTATCTTGAATGAAAAAAAAAATGGACATTTGACAAACCCTCAGACTTTCAAGACTTTGTTAAAAAAAAATTCTCAACTTAATAGAAGATTTGACATACAAGAACCAAGAGAAACACAAGGTACACACCAAAGACTGACTATAAGGGTTTCATAAGAACAAACTGTTTACCTTTTATATAACATAAAATGTAAAATGTATGTCTAACATTTTTATTAATAATTATCGAGTTCGTAAGAAAGAGGGGGATAAACCTGACTACGATATGAATTTAAAAAGTAAAACCATTTAGAAACAGCTAAAAAGAGTAACTATTTTATACAAAAGAGGTACAAGAAGAAGAAAGGATACAGAGGATTTAGATGCGGGAGGAGGGGTGGCAGTTCTGGTAACCTACTTTCATCGGGAATAGGTTTAAGAGGGAAAAATACATACATATTTAGAAGAGTATAAAAGTCTTCTAAATTTAGAAGAAATAAAATGGTAGGGTTATAGTGAGGGGGGAGAGGACAAGGGAGGGATTAGGAAAAGGGAGGGATTTTTAGAGGAGAGAATGAGGGAATAGGTAAAGGGTGTTTTAGATCAATGGGAATGGGAGAATAGGGGAAGGATACTTGGAGCAGGGAAGGCAAGTAATAGGAGGGCAGGGTGGTTGGTAGCAGGGGAGGTAGGCAAGTAATAGGAGGCTGATGTAGCAGGTAGAAGTAAAGTAGAGGAGGCAGGAGGGATAGGAAACAAGAGATATGTACAAACATAAAAACAGATCAGGAGTAGAGTATGTTTGGAAAAGTATATGCATGTATATATGCACAAGTATATGTATGTATCTGTATGTGTATGTATATATCAAGAAACATATCTAAACTATATTGTAGCCTTCTTGTGGGGGTGGGAGGAGGGAAAAACGAAGTTAAAAAGTGCACAGCAGAGAACACAAGAAAGCAAAGAAAAAATGGACAATTCTCAGCACAAGGTGTATTATTTATCACATAGGCTTTCTTGAAATGAAAATTTATTTTTACATATTTTGAATCCTCTCTTAAGTTCTGCTCTGCACGTGACATGATTTTTTTCTTTCTTACTTTGTATTTAAGTTTCAATATTTAAATTAATGGTATGTTTTTGTTTCTTTTCTCTATCCTGTATTTGTGTTCTGGTCAATAAAAAAAATGTTTTTAGAAAAGTAAACCATTGAGATACGCATGGGGCCAAGGCTGTGATAATATAGAAAGAACAAAAGAAAACATAGTGGCAGTCATTCTGGTGGCTTTAATTCTTCAATAACCCCATGGCTTTGGCCCAGTTTCTAAGCTTTCCCCTACTAGTCCTTTGTTTCTCTACTCATTGGCCAGTACGCCTACTGTAGCCCCACCAAACCAGAAAGGCAGATGGATACAGTGAGAGTTGAAGGATAGCAGTGATGGGGTCCAATCCACCTCAAGCCTTGGTACGAAGAATCACTCAAATCTAAACCATTTTTGTCTGGGTACAGAATATGCAGGAGAAAACAGAGGAAAGAGTGATTTGGGATCTAGTAAAATCACTTTAATGGCTGAATAGGGGATGGACTGGAGTGGGGAGAGAAATTTTCAGGCCTTAGCAACAGATTGGATATGGTAGGGGTGGGAGGGGTGAGAGATAGTGATGAGTTGGGGGTAACTCTAGGTTGTGAGCCTGCGGGACTGAGAGAAAGATGTTATCCTCCACAGGGAAGGTGGTAAGGAGGGAGGGTTCAGGGGGAAAGATAATGAGTTCAGTTTTGGACATGTTAGGTTTAAGATGTCTACTGGACATGCAATTCAAGATGTCTGAAAGGCAGTTGGGAATGCAAGACTGGAGGTCAGCAGAGAGGTCAGAGCAGGATAGGAAGATTTGAATATCATCAGAACAGAGATGGTAATTAAATCCTTGGGAGCTGATGAGATCAACAAATGAAGTAGTATAAAGGGAAAAGAGGAAAAGGCCAGGACAGGACCCTGTGGGATACCTATGATTAAAGAAAATGATCTGGATGGGGCTCCAGCAAGGGAGCCTGAAGAAACAGTCAGATAGATAGGAGGAGAACCAGGAGAGACTGGTATCCAAAAAACCTAGAGAGAAAAGAGCATCGAAGAGGAGGGAGTGATCAACAGTGTCAAAGACTATAGAGAAATGGAGAATGAGGACTGAGAAAGGCTTTTGGATTTGGCAATTAAGAGATCATTAGCAACCTTGGAGAGAAGAGTTTGGATAGAATGATGAGATCAGAAGCCGAATTATAAGGGGTTAAGGAGAGAGTCAGAGGAAAGTGGAGGAATCTTTTCAAGGAGTTTAGCCCCAAAGAGCAAAAGAGATGTAGGACAATAGTTAGTGGGAATGGAAGCATCAAGTGAGAGAGATTTTCGCAGATGGGAGAGAGATGGGCATATTTCTAGGCAATAGAGAATGAGCCAGGAGACAAGGAATCACAAAGGGGGGGCAATCTGTTGGAGGAGAGACTGGTCCTAACAAAAAGACACTCCTGACTTTTCAGTTCCGAGCATTAATCCCTCTTTTCCAAGACTCTCAAATCACTTGCCTTCTATCAAAATGTTACATGAATGACTTTTTAGTTCATCAAAAGGATTTATTTTTTTAATTATTTTTAAATTTTTTCTTTTCTGTTTTATTGTGAATTCAACGATCATTAACACACATATAATAAGGCATGAAAAAGAACAGGGAAGAGAATTGCATAAGAAACTATGAGCTACCATGTATACTATTTTTAAAGAAATACTGTATTATATTACATTACATTACATTATGTTATATTCACATATATATGCTTAACAGTGTAGTTTTTTAGAAGTTCCAATTGTGTCCGCTTTTTTATCACCTCTCCCTTTCTCTGTGCACCTTTAAAATGTTATATTAATGCTCTCTTTTTCAAGTCTACCCCCACCAACCTACCTCCCCTCCCCCTTGTTATTCATCTCCCTTATAACAAATATGTATAGTCAAACAAAACAAATTGATACATTGGCCATGTCTCAGAATGCAGGTCTGATTTTATCCCTCTAGTCCATCATCTCACTGCTAAGAGATAGAAGGTATGTTTTACTATCAGTCTTTTGAAGTCATAAGCTATTGTTTGGTTGGAGTTCTGAGGTCTTTCAGAATCGTTTCTCAAATTATTGTCATGGCCATCACATAAATTGTGATTCTCCTCACCTTACTCTGTATCAGTTTGTATAAGTCTCTCCATATTTCTCTAAACCCATCATATTCCCCATTTCTTATGACATAATAAAATTCCATTACATTCATATACCACCATTGGTTCACTTGACAGTTTTCACCATATGGTAACTTGAACAAGATTCCGGAGTTATTGCTTCTTTCCCAGGAATTTTCCTTTAAAAACTCTAAAAAATCATACAAAGTCCAGGAAAAACTCTCCTCTTTCTCCCTCTCCTTATATCTCTCCATCTCCTTCTCTCCTGATGGATAAAGATCAGGGACTGGCTTTCTCTGGAGAATGGGCTGCTCAAGCATTGACATTGATTGGTGGAGAGAAAAGACTACTGAAAAGAATAACAGCACAAAAAAAGTCAAAGAGAAAGCAAAAATGCTATCCAGAAACCAAACAGTGGTAGTAACAAAAACTTTAACTGCTGGACCAGCCATAGAGAAGTACCGACATGAGCATGAGAGAAGTTCTAATAAAATAGATTATATATGTGTTCATGGAAACATCATTTAACCTCTCAAATTCTGAGCTTCCTCATGTATGAAATGAGGATAATAATTACTTGTACCACTTACTTCTCAGTATCATTGTGAGGAAAATGCCTCACAAACTTTTCACAACCTCAAAAAGATTCCAGGCAATTTCAGTGTTTCAGAACAGAAAGAAATCTAAATTCAAGGGAGAAAGATGAATATTTCCTTTGTGTACTTCTTTTTAGCAATTGAAATGTGGATGTTGAAGCTGGAACCAAATAGTAATCATTTCCTGTGGTTTTCTACCATATAACAACATTATCTTTGCAGGATCAAATATTATTCCTGTGTTCCTCTTCCATATCACATGTCTTGAAGTTTCACTCTGGAGTGAAGCCAAGTTTCTGAAGGCCCATTTTTGTATAAACATCAGCAAGAGGATGGAGAAAAATCTTTTTAGATATATTGTTCAGTCTCAGTGTTAGCTTGCCAGGATCAAGAAGGAGGGTAGGTGCTTTCAAAAATGCTTTCAAAGATATGTTAATTCACTATCCTGTCAAAGTCTGATACTTTTGATAATATCATTGAGAAATAGGTTTTTGGCTTTCTCCTTGAATATATTCATCAAGTAAGATCATATCATTAGAGCTGGAAGGGACCTTGGAGATGATCAAATTCTCATTTTAGAGATGAGGAAACTGACACACAGAGAGGTTAATAGACTTGCCCAGGATCTCACAAGCTCTGAAGTGTCTGAGGCAAGATTCAACCTCAGATTCAAACCCCGCCCCCCCATTCTTCAATCCAGCTGCAACACTGCATCAGGTTGCCTCTCCAGTATGTCAGGACCAACGAATATTTACCAAAATATCACCATCCCTTTGGAAATAAACTTCAGAAACTATTTCTTTTGGGGTCAAATTGAAGTATCTTTCTAGTTCCAAAGAAAAACGTCCTAGTGTTTCCCATCCTCATATTTCAGCATATCCAAAATGTCAGAAATATAACTCTCTAGAGAGTCCTATCCTAGGAAAAATTATTGTCTTAATTTTTTAGTTCCCAGCATTAATTTCCAAGCCACACTGCCTGAATTCAGGTCTTCCTTCTCATCCCTCTTCCCCTGGACTCTGCTCCTGGGACTCAGCTCCAATAAGTGAGTTTCATAGGATATTACCAAGAACTAGACTTCCATGTCACCTCAATTGTTCATGCATTCATTTATTCATCCATTCATTCTCTCTGCCAAACTTCTAAATTTTTCACTTTTTATCAAAATATGGTATGAGATTTAAGAGCCAATAAAAGTAAAAGTTTTTATGCTTGTATTTGCCTTGTTGGTGGATCAACAAAAACAGTAACATCATCATCTTGGGCAAAGCAGGAAATCTTTCAATCTGTCTGGCAAGTTTTTGAAAATCTTTATAATCACTATGCCAAGGACTTGTGATTTCATTTGCTGATGTGGGACATCCCTCAAAATCCTCATCTGCTGACATTACAAATCAGTTCATTGAGATTCAAAACACTTGCATCAGAAATAAAATTTTCCTCCACAATCATATTGACAATCATGCACAAAATGGGACCGTATAGTTTATTTAATTTCTCTTGTTCCTTATTTCAACAGGACTTGGCAGCTTTAAAATTCTTCCAGAATTTGCCTTTGGCCATTACATCTTCTTCCAGTCCATTCTTTCCAAAACTGTGCTTTTCTTGACTACTACCTTTAGTTATTTCTACATTAAAATACATTTAAAAAATAATATTGGGGAATAGTGGGGGCGGAGCCAAGATGGCGGCTCGTAAGCAGGGACTAGAGTGAACTCCGTTACCAAGTCCCTCCAAAAACCTATAAAAAATGGCTCTGAACCAATTCTAGAATGGCAGAACCCACAGAACAGCAGAGGAAAGCAGGGCTCCAGCCCAGGACAGCCTGAATGGTCTCTGGGTGAGGTCTATTCCACACGGAGCTGGGAGCTGGGAACAGAGTGGAGCAGAGCCCAGCCTGAGTGGCGTGGAACAACCAGACTTGGAGTCGGGCGGATGGGGCCCCTAGCGCCCTGAATATGTGAGCTGCGGCAGTTACCAGACCCCTTGACCCACAAACACCAAAGACTGCAGAGAAGGTTAGTGGGAAAAGCTGCGGGAGTAGAAGGAGTTCGCGGTTTGGCTTCCAGCCCCGGGGGCAGCGGAGGTGGGGCAGCTACAGCTGTTGTTACTTCCGGCTCCAGGCCCACTTGGTGGGAGGAATTAAGTGGCGGATCAGAGCAGGGGTGCACAGCCTGCCGAAGATCTAAGCCCAGTTCGGGTTGGAGGTTCTTGGGGAAGGAGTAGTGCGGATCTGACAGAGCTGGCACCTCCCCCCCAAACGTGGAACATAGAACTCGTTAGTCTACAAGCAGTCAAACCCCACTGAAAAACTCAAGGGTCAAGTTAGTTGGTTGGGAATATGGCCAGGCAGCGAAAACGCACCCAGATTCAGTCTCAGACTTTGGATTCTTTCTTTGGTGACAAAGAAGACCAAAACATACAGCCTAAAGAAGACAACAAAGTCATAGAGCCTACAACAAAAGCCTCCAAGAAAAACATGAACTGGCCCCAGGCCATAGAAGAACTCAAAAAGGATTTGGAAAAGCAAGTTAGAGAAGTAGAGGAAAAATTGGGAAGAGAAATGAGAAGGATGCGAGAAAACCATGAAAAACAAGTCAATGACTTGCTAAAGGAGACCCAAAAAATACTGAAAAATACACTGAAGAAAACAACACCTTAAAAAACAGACTAACTCAAATGGCAAAAGAGCTCCAAAAAGCCAATGAGGAGAAGAATGCCTTGAAAGGCAGAATCAGCCAAATGGAAAAGGAGGTCCAAAAGACCACTGAAGAAAATACTACTTTAAAACTTAGATTGGAGCAAGTGGAAGCTAGTGACTTGATGAGAAATCAGGATATTATAAAACAGAACCAAAGGAATGAAAAAATGGAAGACAATGTGAAATATCTCCTTGGAAAAACCACTGACCTGGAAAATAGATCCAGGAGAGATAATTTAAAAATTATTGGACTACCTGAAAGCCATGATCAAAAAAAGAGAATAGATATCATCTTTCAAGAAATTATCAAGGAGAACTGCCCTGATATTCTAGAGCCAGAGGGCAAAATAGAAATTGAAAGAATCCATCGATCACCTCCTCAAATAGATCCCAAAAAAAAATCTCCTAGGAATATTGTCGCCAAATTCCAGAGCTCCCAGATCAAGGAGAAAATACTGCAAGCAGCCAGAAAGAAACCATTTGAGTATTGTGGAAACCCAATCAGAATAACCCAAGATCTGGCAGCTTCTACATTAAGAGATCGAAGGGCTTGGAATACAATATTCCAGAGGTCAATGGAGCTAGGATTAAAACCAAGAATCACCTACCCAGCAAAACTGAGTATCATGTTCCAAGGCAAAATATGGATTTTCAATAAAATAGAGGACTTTCAAGCTTTCTCAGTGAAAAGACCAGAACTGAATAGAAAATTTGACTTTCAAACACAAGAATCAAGAGAAGCATGAAAAGGTAATCAAGAAACAGAAATTGCAAGGGACTTACTAAAGTTGAACTGTTTTGTTTACATTCCTACATGGAAAGATGATGTATATGATTCATGAGACGTCAGTATTAGGGTAGCTGAAGGGAATATGCATATACATATATATATGTATATATATATATGTATATGTATATATATAAGTGAATGTGTATGTATGTATATATCTATGTGTATATGTATGTATGTGTATGTATGTGTATATGTATATGTGTGTGTTTTTATGTGTGTATATATATATATATATATATATATATATATGTAAAAGA
Source organism: Trichosurus vulpecula (assembly GCF_011100635.1). NCBI lineage: Eukaryota > Metazoa > Chordata > Mammalia > Diprotodontia > Phalangeridae > Trichosurus > Trichosurus vulpecula. The sequence continues at coordinate 325,770,284 of NC_050575.1, forward strand.
GAGAGAGCAGACACAGGGTGAGTTGAAGATGAAGGGAAGATATCTAAAAGAAATAAAATGAAATTAAGGGATGAGAGAGCAACATACTGAGAGAGGGAGATCGGGAGAGATAGAATGGGGTGGATTATCTCGCATAAAGGTGGCAAGAGGAAGCAGTTCTGTGGGAGGAAGGGAGAGGGCAGGTGAGGGGGGAATGAGTGAACCTTGCTCTCATCAGATTTGGCCTGAGGGGGAATACCATACATACTCAGTTGGGTATCTTACCCCACAGGAAAGAAGATGGAGGAAGATAAAAAAAAAATAAAAGGGGGGGGATGATGGAGGGGAGGGCAGATGGGGGTGGAGGTAATCGAAACAAACACTTTGGAAAGGGGACAGGATCAAGGGAGAAAATTCAATAAAGTGGGATGGGTTGAAAAGGAGCAAAATGTAGTTAGCCTTTCACAACATAAGTATTGTGGAAGGGTTATACATAATGATACATGTGTGGCCTAGGTTGAATTGCTCGACTTCTTAGGGAGGGTGGGTGGGAAGGGAAGAGGGGAGAGAATTTGGAACTCAAAGTTTTAAAATCAGATGTTCAAAAAAAAAACGTTATTGCATGCAACTAAAAAATAAGATACACAGCAATGGGGCGTAGAAATTTATCTTGCCCTACAAGAAAGGAAGGGAAAAGGGGATGAGAGGGGAGGGGGGTGATGGAGGGGAGGGCTGACTGGGGAACAGGGCAACCAGAATATATGCCATCTTGGAGTGGGAGGGAGGGTAGAAATGGGGAGAAAATTTGTAATTCAAACTGTTGTGAAAATCAATGCTGATAACCAAATATGTTAAATAAATAAATTTAAATTAAAAAAAATAATACTACCATGACAATATCCACTAACTTTACTTTCTGGCATCCAGAACTTCTTCCTCACAGCTAAAAGGGGAAGGGAGAAATTGTTAGATTTCTTAGTAGAATTTATAAGGTATATGAGGGGATCCAATTGCATTTTCAATCATAGGACAAAGAATCCTTATAGGTCATCCTGATTCACAGGTCTTCAAAGTTGGAAGGGACTTCAGAGACCATCTGATTCAATTCTGACTTGAACAAGAATTCTCTACAATACACTCTACAAGTGCTCTCTTTCAGCCTTTGCTGAAAGCTCTCCAAGGACAGGGAAATCCATTACCTCCCAAGGCATCCCATTCCACCATTCCACCTGACCATTTGGTCAGGTCTACTTGGTAGGAAGATTTTCCTTACTCTTCCCCTATATTTTCCTTAGGGCAGAGGTAAATGACAACTTGGAATAGATTAAATCACATAGAGAGTAAGTAATGGAGTCAAGATTATAACCCTTTTCTGACTCCAAATCATATCTAGTGTACTTCCTCCAAAACTTGTTTACGTGTTTTCTTTACATGGGGTAGGGGTGAAGAGGAGAAAGGATTATTTTCAATCTTCTGCATTCTCTTTTGGTATCAGTAATGAGGGAAGGAGGACATAGTCCACAGGCAGTGGGCTCTCAGGCAGGGGACACTGGGCAGACCTAGTAAAATTTAGTTGCTTTCATTATTTTTTCCACATTGTAAAAGCCTTTCTTTGTTTTTAAAAGTTATTTATTTTGCTTTAAAATCATTTTCATTTCCTACTATATCCCTTTAACCTCCCCCATCCAGAGAGTCATACCTAATTTTTTTGTTTCCAAAATAAAGTTCATTTTTCCTTTTTAAAGATTTTTTTTTAATTTTTAGGTTCCTTTTTTCTAAATTCCATTTTATTTTATTTTCAGTTCCAAATTCTCTCCCTTCCTTTCTCTTTCCCTTATCTACTAAGACAAGAATAACAAAATCCATTACAAATATGTATAGTCATGCAAAACAAATTTCTGCCTAAGCCATGTTACAAAAAAGGAAAGGAAAAAGGAAAGGAAAAAAGGACAGGAGAGGAAAAGAGAGGAGAGGAGAGGAGAGAAGAGAAGACGAGACGAGAGGAGAGGAGAAGAAAATATGCTTCACTCTAAGTCTGGAGGTGGATAGCATTTTTCATCATGAGTTGTGGATCATTTGGAATTGTGGTGGATCATTCATCAGAGTTACTAAATCTTTTGCAGTTAATTATGTTTACAATATTGCTATTATTGTATAAGTTGTTCTACTGGTTCTGCTCACTTCATTTTGCATCAATTCATACAAGTTTTCCCAGATTTCTCTGAAACCTTCCCTTTCATCATTTCCTATAGCATAATAGTATTCTATCACATTCATATACCATAACTTGTTCAGCCATTCCCCTGGAGTCAAGAAGTTCAACTCTGGCCTCAGACACTTCCTAACTGTGTGACCCTGGGCAAGTCACTTCACCCGGTTTGCCTCAGTTGCCTCATCTGTAAAATCAGCTGGAGAAAGAAATGGCAAACCACTCCACCATCTTTGCCAAAGAAACCCCAAATGAGGCCACAAAAAGTTGGGCATGACTGAAATAACTGAACAACAATAGTCTCAGTGTCTAATTCTTTGCTAGCACAAAAAGAGTTGCTATAAATACTTTGCACGTATGCATCCTTTTCATCTTCAAAAAAATGTCTGTAAGGTATAGACCTAGTAATAGTATTGTTGGGTCAAAGATTATGCACAGTTTAATAGATTTGAGGGCATAGTTCCAAATTGCTTTCCAGAATGATTAGACTAATTGACAACTTCACCAACAACGTATTTCCCTTCATCCATTCCAGAATTTGACATTTTCCTTTTTTATTATCTTAGCCAATCTCATGAGTGTGAGGTGGTACATTAGAGTTGTTCTAATTTACATTTTGCTAATTATTAGTGATTTTGATAATTTTTTTCATCTGGCTATTGAGATACCTTTGTTTCTTCCTCTGAAAACTGCCTATTTGTATCTTTTGACCATTCACCAATTGGCAAATGGCTCTTATTCTTACAAATTTGACTCAATTCCCTATGTATTTTCTAAATGAGACCCTTATCAGAGAAACTTGATGCAAAGATTTCCCCCGCCCTTTCTGGCTTTTCTTCTCATTTTAGCTGTATTGGTTTTGCTTGTGTAAAACCTTTTTAATTTCATGTAATCACAATTATCCATTTTATGTCCTGTGATCCTCTCTGTCTCTGGTTTGGTCATGTACTCTTCTCCTATCCATAAGTCCATTAGGTAGTTTCTTCCACGTTCTACTAATTTGCTTTTGATGTTACCCTTTACGTCTAAATGAACCTATTTTGAGCTTATTGTGGTATATGATGTGAGATGGTCTGTACCTAGTTTCTTCCAGACTGTTTTCCAGTTTTCCCAAAAGCTTTTCTTGAAGAGTGGGTTCTTGCTCCAATAACTGGGATCTTTGGATTTATGAAACACTAGATTACTGTGCTCATGTGCTTCTGTATGTTGTATACCTAATCTGTTCCACTGATCAACTTACCTATTTCTTACCCAGTAGCAAATTGTTTTGATGACTACAGCTTTGTAGTACAGTTTGAAATCTGGTACTGCTAGATTCCCTTCTTTTCATTGATTGCCTTGATATTATTGATCTTTTGTTCCTCCAGGTGAATTTTGTTATTATTTTTTCAGGCTCTATAAAGTAATTGTTTGGTAGTTCGATAGGTATGATGCTAAACAAGCAAATTAATTTAGGTAGTATTTTTGTTATATTGGCTTGGCCTACCTATGAGTAATTAATATTTCTCCAGTTATTTAGATCTATCTTTCTTTGCGTGAAGCATTTTGTAATTGTGTTCATATAGTTTCTGTGTGTTCCTTGGCAGATAGACTACCAAGGTATTTTATACTGTCTATATTTATGTTAAATGGAATTTCTCTTTCTGTCTCTTCCTGCTGAATTTGTTGGTAATGTATAGACATGCTGATAATTCATGTGGATTTATTCTATATCCTGCAAGTTTGCTGAAGTTCTTAATAGTTTCATTTAGTTTTTTAGTTAACTCCATAGGGTTCTTTAAGTAAACCATTATATTATCTGCAAAAAGCAACAATTTTATTTTCTCATTACCTATTCTTATACCTTCAGTTTCTTTTTCTTGTTTTAATGCCATAGCTAGCATTTTTGTTACAATATCAAATAGTAGTGGTAATAATAGACATCCCTGCTTCATCCCTGATCTTATTGGAAAGGCTTCTAGCTTCTCCTCATTACAGATAATGATTGCTCTTGGTTTTAGATAGATATTACTTATCATTTTAAGGAAAGCTTCATTAATTCCTATGCTTTCCAGTGTTTCAATAGGAATAGATGTTGCAATTTGTCCAAAGCCCTTTCTGCACCTATTGAAATAATCACATGATTTTTTTGTTGTTTTTCTATTGATATGGTCAATTATGCTTATTATTTTCCTAATACTGAATCAGCCCAGCATTTCTGGTATAAATCTAGCCTGATCATAGTATTTGTGATATATTGTTGTGATCTGCTTGCTAGCATTTTATATAAATTTTTTTTGCATCAATATTCATCAGGAAAATTATTCTATAGCTTTTTTCTGTTTTGACTCCCAACAGTTTAAGCATCAAGACCATATTGGTGTCATAGAAGGAATTTGGCAGAACCCCTTTATTTTTTTTCAAATACTTTATGTAGTATTGGAATAATTGTCCTTTAAATATTTGATAGAATTCATTTATGAATTCATGTAGCCCTGGGGATTTTTTCTCAGGGAGAGTCATCTCTTATGAGAAAGAATTAAAAAGAAAGGGAAAAGGAGGAAGTTAAGCCAAACTAACCAATATATCCACCAAATCCAACAATATGGAAATGTTCCATATCCACTACCACCTCTAGTATAGTTCAGTTTAAAAGCCTAGCTTTGCTTCATGCTCCCCTAGCTGACAGTTTGTCAAACATGAATGTCAAAATCACCATTCAATCACTAAACAATAAAATCTTTAATTAGCTCTTGATATGATAAACTCTGGACAGAATTAAAGAAATCCAAGTGAAACACAAAGGACCTGTCCAACTCTGAGATTCTATGAATCTATTGGAAATTAGCCATCAGTATACCCTGGCCCCCACTTCTTCTTGGTTTTCTGGTATAACTAGGCTTCCACTCAGGCCTGGGGTGTTTCGAATGTTGTTGCATACTCAGAGGGTACTTGACAACTAAATGGCGGAGAGAATGCTGAGTCAGCCTGAATTAGAAACTTAATGTGGCTGATGCCTAAGTTTCTAGGGAGAGAGAAATATGTAATTTCACATACACTTCAGGAGACACACATATGGAAAAAGAAGCAGCAGACATGTAGGAGAAGTCATTTCAACATATGCCTGCCTGATACCCTGCTTGCTTCCATAGAGACTGTTAGAATGTACTTCCTTACGAAATTGGTTCCTCTTTCTGAGAAGGGGGGAGGTCAAGAGAAAGAGGGGGGGAAGACAGAGAGAGAGGGGGAGAGAGAGAGAGAGAGAGAGAGAGAGAGAGAGAGAGAGAGAGAGAGGCGGGGGGGAGGGAGGGAAGGAGAGAGAGGAGAGAGGAAGAAAAAGGAAGAAAGAAAGAAAGAAAAAGAAAGAAAGAAAGAAAGAAAGAAAGAAAGAAAGAAAGAAAGAAAGAAAGGAAGGAAGGAAGGAAGGAAGGAAGAAAGAAAGAAAGAAAGAGGAAGAAAAAGAAAGAAGGAAGGAAGAAAGGAAGGAAGGAAGGAAGAGAAAGAAAGGAAGGAAGGAAGGAAGAAGGAAGGAAAGAAGGAAAGACAAAATAGTTAAAGTTATGCCACAAGCAGAGTGCATATAGCCCACTGGAAGGGGCCAGAGCAGAAGCTCATTTCCATGCAGACTACACATGGTGTTCCCCTCCCCCACCAAAAAAACCCAACAAACAGTAGTACTCAATACGCATGGTACCAAATGAATAAGACATATCTGTTTTAGCACACATTTGCAAATTTAATAATACTAAACTCCTACTTCCTCGCTTCTGAAATATCATCTCTTGGAAAATGACCCAATCAGACTCTGATGACAGCACCAGTTGAGACATACTACCTCTAAATTATAAATCTCCACTTTTTCCTAGGCAAGGAACAGACAAGTTTTTCTGGATTTTAGGAGGCAGCCAAAAGAAATTTGGGTTTCCAATGGATTTATTAAATGAGCCATATTCAATTTAAAAGCATTTTTAAATAGTCAAATACATTTTGATCCAACCTGACACAAAATATAATTTCAGGAATATCTGAAGTGTAGAAGATTCCCTACTCCATCACCAGCCCAAATGTGGAGGGGAAAAAAGAGGTGAGTGGAATCTGAACAGTTCTAAGGCAATAAGGAAACAGGCCTACCTCCTTTCTTGCCCAAACAGATTGTTCTTGAAAAGGGAGAAATAGCATTCCCTAATTCAATACCAAAAATGGTACTAGGATGAGAACAACTGGGACTTTGGAAGATGGGACTGGTCAGAACAGGCTACAAAAGGAGCAAGATCTACTTTGGGTGGATTGGAGAGGGTGCACAGAGATAGGAAGAGGTGAATGTGAGGGAGGGGGATGGAGGGGTTGGGAGGGGTTGGGAGAGGTAGAACCTTGGACGTGATGAGGTATGGTTTGAATAAACATTTCTGGAGCCAAGTCGCATTGAAAAGGATTCTTTTCCCTTCCCATAGGTCTTTCCTTAGTCCCAACCTTCCCAGTCCTACCTCTTGGCTAGGCTTAATGGGGGTTGAAGGTGGGGAGGGAGCCATGCCCCCTGTGGGATCAAGCTAAAAGGCTAGGAATCACATATCCCCTGACTTCAACTAGTAAGCTGTAGGGGAAAGATGAAGAGGCAGGGGCCAAGAAATCCCTACTAATACGCGATAGACAAACATTTCCTTTAGCACCTGATAGCAGCTAGAGTCAATATAGTGACTCAAATGCTCAATTAAAAATCCTAATGCATGAAGTTTGACATCAAAACTTGTTATCTGTGCATTCATACTTTGCTAGCTAATGTTGAGTTATTTTTCAGTTGTGTTTGGCTCTTCATGACCCTATTTGGGGTTTTTTTTGGCAAAAATACTGGAGTAAAAAAAAATAAAATTAAAAATTAAAAAATTAAAAAAAAAACAAAAACAAAAAAAAAATGCTGGAGTGGTTTGTCATTTCCTTCCCCGATTCATTTTATAGATGAGGAAACTGAGGCAAATAGGGCTAAATGACTTGCCTAGGGTCACATAGGTATTAAGTATGTGAGGCCAGATTTGAATGCTGGAAGATGAGTCTTCCTGACTCTAGGTTCAGCCTTCTATCCATTGAGTTACCTAGCTGCCCCTTGCTAAGCTAATAATTATTTTCAAAAAGACAAGGCACCACAATAAAAAGTCTAGGCACTGTGATAACGTCATATAGCTTTGGCCTGGGAAAACCACCCCTTCACAGAAAATGTTATTTCTTCCCACAGCCACAGTCATCCTCTCCCCTGTGGCTCACAAAATAGCCACACATTCTATTCTACCAACTCATCCTATAAGGATCAATAATAAGTATATTTTTTCCTCTCTCTTTTAATCAAGGCACCCATTCACCACAAAACTTTATCATTTTAAAAAACTTAAGCGTGTCTAACAAAATTTGGTTTGACATCCAAAATGAAGAAGAAATCATCATTAACTCTTTAATTAACTACTTCAATCAGTATATCCAGCACCTACTTACATAATCACAAAATTATAAACTTGGATGCAACCTGCAACGTCATCTAAATCCAACCTTCACCCAAAGAATGAATCACCTTTATACATTGTCTACAAATGGTCATCCAGTCTGTGCTTTAAGAGATTCAGTAACAGGAAACTCACCAGCTTTGGAAGCCATTCATTCCATTTTTAACAAATTGGGAGGAAATGTTTTCCCATGTATTCAGCTGAACCCTGACTCCTCATAAATTCTAACTTTTGCTCCAGGCTTCTTACACTTTACTCCCCTCTGCTTATCCAGTGACCATCTAAGAATTCCGATCTTTTGCTATTCCTCACCCAAGACACCCCATTGCCCAACTCTCTCTACATTTTCACCCGCATGAATTTCCCCTTGCCTGGAATGCTCTCTGCCCTGGTCTCTGCCTCTTAGGGGTTCTTTCAAGTCTTAGATAAAAATCTTATTTTCCACAAGAAGCTGTTCTTGGTTCCCTTGAATGCTAATGCTTTCACTCTGAGATTATGTCAAATATACCCTGAATATATTTTGTTTGTACACAGTTGTTCGCATGTTGTCTCCCTTATTAGATTGTGAGCTTCTAGTGGGCATTTTGTCTTTGTATTTCTTAATGCCTTAGTACAGTGCCTAGAACATAGTAAGCATTTACATGCTTGCGGATTTGACTTGACTTTGCTCCATGGGTGTGATGGAGCCAGCTCAATCTTGTTTAAGAAGCCAATTGTTAATTTTTCATCATGAGCATTTCAACCTCAAAAATCAGCAAATGCTACAAATCAAGGCTTGATTTATTGTTTTATTGATTGTCTAGATTTAAGAAAGTGGATGAGAAAATGTTAATAATACAAGTGAAACTTAAAGTGTGTCACCTGCACATTTTTCCCAGAGAGCTGGTTATTAAATATTTATCAGCATACTCTGTCTTTGCTCCTATGTCTACCCTGAAGATCCAGGAAGAAAAATATCTAGTCTTCCCTCCACATGACAACCCTTTATTTTATTTATTCATCTAATGTGAAATTTTAAATCTTATTTTTATTGATACCTTTTGTTTTTACATCATATCTATTTCCAAATATATCCTTCTCCCTTCCCTTACCCAGTGAACAATCCTTGACTCAGTTTTTGGGTCTTCAGAGGTCACTGAGTACTGCTTCCCTTAGCACTGTAGGGGTAACGCTGAGGGATTGGAGCTTCTTGGTACTGTCATTCACATGCCTCCACCACTGTGTTTCCCACTGATTAGCAGCCAGACTTAATCAGCTTTTAGAAAGGATATTTACTAAAAGAGAGGTGTGTGGTATAGTTACTAGACAGTTGGCCTCAAAGCCAGCAAGAATTGAATTCAAGTCTCACTCCTGACATGTTGGTTGTGTGGCCTCAGTAAATCACTTAACTTCTCAGTACTCTGGGAAACTCTCAAAATAAAAGTTGCGGAAGAGGTGCCAGCCTACAGAGATGTTCTTCATCTAGAAGTTTCCTATACTAATGAAATTATAGGTCTATGAAGTAGATATTAAGGACAGTTGTTATAGGAACAATTCCCCCCCTCCCCAAACCAAGGATCAATTCTCCTCTTGCACCCACAAAGTCCCTCAGGAGAATGGGCTCGATTTTATAGTAAAATGTTAGTAAGACACATGTGTAGAGAGCCTTTGTGTCAAATTCACAGCTCCTAGTTACTAGAAGTCCCTTCTATCCTTTGTAGAGTTTTAATTGAGTTTCCCCTTAAGGTAGGAACTCTGTGCTAGGCTCTGAGGGCTAGTGTCTTTGTGAAATCCTGAAATCTGGGCTTCTCTCCCACCTTGAAGGATCACAATCCTTGAAGCTGACTTCTTTTTCCTTAGCATTTCTAGTTTATCCTTAGCATGCCTCTCAGCCCCCAATGCAAACATTGCTATCAGTCAAATTGACTCCAGGAACACTGTTACCAAGACTGATGGCAATTAGAAACTTGCTTTTCTCCTCTGTTGCCTCCCCAGGACAGTTATGTGCCAGAAGTCTTTTACCACCGAATTCAGTTTCCAATCAACTAGCCTTATGCTGGAATGCATGATTCCAAACTGGCCTGTTGCGTTACATGGGCCTAGAGGTGTGTCTAAAAGTTTAGGTAATCACAAGATATTTCCTATGTGTTGTCATCCATTTTATGACCCAAAGCCTCTATCATTTTTAAAAAAAATTGATTAAAGGTTTATTTATACCTGGTTTAATTTTGATTTGTTTACTGATTCAACTGAGATGTCTGGCCTTTGGTGATTATATTAATTCCATTTTCAACAAAGATAGTAAAAAAAGAGAAAAAAGTCAGTTCAGCAAAATACATCAGTCTTGGCTGACTGTATATGCAATATTCCATACCCATTGACCCTGCCTTTGCAGAGAAAGGGAGAAGGTACATTTTTTCAATTATTCTCTGGGGTTAAGCTTGGTCACTATAATTATAGAGTGTTCAGTTTCAGGGTTTTTTGTTGCTCTTGTTCTTTGTTTACACTACTGTAATGATAGCTTCATACATATTTGAAAGCAGGTATCATATACCCTACGTCTTTTCCTCTCCAGACTAAGCATTCCCTTTGTATTCTACTCCCTGAACCCACTCCTGGGACTGACAGAGCCCTCCAAGTTTAGGAAGCAATAGAAGGGACCCACCAAATAGGTCCTATGCAAGTGTGGGTCAGGAACTCGATACAAAGGAGCTAAGATCAACAATTGAATATCTCAAGAGAAGGGTAACAAGGACAGTGAAGGGTCCAGGATTCAGGCTGCAAGGGTTCGGTGTCAGGCGGGAAGCAAGGATTGAGGGAGACAAAAGAATAATAATTTGTCACACTTACCAGCTACAGGGAAGCAAGGGAATTGGGCCCTCGCTTTCCAAAGTCCTTTAAATTCTCTTTAGCTTCCATTGCTACCACTATATTTGTTGACTTCTGTAGAATCAGATTCTGTAGAATCTGGCTTTAGTGGCAGACACACAGTTCCTTTGACTGATTCTCATTTGGCATGATTTCAAGACTCTTTGTTATGATTTTAAAAAAATGATTAAAGACATCTATAACTGGTTTAGTTTTGATTTATTGATTGATTCACTACACTTCTCTAGAAACATTCTAATTCATTAAAAAGGAAACAAGTTTGGCATGACTTGTTTTTAATGTATTCCTCACCGATGTGTGTGTAGTCCCCTCCTCTTCTTTTTTCAAGTGTCCTCAAACTTCTAGAATTTTACCAAGAGTTCAGGTAAAGCTCCCTAACCTACAGATTGAAGCATTCCCTCTTCCCTCTTTGTGAAGAAAAAAGTGATAAAACTTGCCTCCCTACAATCCTGCAATGACTCTTCTTTTCACCAAATTTCTTCCAAGAACATTGATGGAGTTTTATCAGTCCCATCCACAAGCTTGTTCAATACTCTGAGATATTGTTGGGCCAGATCCAGTGACTTGAATTCGTGGAGAGCAGCTAATTGCTCTTTTATCATCTCTTCATTTGTTCAGGACTTTACTTATTAATTATTGTTGTTCTTACTCATATAGTTTGAATATCACTCTAGATAACAGAAGAAAAATAAGAAGCAAAATAGGAGATACATAGTTCTCTCCTTTGTCCTTTTTGTCACTATCTATTATCTTTTTACCCTCTCCATGAAGAACTATCTCTTTCTTAACAAACTAACACTCTTTGCAGATGATAAAATGATATACTTGAAGAATCCTAGAACAACTAAAAAACTAGTTGAAATAATTAACAATTTTTGCAAAGTTGCAGACTAGAAAATAGATTCCCATAAATCATCAGCATTTCCATATATTACCAACAAAGTTCAGCATCAAGAAATAGGAAGAGAAATTCATTTGACATAACTTGAGAGTCTACTTGCCAAAACAAAACCAAAAATTATATCAACATAATTACAAAATTATTTTTCACACAAATAAAGTCAGATCCAAACAAATGGAAAAATATAATTGCTCATGGGTAGCCTGAGTCAATATAATAAAAATGACAATTCTACTTAAATTAATATATTTATTCAATGTCAAACCAATCAAACTTCCAAAAACTTATTTTATAGAGCTAGAAAAAAATAATGAAATTCATCTGGAAGAACAAATGGTCAAGACTCTCAAGGGAATCAATTTTTTAAAATGTGGAGGAAGATGGCTTACCAATATCAGATGTCAAACTGTATTACACAGTGGTAATTATCAAAACAATCTAGCACTGGCTAAGAAATAGAGTGGTGGATCAGTGGAATAGATTAGGTACACAATACACAGTCATAAATGACCATAGCAATCTAGTGTTTGATAAACCCAAAGATCTAAGCTTTTAAGACAAGAATTCACTATTTGACAAAAACTACTGAGAAAACTAGAAAGTAGTTTGGCAGAAACTAGGCATAGACCATCATCACATAAAAGATGATACCATAAGCAAATTAGAGGAATGTAGAATAGTTTGCTGTCAGATCTATGATAAGGAAAGAATTTAGGACCAAATAAGAGATAGAGAGCATTATTGAAAGCAAAATGGATAATTTTGATTACATTACATCAAAGATTTTGCGCAAACAAAACTAATGCAGCCAAGATTAGAAGGAAAGCAGAAAACTTGGGGGAAACTTACCACAAGTATCTCTGAAAAGGTCTCATTTCTCAAATATATAAAGAACTGAGTCAAAGTTATAAGAATACAAGCCATTTCCCGATTGATAGATGGTCAAAGGTTATGAATAGGCAATTTTCAGATGAAGAAATCAAAGCTACCTATAGTCATATAAAAAAATGCTCTAAATCACTATTGATTTTTTGTTGTTGTTCAGTCATTTCAGGTGTATTCAACTTTTCATGACCCCATTTGGGGTTTTCTTGGCAAAGATACCTGAGTGCTTTCCTATTTCCTACTCCAGCTCATTTTTACAGATGAGGAAATGGAGGCAAATAGGGTTAAGTGACTTGACCAGGGTTACACAACCAGTAAGTGTCTGACAATATATTTGAACTCCAAAAATGAGTCTTTCTGACTCCAGGCCTGACACTATCCACTGTGCCACTTAGCTGCCCACTGTTGATTACTGAAATGCACTATTGATTAGAAAAATGCAAATTAAAACAGCTCTAAGGTACACACCTCTCAGATTGGCTAATATGACAGAAAAAGAAAGTGACAAATGTTGGAGAGGATGTGGGAAAATTGGTACACTAGTGCACTATTGGTAGAGTTGTGAATTGATCCAACCATTCTGGAGAGCAATTTGGAACTATACCCAAAGGACTATAAAACTGCATACCCTTTGATCCAGGAATACCACTACTAGGACTATCCCAAAGAGATCAAAGAAAAAGAAAAAGGACCTATTTGTACAGAAAAATTTGTAGCAACCTTTTGTGGTGGTAAAGAATTGGAAATTGGAAATCAGCTGGGGAATGGTTGTGATGATTGTGATGGACAACTATTGTGCTATAAAAGGTGATAAGCAGGATGATTTCAGAAAAACCTGTAAAGACTTATGTGAACTGATGAAAAGTGAAGTGAACAGAACTAGTAAAACATTGCACATAGAGCAACATTGTACAATGATCAGCTGTGGAATGACTTAGCTATTCTCAGCAATACAATGATCAAGATTATTCTGAAGGACTTGTGATGAAAAATGCTATTCACCTCCAGAAAAAGAAGTAATAGAGTGAATGCAGATTGAAGCATACTTTTAAAACTTTCTTTTTCTTTTTTGTCTGTTTTCTTTCACAACATGTCTAATATGGAAGTATGTTTTGTATGACTTCACATGTATAATTGATATCACATTTCTTACCTTCTCTGAAGGAAAGAGAGAATTGGAATTCAAAATTTTAAAAAAGTGTTTAACATCTTTTACATGTAAAATGGAAAAATATTAAAAAAAAAGAAGTACTATCCCTTCCTTGAGCTTCCTCTTCATCTCATCTCAGCTTTAAAAAGTCCTTTTTGTTGCGTCTAGGATGTATTATAATCCTTGGTCCATTCTAAATTTCAATCTTCTTGACATTGTTCTTATATGTCCTTACTATTCTTTCATATGTGTCCTTAATTATCTCTTATCTTTTAAAGTCTGAGCTTGTCAAGGAAGCCCCTGTGCAAGTACATTAGTCTCTTTTGATATTTCTTCTTTCTCTTCCTACTCATAATCAGTTTCATCTGCTTTAACAGAATTCCATTATTGAGTGCTTTCCATCCTTCTGAAGTTGACTTTAATTGTAAAGCTTTAATATATGGAGATCCTGCCAATTTTCTACTATTTCTGAACTCATTGAAATCTACTCTCCTAGAAACTAGGATACATGTCAGACTATGCTTTTTCAAGGTTCCTGTCACTTCTACTTTGTCAACCAGAATCAAATCCATAATAATAGTTCCCTTCATCACTTTCTGAACCTTCTGAAAGATGAAATTACCAGTAAGGAAAGGCCAGAACACATCAGTTGCTGTGCTTTTCACAGAAAGCAATCACCAGCAGATAAGCAGATGATTTAATCCTGTCAGCTGGAGGGCCTTCTGCCAAAAGCATATCAGCTAATAATTTCTCGACTTGATTTAATGAAAATTTCATCCTTCAAAAGGTGGAGAGATCTGATTTTGGTCCCAACAAGGAGGAGTTGGTTGCCAGGGTGAAAATGATGGAAATCTTTGGGAGAAATGACCATTCCAATGAGAGTTTGAGGAAAGAGAGGAAAGTCAGGAATATTAGGGTCTCTAGGAGAGTGGGTTTCAAGAAATTCAGGGGAAGATAGGTAGATACCATGGTCTAAAATTCTGCAAGGGAAATCCAAACAGGAAGAATGGGAAGTTGAACCAGTGGGAGTAGAAAGCTCCCAAGAATTATTTACTTAGAACACAAAGACACAAAGAGAAATAATTCTTATCAGAAGGAAAAAAGGGAGTTGTCTAAAGAGACCTATGCAAATACATAGGGAATTTATCCAACAACTTAGTTGTAGGTTTATTTTTCTTTAAAAAAAAACATATTAAAGATGGAAGGACAAGAAACAATAGTTACAAATGTATGGAAGTAATAATAATAAATCTATTCAGTAATAATGAGTGCTGAGGATGGAAAGGAAAGTTAAGGGCAACAAAAAGGGTGGGGTTTTTTTGTATTTATCTGTATTGAAGAAAAGAGGAGGATCAAAGAAAAGATAGGAATGATATTCAAGGCAGAAGGGACTATGATAGTAGAAGCTGTTGTCGATTTTGTAGTTGCCAAAAAAATCACATTGGAAAAGCCTTCTTCCAATTTTTTTCACTCTCAAGGTTTTCCTTATTCTATTAAAATATAAGATATGTCACTGTATACGGGACATTCTAGGAATCAGTGTTATCTTATCACTCATTTTTCAAAGGAAAAAAATCCAAGCTATATCAAGCCATATGAAAAGCTCTAAATCATTAATAATTAGAGAAATGCAAATTAAAGCAATGCTGGGGTTCTACTTCATACACATCAAATTGACTAAATTAACAAAAAAAGAAACAACAAACATTAGAGATGCTATAGGAAAACAGATAGATTCATTCACTCAGCCATTCTGTAAAGCATTTTGGAACTATGCCCCCAAAGTTACTAAGCTTTGCATACCCTTTAATTCAGCAGTACCACAACTAGGTCTATACACCAAAGAGATAATAAAATAAAGAGGGAAATGACCCATATATGAAAAATACTTACAACAGCTCATTTCGTAGTGGTAAAGAACTACAAACCAAAGGGGTGCCCATCAATTGGGGAATGGTTGAATAAATTATAGTATATGAATGGGATAGAATACTACTGTGCTACAAGAATAAAGAGGACAGTTTTAGAGAAACATTGGAAGACATTTATGAACCAATGCAAAGCTAAATTTTACAAAACAACAAAACAATTTATACAATAACAGTAACATAAAACAAATAACTTCAAAAGACTTAGGAACTCCTATCAACCATGACAACCATGATTCCAGAGAAGTCATGATAAAATATATTACCTACTTCCTGATAGAGAGGTGATAGACTCAGTGTATGTGTGTGTGTGTGTGTGTGTATGTGAGTGTGTGTGTAGGGGGGCAGTGTGTGTATTTGGACATGACCAATTGAAAACATTTTTTGTTGGCAATGCATATTTGCTAATGAAGTTTGGAGAGGAAAGAGGAGAGAGAAAGAAATTAGATTTTTTTATTGAAAAAACTTTACATTTTTAAAAATTAAATTAAAAAGCAATGCTAAAAATAGGCACAGTTCTACATGATATCTTAAACAAAAAGCTCAGATTTAATCTAAAAATATAAAGTAATAAGATAATTAATTAATAAAAATTTACATGATGACTAAAAGTTTGTAAAAACAAGATTATGCTTAAAATGAAAGAAATGTGATATTCTGAATGAAAATTTTTCTAGTGTATGACATGAAAATTACTTAACATATAAAAAGGCAGGTCCAATTATGTTTTATGTTCATGACCATCTCAGCTTTGCTCTTAATGACATCCTTGCTCCGAAGGATGTGTAACTGAACTCTTTATGTGCCTAATTCCAAATTGGTATGTGGTGAGTTATGCCATTTTAAAGCCCTTTCCTATGATTACCAGTTTTTGCTGTTATGATAAAGAAAATGCTAAAATGCCACCACTACCACCACCCCTTAGCCCCAAACTCTTTCACAATTTACACATATCTTATAAGGAAGCCAAAAATAGTGTCTTTAGTTTTTTTTAATTTTTGGAGGGGTGAAGGCAGGGCAATTGGGGTTAAATGACTTGCCCAAGGTCACATAGCTAGTAAGTGTGACAAGTATCTGAGGCCGGATTTGAATTCAGGTCCTCCTGACTCCAGGGCCTGTGCTCTATTCTTGTGGTTTTACAGTAAAACAAAAGAGGGACATAGTGTGTAGGATTAGGAAGGTCCCTCTCAATATGAGGAAACACTGGACTCCACAATCAGAGCTATCCAAAAGGGTAATTGGCTTCCAGGGAAAGTAGTGGGTTCCCTTGAAGTCTTTAAGTAAAATTTAGGCTTCCATTTGTCAGGCACGTTGTCGTTTTCAGGCATGAAATGGACTAAATGGCCTCTGAGGTCCCTTCCAACTCTGAAACTGTAATTCAGTTCCAGCTGGCTCTTTTGATTGCCATTCCATGGTTCTTTTAACTGCCATTACATGATGAGTGCTTTTAGCTGAACAAGGATTTATTTCCTGCTGGGTGCCTGGATTCGGAAGCCCCAGGGTGTTTCCCTGTCAAGGAATGTAAAGAATTGGAGTTGCTGGTACTTTTCAGTTTGAGAATTCTGTCTCTTTGGTCTGTTTAATAAATGGCCAGGTAGAGCAAGGCATATATTTTATGATTCTAGAAAGAAGTATTGGTGCAAAGTTAATTGGCCAAAAAAGGCCATCAAACCCTTCTTTGGCTTCTTTACCTTTGGCCCATGACCCGTTATTGAGGTAACCTTAATGGTTACCTTCTTAGTGGTGTTGATATCCAGGGTTTCCTCACTCCCCTTTGCCAATCTATGGTCAGCAGGCTGACCTTGAAATTGACTGAGGTGAAGAAATGAGAGTTATGTATGTATATGAAATGTGGTTGATGTGTATGCTTGAAAAATTAACGTTGTAGGGATTGTGCCTCTATGTATATGTGTGCATAGTATATATGCATGTGTGTATGTGTGTATAAACATATGTGTGTATGTATGTATGTTTGTGCTAACCCAAGAGAGTGTTGCCAAATCATGTCATGTTCAATCAGCTATGCAGATCAAAAATGGTGGCAGCTGACCCACATCATATATAGCAAAGAGGTATTTTGCTTATAGTTACAGTCCCTTTGATATATCTTCCTTTCTCAGCACCCTAGGTTGTTCTACAGTGTGTTTATGCACTGAGCGTGGATGTAAAGCTATTATTATATCTTCCCTACTTGTCCCTTCAACTGTTAGACAGTGAGGCTTTTAAGACACTCTTACTTCCAAATAGATACATGACCAAGACATATGAAGGTCATATCATAAACCAACTAAAGGAGCAGGGGGAAGAGATACTTTCACAACTATGGATAGGGAAAGGGTTCTTGATTAAATAAGGGGTAGGAAGTATCACAGAGAATAAAATAGAAAATTTAGCAAAGTTTTTGCAAAACAAAATCAATACGGTTAAAATTAGCAAGAAAAGGCTAAGTAGGAAAGGTCTTTGAGACGATTTTCTCAGATAAAGGCCTGATATCCCAGCTATATAAGGAATTGATACAAATATGTTAGAATATATAAGAACAAGAGAGATAGATTAATGGTCAAAGTATATAAATAGATAGTTCTCTAAAGAAGGCAAGCTATCAACAGCCATATTTTTTAAAAGGCTCTAAATCACCAATAATACAATAAATGCAAATTAAAACAAATCTGAGTTCTACCATATAACCAGGGAAGGAAAGAAGAAAGAAAGGAAAGAAGAGAAGAAGGAAGGAAGAAAGGAAGAAAGGAAGAAAGGAAGGAAGGAAGAAAGGAAGTCCTCATCATATACATGCGTAGTCCAGCATAACAAATTCCTATATTTGCCATGCCCAAAAATGTATGCTTCTCTCTACATTTTAAGTTCATCAACTCTTTGCTTTCTGAAGGTGAAGAACACATTTCATTTCCTCTCTTCCAAACTGATGGTTTATTATTGCATTAATCACAATTCCAAAGTCTCTCAAAAGTATTTTTCTCTATAAGTTGCTGTCATTGTATATATAGTTTTACTAGTTATCATTTCGCTCTACATGAGTTTTCTAGAGATCTTTCCAATTTCATCTGATACTGTCCATTTTGTCATTTCTTGTGGCACAATAATAATATATTCCATTACATTCCTATAGTACAATTTGTTTAATCATTGATGAGAGGAGGACACCTCCTTAGTTTCCAATTTGGGGGCCATGATGGAAAAAGCTATTATAAATATATTTGTATACCAGGTCTTTTCTTTTTGAATCTCTTAAGGGTATAGGTCTAAACAGGTATAGTTGGATCAAAGGAAACACAGAGTTTTGGCATAGTTCCGAATTGCTTTTCAGAATAGCTGAACCAATTCACAGCTCCATCAACAACGCATTAATGTGCCTGCTACCCACAGACCCTCTGACATTCGTCATTTCCTCTTTTATTGTCTTTGTCAGTCTGGTAAATATGAGGTGGAACCACAGAATTACTTTAATTTGTATTTCTCTAACTATAGTAATTTAGAGTGCTTTTTCTATGATTGTTGATAGCTTGGGTTTCTTCTTCTGAAAACTGCCTATCCTTCCTTTGAAAAGTGTCTGTTTATATCCTTTAATGTTATTGATTGAGGAGTGGCTCTCAGACATACGTTTGAATCAGTTTTTTTTTATTTATCTTGACTATGTTTTGAATGTGAATATGAATGTTGTTTGAATATGAATTAATTTTTCTAATTTTATTAGAGGAACTTGCTATAAAGATTTCCCTTCCCTTTACCAATTTCCTTTCTAATCTTACCTTCCTTGGATTGTTTATGCAGAATCTTTTAGTTTTATATAATCAAAATTGGCCTTTTATTTTTTATGATCCCTTCTATTCCTAAATTCTGCCAGACTGCTGTACAATTTTCCCAGAAATTTTGTCAAATACTAAGCGTATCCCAACTAAATGGGGTCTTTGGGTTATCAAACACAAGGCTAACTCTGTTGGTTTGCTTCTGTGTGTTGTGTACCTAAGCTGTCCCACAGACCAACTTCTCTATTTTTAACCAGTATCAGTTGTTTAAATGAGTTTTGTTCTGTTGCACAATTGAGATCTGGTGCTGATAGACTGCCTCTCCTAATTACTTCCCTCTTTTTATTGTTACTATATTTAATACTCCTGACCTTTTGTTCTTCTATGTGAATTTTGTTATTCTCTTCTAATTTAGAAAAATATTTCTTTGGTGGTTTAATTGGTACA
Source organism: Trichosurus vulpecula (assembly GCF_011100635.1). Taxonomy (NCBI): domain Eukaryota; kingdom Metazoa; phylum Chordata; class Mammalia; order Diprotodontia; family Phalangeridae; genus Trichosurus; species Trichosurus vulpecula. Next base: position 325,789,883 of record NC_050575.1, read on the forward strand.
ATGCTAAATAAATAAATTATATGGTTATCATTTTTTATTAAATTGGTTTGACAGACTCATGAGCAATTAATGCTTCTCCAATTATTTAGAGAGTACAGAGTATTTTTATTTCTGCAGAGTATTTTAAAGTTAGATAATATATAATTCCTGGGTGTATCTTAACAGATACTCTCACAAATATTTTACAGCTTCTATGGTTATTTTCATGGAATTTTGCTGTATGGCTCTTCTTGCTTGTTTTGATGGTAACATATAGGCATGCTGATGATTTGTGTGGAATTATTTTATGTCTTACAACTCTGCTGAATGTATTAGTTGTTTCAATTAATCTTTGTTGACTCTTTAAGGTTTTCTTAAGTAAATCATTCTATCATGTGCAAAATGTGATAGTTTTGTTTCCTCTTTGCCCATGATTATTTCCTCAATTTATCTTTTTCTGTCTTATTGCTTCAGTTAGAATTTCTACAAAGCACTACATTAAATAGTAGTCATGATAATAGGGCATATTTGGTTTGCTCTTGATCTTATTGTAAAGGCCTCTAATACATACTTTATAAAGGAAAGGTCCATTTATTCCTATGCTTTCTAGAGTTTTTAATAGAAACAGGTACTAGATCTTAGGAAAATTATGTGATTTTTAGTATTTATATTATTAACATTTTCTATTATGTTTGTAGTCTTCCTTATCTTGAACCAAACCTACATGCCTGTCATATTGTTCATCCTTGGTACTCAAAGATCACCAATGACATCACGATGTTGAGGTCAAGGTACCGTGTGTTTGACTGTGACTGATCAGTCCAATATGAACTAGGAAGGCCCTACTACAGGTAATCCATAGAGATGTTTCTAGATTTGCACATCTCATGTTTCCTTTGTGCTACTGTGATTCTGCTTTGCTCATAGAACACAGGACCTCCTTTGATGATGCTAGACAGTCCTCTGCCAGCATCTCTCATGTCTCACAGTCAATACTAAAGTTCTTCCAAGAGACCTTGAGAGTGTCCTTGTATTACTTCTTCTGACTTCTGTTTAAGAACTAGCCTTGTGTGAGTTCTTCATAAAATAGTCTTTTAGGCAAATGTACATTTGGCATTTGAACAACCAACGTGGCCAGCCCATTGGAGTTGTGCTCTCTGCAGTAGAATTTGAATGCTCGGCAGTTCAGCTTCAGAGGGGACCTCAGTGTCTTGCGTCTTATCTTGCCAAGTAATCTTCAGAATCTTCCTAAGACAATAAATGGAACTGGTTCAATTTTATGACATGGCTTTGATAGACTGTCCAAGTTTCACATGCATAAACAGTGAAGTCAGCACAACAGTTCTGTAGACTTTCAGTTTGACAGGCAGTATAATACCTCTTCTCTCTCACACTTTCTTTCAGAGCTTCCCAAAAACTGAGCTAGTTCTGGCAATACATGTATCAACCTCATCATGTATGTGGACACACCTGGAAAAGATACTACCAAGGAAAATGAATTTATCCACAGCATTCAAAATTTCTCCATTCGCTGTAACCAATGGTTCCACATATGGATAGTATGGTGCTGGCTAGTGTAGAATCTCTCTTATTAGCCTACCTGGTCAAAGTGGATAGTCCATCTCATTTGTTGTTATATACTTGCTGATATTTTATTAAAATTTTTGCATCAATATCCATTAGGGAAATTAGTCTATAGTTTTCTTTTCTCTGCTTTGTCTCTCCCTGCCTCAGGCATCAAGACCATGTTTGTATCATAGAAAGAGTTTGGAAGGATGCTGTCTTTGTTTTCTCTATTTTGTTACATTTTCAGTTCTCAGTCTCTCCCAATTCCACATTGAACCTCATGGCCTCCACAAAGGTCAACATTTGATATGTGTGTGGAATCATAAAATACATACTTCCATATTCCAGTTCTTTCTCTGGAGGTGGATAGCATTTTCCTTCATAAGTCCTTCAGAGTTTATTTGAGTGTTCATATTACTTAGAATAGTTTAGTCATTCTCAGTTACTCTTCAAACAATCTACTGTTACAACATTTTCTTGGTTCTGTTCATTTGACTCTGCCTTATTTCGTGCAAGTCTTTCCACATTTTTCTAAAATCAACTTGCTTATCATTTCTTATAGTGCATTAGTATTCCATCACAATCATATACCACAACTTATTCGACCATTCCCCAATTGATAGACATCCACTCAATTTCTAGTTCTTTACCACCACAAAGAAAGCTGTTATAAATATTTTAGAATACATAGCTTCTTTTCCTTTTTCCCTGATCAGTTGGGAAAACAGACTTAATAGTAATATTGCTGGTTCAAGGGGTATACGCAACTTTACAACTCTTTGGGCATGATTCCAGATTGCTCTTCCAAATGGATGGATCAGTTCACAGTTTCATCAACAGTATATTAGCATCCCAATTTTTGCATATCCCCTCCAACATTTGCCATTTCCTCTTCCATCATTTTAGCCAATATGATAGATATGAGAAGGTACCATTTTTGTTTGTCTAATCAATACTGATTTAGAGCATTTTTCATATGATTATATAGATAGCTTTGATTTCTTTTTCCAAAAATTGCCTGTTCCAAGCTTTTCTCCTTCTTAAAAGTTACAATTAGCTTTAAATCTAGCTGATTTTTTTTATCACACTTAGACATATTAGTAAGGAGGAACACAAAGTAAGAGTCTACATGTATCATGAAAAAGATTTGGAGTCAGAACACCTGGGTTTAAATTCTGGCTCTGCTCTCTGGCACCTGTGTCACCTTGAGCAAATTGCTTAATCTAATATGTTTCCTTATAGTAACAATGAGGGAATTGGATTAAATGACCACTAAATTCCCTTCCAGCTCTAATTCTATAATCTTTCAAACAACCACAGTGCCTTGCACATAATAGGCATGTAATAAATATTTATTGAAAGTTGAATTAGATTTGTTGATATAGGTGACCTTAAAGAGGCCTCTCTTCCAGCTCTAACATTCTGTTTTATGTTCCAATATTCTGTGTTCTAAGCCCTTCCAGCTGTACCATTCTATGATTTATAAACCTCAGTTCCCAGTTCACCTACTAGTCTCCATATCAAAAAGCAAAGAAAACATTTAAATGTAGGGAATAAACTCCTTCATATCCCATGCTGACCAATATTATATGTTTTTCTGTATATATAAAAGCTTCAAGCAGAAAGCATTCTGGATTATTTTCCTCAGCTGTCTAATCTTTAGACCAAAGTCTCAAGTCTTAATCTTGAGGGCTCCAGGACATATGGTCAAACATACCAAGGAATATTACAAAACTATTTTAATGAAAATTTTCATTAAAATTAATTTCAAATGATATGTTTACATTCTATTAAAAAGAATTCTAACCTGATGTATTTAAACTAGTTGTTGATAACGAAAATGGGACAATGATGGAAGTAAGGCCATATACGTTGAGTACAGTGGTATCATCCAAAAAATATCAATATAAATCAATTGACATAACAAGCAGAACCCCCCAAAACCCCAAAAATTTCCTTAGTAAATACTTGCCAAGGCAAAGGTAGACAGAAAAATATCAGTTTAAAATATAGATGCATTTGTAAAATTGTACAGAAAAAGAGAGCAGAGGATTATGAGCAGAATCACCTCATGAAAGAGAGAAATAGTGGAAGGTAAAACCAATTTAAAGAAACTTGGCAAGAGATGTAATTAAGTAAAGCTATTCCAAGGGCATGTAAGAGTGAAACAACAGAAGAAAGCTGGAAAAAGATCTGCAAAGATTTCTATAACAAACTCTTTTTTAATATCAAGAGCAATGAAGTTGTCATACTTGGGCTTTAACATCACAGTCCCAGATGGGGTAATTAAGGAAGCACATATGGCAATAAAGAGAACAAAGATGGGAAAAGCAACTAAATTAGATCAAGTGTACACAGAAGAGAGATCTGAGTTGAAGGAGACAACTGTGAGGACCTTGGGACATTAATTCACAATGATATCTGAAGGAGAGAAGATATGAAAGGATGGAAAAAATCTCAGATCTTAATATCCAAAAAAAGGCAACCAAGAGAACAATTACTGACCTCTATCACTACTTTCCCCATCTATTAAAAATGTTATGAGAATATACCAAATTAATTGAGGGTATCTTTGATATGAGTATTAATGGGAAACATATAGACTTTCCCAAGCATATTACAAAACAGAACATATTTTGTGACCATACAAATACTGAAAATTTAAAGAAAATGCCACCATATTCATTGTTTGTTGACCATACAGTAGCTTTGAATTTGGTAGAAAAAAAAAGCAGCTTTAAAGACCTCTCTTCCAACATGCATGCCTACAAAAAAAATTAAAGATTCCTTAAAAGCATAATAACAGAAATAACTTTTTTGACAACCAACTGATCATTATATCAGATAAAGCATAAACAGAATAGAAATATTTACCAAAGGTGTTCTCCAAGGTTATGGGAAAAATCAAACACAGATTTCAAGTTGAAGAGGGATCCTTGATAAAAAATGAAGTATTTCATAAGACCCTGATAAAGAGGTAGAAGAGGCTTTTGGACAAAATTCATACTACTCAAAAGAGTTTGAACTAACCATCCATATGGGGGAGGGGGGGGACAAGTAGCAAAGAATGTTTATTATCATGTCTATGACATGAGGTTAGATAGACTAGCTGTAGAGCTCCTCCATCCTAATATTTATGTTGGGGCACCACCACAAATGAATAGGATAATAATTGGGCCTATAATAAAACTGGTAAAAGAGAACAGCCTGCATTACCTTTGAGAAATTGCAAAATTCCTTAATGATCCCTAACTTTTCCCTAAAAAGGTGTGTAGTGAATAGAGTGCCAGGCATGGAATTAGGAAGACCTAAATTCAAATCCTGATCCAGACACATGCTATCTTTATGACTTCTATTTGCCTCAGTCTCCTCATCCTTCAAATGGCTGTAATAATATTTACCTCACAGGGTTTTTATGAGGATCAAATAAGATAATTGTGAAGTGCTTAGTACAGTGCCAGGCACATAGTAACTACTATATAAATGTTAACTATTATTATTTATGACTAATATTCTAATAGTATTGGTAAAATAATTTTTTTGAAGTTACTCAGTGATGATTTATTTTTTTAAGGTCTGTGTGTTACTTTATTATTTAATATTTTTTAGTTTTCAGCATTGATTTCCACAAGATTTTTAGTTACAAATTTTCTCCCCATTTCTACCCTCCCCCCCACTCCAAGATGGCATATATTCTGATTGCCCCATTCCCCAGTCAGCCCTCCCTTCTGTCACCCCACTCTCCCTCCCCCCATCCATTTTCCCCTTCTTGTAGGGCAAGATAGATTTCTATGCCCCATTGCCTGTATATCTTATTTCCCAGTTGCATGCAAAAACAACTTTTTTTTTGAGCATCTGCTTTTAAAACTTTGAGTTCCAAATTCTCTCCCCTCTTCCCTCCCCACCCACTCTCCCTAAGAAGGCAAGCAATTCACCATAGGCCACACATGTATCATTATGCAAAACACTCTCATAAATAGTCATGTTGTGAAAGACTACCTATATTTCCCTCCATCCTATCCTGTCCCCCTTTGTTTGATTTTTTTTTCCCTTGACCCTGTCCCTTTCGTTTGTTTTTTTGTTTGTTTTTGTTTGGTTTTTTTGGCAGGGCAATTGGGGTTAAGTGACTTGCCCAAGGTCACACAGCTAGTATATGTGTCAAATGTCTGAGTTTGGATTTGAACTCAGGTCCTCCTGACTTCAGGGGCTGGTGCTCTACTCACTGCGCCACCTAGCTGCCCCTGACCCTGTCCCTTTTCAAAAGTTTTTGCTTTTGATTACTTCTTCCCCCTAATCTGCCCTCCCTTCCAGCATCCCCCCTTTCTTATCCTCTTCCCCTTCTTTCAAGTGGGGTAAGATACCCAATTGAGTGTGTATGTTTTTCCCTCCTCAAGTCAAATCTGATGAGAGCAAGATTCACTCATTCCCCCTCACCTGCCCCCTCTTCCCTTCCAATGAACTGCTTTTTCTTGCCACTTTTATGTGAGATAATTTACCCCATTCTATCTCTCTCTTTCTCCCTCTCTCATATATTCCTCTTTCATCCCTTAATTTGATTTTATTTTTTTAGATATCATCCCTGCATATTCAACTCACCCTGCACCCTCTGTCTATATATATATATATATATATATATAATATATAATATATTATATATACATACGTATAGATAGATAGATAGATAGATAGATAGATAGATAGATAGATAGATGGATACACACACACACACACACACACACACACACACATATATGTATATTCCCTTCAACTAACCTAATACTGAGAAAGGTCTCATGAATTACACACATCATCTTTCCATGCAGGAATGTGAGCAAAAGAGTTCCACCTTAGTAGTCCCTTATGATTTCTTTATCTTGTTTACCTTTTCATGCTTCTCTTAATTCTTGTGTTTGAAAGTCAAATTTTCTATTCAGCTGTGGTCTTTTCACTGAGAAAGCTTGAAAGTCCTCTGTTTTATTGAAAATCCATATTTTGCTTTGGAGCATTATTCTCAGTTTTGCTGGGTAGGTGATTCTTGGTTTAATCCTAACTCCTTTGTCCTCCGGAATATCATATTCCAAGTCCTTCAAATCCCTTAATGTGGAAGCTGCTAGATCTTGTGTTATCTTGATTGCATTTCCACAATACTCAAAGTGTTTCTTTCTGGCTGCTTGCATTATTGTCTCCTTGACCGGGAATTCTGGAATTTGGTGACAATATTCCTGGTCAATAATTTTAATGAGCAAACTAAGTTTAATTAATTAAAATTAAGTTTGAAAGTAATGTCTTACATGACATTAAAATAACTCTAATCTGACCTATTTAAACAGTCTATTGATGGAAGAAAGGGCTATGTATAGTTATGAGTCATAAAATATTACAATCTCTGAAGAATTAATACTGAATAATACCCAGAGGGCATTAAAGAAATGTATGGTAAGCAGGCAGCTGCATATAACAGTGATTAATGAAGAAGAGCCAGAGTAAAGAATGTCATTAAAAAAGGTATGATCAAATAAAGAAAATAGGTTAGTTCCACAGTAAGAGAGATAACCTAAGGATAGACCATCTGTCTATGGTATCTTCTTGAACTGAAGAGAAAGTGAAAAAGCACATTGAGTGGAACTTTTGTGATGAACTTACAGACAAAAGTCCATCAAGATGGGTAGAGGCTAAGTGGGTTTCTATATGCATCATTGAAAGGAACACCACATCACTGTAAATCACATGTCCATTCAAATATTTGAGATACAACTTAGAAACTTTAGGAAGTAGAGGAAAGCAGGAAAATAAGCTCACAACAATAGGATGCATAAAGTCTCCCACCATCTAAACTCCATAGCAGTCCCCTTGCTCTAGTAATCACACCCCACCTTCCCAACTATGTACTGGATGGAATTATCCCAGGTCTGATACCCTGGGATGACTCCACCCCCAGATTGAATCCCTGTGGACAATGATAACCTACCCAAACTTACTCTTCAGTGACTAACATACTCCCACCCCCTCCCTTCCTCTCTGTCCCAGTGATTTTAAAACCTAGACTGCCATTGTTAAAACCTTGTTATTGGTCTCCCCCCACCACCACCCCAACTCTCTTAATCTCATCTCACCTCAACCTAGCTCTAAAGATACCTTCCCCCTGTGGTCTCAGAAATATCTGTTCAATACATAACAAGCTATGTTTTTTTAACAAAGGAGTGACATAGTCCAAACTGTGCTTTCAAAATATCATTTTGGCAACTGTGTGGAGGATGGATGAGAGAAGAGAGAAGAAGACCAATTAGGAGGCAATGCAAGTAATGCAAGCAAGAGGTAATGAGAGCCTGAATTGGGATAGTGGCTTGTGTGAATGAAGAGAAGGGGATGGATAGAGATATCATGGAAATAGCATAACCAAGCCTCTTCAGGTCAAAAAGAGAACAGTCTGTGATTGGAATGGCTTGAGCTTCTTCTAGTTAGAGTGTGGTCAAAACTGAACAGACTGAGCCTTTCTCTGGCATCACCATAAGGAAAAATATTGACCCAAGAAGGTAGATTGTAGCATTTACAATATATAGGAGATAATCTTTAGCAAAATATTCACAATGCATCTTAGTTCCACTGTCTCATGTTGGAGACAGCAGATCTTCAATTGCAAGAGGTATTCTTAAGCTGGGGTCTATTGACTTGTTTTTAAGTTTTTTGATAACAATTATTTCAGTATAATTGGATTGGGTTTTTTCAATTCTATGTATTTTATTTTATGCATTTATGAACATTATTCTGGGAAGACTTTACAGACAGGCAAAGAGATCCATGACAAATAAAAGCTTAAGAACCCCTGGTCAACTATATTCCCCTTACTACACAAAACAGTTTGAGGTCAGGGACTGTTACCTTACAACAGTTTTGTATCTCCTGCAATATCAACACAGTGCTTTGGCATAGCCCAGGCTCTCCAAAAGCATTTAGGAGATTTAATTGAATTCAGTGAACTATCTCTTGGAATTCCCTAAAGGAAAGCACTGCACAAAGTATAATGTCTATAGCCTTCAGGTCCAGATTGATTTGAAAATACACCCTAAAAAGGTAGAAAGCCACTTTTTGTATCATACTTCACCCCAGATTACACAAAGAATTTAATAATCTAATATGAAGACCCAATGTTGATAGCCTCAGATGCTGTTTGCCTGTTTGCCTCAGTTTCTCCTCATCTGTAAAATGAGCTGGAGAAGGAAATGGCAAACCACTCCAGTGTCTTTGCCAGGAAAATCCCAAGTGGGGTCATGAAGAGTTGGACATGACTGAAAAAAAAACTAAAAAACAAAAAATTTTGATAGCAGTATGAAAAGTCACATTAATATTTAAACCACTATTATTGTTGTTTCATTGGGTTATTTATTTTAGTAATTCAATTAACTGCTTTGGAGAAGTTCAACTTATTGCATGCTGGTAAAGAGGTTTCAGGTTCCTGAGTTTCAGAAATAGCTGCCAAAAATTGAATAATCCTGGAAATTGGCTTGAATCCCTCTGAAAGCAATGTACTAAAGAATATATGACTGTAGTTATAAGTGATAAACTAGTCCTACTCTGCATTCTTTTCTTTCCTTTTTTCATTTAGGTGCCAAATTAATTTAGCTGGTACATAATCAGGTGGGAAAAGAAGCTCTTTGTTACACTGAAAAACATCAATTGGACAACTGGTTTGGAAGGCTTGTAAAAAAGAAAGGACAACAGAACCAAGAAGAAAGTATCTGCAAGGTTGCATTTGTTTATGTTTCTTCTTCAGAGATTACAAAATTTTAAAAAGAAAGCTGAAGACTTAGCAGGTATGGGTAGTCTTTTCTTTTTCAGTCACCAATTGAAGGTAGAGATTTTGAAAGAAAAACGTGCAAGTAGGAAGTCAACATCTGACCAAGAAAATGGTGATGGAGAAGACAATTTGGTGTTCCAGTCCCTGGCTGAGGACATAGCAATGATGGACTCCTGGACACAGATAGAATGCATCTAATGAAGGCCAGGGAGAATACATTTTCTTAAAAGGGCTCGAGAAAGATTTATATCGAAGAGAATTGTGGAAAGAAAAGACTGTCCACATATACCTGCTTTGCCAGATACCACAGAGAGCATCAGGGATGACACAGAAAGAAAAATAGGTGTGGAAGTATTTAGTAATTCATAGGAGACACTATTTGGGAACACACTGTAGCAACAGAAATATCTACACACCAGTGCACAGAGAATGGTTGATAAACCAAGTGAACTAGGGATCTTCATGCCAGGACAGCAATACATTCTGACAGATGCCACTGAAATCCAGTGGAATGCCAGGCATGATTTGAAGATGATAATGGAAGATGTTTTTGTTGAAAAGATACAAATTAGACTAAAAGGAGTGGTGGAAAAGCACTATGTGACTTGCATGGAATTCCATGGTATATAGCTCATGAGAATCCATGAACCTAAGGAAAACGAGGGGGAAGGAGGTAGGAAGAGGAGAATAGTGATAAGCATTTTGGTGAGGATCAAGAGAAAGAAAAATAGATGCAATAGTATGGTGGGATGTATAGAAGTCCCAAAAGTCTTAGTGCAATTTTAAGTTATTAAAGTATAAAATCACACTAAGACTTTTGAGACACCTTGTATTTTTATAGACTGGACAGAAAGAGGATAATAAAACTGTCATGGAGGCAAAATATATGAGAGACTTCAACTATCTAGTTGGCAGTCTCTGTTAAGAGCAAACATGCTTTCAAAATGGAGAGGACGTAATGATCAAAACTTCTGCACTGGTTCAGATGAATAAGTCAATGTACAAAAGGTCATGTGGAAAGGGCTTGGGTTTTTAGTGGACTGTAACCTCATCATGAGTCAACAGTTTGACATGTACTAGCCCAAAATACTAATATGATCATAGGCTTTAAATAGAAACAGTGTCTACTGTATTATGCTCCATTCAGACTATATTTGGAAGACTATGTTGAGGTCTGAGTGCTACACTTTAGGGAAGATATTGACAAGCAGGAGGAGATTCAGAAATAATGATTTCCCATCCCCTTTGGCTCACCCAAGGCTAGGAACAGGACCAAAGACAGGAGGCAGCTAAGAGCCATCCAAGGCACCAGAGAAGATCTTATGAAGGATGGTGCTATGTAAGGATAGCAACTGGTCAAGAAAGGGAAGCAGGTGAGGGATGAGGCAATCTAAGTTTGTTAATGTTTAGACACAGAAAGACAGGTTGTCTATCTTTGTGCGTAGATGAAACAAGCATTAAATTTTCAATGCAGAGCCTGGGAAAAAGAATACCAATATATTTCATTTTGTTGTTGTTTAGTCTTTTCTCAGTCATGTCCAATTATTTTCAACCCATTTTGGGGTTTTCTTGGCAAAGATACTGGTTTGCCACTTCCCTCTCTGGCTCATGTTACAGATAAGGAAATTAAGGCAAATGGGGTTAGGTGACTGGCCCAGGTTCACACAGCTAATGAGTATCTGAGGGTGGACTTGAACTCAGATCTTCCTGATTCTAGGCCTGGTACTCTATCCACTGCACCACCTAGTTGCATCAATGGAATATGGGAGATAAGGCAGAAGTAAGGGTGAGAAAAAATTGTGTAATAGCTAAGGTTTTGGTTTTTTCCCAAGATCTGAAATCAAGAAAAGAGCTCTCACAATTTGTTGTGCTCATTCTGTTCCCCACTCCTAATCTTCTACATAAATCACATGGTGAACCATTTCTACTCACTGAAGCCACTTCTTGAACGGGAGGAAACTATGTGGCCAGGCAGGTACTGAGGAGGGTGAGGGGACTCAGACCAGGTACAAGGGATATTTAGCCTGAAGTTAAAAAATTAAATTAAATTTAAACATTTAAAAGGCTTAGACATGATGATAACTGCCTTTATATATTTGAGAGATTCTCATGTGGAAGAGGGATCCCAGAGACTGAGAATTAGACCCCTGTAAGGAAGTTAGAAAGAGGCAGATTTTAGCTCAATGTAAGAAATAACTTCCAAATATTAAAGGTGCATCCAGTTTAGAAGTAGTGAATTTCCTATTATTGGAAGTCTTCCAGAGGAGGCCAGAGGACCACTTCTTAGGGATGCTGTAGAGGAAATTTATTCCTCAGATATTGGTTGCACTAGAGGACCCCTGAGATTCCTTCCAACTGTGAAACTATGCATAGGACCAGAGTAGTCTTCCTACCCCCATCCCAGTTTTGAGTTTCTCTCCCATTATTCCTACATCCCCCCAATAGATGCTATGTCCACTCTTAGCCCTGTAATGCCACATCCCTGGTAGGCTTAGGGACAGGATCTGCCATAGGGTGGGGCAAAGAGATCCCCATGGTACAAGAGGTGGCTTCTTGAGATCGGAAGCAGGAAGAGGTTAGGGACAAAAGGTCCCCACTTAGGGAAAATCCCAAAGAACCCAAGAAGTTGTGCTGAGTCGAGGAGTGGGGTTTGGAGGCAGGTAATCCACCAGAGATATACTAAAGTTTACTAAACGAAGGAGATGGACGCAGAGTCTAGATTGGAAGCATAAGTTAATACCAAGAAGTCATAGAATTTAACAGACAAGAAAAGATCAGGCAGATTATTTAGGGAGAATAATGAGGATTGAAGTTGAACAAAGAGACTGAGATACTTTGTGGCACTTAGCATTCTTGGGGTATGGGTCTGGGTTTTTTGGTCCTGCATATGAAGCCAGCCCAATCTTCCAGATTCCCTTAAAATCCAGATTCCTCTAAATGAGTTTCAGCTGGACAGTTCCTAGTCACTGCCAATACTAATTATTACTCTGGCAGGAATTAGCAAACTACTCCCTACAAGGCAAATATTGCCACTTGTTTTTATATGGCCCTCGAGGAAAGAAGTATTTTTACATTTTAAGTACATGTGGTCTGTGAACAGCTTGAGGGAGAGGGGAAGGATTGTCTGTGAAGTCAAAACTATTTTAATAATAAGACATCATTTGTCTATTAAAATGCTTCTCCCTTTTCCAACTACATGTCTGTATGAAGCAAGAGTTTTTTTCATAACTTCAACCAAAGCAAAATATCATAGCAGAGTGAATGCAGAAGCAAATATGAGAATCCAACCATCTTTGTCCAGATATTAAGGAGATATGCAAAAGTTGTATTTCATAAAAACGTCATTTATGTTAACATGCAGTGGTTTAATTCTTAATGAATTAATAAATATTTTTAAATGTATCAGTTTTGTCTTTCTCATTAAATATCAATAGATATAATCCATATAAACAAAAGCTCTTTGGGGTCCTCAATAATTTTTAAGAGTGTAAAGGGGCCCAGCTGCTCTGGGGCAAAGGCTAAAACCTTTTTGTGTCATGGACTACCTTTGGCAGTCTGTGAAGCCTTATGGACCCTTATAGAATTACATATGTATATTTTTTAAAGTCATAACAGAAGGAAATGCTAAATTTCAGTTAAAGGATAGTTAAAATAAAGATGTAATTGTTTTCATCAAAGTACAAGATCCCCTGAAATCTATCTATGGTCCCCTTGGGGTTGTCTCTAGATTAAGAGTCCTTACTTTAGGAGAAATGGCCATTTCTAAGCAATGGTTGACAAAAATAGAAACAAAGGTAGACTGAGTTTGAGGAGAGAGGTAATCAGAACTATGCAGATAAATCTTTAACTGGCTCTCTGGAAAAAAAGAAATGTATGCTGATGTGCTTTTAAATTTAATGCATTATTACCATTTTCTCTAAGAGGCAGCTGTAGATAGAGCATCAAGCTTGGAGAATAGAAGACCTGAGTTCAAATTGGCCTTCAGATTTACTAGCTATGTGATCCTGCGCAAGTTACTTAACTCTATTTGCCTCAGTTTCCTCATCTGTAAAATGAGCTGAAGAAGGAAAGAGTAAAACTCTCCAGCATCTTTGCCAAGCAAACCCCAAATGAGGTCATGAAGAGTCAGATGTGGCTGAAAAAATGACTGAATGAACATTTTCTCCCTCACTTTTTAAAATCTAGACAATTGACAAAGAATTCATCAAGACCTGATGTGTAATATTTGCTGATTTCTGAAATGTAAGCGTTCATGTTTAAAATTTTATATTCTGCTTGGGGAGAAGCTGGTTCCAGTATACTCCTGGAGGTAATCCACTCCAGCCTATATTTTCCCCTTTTCCTCTACCATTTGTATTGAGTGATTAAAAGCAGTTCTTTACTATGCCCATATCCCACTTTAGGCTCAGGAAAAAGCCTTGGACTACACCATAGTTAAAGGGCATGATATAGACGACAAGGCACCAAAAGACACTGAGAACGAGCAGTCAGATAGGAAGGAGAAGAAGCAAGAGGGAGCAATTTCATGAAAACTCAAAGAGTGGTCAACAGGTTCAAATGCTCCAAAGAGATTAAGAATGAGGATGAAGACTAAGAAGAGGCCATTAGATTTGGCAATTAAGAGACATCGGTCCCTGACAATCTTCACTTGGCCCTGTTATACACAAAATCCAGAGTAGTTATAAAAACCATGAAAAAAAAATGATTCACCATTACTCTGTTAAACCAAATCTAATCAGTATAGATTTTAAGATCATAGAATCTGAGTCAATCAACAAGCACTCATTAAGTGCCTGTTATCTTCCAGGTACTCTGGATACAAAGGAAAAATGACCCAGTCCCTGCCTTGAAGGGGACATTCTGTTGAGGGAGTCAATAGGTACATACACAGGCATACACAAAATAGATACAAGGTGATTTGGAAAGGATAAAGCTCTAGCTGCTAGAGGAATTAGGAAAGACATTGCTATAGGATGGTTTTAGAATTCCTCATACCAATCCGAGTTCTTCATTTCAAAAGAGTTAGGTGTTCTGTTTTGTTTTTTAATGATGAAAAATGAGTAGGAACCCTTTTGCTGAGAGTGAGGAGACTTTACCACAGCATACAGAGTGCCTGAGGCATCACCACACACACACACACACACACACACACACACACACACCCCTGACTATAATAATAAGCAAGTAAATAATAATAACAAATAAGCAAAGGAGAAAGAATCCAACCATAGGTAGCTAGTATAGGGGTAAAAAAAAATCTGGGTTCATACTCAGAAGAAGATAATGAAGTTTAAAAAGCCACTCCTGCTTCTAAGAAAATCACAAGCCCAAAAAGATTTCTTGGAAGAGCTTAAAAAGAACTTTAAAAATCAAATAAGAGAGGTTGTGGGAAAAATAGGGGGAAAAAATAAGAGCAATCCAAGAAAATTAAGAAAATCATGAAAAGAAAGTTAACCAATTGGAAAGAGAGTTCCAAAATCTTAAAGAAGAAAATAACTCCTTAAAAATTAGAATTGGACAAGGGGAACCCAATAACTTTATAAAACACCAAGAAATAATGCAACAATCAAAAGAATGAAAAAAGTAGAAGAGAATGTGTAACATCTTATTAGAAAAACAACTGATTTAGAGAAGAGATCAAGAAGAGACAATGTAAGAATTGTTGGACTACCTGAAAGTTATAATTTTTTTTTAAATCTAGATACAATAAGGAAAATTGCCCTGAAGTTCTAGAAGGAAAGGGTAAAATAGAAATAGAAAAAAGAATTCATCAATCACCACCTGAAAGAGATCCCAAAATAAAAACTCAAAAGAATATCATATCCAAGTTCTGAAGCTCCCAGATTAAGGAGAAAATACTACAAGCAATAAGGAAAAAAATTTAAATACTATGGAGCTATAGTCAGGATAATACAAGGTTTAGCAGCTTCTATATTGAAAGACTGAAGGGCTTGGAACATTATACTTCAAAGGCAAATGAGCTGGGTTTGCAACCAAGACTAACTTAATCAGGAAAGCTAAGTATAATCCTGAATTTTTTTTAAATGGATATTTAATGAATTCAAAGACTTTCAGGTATTTGTGACAAAAAGACCAAAACTAATAGAAAATTTGACACATGAGATCTAAAAGAAACATAATGTAAACATTAAACACTAATTATAAGGCACTCAATAAGGTCAAACTGTTTACTTCTTATATAGGAAAATGTTATCTATACATATAAGAATGTTAACATCACTTGGGTAGTTTGAAAGAGATAGAAAGGCTTGGAGTTGAGTGGAGTATGATGGGATGATTCTAAAAAATAAAATTTGATAGGGAGAGGTAAAAATGGAGCAATTATCTCACACAAAGGAGGCAGATGTGAATGGAAAAAATGTTACAGTGGAAGCAGGTGGAGGTGCAGAGCTGGTAGTGCTGGAACCTTATTCTCATGGAACTGGGTTAAAGGGGGAATATCATACATCTAGAAGGGTAGAAAAATCTTCTTAATTTATAAAGAAATAAATGGGCAAGGGGACAGGATAAGGGAGGAATTTTTAAAGGGTATGTAGATCAAGAAGTAGAAGGATGTGGGGAGAGGATAAGGGAGGGGTTCTTTGAGGAGTGAATAGATTAAGGAATGGGAGGGTAAGGGGAGAGGATAAGGGAGGAGTTCTTAGATGGGTGGAAATATTAAGGAATAAGAAGGTAAGGGGAGAGAATAAAGGAGGGATTCTTAAAAAGGATATAGATTGGGGAGGTAATGATTAAAAAAAATCAGATATATGAGGAGGGATCAGGTAAAAAGAGAGGGTGAGAAGGATAATAGAGAGGACAGAAGGACAGAGGGGAAATACACACCTAGTAATTATAACTTTGAATGTGAATGGGATTAACTGACTCAAAATGAAAATGGATAGCTCAATGGATTAAAAATAAGAATCTCACAATATGTTGTTTACAAGAAGCACATTTTAAAATGAGAGATACACATAGATTTAAAATAAAGGGCTGGAGCAGAATTTATTATGCTTCAGCTTAGGTAAAAAAAAAAAGCAGGGGCAGCAATCATGATCTCAAAGTTAAAGCTCAAATAGATTAAATTAAAAGAGATAAAGAGGGAAACTACATTATGATAAAAGGTACCATAGAAAATTAAGCAATATCAATACTAAACCTATATACACCAAATTCTATAGCATCTAAATTTTTGAAAGAAAGTTAAATGAATTGTAGGTGGAAATAATAATGCTATAATAGTAGGGCACTTTGACCTTCCCTTCTCAGAATTAGATAAATCTAACCAAAAAATAAAGAACAAAGTTAAGGAGGTAAATAGAATCTTAGATAAGCTAACTAGGATAGATATGTGAAGAAAACTTAATGAGAATAGAAAGGGATACACCTTTTTCTCAATGGTACAATTTACAAAAATTGACCATATTTTAGGGCATAAAAATTTTATAGTTAGATGCAGAAAAGCACAAATATTAAATGCATCCTTTCCAGCTCACAGTGCAATAAAAATTATATTCAATAAGAGATCATGGAAATACAAATTAAAAACTAATTAGAGATTAAACAACTGTGTTGGTAAGCAAAATGGGCTCTTAGCACTCAGTTCAATCAAGTGCCCTTGAAGAGTTTGGCTTTTGTTTCCTTTGATTAATTCAGTGTATTTCATTGAGTCTTACTAGGTACTAAGCCCCAGGCCCAAACCCCCATTAGGTGCTAAGCCTATGTGGCTGTGAAACTACCAGGGTCATAAGGGGAGGTGCTAACTCCAGAACCAATCATAGCAGCCTAAGTTCTGCTCATTCAGATGACATTTGGTGACGTCTGAAACAGTATAAAAAGAGGAGACAGAGCTATTTGCACAGGGCTCTCACTCTTGGTGGCGTGCTGATGCAGAGACCCCTGGTAGCTATAGCCAGGGCCCTCCAGCTTGTAAACCCGGATGCTGGGACTTTGTTAAACTCTGGTAACTATGTATTGGGATTTGAATCAGACAAGGTCTGTCAATGTTTGTACTTTGTTTGTATTTTGCTCTGAAGTTCAGGATGCTGGCTTTTTCCCCTGAACTAAGTGAATGGTATTTGTATGCCAGATTAAAGTAAGCTTGTCAATCCCTTAACGTTGCTTTCCTTAATAAAGCAGATCAAAAGAACTTGGGCTTTTGCAGCATGCTGGTAGCGTTCTTGTTGTTGGGCTTGTGTTGGTCTTTCACTCCCACAACAGCTGCTAGCTGGATTGTTGAAACAACAACCTAATCTTCAAGAATGAATGGGTTAAAGAACAAATCATAGAAACAATCAATAATTTCATTAAAGAGGATGGCAATAATGAGACTAAATATCAAAACCTATGGGATGCAGCAAAAGCATTAACCAGAGGAAAAAATATATCTCTAAATGATTATATCAATAAAATAGAGAAAAAACAGACCAATGAATTGGGTATTCAACTTAAAAAAAAAAACTAGAAAAAAAAAACAAATTGAAAATCCCCAATTAAACACCAAATTGGAAATCTTAAAAATTAAAGATGAGATTAATAAAAATGAGTATAAGAAAACCATTAAATTAATAAATAAAACTAGGAGTTAATTTGATGAAAAAATAATAAAATAGATAAATCTCTGATTAATATGATTTTTAAAAGTAAGAAGAAAACTAAATCACTAGCATTAAAAATGAAAAGGGCGAATATAACACTAGTGAAGATGAAATCAAAGCAATTATAAGGAGTTATTTTTGTCTAATTGTATGCCAAGAAATTTTACAAGTTAGGTGAAACAGAAGAATATTTGCAAAAATACAAACTGCCTAGATTAGCAGAAGAGGAAATGGAATATCTAAATAACCCTATTTTAGAAAAAGAAATTGAACAAGCCATAAGTGAGGTTCCTAAGAAAGAAGCATCAGGATGGATTTACAAGTGAATTCAACCAAACATTTAAAGATTAACTAATTCCAACATACACATACATACATACATATATTCCAAATTATTTAGAATAATAGGCAAAGGAGTCCTACCAAATTCCTTTTATGAAACAAATATGCTACTGATCCCTAAACCAGGAAGAGCAAAAACAGAGAAAGAAAATTGTAGACCGATTTCATTAATGAATATGGATGCAAAAATCCTCAATAAAATCCTAGCTGGGACAGTACAATATATTATAAAGGTTATACATTGAAATGAGCAGAACCAAGAGAATGTTGTTTTAAGAACAACTATGAACGATTAAATTATTTTGAGCATTATAAATATTCAAATCAACTACAAAAGATCTATGAAGGAAGATGCTATGCACATCCAGAGAAAGAATTGATTAATAGAAGTATGTATAGTATGGTTTTACACACACACACACACACACACACACACACACAACTTTGGTCTTCTATTTATCATATCAAATATCATGTCACATATGTGTGTATATGAGTGTGTACACACATATGTGTCTAATGATAGCCTTCTCTTGGGCAGGGCAGGGAGGGAAAGAGAAAAAGTACACAGCAGAGAATAAAAGAAAACTTAAAAGGAAGAAAGCACAGAAAAGCAGAGTGGCTTTGAAAATGATGTGTAGTGTTTTATTAGTTTTTCAAAAAGAAGCAAACCAAGTAAAATGGAAATTCATGGTGTTATATTGAATCCTCTTTTTATGTTGTGCTATGTACATGGAAAGTTCTCCTTTTTTTACTTTTTGTATTTAAATTCAAAATGAATAAAAATATTTTCAAAAAGAAAAATGTTTTTAAAGAAATAAAAAAATAGCAATACCCCATTAAACAGTAGATACAATTCTCTTCCCCATTCTAGGAAGTCCCACCTTTCCCCCAGGATCCTATGAACTCTTCACAACTCATAATACAACTCTGGTTTGAACTCCCTCCGGAAGGGAAACCAACAAGGTTGCTGGAGTAGCCTCCCTCTCCTTGCAATATTCTGGTGATGCCCTTCTTTGTCCCAAGAGTCCAAATAGGCCCCAAGGCTGCCATTAGTGCCTCCCAGGGAAGAGACTAGATAGCCACACACACACACACACACACACACACACACACACACTCCTTGGTATACTTTTTATCTCTATTACGGTTTTCTGGTCTGTGGTTCTTCAGGATCTCTTCGGAAAGGGCTATAAAAAAATTTTTTTGGTTATCGTCAAGACAGGAATTTTTTTTGCTTGACTATTCATAACTGTTTCAAGGGTTTTTTTTATTTCTTTTTTTAAAGTGGGAGGCAATGTAGAAAGAGAAAATAATACTTGTTACTGAAAAATAAAATTTAACTGTAACTGACCCCCTTTTTATAGGACTGATACAAAGGAGAAGCTATGATCCACAACAACCTAAGAAGACAAATTCATCTCCAATCGTTCTATAAATCAATTGATTCATCCCCAGTGAGACTTAAGGAGAAACACTCAATTTCACTGAGATAACAATGGTCATATCATCACTTTTCAGAGGAAAATAGACTCAATGTCTGAGACAAAGGCTCACCACTCTGTAATATCATCAAATTGATTAAGAAACTCCTCTAATTAATTCTCTATACTATGATCTCACCATCATTATTGATCAATGAAAAAAATCTGTCGAGTACCTACTATGTGTGCTTCAATTAAACCAACATTTATTGGGCAACCACTATATAGAGGGCACTATCCTTAGCTGTGTGCAAGGAATTTATAAAATAGTAGGGAGAATAAGAGGGGTTCAATTGTCACATGAAGTCTCTGGCCCCACCCTCTCAGAGAAAAGCCTGATACATTGCCTCCCAAGGCACTACACAGTACACCGAGGAGTTTGGAGGTGGGGTGCCTCTTCTCTCTGATTGGCTTGAACTCTCACCAGCTGTGTTCCCCCCATGTATTAGTGTGTAATAACTATCCCTTCCGGTTCCACTTAACCACTTAAGATTGATCCAAAGGGAGTTCAAACCAGAGTTTTGCTATGTGTTTGGAGGACTTCATAGGACCCCAGAGAAAAGGGTAGGACTTCCTAGAATGGAGAATAAAATTCTATCTACTGCTTAATGGAGTATTGTTAATTCTTTATGTATTTCTGCATGTTCTATGGGGTCATAAGGCTTTTCAGGACCTCATATGTATTGTTACCCCATGTGCTTGCAAGGCAGCTTTTATCCATATCTACCTTTCATCTTTCTTTATCCATAGCTACCACTATTTATTTTCCCCAACTCCTTTGGGGCATATTATCCCCCACACTACCTTGGTCTCTGATGGAATAGGTTTGAAACTTAGTTCAGTTCCAAAAGAGTTGAATTTGGTCTCAACAACTTCATATCCTGACATGATGTAACTTCTGGATGAATCCTTCCACTGAGTTAGCGGCTGAAAGGTCACTCCTAAATCAAAGGAGTTATCACAATGCCCCAGAAGCAAACGAAGCAGATACTGTAGCTGAAGCTGAAAGGCCTTTCTGAATGCTTCTGTAGCCAAAGAGCCTCCTCTTTAGCATGCAGTTAGCTGACAAGAACCAGTTACAGAATGTTTACATGTGTACTCGTCTATCTCTCCAAGACACTTCCTTTATATATCGTCATATTCTCCCAGAAGCAGCTTCCTAGCATCCTCTACGTGAATAGACACTATCTGAGCAAAACTAATAAGTTTTGCATAAGGTCCAGACCCCCATAATACAATAATAAATATAATAGGAAATAGAAAACAAATTGTATAAATGAAGCATAAGGGAAATGCCATACCATTCGAGAATGCTAAGAAAATGACTAAATTTTCCATACTTTTTGACCTAGATGTTCCACTGCTAGATATATACCCCAAGGAGAACAATAACAAAAAGATAGGCCCCACGTACACCAAAATATTTCCAGAAGCACTTTTTGTAGCAGCACAGAAACTAAGTAGATGACCATAGATTGAGGAATGTCTGAAGAAATAAATGTGCATGGATGCAATAAAATAATACTGCACTGAGAAACAGTGACTATTAATACAGAAACTCATGGGAAGACATATGAACTGATGCAAAATAAAGTAAACAGAACTTGGAAACAAGATACACAAAGACTACAACATTACAAATGGGGGAGGGGGGAATAAAAAGTGAATTCTGTCCAATTATAATGATCAAGCTTGGTCCACAAAGAGAAGATATGAGAATGCATCTCCCTATGTTTTACCCCCCAGAGGTAGAAGCCTGAACACAACAGATAAGATTGGACTCGGTTGATGTGTTGGTCAGTTCTGCTGAAATTATTCTGTGTTAATGAGATGTACCTTGGAGGAGGAAAGATAGATTGGTAAATGAAGCAATTGCTAAATGAAATTTCAAAAACTTGAACATATAAAAACAAAAGATATTAATTGAATTATAAAAAGTAATGGCAGACTACAAAAAATTTTTCACAAAAATAAAGTCAGATCTACACAATGGGAATAGCATTAACTGCTCATGAGTAGGCCAAGACAATATAATAAAAATTACAATCTACCTAAATTATTTATTCAGTGCCATACCAATCAAGTTGTCAAAAAATATTTTATAGAGCTAGGAAAAAATTCATCTGGAAGGACAAAAGGTAAAAGATATAAAGGGAGCTAATGAAAAAAAAAATGTGAAGGAAGGAGCTAATGAAAAAAATGTGAAGCAGAACTAGGAGAACATTGTACATAGTGACATACCAGATCTCAAACTGCATTATAAAGTGGTAATTATCAAAACAATTTGATATTGGCTAAGAAATAGAATGGTAGATCGATGGAATAGACGAGGTGCACAATACATGGTAGTAAAGGACCAGAGTAATCTAGTATATGATAAATCCAAAGATCCTAGCTTTTAAAACAAAAATCCATTATTTGACAAAAATTGCTGGGAAAACTGGAAAACAGTATGGCAGAAACTGGGTATACACCAATATTTCATGCCATATGCCAAGACAAGGTCAAAATGGG
Organism: Trichosurus vulpecula; assembly: GCF_011100635.1. Taxonomy (NCBI): domain Eukaryota; kingdom Metazoa; phylum Chordata; class Mammalia; order Diprotodontia; family Phalangeridae; genus Trichosurus; species Trichosurus vulpecula. The sequence goes on from NC_050575.1 coordinate 325,812,163, forward strand.
TACATGACTTACACATAAAGGATGATACCATAAGCAAATCAGGAGAACATGAATAGTTGATCTGTCAGATATATACATGAGGGAAGAATTTAGGACTGAAAGAAAGATAGATTCTTGCAAAATGTAAAATAGATAACTTTGATTATATAAAGTTTAAAAGTTTTTTGCATAAAACCAATGTAACCAAAACTATACAGAAAGCAGAAAACTGGGGGAGAGAATTTGCAACAAGTATCTCTGATGAAGGCTTCATTTTTTCAAATATACAGAGAACTGAGTTAAATTTATAAAAATACAAGGTATTCCCCAATTTATAAATGGTCCAAGGATATGAATAGGCAGTTTTCAAGCAAAGAAATTAAAGTTACCTATGGTCATATAAAAAATGCTCTAAATCACTATTGATTAGAGAAATGCAAACTAAAATGACTCTGAGGTACCACTTCACACCTATAAGATTGGCTAATATGACAAAAAATGAAAATGACAAATGTTGGAAGGTATGTGGGAAAACTGGGATGCTAAGACATTGTTGGCAGAGTTGTGAACTAATCTAACTATTCTGGAGAACAATTTGGAACTATGCCCAAAGGGCTGTAAAGCTGCACATACCCTTTGATCCAGCAACACCATCATGAGGTCTGTATCCCAAAGAGATCAAAGAAAAAGGGACAAGGACCTATTTGTACAAAAATATTAATGGCAGCTCCTTTTGTGGTGGCAAAATATTGGAAATTAAGGGAATGCCCATCAGTTGGGGAATGGCTGAACAATCTGTGGTACGTGAATGTAATGGAACACTATTGTGCAATAAGAAATCATGAACAGGACAATTTCAAAAAATCTTGGGAACACTTGTACAATCTGATGCAAAGTGAAATGAGCAGAACCAGGAAAATATTGTACACAGTGTCAGCAACATTGTGTGATAACCAACTATGCTCTTCTCAGCAACACAGAGATCCAAGACAAATACAAAGGACTCATAAAGGAAAATGTTATCCATATCCAGATAAAGAACTGATGGACTCTGAATTCAGATTGAAGAATACTTTTTTCACTTCATTCTTTTTTATGTTTTTTTTCCTTTTGATCTGTTTCTTCTTTCACAACTGACTAATATGGAAATATGTTTTACATGACAGTACATGTATACCTTATATCAAATTGCCTACCATTTTCAGAAGAGAGGAGAGGAGGTTGGGAGAAAATTTTGGGATTTAATTGTCTTGACATATAGTTGGGGAAAAATTAAAATAATATCTAAAAAAAGAAATGACAAGCAGGATAATTTCAGAAAAACCTGGACTTACATGAACTGATGGAAAGTGAAGTGAGCAGAACTAGGAGAACATTGTACACAGTAACAGCAATATCGTTCGATGATCAGCTGTGAATTACTTAGCTAGTCTCGGCAATACCATGGTCCAAGACAATCCCAAGGGACTAATGATAAAATATACCATCCACCTCCAAAGAAAGAACTGATATTGTTTGAAAACAGACTGAAGCATGATATTTTTCACTTTCTTTATTTCGTTCTTTTTCTTTTATTTGAGTCTTCTTGTACAAAATTACTACTTTGGAAATGTTTTATGTGATTGCACATGTATAACTGATATCTGATTGCTTACCATCTCAGGTAGGGAGGAGGGTAACAAGGGAGGAAGAAATGGAGATTGGAACTCAAAACTTCGAAAAAATTTTTTAAATTGTTTTAACATGCAATTGGGGGGAACTTGTGTGTGTGTGTGTGTGTGTGTATGTGTGTGTGTGTGTGTGTGTGTATCCTAAAAAAAATTAATAGCAGAAAGGTGGAAATACTGTGGTAGATTAGAGGCAGAGGCTCAGCTGAACTCTCTCAACATTCCCCTCCAAACAACTTTAAAATAACACCTCAAATCAAATTTTCTAGTGGCAGAGCTGACAAAAGGTTAGGATGGGACATTTTTCTGGCCTAAGAAAACTTAAGAGGTTGGCAGGAGAGCTCAGTATGCCAGGGTGGAGAGCTGTCTGAAGTGCAGGCAGGCAGTAATAGCACTAGCAGTGGCTTTGGAGACAGCAGCAGCTTTGGGAGCTCTCAGCCCAGAAACAGTGAGGGGGTTAGACAACTGATCAGAAAGAGATAATAGGGGATCCTTTGCTGGCACTGGGTACAGCTAGTGCTGATTGGTGATTCTATCATTCATAAGTAATTATGGTCACAGTTCCAGGGTGGAGAGAAGTGCTGGTGGCCAATGGCATGGGAGCAGGAGCCCTGATTACAGTTCTAAGGTAGAGAGGAGCATCAGCAAGGTGGCTGGAGGAAATCAGGGGACTTGGTCACAGTTTCAGGGCCAAGAGGAGCCCTAGTACTTGTGTCTACAGGAGACCAGGGGCTCTCTTGGGTAAAGACCAGAATGCAAACCAACAAAGCAATGAGTGCACCTCTCCCCAGGTCATGCCATTTTGGAAGCACCAAAATTTTTCAAACCCCCAGAACAAGCTCTGAAAACAGCAACCCCCCAAAAAGCCTGAAACCTGGGACAGTGCCTCCTCATCTCCTAATGAGCAGAGCCCAACTTTAACATAAAGTTCAAAGTCAAGAAAAAGGCTGGGAAAATGAGCAAACAACAACAACAAAAAAGAACTTGATGATAAAAAGTTACTATAGTGGCAGGGAAAACCAAGAAATAAACTCTGAAAAAAACAACATTGTGAAAATGGCTCCAAACAAAACCTCAAAGAAAAATGCTAATTGAACCCAAGCCCAACAAAAATTCCTGGAAGAGTTAAAGAAAGAGATGAGCGATAGAGGAAAATTGGGGAAAAGAAATGAGTGATCGAAGAAAATTATAAAAAGAGAATTAACAACTTGGTAAAAGGGGCACAAAGAAAATGGAAGAAAAATAACACCTTACAAAGCAGAATAGGACAAATGGAAAAAGAAGCACAAAACTCACTGAAGAAAAAAAACTCCTTAAAAAGCAGAATTAGCTAAATGGAAAAAGAGGTACAAAATCTCACTGAGGGAAATAATCTCTTAAAAATTCGAATTGGGCAAGTGGAAGCTAATGACTCCATAAGACATCAAGAAACAATAAAAACAAAGTCAAAAGAATGAAAAAATAGAATAAAATGTGAAATATCTTATAGGAAAAACTATTGACCCGGAAAATAAATCAAGGAGAGATAATCTAACAATTATTGGACTGTCTGAAAACCATGATCAAAGAGAGAGCCTAGACATATTTAAAGAAATTATCAAGGAAAACAGCCTCAACATCTTAGATCCAAAGAGCAAAATAGAAATTGAAAAAATCTACCAATCACCCCTGAAAGAGATCTCAAAATGAAAATTTCTAGGAATATCATAGCTAAATTCCAGAGCTCCCAGGTCAAAGAGAAAATAGTTCAAGCAGCCAGAAAGATTGTGGAGCCACAGTCAGTATAAGATTTAGCAGCTTCTATGTTAAAGGAGCTGAGAGCTTGAAAGATGATAATTCAGAAGGCAAAGGAACAAGGATTATAACCAAGAATAATTTGCACAGCAACACCGAGTATAATTATTCGGGGGAGGGGAGGAGGTGAAATGGACATTTAATGAACTAGAGGACTTTCAAGCATTTCTGATGAAAAGACTAGAGCTGAATAGAAATTTTGACATTCAAACACAAGACTCAAGAGAAGCATAAAAAGGTAAATGTGAAAGAGTAATCATAAGGCACTCAATAAAGTTAAACTGCTTATACTCCTGTATGGGAAGATGATATTTGTAACTTCTAAAAACTTTATCATTATTAGGGCAATTAAAAAGATTTTACATGACAGAGGGCATGGGTGTGAGTCAATTATGTTGGCATGATTTCCAAAAAACAAAGTGGAGTGAGAAAGGGAAGCATGGGGGAAAAGGGGAAGGGAAAGATATAATGAGGAAAAATTTCTCACATAAAGGAGGCACACAAGGAAGAGCTTTTACTGTGGAGGGGAAAGCAGGGGGAAGGCAATGCTTGAACCTCACTCTCATCAAAATTATTTTAAAGGGGGAAGAATGTGTGTGTGTGTGTGTGTGTGCGCGCGCGCGCGTGTAACACACACTCTGTTCTGTATAGAAACCTAACTTATCCAATAGGGGAATAGGAAAGGAAGGGGATAAGAAAAGGGCAGTGGTAGTCGTGATAAAGTAAGGACAGATTATAGGAGACAAAGATTAGAAGCAAAATAGACTTTTGAGGAGGGCCAAGATAAAAAGAGAAAAAAAAGAAGAAAATGGGATAGAGGGAAACACGAAGTTAGTAATCACAACTGTGAATGTGGCTGAGATGAGCTCACCCATAAAATAGAAGCAGATAGCAGAATGGATTAGAAACCAGAATCCAACAATATGTTGTTTTTACAAAAGACACACTTGAAACAGAAAGACATACGCCCAATTAAAATAAAGGGCTAAAGCAGAATTTAATATGCTTCAGCTGAAGTAAAAAAAAAAAAAAAAGCTGGGGTAGCAATCATAATCTCGGACAAAGCAAAAGCAAAAATAGACCTAATTAAAAGAAAGACTGAGGGAAACTACATATTGCTAAAAGTTACCATAAACAATGAAGTAATATCAAAAAATTTTATAGCAAGTTCCTCTGATAAATGCCTCATTTCTCAAATATATACTGAGTATAGAACTGAGTCAATTATGAAAGCAAAAGCCATTCCCCAGCTGATAAATGGTCAAAGGATATAAACAGGCAATTTTTAGAAGAAGAAATCAAAGCTACTATAATCATAGGAAAAAAGGCTGTAAATCAGTATCAATTAGAGAAAGGTAAATTAAAATAACTCTGAAATGCAAATAACCTCACCTCTTAGAAATGACAGATTGCTGAAGGAGATGAGAAAAAATAAGTATACTAAGGAGCTGTTGGTGGTGTAGTAAATGGATCCAACGATTCAGAAGAATAATTAGCAACTAGGCCCAAAGAACTATAAAACTATGCATACCCTTTGATCTAGCAATACCATTACTAGGTTTGTATGTTAAAGAGAGCACAAGAAAAGGAAAAGGACTATGTGCACAAAAACATATCTAGAAGCTCTTTTTGTGGTGTCAAAGAATTAGAAATTGAGGGGATGCCCATCATCTGGGGAATGGCTAAACAAGTCATGGCATGTGATTTTGATGAAATACTATTGTGCTATAAGAAATGATGAGGGGGGTGGTTTCAGGAAAACATGGCAAGACTTATATGAAGTGATGCAAAGTGAAGTGAGAAAAAACAGATCATTGTGTACAGTAATAGCAATGTTGTAATGATGATTAACTGTGAAAGACTTGGCTGGTCTAATCAGTACAATGATCCAAGACAGTTCCAAAGAACTCCTGAGGAAAAAATGTTATCCACCTCCAGAGAGAGAACTAATGAACTCTGAGTGCATATTGAAGTATAATTTTCTCACTCAATTTTCTTGCTTTTTTAAAAAAAATATGACTAAAATGGAAATGTTCTGCATGATATCACATGTATAATAGATATCACATTGCTTGCTTTTTCAGTGGGTGGAGGAGGAGGTAGAAGGAGGGAGAGAAATTGGAACTCAAAATTTTAAAAGAAATGTTAAAAATAAATAATAAAAATGTAAAAATAATTAATAGCAGCAGAAGAAAAATAGTTCAGCAGAGTAGTGATAAATAACTTCTAGTTGGAAAATTAAGGAGGGCTTTGTGGAAGAGGCAGCTTTTCATTGGCATAAAAGTGTGAGCAAGATAGAACGTGCTACAGAGTATATGAGGAAACATAAGACAAACATTGTCTCCAAGGAGCTTAACATTAAACTTCTGCCAAGTATGTCCTGTATGAATTTGCAGAGATGATTACTACTTTGTTACTAATATGTACTGAGAACATTCTAGGGATGACAGAGATTTTTTAAAAACAACAAGAGATGTCCTCTGCAGCTTAGCCTGTCTCTTCCCTGTGATTTATTTTTTATAGATAGTCATATGATAAGTAAATGTTCCATGTTGTGTCATCTGTAAGGATAAGCTATTCAATATAGCAATGATAAATATTACATGGAAGCTGGGGCATGATGGGAGACCAGACTACATAAGAACATTTAGCTGAAAAGCAGAATTTCTGTTCAGTGATGACCATCTCTTATCATTGTTCTGTATTATTATCCTTGCTCTGGATCAACATTCTATAAGCTGTATCAGGATTCAGGAAAGGAAAATTATGGCCCTTTCTAACTCTTATCCTTTGGCTTGACACTTCTTTCTATCTGGGCATTTTTGGTGAAGAGGCACTAGGTCATTGTAATAACAATCTTGCTAGCAGCTGCTGTGGCTGTGTAAAACTAACAACAACCAGCACACAGAGGGCTGCTAACACAGGTTCTTTGATCTGCTTTACTAAGGAAAGTAACATTAAGGGGTTAACAATCTCACTACTTTAATCCAACATACAAATATCATTCACTTAGTTCAGGGGGAAAAGCCAGCAACATGAACTGCAGAGCAAATACAAAATTACAAACATACCCAATAGAAACAGACCAGATCACAATTCATAGTTACCAGGAAAGCATCAACATCTGGGTTTTGCCAGGGGAGAGGGGGAGCTCTTAAAGCAGCTGCCCAGATTCCCACACCACTCTTCCAATGACTGAGAGCCTCAAAAGTCAAAGGCCAACCTTGGATCTTATATACCTGTCAGGGCCTGAAGGATTCACACCTAATCAGCAAAAGGATGTGGGCCTGGGGTTTAGTACCTAGTTAGCAAAAGGGTGTGTGCCTGGAGCTTTGCACCTAATAAGACTCAAAGACACTTAATTAATTTAGCATTCTAAAACAGTAAAAAAAAAAGTCCCATCTAAATTACCAATACAGTCATTGATAGTGAGTAAATAAAGAGGCCTGGAGTAAAGAAAAATTTAGAAATTATTTTCAGGGGGAAAACAGATGCTTAAAAAAATTGGCATATGATGAGGAGCTCCTTGTATGGAAACTCCATCCAGAAATGAGTATCAACAAATCATATGTAACTTATGGTCTTAGAGATTTGTCTTTGACATTGAAAGACTAAATTACCCATAATCATAAAGCTAAAATATGTCAAAAATATGATTTCCACTCAGTTCTTCCTAACTCTAAGCCTGACCTCCTATCCACTAGTCTGTGCAGCTTCTCAAATTACATATTTATCTCAAGAAAATGTAATTTTAATTCTCAGCTTTTTCAGGAATTAGATGTGGTCCTGAAAAAAAAATGCTACTAGCCATTACTATGCCAGAGAATAAATATGCAAACATTATTGTGCATCTTGCAAAGACTACAATAGGCAAAATAACATTTTTGTTCATATTCAGTATCTCTTTATATTTACTGATTTGCTATTTCAGTATTCCAACCAATGAACAATCAAATCCATACTATACTAAATCTTCTCAAAAAGGAACATAGCAGGCCATATCAATAACAAAACCAACAGAAATCATGATTATCTCAATAGACGCAAAAAACTTTTGACAAAATTCAATACTTATTCCTATTAAAATGCCAGAAAACATAGGAATAAATATGATATTTCTTTATAAGCATTATCTGTAATGGGGATAAGCTAGAAGACTTCCTGATTAAGACCAGAGGTGAAGCAAGGATGTGCATTGTCACTGCTATTACTAAACATTTCACTGAAAATGCTAGCTCTAGTAATAAGAGAAGAAAAAGAAACTGTCAGAATAGGCAATGAGAAAACAAAACTTATCACTCTTTGCAGATGATATGATGGTATGCCAACTAAAAAACTAGTTGAAATAACTAACAACTTTAGAAAAGTTGCAGGATATGAAATAAACCCACATAATTCATCAGCATTCCCATATATTACCAACAAAGTCCAGCAGCAAGAGATAGAAAGAGAAATCCATTTAAAATTACTGTAGACAATAATAATACTTGACACAAACCCAGGAACCATATTGCAAAATTATAAAACACTTTTCACAAACAGATCTAAAAAAACTAGAAAAATATTAATTGCTCATGGGAAGGCTGAGACCATATAATAAATATGACAATTCTCCAGATTCTGATCTGTCCATAGCAGCTCCATGGGGCTCCCAACACTCCCTCTTCTCATCCCCAACACAGGTATGGGGAAAGGTGGGGGGAGGGGTGGCAGAGCATAATGGACACAATGTCAGTGTAAGAAATGATGACACGATGAGTTCTCAGCATATACTACAGGATTTTCAGGTTTGCAAGGAGGTAGCATGCAGCATCGGGACAGATGGAGGATGCCATCAAAGAAAAGTTTCATTATAAATGAAGCTTTTAATGAAAGCTAAATATAATAAAATATAAGAAAATAAAGCTACATTATAAATGAAGCCAGAATATTGTTCCAGAAAACAAAAATCTTGTGGATTCATAAGTGATTAAACAATGTATAGATGAATGCACAGCAAGAATTGAAATAGGATTGTGTTATCAGATCCTATATCCAAGACCGATTCACCTGCCTACAATGGCCCTCACTCCCCTACAAAGTCGTGGACTTCAAACCCAGGAAAAGCTAAGCAAACTTTACAGACCATTATATCTCAAGTCTCACAATGAAGTTTCTTAATCCAAGAAATAGGTTCTTTGTATGAACTGTGAGCCAGGCAAGGCCTGAGCACAAACTAGATCTTTTCTCCTTGACTTAAATCCAATCAGGGAAAAGGACAAAGAATATCGAGTCTTTGCTCTAATTTCTCTTGCCCACTCAAAGATTTGGGTCCTTAATCTCTTAACACAAATTTCTATGTCCTTGAATTTATCAGCACCAGTGTATTGCTACTATTTAGGAATATGCTAACTCCCAAAGATTGTTCCTAATCATGATCTTAGTAATATCTTAAATGAAAGTCTGAATGTAGAAAGAAATGGGTTTAAATTTAAATTTTAAAAATTAAAATTTTTTGTGGAAATAATACAGCTGTATACACAGAGGAAGCTGCAGAGTAGAGACACGGCAGTACCTCTTTGCAACTTCTCTTAGAAGGTCTTAAAATTACTATGACAATCAGAAACTAGCCTCAGACTTGTGAATCTCTGTGGGCTTTATTTTGTCTTGTGTTTAAGTTATGGATATATTTAAAATAAGACCTTTCATGTGTTAGTTTTTCTACTGATATCCTTTTTTAGCTCTCTTGACTCAAAGATATACTTTTCATTAATATTCAAGTAGGCTAGTGTCTCCTTTACCACACTAGCAGAGTTCATCATATATACTCTAGTCCCATCACTCCCTTCACTGCTAGTGAAATATATCATAGTATCTCAAGGAAATTTTGGGGAGGAGGGAAATATCCCATATATTAAGGAAATGATATAGTATATTTAATTCTATCCATTAAATGCATACAATGTACAAACAAATTCTAAAACATATGACATAATTCTGGCCTCAAAGCCTCACTGAAAACTCCTACTACAATAGGTAAAAGTAATCACTTTCTAACTGACAACAAAATTAGAATCTCACAAGCAGAAAAAAAATGTTATATAAATTACAAGGCTAAGCTGATTTTAAAATTATGTACAAAAGGAAAAGGAAAATCTAGATCAAAAGGAGAAAGGCCTGTGCCTTTGTGATAAACCAAAGAGAAACCCCACTGACAGTCACTGTACATCAGTGTTTTCTTTTATGTTCAAAGAAGATTAAAATTTTCAATAAAAATTGTTCATAAAAATAAATAAAAATGACAATTCTACATAAATTAATTTACTTGTCCAGTACCATACCAATCAAACTACCAAAAATTATTTTATACAGTTAGAAAAAATAATAACAAAATTCATCTGGAAGAACAAAAGGTACAGAATATCAAAAGAATTAATGAAAAGAAATGCAAGGGAAGGTGGCCTAGCTGTACCAGATCTTAAATTGTATTATAAAGCAGTAATTATCAAAACTACTTGGTATTGGCTAAGAAATAGAGTGGTAGATCAGTGGAATAGGTTGAGTACACAAGATGGAATAGTCAATAACTATAGTAATCTATTACTTGATAAATTCAAAGACTCCAGCTCCTGGGATAAGAACTCACAAAAACTGCTGGGAAAACTGGAAAATAGTATGGCAGAAACTCAGTACAGACCAACATCTTATACCTTATACCAAGATAAAGTCAAAATGGGTATATGATTTAGATATAAAGGATGATACTATAAGCAAACTAGGAAAACAAGGAATAGTTTACCTATCAGATCTATGGAGAAGGGAAGAATTTATGACCAAACAAGGGAGAACATTATGAAATGTGAAATGGATAATTTTGATTACATTAAATTGAAAAGTTTTTGTGCAAACAAAGCCAATTTAACTAAGATTGGAAGAGAAGCAGAAAGCTGGGAAACAATTTTTACAGCTAGTGTCTCTGATCAAGGCCTCATTTCTAAGACATATAGAGAACTGACTCAAATTTATAAGAATACAAGTCATTCCCCAATTGATAAATGGTCAAAGGATATGAACAGGCAGTTTTCAAAAGAAGAAATTAAAGCTATCTATACTCATATTAAAAAATGCTCTAAATCACTATTGATTAAAGAAACGCAAATCAAAACAACTCTGAGGTACCACATAACACCAATCAGATTGGCTAACATGACAAAAAAGGAAAATGATAAATGTTGGAGAAGATGTGGGAAAATTGGAACACTAATGCATTGTTGGTGGAGTTGTGAACTGATCCAACCAATCTGGAGAGCAATTTGGACCTATGCCCAAAGGGCTATAAAACCACACATACCCTTTGACCCAGCAATACCACTTCTAGGTCTGTATCCCAAAGAGATCATAACAATGGGAAAAGGACTCACATGTACAAAAATATTTATAGCAGCTTTTTTTTGTGGTGGCAAAGAATTGGAAATTTAGGAGATGGTCATCAATTGCGGAATGGCCGAACAAGTTGTGGTATATGAATGTAATGGAATACTATTGTGCTATAAGAAATATGAGCAGACAAACTTCAGAAAAACCTGGAAAGACTTATATGAACTGATGCTGAGTGAAATGAGCAGAACCAGGAGAACATTGTACACAATAACAGCCACGTTGTACTACAACTGACTTTGAAAGACTTAGCTCTTCTCAGCAATGCAAGGATCTAAGATGACTCCAAAAGACTCAAAATGGAAAATACTGTCCACATCCAGAGAAAGAACTTGGAATCTGAATGCAGATGGAAACATACTATTTGCTCTCCTTCTCTTTTGTTGTTTTGTTTTGTTTCTTCTTTCTCATGGATCCTTCCATTAGTTTACATTATGACTAATGTGAAAATATGTTTAATATGAATGTATAAGTAGACCCTATACCAGATTGTATGCTGTCTTGAGGAGGGGGGAGGAGAGAGAGGGGAATAAAATTTAAAACTCAAAATCCTACGGAAGTGAATGCTGAAAACTAAAAATAAATTGTGTGTGTGTGTGTGTGTGTGTGTGTGTGTGTGTGTGTGTGTGTGTGTGTGTGAAATGACAAGCAAGGATATGAAGGGGTAGTCTTCAGGGGAAGAAATCAAAGCTATCTATAGTCATATAAAAAAAATGCTCTAAGCCACTATTGATTAGAGAAATGCAAATTAAAACAACTCTGAGATACCACCTCACACCTATCAGACTGGCTAATGTACAGAAAAGGAAAATGATAAATGTTGGGGGTGAGTAGGAAAGTTGAAACACTAAAACTGTGTTGGTGGAGTTGTGAACTGATCCATCCATTCTGAAGAATAATTTGGATCTATGCCCAAAGAGCTATAAAACGATGCATAGCATTTGATCCAGCAATGCCACTATTAGGTCTATATCCTAAAGAGATCAAAAAAAAAAGGGAAAAGGACCTATTTGTACAAAAATATTAATGGCAGCTCTTTTTTTTGGTGGCAAAGAATTGGAAATCAAGGGAATGCCCATCAAGTAGAGAATAGCTGAACAAGTTGTAGTATATGATTGCAACGGAATATTATTGTGTTATGAGAAATGATGAACAGAATGATTTCAGAAAAACCTGAAAAGACTTACATGAACTGATGAAGAAAGAAGTGAGCAGACTCAGTAGAACATTGTACACAGTAACTCCAATAGTGTATAATGATCAGCTACGAATGACTTAGCTATTCTCAGCAATACAATGATCTAAGATAATTCCAAAGGACTGATGATGAAAAATGCTATCCAGCCCCAGAGAAAGAACCAAAGGAGTCTGAGTGTGGATTGAAGCATACTTTAAAAACATTATTTTTCTTGGTGGCTTTTTTTGGGGGGTGGGGAGAAGGCTGTCTTTGTTTCCTTTTACAATGTGACTAATATGGAAATATGTTTTGCATAACTACACATGTATAACCTACATCAAGTTGCTTGCCTTCTCGATGAAGGGGGAAAGGAGAGAGTATGGAAGAGAATTTGGAACTTAAAATTTTAAGAAAATAATGTTAAAATTGTTTTTATATTTAACTGGAAAAAAAATAAAATATTAAAAAAAAGAACATAGCAAAAAAAGTTGATAGAGCATGCTAAGAATTACAGAACTTTTAAAGTTTAAGACATCAACATACCCCTTAGTGCTCTAAGTGTGAGACTGTTGTTTCAATGACCCATTGCTAGAGGAATTGAATCATGATAATATTGACAATCTGTCTATAAATGAAACCAGAAGAGATAAGGAAGTTGCAGCTATAAATGAAAGGAGTCAATTCAATCTAACACACATTTATGAAGCACCTACTATGTTCAAGGCATTGGCCCTACAAACACAAGATGAAAAACAGTACCTGATCTCAAGGAGCTTACATTCTACTAAGGAAAGACTATATGAAAATACTATTATTAGAGGAGAGAGAGCATGAATAGATAGAAGAATTTAAAAAGCTTCCTATCTGAGGTGACAAATGAGCTAAGGTTTGAAAGAAGCCAGAGATTCTAAGGTGCAGAGTTGAGAAGGAAGTATATTTCATGCAGAGGTGCCAAGGTGGGAGATAGAATGTTGAATTTAGAGAATTGTCACAATTAGGTCAATTTGGCTAGAGTGTAGAATATGAGAAAGGGAGCAATATGAAGTAAGTGCAAAAAGGTAACCTAGAGACAGGGCTTTAAATTCTACACACAGGAGCACATCTTTTATCCTGGAGACAGCAGAGAGCTACTGAAGGTTCTTGAAAAAGGAAGCAACGATTGTACTTTGTGACAGAATTGTACTTTAGGAAAGCTATTTTGGCAGCTGTGTGAAAGACAGATTTGAGAAGGAAAAGTCTGGAAAGTAGGAGTCCAACTAAGTTGTCAGAGTCATCTAGGTTAAAAAAAAAAAGCCTGAAGTAAGGTGGTAGTCATGTGAATGAAAAGAAGGGAACAAATACAATGAAAGTTGGATGGTGGTAATCTCAAAGGAAATAAGGAAGAGGCCAAAAAAGCAAAACAAAAATCAAACAAACAAGTAAACCGACACCTCCACCAACAAATAATTCATCTCTGTGGCATAGTAAGAAGTAGTGGATTTGGAATCAGAAGACGTAGGTTCCCAGATTTGCCACTTACCTATGAAACCCTTGGCAAGTCATTGGCTCTCTGGGCCACATTCCTCATATATAAAATGAGAGGGTTGGACCAATGTTTTCTAACTTCCCTTCCAACTCTAAATCTATGAGCCAACGATGCTTGGTAAATGGAGAGGTGGGCAACCATGGGCAACACCATTTAGAATATAAAGTTATTTGCAAAATAGTATGGAGGAGAATAGTAGATTATGAATAATATTGCCTCATAAAACAGCAAGGAGCAATGGAGGGGAAAATGGGGTTGCAGAAATCTTGGCGTGATAATTATGTCATTTAAAAATGAAACTGAAGGAAAACAACAACTATGAAAAATAAAAAAGCTGTCAGCATTTTTGTACCAAACTATTTTCTTTATTGATAACAGGGAAACCACACTTAGACTCTAAAATCTCAGCACTTGGTGTGCTATATATGAGGAAGTAGAAATGTTGCTAAAGAAGTCAGGAAGCATTATTAACTTACACATTAAAATATATTAATTTTTCCTTGAAAGTATTAGAAAAGGCTCTAATTTTTCCTATGGTCACCATTTTCATCTGCATTTGGAAACTGAGAACAAATGTTAATCATTTCTTAGATTTTTTTGCTATATATGAACATTAGTTTGGGGAACTTTTAAGCTCATGTGACCAACAAAATGTCAGGCTAGACAGTTTCTCTGATTCCCATAATCTTTCAAACCTCTCCAAAACAGAAATTTTGTACCAAAGACAAAGTAACATCAGCTGCCTCCATAGTCTAGGACACCTGGAAGCCAAACGCTTTTTTAAAAAGACAAACAAACATAAATTGATGCCTACCCTGAGCTCACACATCATGCCCTCCCCCACTATCTATCATCTATCTAACACCAAGCTACATTAATCAACCAAATGACCCAACCCACAGACTTGCAACAAAACCTAACCTGACATCCAAATCTCCTTCCCACTTTTCAGTTCACACACATCAAGACTGCAAAATGGGGGGGGCGGAGCCAAGATGGCAGCTGAAAAGCAGGGACTAGCGTGAGCTCCCCGCCGAGTCCCTCCAAAAACCTATGAAAAATGGCTCTGAACCTATTCTAGAACTGTAGAACCCACAAAAGAGCAGAGGGAAGCAGGGCTCCAGTCCAGGACAGCCTGGATGGTCTCTGGGTGAGGTCTATCCTGCACGGAGTTGGGAGCTGAGCGAAGCAGAGCAGAGTCCAGCATGGGCGGCGCGGACCAACCAGACCAGGAGCCAGGCGGAGAGGGCCCTAGCACCCCAAATCAGTGAGCTGCAACAGTTACCAGACTTCTCAACCCACAAACACCAAAGACAACAGGGAAGGTTAGTGGGAAAAGCTGCAGGAGTGGAAGGAGTTCAGGTTCGGCTACCGCCTCGGGGGCAGCAGAGGTGGGGCAGCTACAGAACTACAGCTGCAGTTGCTTCTGGCCACAGGCCCACCTGGTGGGAGGAATTAAGTGGCGGATCAGAGCAGGAGTGCACAGCCTGCTGAAGATCTAAGTCCAGTCCGGGTTGAGGGTTCTTGGGGAAGGAGGAGTGCTGGTGTGGCAGAGCTAGCGCATCCCCCCCAAGCTTGGAATATAGAATTCTTTAGTCTACAAGCAGTCATACCCTGCTGAAAAACTCAAGGGTCAAGTTAGTTGGTTGGGAATATGGCCAGGCAGCGAAAACGCACCCAGATTCAGTCTCCAACTTTGAAATCTTACTTAGGTGACAAAGAAGACCAAAACATACATCCAGAAGAAGTCAACAAAGTCAAAGAGCCTACAACAAAAGCCTCCAAGAAAAACATGAACTGGTCTCAGGCCATGGAAGAGCTCAAAAAGGATTTGGAAAAGCAAGTTAGAGAAGTAGAGGAAAAATTGGGAAGAGAAATGAGAAGGATGTGAGAAAAAACCATGAAAAACAAGTCAATGACTTGCTAAAGGAGACCCAAAAAAATGCTGAAAAATACACTGAAGAAAACATCTTAAATCTAACTCAAATGGCAAAAGAGCTCCAAAAAGCCAATGAGGAGAAGAATGCCTTGAAAGGTAGAATTAGCCAAATGGAAAAGGAGGTCCAAAAGACCACTGAAGAAAATACTACCTTAAAAATCAGATTGGAGCAAGTGGAAGCTAGTGACTTTATAAGAAATCAAGGTGTTATAAAACAGAACCAAAGGAATGAAAAAATGGAAGACAATGTCAAATATCTCATTGGAAAAACCACTGACCTGGAAAATAGATCCAGGAGAGATAATTTAAAAATTATTGGACTACCTGAAAGCCATGATCAAAAAAGAGCCTAGATATCATCTTTCAAGAAATTAGCAAGAAGAACTGCCCTGATATTCTAGAGCCATAGGGCAAAATAGAAATTGAAAGAATCCACAGATCACCTCCTCAAATAGATCCCAAAAAGAAAACTCCTAGGAATATTGTTGCCAAATTCCAGAGCTCCCAGATCAAGGAGAAAATACTGCAAGCAGCCAGAAAGAAACCATTTGAGTATTGTGGAAACATAATCAGAATAACCCAAGATCTAGCAGCTTCTACATTAAGAGATCGAAGGGCTTGGAATACAATATTCCGGAGGTCAATGGAGTTAGGATTAAAACCAAGAATCACCTACCCAGCAAAACTGAGTATCATGCTCCAAGGCAAAATATGGATTTTCAATAAAATAGAGGACTTTCAAGCTTTCTCAGTGAAAAGACCAGAGCTGAATAGAAAATTTGACTTTCAAACACAAGAATCAAGAGAAGCATGAAAAGGTAATCAAGGAAAAGAACAAGAAAAAGAAATTGCAAGGGACTTACTAAAGTTGAACGATTTTGTTTACATTCCTACATGGAAAGATGATGTGTATGATTCATGAGACCTCAGTATTAGGGTAGCTGAAGGGAATATTCATATATGTGTGTATATATATATATATATATATATTTATATATATATATGTATGTATATGACTATGTATATGTGAGTGTGTATGTATGTACATATGTATGTGTATATATATATATAGAGAGAGAGAGAGGAGAGCGGGCACAAGGTGAGTTGAAGATGAAGGGATGATATCTAAAAGAAATAAAATAAAATTAAGGAATGAGAGAGGAATATATTGAGAGAGGGAGATAGGGAGAGATAGAATGGGGTAAATTATCTGGCATAAAACTGGCAAGAAAAAGCAGTTCTGTAGGAAGGGAAGAGAAGGCAGGTGAGGGGGAATGAGTGAATCTTGCTCTCATCAGATTTGATCTGAGGAGGGAATACCATACATACTCAATTGGGTAACTTATCCCACAGGAAAAAAGGAGAAAGAAGAAGATAAAAAAGGGGGGGATGATAGAAGGGAGGGCAGATGGGGGTGGAGGTAATCAAAAACAAACACTTTCGAAAGGGGACAGGGTCAAGGGAGAAAATTCAATAAAGGGGGATAGGTTAGGAAGGAGCAAAATATAGTGAGTCTTTCATAACATGAGTATTGTGGAAGGACTATACATAATGATACGCATGTGGCCTATGTTGAATTGCTTGACTTCTTAGGAAGGGAGGGTGGGAAGGGAAGAGGGGAGAGAATTTGGAACTCAAAGTTTTAAAAACGGATGTTCAAAAACAAAAAAAAAGTTTTTGCATGCAACTAGAAAATAAGATACACAGGTAGTGGGGCGCAGAAATTTATCTTGCCCTACAAGAAAGAAAGGGAAAAGGGGATGGGAAGGGAGTGGGGTGACAGAAGGGAGGGCTGACTGGGGAACGGGGCAACCAGAATATACGCCATCTTGGAGTGGGGGGAGAGTAGAAATGGGGAGAAAATTTGTAATTCAAACTCTTGTGAAAATCAATACTGAAAACTAAATATATTAAATTTTAAAAATGTGGAAAAAAAAGACTGCAAAATGCAGAAATTATCTGAGGCCATGATAGCCAGAATACTGTCAGTATTTTGTGCTGCTGAAGATCTCTGCAGGAGATGGAAAAACAGAGGGAAAGGGACAAGACACATGTCTGGGCTTTAAATAGAGCTCAGCTCCACACCCCCATCCAGCCTCCTTCCAGAGCCTTGAAAATCCGAATCCCAAATAACAGAAATCCGCTCCCCCCCGCCCCGCCCCAGCTACAGCAGCATCACTATGGCAGTATGGTGGCAACTGGTACCTGGGGGAGTGGAAGGGCATGAACCCAGGGAAGAGATTTTGAGGCAAATAGAGAAAGAAGGTGACCAGGAGGAGGTCTACAATCAATGGTGGGCTATATGATTGGAGACATAGGGAGGGGGTGCTAAGATGGGACAGTGTCCTCTCTGTCTACTGAAATTGGCGTTGTTCTGGGAATGAGGCACAATGGAAAGAGGAATCCATGGGGCAAACTCTACAAGGCAGTGGCAAAACTAGAGGAAAAAGCCCAGAACAGAAACTTCAGAAGTCTTAACTTCAAGAAGAATACAAAGAACATAGACTAGATCACTATAGGGGTCATGAGCCAAAGTGAAAATATTTAGAGTTGGGATGTCCAGGGTGAGGAACAATGAGAAGGAGGTCATTTTCACTGGATTGCAAAGTAAATGGAAAGGAGTAAGGTATAAAAAGACTGGAAAGTTAGGGAGATTTCAGGTTACACCATAGTTCTCTTGATAGACTGAAATCCAATGATACTTTCCTCTTCGCTGTTCTTTACTGATGACTCTCCATCTCCTGACTCTGGGCCTTTTGCCTAGCATTCTCTACCTCCTTGTCTCAATCTCCTGGGCATCCTGACTTTCTTTAGGTATCAGCTAAAACCCCAGAGAAGCCTTTCCTGGTCCCCTTTAATACTAGCACTGGAAATCCTCCCAAGATCATCTCCAATTTATGCTGTTTCCAGTGTATTTGTACATAGTCTTTATGTGCTGTCTTCCTGATTAGACTGTAAGCTTCTAGGAAGCAGGGTTGTTTTGTTGTATTTGTTTTTACTTTCTTTGTATCTTCAATGCTTACTTAGTGCCGTGTCTGGCACACATTAGACATTTAGTAAGTGTTTATTGACTTGACTATAAATGTCATCAATGGGAACCTCAGTGCTGGATTGCCAGGGTAGATCAACTTACCCTCTCCTGCATAAAGGGGGTATACACCTTCAGGAACACTTTCCAAGATGTAGTCATTGAGGCCTCTTTTATGCTGAAGTCTAGCAAACTTGATCACATCACCTATAAATACATAGCTGGCACTCTTCAGGGGGTATGTCATTCAAGTCACTGATGACCTTATAAAGAGTCACAAAAACGTCCTCTCCCTTCAAAATAAACTTGACACCTGAACAAAAAGTGCTCACGCACTTAAGAAATACTAATCCTTTCAGGATCAAGGTGAAGAAGCTCCTTTTGTATTTCTCAATAAGGTCTTGGCATGTCTCACTCTCAGACTTCAACTTTTTGAAAAGCCAGGAACATGATCTTCAAGTGTAGTCTGCCCCAGTCAGTGAAAAAGACTCTGACAACCTTTCAGTTATCAACATTCCTTTCTCTTCCCCAGATTTCTCACATTTTTCCCCTCCTATCAAAGTGTGGCAGAAGAGACTTAATAGCCAGAAGAAGGAAAGTTTTCAGCTTTCACATGACTCATTGATCTTTGAGCAGTGAATAATTTCAACATCTTAAGGAAGCAGAAAGTCTTTAAATTTGCCTGGTAAATTTTCAAAGTCTTCAACTAATGACATTACCTGTTGATCAGGTTCATAGGAATTCAGGAAATTTCCACTGGAAAACAAATATTGCTTCACAGGCATACTGAATCCTTCACCCTGAATCAGGCTTTTCAGTTTATTTTGTTCTTCAACTCAAAAGAGTATGACAGATGTAGGCTTGTATTTTACCTTTTAATCTTAAAACTTCTTCACCATCTTTTGAGCTAACATTTTTGGAAATTTTTACAGTCAAATATTTAAAGTACCAAAATTCCCTATGACTTTATTATCTGGTGTCCAACATTAATTTCTCATATCTGAAGCGGGGAGAAATTTTATTATTAAGATACCTAACAAGTTTCTAAGAGACTGAATGACACACTGGGTTGGAGGTTGGCTTTGCAATTTAAAGATCTGGGTTCAAGTCTTTCCACTGACACATGCTGAATACCTCAGGCACCTCTCCAGGACTTTCAAGATATGGATAATTTGCAAATGTATATTGGGATAGCTAGCTTCTGCACTGGTAATTTTCTACACTGCTGAAATCACAGGCCTACACCAAAAAATGAGGATGCCAGAGTACATTTATTATGTCTTTTCTTTTTATGTGTTTCTTTTGTGTCCCATTCCTTCCTCTAATTACATTTTTAGCTCTTGAATGGCACAGGGTACATTATCTAACTCCTGAATCCTCCAAGTGTGACTATTACAGTTCAATGAACCTACAAATAATTATTAATCTGACTTTTATGTAGCATTTTAATATTTGGAAAACATTTTATGAACATTATCTCACTTGATCCTCACAAAAATCCTGCGAAGTAGATACTAAAGGTATTATTGTTTAGATTTTACAGATGGTAAGGGCAACCACGTTGGCATACCCAGGATGGCTGCTAGTGCAGGTTCTTAGATCTGCTCTACTAGGAAAGCAACTTAAAAGGGGTCAATGATCTTCTTTCTTTTTAATCACATAAAATACAAACACAGGAAACACATAAAAGAGTAATAAAGACCAACAGACAGGGTTCTACTGCCTGAATCAAAGCTTTACATCCACCACTGTATCGAGAGCCTTTACCTCTGAGGAGTCTAGGGGTTCTGACCATATAGCCACTCAGAGTCTCCACCAGGTAATCACAATACCTTTCTCATAAACAAGCCCCCAAAGCAAAAGCTCACCTCTCACAATATGTACTCTTTCAGGTAATAGGCTCAGAGCCAGAAAGCATCACAACCCAACTCATTGCCTAATTAGCTTATTAATGAAAGGTGTGCAAGCCTTCCTACAAGCAAGCAAGCTTCCCTTAATTGGCTCCATAGAGGCCTATTAATGGGTGGGGAAGATCTTACACACACATACACATACACACACACACACACACACACACACACACACACACATACCCCATTAACATTTTACAGATGAAAAACCTGACTTGTCCATGGTCATACAATTCATAAGTATCAGAGGCAGGGTTCAAATCCCAAATATCTTCTGACTCCAATGCTAATGATCAAAAGATGGCATCAAAGAGCAATATGTCCAGAAGAAACTTGGGTCTAGTGTAGCTAGAGCAAGGGATAATAAATTCACATGCTGTAATGGTGCCCACATGATGTGAAGAGACTTAGAGGAAGATCCCTTATCACATTTTAGGGAACTCCTGTGGAGGATTTGCAGGAAGAGGTAGATGAGGGTCACAATGTGAGGTGACAAAGCATGACAAGCACCAGTAAGGGGAAATACCAACCACTGACCATTGTAATTTCATCTTCTTCTCCTTCTGTCTAGTTTTTGAGTGAAAGAAGATTTACTGGTGAGCAAAATGACCACTAGGAGAGAAGATTAGAAGCTGGAGACATGAAATATTCACAAATTCATTAATTCGTCTATGTTTTTATAAGAAAGCTTTATTTCCTTGTTTTCTAAATACAAATACTTTGGGCATTTGGCAAAGAAGAAAGAAAAATTGCATACTGCTAAATTATAGACCTGCGATCCTGCTAATGTGGGCACTCCCTGTCCTTTTGTTTTAGAGTCAATTGTATGCTGACTTTTCATGATTCTGAATTACTTCCACCATCTACTTCCTCTACTCTTCACATGCTGCTGAACTAAGCTGGATAAAAATACAGAACTCTGTTGAGTAATTCATGTTAATTAATTTTAACTGGGCAGCGAGGTAGCGCAGTGGATAGAGCATTGAACCTGGAGTCAGAAAGATTGGAGTTCAAATCTGGTCTCAAACTAGCTGTGTGACCCCGGGCAAGTCATTTAACTCTCTGCCTCAGTTCTTCATCTTTAAAATGGGGACACACTGAAGAAGGAAATGGCGAACCACTCCAGTATCTCTGCATTGCAAAGAAAACCCCATGGACGAAGTCCATGGAGTCACATAGAGTCAGACACAACTGAACAACAACAATAATCTTAACTGGAATCTCACTGCAGTGAGGCAAGGCAAACATTCTGTTCTTCTCTAATTGATTCACTATCACACTTTCCACGATGTCTATTCCAAATCCCTTCTCTTCTCTAGCTTCCCATGGCACCCCGCCTCAGCAGTCTCTTAGCTAAAGATCTCAAAGAATACTTCACTGAAAAAACTGAGGCCATTAATTTAGTCTTTTCCTCATCTACGCATCTCATATCTCCTTGACATCACCCTCCATTGACTCCTCTTCATTTCAGTCTCCAACGAAAATGTTGCCCTTCTCCTTGTCAAGGCCAACCTTTCTATTTTGGGGGGGATGGGCCCAGGCTGACCATGATTCATTCTCTTCACATCTGTGCTTCTGACTGAATTTTACCACCCTCTCACCCCCTTCTTTCAACTCCTTTTCATGTGTTGTCTTCCCCCAGTAGAATGTAAGGTGTTTGAGAGCAAAGATTGTGGGTTGGGTTTTTTGGCTTGTATTTGTATCCCCAGTGCTTAACACATTTCTTGGCATATGGTAAGTACAAAATAAATGCTTGTTGCCTTCCACATGCAATCTTGATTCTACCCCTCCCATATTTTCCAACTGATTGCCTATCATGCCAATTTTTGATCTTATTTTCAATCTCTCCATATCTATTGCCTCCTTCTCAAATGCCTACAAACATTCCCATGTCTGCCCCATCCTTAAATATCCCTCACCTAATCTGACCGTGCCCACCATTATCCTAAAGATTTCTCCTCCCATTTTTGTTTAAAGTCTTTAAGAAAGCCATCTATACTAAGTGCCCTCTATAATCTTACTTCTGCCCTCATCATTCAACTGAAACTAACCACTCAAAAGTTAAATAATCTCTCGATTGCCAAGTCTGATAGTCTTTTCTCAAAGTAGTTCTTTATTGATCTTTCTGCAGCATTTAACACTGATAATTACCTTCTCCTCTTGGACACCCTTCTCTCCAGGTTTTCATGAAGCTACACTTTCTTGGTTCTTCTCCTACCTGTGTGCTCCTTCTCAGTCTCTTTTGCTGATTCTTCATCCATGTCACATCTGCTATCCATTGTTATCCCCACCACCACCACCACAAGTCTCTGTTTTGGCCTGCTTCTTCTCCTTCTTTACTCTGTACTCTACATATCCCATTTGGTTATCTCATCAGCAATCATGGGTTCAATTACCCTCTTTAAGCAGACTATTTTCAGATCTATTTATCCAACCCTACTATAGGTCCTGAGCTATAGTCATATACCAACTACTTTTTGGACTTTTCCATCTAGGTAACCTGTACATGTGTCAAATTCAACATATCTAAAACAAAACTCGACATCTCCCTAAACCAATTGTTCTTCTGAACTTTCCTATTATTGTTGAGTGCAACACTATCTTTTCAGACTCCCAGGTTATATGTCATCCTCAATTTCTCACTCTTCCTCACCCCACATATCCAATCAATTACCAAATCTTGTCACTTCTATCTCCACAATATCTTTCATGTCCATCCCCTTCTTACCATAGCCACAGTCCTAGTTCAGACCCTTATCACCTCTCATCTGAACTCTTCTCATATGTCTGCTTCATCTATTTTCACTCAGAGGCCAAAGTGATTTTTCTAAGATGGGGGTCTCACCACATTACCGCCTTCTCATGCTCCATGAGGTCCAATGGTGCTATATTATCTCCAGGATCAGCTATAAAGTCCTCTGTTTGGTACATAATGGGGAGGAGAGTTGGGAGTAAGGGGAAGAGAGCCAGTGGAAAGAGGGTTAACTTAAAAAAAAAAAAAGATTAAACCAAAGTAACCGAAGAGACTTAGTACTATGTTTACAGCCGCAGATAGAAAAATCATAACTTGAGAAAAACAATATTAAAAACATATGGAGAGAAATATAAACCCTACTTTCATAACTTTAAATATGAATGGATTAAGCTACCCAATAAAATGAAAAAGACTGACAGATGGGATAAGAAAACAAAACCTTACAATCTGTTGCTTACAAGAAATGTAATTAGAAACAAAGATGTACACAAAATAAAACTGAGGGAATGGGGAAATTTTTACTATGCATCAAGTGAATTTTAAAAATGGGAATTATAATTATGGTATAAAAAAGTAAAAACAAACATCCAAAAAATAAAAAGAGATAAATGAGGAAACTACATTATGCTAAAAGGAACTACAAACAACAAATAAATATGCTCCAAAAACCATAGAATCTAAACTCATAAAGGAAATATTAACTGAGCTATAAGAAGACATAGTATCACAATAACATCAGGAGATTTCAATATTTTTTGTTTTGGATAAGACTAACAGAAAGAAAAACAAAAGCAAAAATATAGGACAGAAAAAATTGCTGGAGAAACTAGAGCTAATAAACTCACAATATCTTCTAAATGGACAGGCAAAAGGTATACATATTTCTCATTACAGTATGAAACTTTTACAAAAAAAATGACCATGTATTAGAACATAGAGGCATTATAAACTGTGTGAAATGGCAAAAATAGTAAATATATCTTTTACAGAGGATAATACAATAAAAATAGTCATTTGTTCAGGGACCAAAAATAAGTCACAGAACCAAACACAGACTTATTATCCTTAATAAATGGTTCAAAGGACAAATCATAGAAACAATTAATAATTTTGTAAAAGAAAATGATGAAACAACATATCAAAATTTATCAGATGCAACTAAAACAGTCCTCATGGGAAAAAAATCATATCCCTACAAACATACACTAACAAAACAAAAAATGAGAGCGATTAATGGACTGAATAGGCATTTTTAAAAATTAGAATGCCAACAAATGTCAAAAAACACAAAAGCAGAGATATTAAAATTAAAGAAGAAATAGATAAGATGGAAATAAAAAACATAGACATGATAAATGAAGCTAAAATCTGGTTCTTTGAAAAGTAATAAAATTGATAAACTTTTTGCTAATCTCATTAGAGAGTAGAAAAGCAAATCAATAAAACAGCAAATGAGCAAGGTGAAATCGGAAGAAGCCAGGAGAAATAAAAAAAATAATCAGAATCTAATAGGCAAAGTTAGATGCTAACAAAACTGAGAATATAAAAGAATTAAAGGAATACCTTCAAAATACAAAATAACCAGATTGTCAAGACTCCAGAGAGAAATCTTAAATAATTCAATCTCACAAAAGCAAACAGAACTAGATGTAAAAAAAAATCATGAAAGAAAAAAACTCCTGGTACTGATGGATTCACAGGAGAATCCTATCAAACTTTTAAAGAAAAATTAGTACCTATACCTTATAAATTATTCTCAAAAATTAAGGGGGGAAAAAGCACCATACTCAAGAATTCTTTTATGAGATAAATATGATCCTAATATCTAAGTTGGTGAAGGATAAAATACAAAAGGAAAACTACAGGACTATGAGGATTTATCCAAGAAATCATTCATTATGACCAAGTGGGATTTTTGCCATGGATGCAAGAATGGTTCAACATTAGGACAACTATCAACATAATTATATCAAAAATTAAAACATCTAAAACTGCATGGTTATCTCAATAAATGCAAAGGAGAAAATAACCTTTGACACAGCCCAACAATCATTTATGCTAAAATCCCTACAACGTATAGGCATTGAGGGTTCATTTTTTAATATTATAATAAGACTCCATCCAAGCCAAGAGCAAGCATCATATACAATAGGGGGATACTAGAACCTTTTCCAATAATTCTGTGAATAAAACAAGGATGTCCACTTCACCCACTATTATTTAACACAATTCTGAAGATGCTAACCATAGCAACGATAGCTAAAAATAGACGAAAGAAAGAAATAAAAGGCACAAGGATAGGAAAAGAGGAAATAAAATTATTGCTATTTACTGATGATAAGATGATATACTTGGAAAATCCTAGGGAATTAGAAAGATACTGAGACAATAGCCTCAGCAAAGTTGCAAGCTACAAAATAAACACTAAAAAAATCAACAGCATTTCCATATAATAATAACAAAATCCAAGAAGCAATAATAGAAAGGGAAATCCCATTCCAAATAACTACAAAGTGCATAAACTGTCTGGGGATCAATCTAACAAAACACAGAAAAAAAAATTTTTGTATAGGTTCAATTACAATGTGTTCCTTAAAGAAATAAAGAATATTTTAAAAGGCTGGAGACTATTCAGTGATCATTACTAGGCCAAGTCAATATAACAAAAATGACAATACTACCAAAGCTAATTTATTAATGCCATACCAATCAAATTACCAAGGGGATATTTTACAGAACTTGATAAAATCATTAAAAAATCACTTGCAAAAATAGATCTAGAATATCAAGGGAAATGATGAAAAGAAATGAGGAGGAAGGAGGAATAGTACTTCTACACCTCAAACTGTATTATAAAGCAGTAGTCACCAAAACTATTTGGCATTGATAAAAAAAATAGAGAAATATATCAATGGAACAGACTAGGCAAGGGGAGAATCAGAAACAATGGAACTCAATGACCCAGTGTTGGGGTAATTCATCATAGGTAAAATATAAATTCCTTAGGAAAGAATTCTCTATTCGATTTTTTAAAAAAGAAAAAAATAAGAAACTTCTGGGAAAATCTGAAAGGAGTCTAACAGAAATTAGGCCTAGACCAACCTCTTACACTATTTTCCATAATACATTCTAAATGGATATACAACCTTAATATTAAAAATAAAACTATTTTAAAACATTAGAAAAGAAGCAAACAGTACCTTCACAGCTATGGACAAATGATGTATTCTTAATTAAACAAGAGATAGAGGCAATTATAAAAGATAATATGAAATTGAAAAACTTCTGCACAGACAAAATTAATGCATCTAAGATAAGAAGGAAATGGGAAAAAAATCTTTGTATCCAATTTCTCTGATAAAGTTTTGGTATCATATGTATGCATATGTATACACATGTATATATATATGTGTGTATGTAGTATGACTTATAGCCATTCCCCAATATCATATCAAATGATATGAACAAACTGTTCTCAAAAGAAAAACTGCAAAGTATTCACAACATACTCCAAATCACTAATAATAAGAAAAATGCAAATTAAAATGACTGCAAATTGTCAAAGGTGACAAAAAATGGCAAGAGTAAATGCTGCAAAGGTTAAGGGATGGTAAATACATTAATGCATTGTTGGTAGAGCTGTGAAATGATACAACCATTTTGAAAAGCAAATTGGAATTATGAGAATAAAGTGATTAAAATGTCCATACAATTTGAACCAGAGATTCCATTACCAGGCTTATATTCTGAGGAAGCCATTGATAAAGGGGAAAAAGTCCCAATTTATTCCAAAATATTTTTAACCCCACTTATTATGATAGCTAAGAATTGGAAACAAAGTAGATGCCTATTAATTGGTGAATAGCTAAACAAATTGTGGTAAATGAATATAATAGAATATTATTGTGCTATAATAAATGTATGTGTTGAATATGGACAAGCATGGAAAGATCTATATGAACTAATACAGAGTGAAGTAATCAGAGCCAAGAAAACAGTATACATAATGAGTACACTAATGTAAATGGAAAGAACAACCACATATAAAAACAATCAAAATCAAATATAGCAAAATTGATTTGAAAGAAGAGATGAAAGGCTATGCCCCTTTCAGGGATGTGAGAGGTCCACCAGTGTTGAACATTGCACATGTCTTTCAGACTTTTTCAATGTATTATTGCACTGATTTTTTTTTCCTCTTCCTTTTTTCTTTCATTTTTTTTTGTTTTTAAAAAACATTATTTGCCATAAGAGATGGGAAAACAGTAAATATAAACAAAAATTCATTACTGTTTAAAAAAAACACCTTTGTGATACTGGATGATTAGTATTTTGAATGGCCACTTGTCTCTTCCTGTATTATCATAGAATCATAGATTTAGATCTGGTAGAGGCCATTGAGTCCAACTACTTCATTTCCTCAGGAAATGAGGATGAGGAAACTGAGTCACACAGAGGTTAAGTGGTTGTACTGCTAGTAAGGATCTGATGAAGGATTTGAATTTAGGTCTTCCTGACTCCACGTTCAGCACTCTGTCAAATGTACCACCAAACTGCATCAATTGGAATATAAGTATTTCATTTACATTTAGTTCCTTCAGATTGCTGAAATGTATTTACCTGTCTAAGTTTCTCTTGACTCATATGTTTTCAATTCAGTTTTTACTTAGTTTTAGACTTTTCACCAAGAATGCCTGAACAAACTGTATTTCATTAAAGATCCATTTTTGCTCTAAAAGCTTATATACTCAGATTTACAGATAGTGAGTCCTTATTTTTTATCTTTTAGAATATTGCATTACAATTTCTTCTCTCTAGTAGTTTTTTCAAAGTTTTTGTGTGAGCCTGACTGCAGTTCCTTAGTACTTGAATTCTTTCTTTCTGGCTGCTTGAATTATTTTTTCTTTGACCTGGAAGCCCTGGCTTTTAGCTATGGTATACCTGGAAGTTTTCATTTGGGTATTTCTTTCAGAAGGTGATAGGATAGTATATTCTTTTTATTTTTTTGCGAGGGGCAGAGGGGAAAGCAGGGCATTTGGGGTTAAGTGACTTGCCCAAGGTCACACAGCTAGTAAATGTGTCAAGTGTCTGAGGCCGAATTTGAACTCAGGTCCTCCTGATTCCAGGGCCAGTGCTCTACTCACTGCGCCACCTAGCTGCCCCTATTCTTTTTATTTTTGCTTTGCCCTCTGCTTCTGGGCAGTTTTTACTTATGATTTGTTAAAATATATATGTAGCTAGCTAGCTAGCTAGCTAGATAGATAGATAGATAGATAGATAGATAGATAGATATTGTAGCCAGGCTTTTTTTTTTTTGGTTGTTGCACACTTGCAAGGGAGCCCAATTGTTCTTAAATTATCTCTCCTTAGTCTTTTGTCATTGCTTATAAACATTACTACTTATATTTATTTCTATTTCCTATCAACTTCTAAAATTCTGTTCTAATATGTCTTGTTTTATGATTTCATTGAGTTCTCTTTGTTCTATTTTAATTTTTTAAATGTCCAATACTTGGGTAATGTTTTCTACCTTCTATTCTAATCTATTCTTCTAATTCTTTCCTCCAATGCATTTTTTTCACTTATAATTCTCTTTTTTTTCTCTTGTTTTATTTCTCCCAAGTACTTTTTTAGACCTTGTGGCCTTTTGAACCTTTCAATTCCTATTTCTTCATAGTCTGATGTCTTTTTCTATTTACTCATATCTCCTATCTTGGTTCCTGATTTGGTTTTTTATGTCAAGACAAGGCTGTGCTAACCACCCCCATCCAATCCCCCCCTCCAAAAAAAAACACTTCTCAGATGGGGTTGTCAGGTCGTTTGTTCCCAACCTTCATCACCGGGCACCTTTAACTGGCTTTCACCTCCTCTCTGATGTGTTTGCACTCAGACCACTGGCCAATCTGTCTCCCTACTCAGAGCTCTACAGCTAATTGGCCCTAATGGAGGCTGTTCCTTCCCCCACAGGACCTCTCAAGTTTTGGTTTTCTACCAATCTCTACATTTATTCAGAAGGTTACTACCACTTCCTTTCCCATGTCACACTAATAGTTCGCTGTTAATCACCTTTCCTTAAGAAAATGCTTTGGGGATTTCCCAAGCACCTTTGAGGAAGACGAACAAATAAGAATAAAGATACTGAAAGACATCTGGAGATTTCAGGTCTGGGTATATATAGCATAGTAATAGGTAGATACTTGTGGTCAAATGATTCACAAGGGAGAAACCTCAGTCCAGTTAAATATGTAACTGTGCCCAGTATGATTTGACTGTTGACAGCCAAAGTTTGACATGCTATAACCTGAAAGATGGAATCAGAATGAAAAGATGAGCCTATAAATAATTGATCCATGAAAGAGAAAACAAACTCTGAGATAAAACTATGAAAACTGGCTGTTTAAGGATTTAAAGGAGAAATGTCAAGTCTACGCACAACCTATATGGCCCTGAAAAAGGAATAAATTAGACAAAAAGGAAGGCACCTATAGCACCTACTATGTACCAGACACTGTACTAAGTACTTACAAATATTATCTCATTAGCTCCTTACAACTCTGCAAGATAGGTGCTACTATGATCCCCATTTTACAACTGAGGAAACTGAGGCAAACAGAGGTTAAGTGACATGCCCAGGATCATACAGTTGATAAGTGTCTGAGGCCAGCAGGTTCAGCACTACTGAGCCACCTAGCTACACCTAGAATAAGCACCTTACAGGGAGAAGTACAGACAATCTCAAGCCTGGAGCATGTACTTAGCAAATTATTTCTTTTAGTGAACTTAAGTACAATATTGGTTCTGATTTGTTTTGCTTGACTATGCATACTGTCATAAGAAATTTGTTTTTCTCTTTTTTTTCCAATGGAGTGGAAGTAGGAGGGAGAGAAATAATGTCTATTTTTTTAGTGGAGAAATGGGGCAGTATTGTAGATGTAAAATGTTGCAAGCGTTTTCAAATGAGGTCACTGAATTATTAGTTTTACTGAACTGTTTTACTTTGTTACAAGAGACTTCTCAAGAAATGTGGGCAATTTGTATATGTTTGTAATGTAAAAATTAAACACACCAATAAAACTTGAAAAAAATAAGCATTCTTTTAAAAAATCAAAAAGGCATTTGTGCAACTCTAGAGATAGTCACAGCTTGTCTCTTACTCTCCATAGTCTTGAACTATAGGTAGAAACTTCTCAATACCAGAAAATAGAAATCTGATTGACAGTGATGCTGACCAAAATGTGTGATCATGTGTTTATTTGTACATGTAGGACCTCTGATTTTGTAGACTATAAATGATAGTTATAGGTAATGGTCTATAGCTCAAGCAAATTAAATGACTTGTCTATGGTGATATAGACAATACCCATTAGAGGTGAATCTTGAAAATGACTCTAATCCCAGCACTCTACACATTACTCCACATTGTCTCTAATAATGCTTTGTTCTCATGGCCACCAAAAAACCTTGAAAGTACTGATGAGTTCTGAGTCACCCATAAACTACTGAATTTCTATTCAATTTGGTCAAAGCATCTTAGGAGGGGGAAAGGGGAACAAATATGATAAATATTAAATATGCAACTACCCCTAGGTGTGGTGTCAGTAAACTCCTCATGATATCTAGGCTTTCTCATGGCAGAATTGTCAAGAGCAACAAACCTCTCTGGAAATCACTGCAGTATACAGTGATGGAAATTCAAAAGGCACAAACCACCTACACTTCCTCAAATTGGCTAAACACACTAACATTGTACCAAAGAACTCTTTACAGACATGCCTAGGAACTATCTTGCTGGAAATGCACCCCCTTGTTTCTCAAATTTTACATATTTGTTATTTATTGTGTGGCCCTGTTGATCATGAATATTTTGTTTTTTGGAGTGGAATCTTTAAAGGTTTTACCCTTTTCATTATACTCCCAAAATGGAGGTATATTTTTAATGTTTTATGCTGTGTATTCAATTCACTCTAATAAACATTTATTATTATATATTACACATTATATGTATATATATATATGTATATATATATATATATGTATATATATATATATATATATATCATTATTATAAAATGTCAACTATATACAAGGCACCAGAAATATAGAGACAAAATCTAACAGTCCCTACCCAAAGGGACTTATGGCCCAATAGAGACATATAATATGAATACAAGTAAATACAAAATACTTGTGTATGTGTATGAGAGACAGACAGAAAGAGAGACAGAGACAGAGACAGAGTTTCTAACTGGAAAATAACAGAAAAGGTCTTGTGCAGGAAATAGCATCTGAGTTATACTTTAAAAGAAGCTACTGATTCTATGAGACAGAAGGGTAGGGGAGTATATCCCTGTGTTGGTAATCAAAATGGGCTCCTTAGCACTTAGTTCAACAAGTGCCCTTGAAGAGTTTGGCCTTTGTTTCCTTTGATTAATTCAGTGTCTTTGATTGAGTCTTACTAGGTGCTGAGCCTCAGGCCCAAACCCCTATTAGGTGTAAAACCTTAGTGGGTGTGGATTGGCAACTAAGGTGGAGCCCAAGGTGGGGCTAACTCCAGGGAGGGCCTAGTTTACATGTCTGGGAGAGCAAAGGCTTTTAGACTACATGGGCTTAAGTCCGCCTCTTTGTGACAATTCTAGGTCACGTGGGTCAGTCGCATGTGTGACTCACCCCCGATGCTGAAAAAGATATAAAAACCAGGGGTTGGCTGTCTGTTCTTTGGAGCGCATTCCCGCAGCAGTGGTGGTGTGTGACTCTGGGCCAGCCCTTGTTCTGAGCTCCCAGGCTGAACCTAGATGTTGGTAACTATGAATTGTATTGGGTCTGTCTATTGATATTTGTAATTTGTTTGTATTTTGTTCTGAAGTTCAGGGTGCTGGCTTTTTCCCGTGAACTAAGTGAATGCTGTCTCTATGCTGGATTAAAGTAAACTTGTCAACCCCTTTAACCTTGCTTTCCTTATTGAAGCAGATCAAAAGAACCTGTGCTGTTGGCAGCTTTCCGGGTGCTGGCTGTGGGCGGATCTTGCAGCCCCACAGAAGTTGGTAGCCGGATTGTTGAAACAATCCCAGAAATTAGAAACCATTTGTGCAAAATCAGAATCAGGAGGTGAAACAATTGCACCCCCATTTAAATAAGAGCAGAGAATGTAGGAGGGGGGAAAAGTGAAATAAGCCTGGAAATGTAGGTGGCAGCTGGATTGTGGAAAATTCCAAATAATAGGCTGAGAATTTTGTAGTTTATCCTAAAAGTAATAGGGACTCGTTACAAGATTTTTAAGGGGGACAGGGGATTATATGGTCAGATCTATGTTTTAGTAACATAAATTTGGCAGCTACTGGGGGTGGGGGAGGCAGTTAGATTAGAAAGTAAAGACACTAGAGGTAAAGAAAGCAATTATGTTTTGCCACAGCCTGCCATGGTGGGGAGGGGAAAGAAGCATGTAAGCTTTTTTCTCTTCTAAAAGTGTTAACAACTTGGATGAAAAAACTGAAAGGGGCCTTGGAGGATTTCTAGTTCAGCTTCATATGAGACATCATATGAAACATCTGAACAAACAAACAAACATCTGAAACATCCTTTCCAACAAATGGACATCCAGCTTTGCCTTGGAGATCTCCAGTGATCTCTTTCTGTTTATCTATTTTTTTTTTCCTAAAATAATTTTTTTCAGGATTCTGGGCCTTAGTTCTTTCCCTTATCATCTTAGTACCTTGGAGCCAACTAGTGACAAGCAGTGACAAGGCCAACGTTTTTGTCCAACTGGGGTTATCTCTTCGAATAGTAGATGGTTTTCCAATATGCTTGTGATTACCTCCTCCAAAGTGATGTTCCTCAGAATTCATGACTATATTCCAGACACAAGGCCAGAAGTTTCTCTTTGCCCAGGGGTGGGGAACCTACAGCCCTAAGGCCACATGTGGCCTTCTAGGTCCTTAAGTGTGGCCTTTTCACTGAATCCAAATATGTCAGAACAAAGATTTTCCATAACAAAGATTTGTTCTGTAAAATTTAGATTCAGTCAAAAGGCCACACTTAAGGACCTAGAAGGCCACATGTGGCCTTCAGGCCTCAGGCTTCTCACCCCTCTTTTAGCCTTATATCTTCAGCAGCCATACCAACCACAGTTCTGTTTTCAGAGCAGATCACTTTCTTAGACCTAAAAGTAGTTTCGCCCATGTTTTCTTGGTTTCAGGATTGTAGGAAATCATTGAGGCATAGTTTCCAGATGCATAGGCAAGTTTGCCCCAGTCACCAAAATTGTCCAGTATAGATGCTTTCAGCATCAATGAACAGCTCTGTCTTCTTTTAAAATCAATAAGGATCCTGGAAAGCTACCTTGAGGAGCCAAGGAGCCAAAGAGCCCCTTGGCCTGGATGGTGGATTTTGTCCTTTACAATACTCTTGATGTGGTTTTACCTCTTGTCATCTCCAGTCGTCCTGATGAATATCTTGTCACTGGATCCAGATGGCTCTGGAGGAGAAAGTGAGGCTGGTGACCTTGTGCAGCCCTCCCTCACTCAAATCAAAGTTAACTGCAAGTCATGTCATCATTTCCTGATGCCATGATCCTCTTTGAAAACCAAGGACAAACACAACCTGTGAGCAGAATGAGCTGCCTGAATGGGAACCCAGCTAGTTGGGTAACTCAGCTCACCCTCTCCCACTCCCTATCCCTCTCCCTCTCCTTCTCCTCTCCAAAGAAAGGTCATTGTGGATGGCCATAAGTTGCCCACTTAACTTGAGGTTTACTGGCTAGATTTCTTCCTTCTTTCCTTCCTTCCTTCCTTTCTCCTTTCCTTCTCTTCTTCCTTCCTTTCACAAAACCTTAAACCCAGTATACTCTAAAGCTCATAGATTGGACCACAATAGGTCCCTGCCCAAGATCCACTTAATAGCTGTATTTTGGGCCCTCCTGGCTCAGAGTGAAAGTCAACGGTAACTGTTTTTCTTTAGAAGAGCAACCCTGGGGGTCTTCCCCTCCCAGCTTGATTTTTTTTTCTCTTTTTTCTAATTAAAGGGGCCATCCCTTGACTCTCTTCTTAAAGAGGCCTATTCACTGAATGGGTGTTACCTCACTCTAAGTGAGTACATGAAGAGGCCTTAGCCTAAAAGGGCCAGGGTCTCCCATTGCATCTTGGGTCATCTCCAGTCATCCTGATAAATAGCTAGTCATTGAATCCAGATGACTCTGGAGGAGAAAGTGAGGCTGGTGACCTTGCACAGCCCTCCCTCACTCAAATCAAAGTCAACTGCAAGTCAGGTAATCATTTCTCTGATGCCATGGTCTTCTTTGAAAACAAGGACAAACACACAACCTCTTAGTGAAGTCAACAGCCTGAAACTTGGAAGTCACCTTCCTATGGCAGTCCTTATGTACATGCCTTCATGTGGGTATATAAGAGCCAGCACCCTTCCTCTGAGCATGGATCACCCAGCCCATCCTGCACAATCTGGTTTTGGATTTGTAGAAAAGAGGAACACAAAGTATTGTTATTATTTATCACCCTACCTTTCAGCAACATAACGTATCAAACGTCTGAACTAGGAAGGTACTCTACCTGAACGTTCCAGAGAGTCTCCCAACTCCATCCCTATTTCTCTCCTCCTAATTGCCTTTACCCATTTATCCCTGAATACACACACAAAAGCAAAGAAAAATCACAGGGAAATGATGGAATAGCCAATCAAAGAATTCCCCTCTGGAATTCCTTCTGGAAATCGCAATATGAAAGATAAAATATTTATGATTCTTAAATAAGGAATGGCAGGATTTTAAAAGTCCTAAATCAAACCATAAATCAGTTCGAGTTGGTACACACCCGAATTCTCACTAAATGCTACAAAACAGACGTTTGAGTCAACCTCCAAAGAGTACAGAATTCTCTTAGCTAGCAAGCTGATGTAAAACTTCCTATTATTAGCTAGTTATTAACATCAGGTTACAAATTTGCATCTCTTACATCGTAAATCTCCTTTACCACAAGTTATACTTTCATAAAAAGGTTTTTAGCTTAAATTGGCATTAAAGTATATTTGCATTACCATTTTATTTTTGCATGGTAACAGTTACAGAGAACATACTGGTCTCCATCATAGTATGGGATCACAGACTCTTTGAGTTAGAAGGAAACTCAGTGGATGTCTAGCTTTTAGGCATAGCCCTAATAGTGAATGTTAATGGCTTAATCTCAATAGGGCCAGAGATCTACAATTGAACACCCAGGGCTCTATTCTTAGTGCTGAGATATTTAACATTTTTGTCTGTGACTTGGATAAAGACAAATGGTATACCCATCAAATTTTCAGATAACAAACCTGAGGGAGACAACAAGCAAACACATATAAACAAACTATATACAGGATAAATAGGAAATAATTAAGAGAGGGATGGGACTAGAATTAAAATGGTTTGGGAAAGGCATTCTGTAGACATTTGGATTTTAATTGGGACTTAAAGGAAGCCAGTAGGCGCAGATGAGGAGGGAAAGTATTCCAACCATAGAGGATAGCCAGAAAAAAAAAAATGCCCAGAGCCTAGAAATGGCATGTCTCATTCATGAAATAGCAAGGAAGCCAGAGAACACGTCAGTAAGTAAAGTTTAAGAAAAATGGAAAAGTAAAAAGTTACCAGGTAATGAAGGGCTTTTAAACCAAACAGAAGATTTTCTGTTTGATCTTAGCAGTAGTAGAGAGCCACTGGAATTAACTGAATGGAAGGAGAAGGGTGACATGGTCAAACCCGAATATTAGGAAAATCACTTTGATAGCTAAGTAGAGAATGGATTGGAGAGGGGAAAGACTTGAAGCCCGGAGACCAACCAACTGGCTATTACAATAGTCTAAGTATAATGTGATAATGGCCTTCATGAAGGTTGTAGCAAAGGACATAAGCAAGCATATACAAGCATATACAAGAGATATTATAAAGGACTTGACATGTGATTAGATATGGGTGGGGTGAGAGTGAAATGTTGAGGATATTGAGGATGACTAGGTTGTAAGCCTGGGTAATTGGGAGGATGGTGATAGCCTCAACAGTAATAGGGATGTTAGAAATAGGGGAAGGTTTGGGGGAAAAGATAATCAGTTCAGTTTTGTGCATGTTGAGTTTAAAATGTCTACAGGACATTCAGTTCGAGATGTCTAAAGGAGAGAGAGATACAAGACTGGAGGCATTTAGATTGGAACTGGATGAGATCAGCCCCCTCCCCCTGAATGTGACATTTCCAAGGCTCTGTCCTGGATCCTCTGGCTTCTGGACAATTAGATCAGAGAGATGAATATTAAAACCATGGGAGTAAATGAGTTCAGACGTGGGACAAAGCCCCATTGAACACCCACATTTAGCAAGTATGACTTGGATGAAGATCCAGCAAAGGCGACTGAGAAGGAGCAGTCAGATAGGTAAAAGCAGAACTAAGAGAGAGCAGTGTCAGGAAAAGAAGAGGATATTCAACAGAGTCAAAGGCTTCAGAGAAGTCAAGAAGAACCTCTTAAGAAAAGGCTTTGAGTTGAGATGTAAGGGGTATGCAGGAACTCAGTAAGCAAGATGGGGAGGGAGGGCATTTAACTATGGGAAACAGAATAAGCAAAAGCATGGAAATGAAAGAGCACAGCCCAGTATCCTGTCCCCTATTCTAGAGCTATTTAACCAGTTTTTAGATTTCAATCAGTAATGTGGAGATGATACAGGGGAGCCAAGAACACTGAGCTGTTCTTTACTCCTCCAGAGACTTGTCCAGTTATTCCTTCTCCATTTCCCTATGTCTAGGAGCTCCTCTTCTAAATAAGGCCAATTCCCCTTGTGATAACTCCCTTGATCACAAAGCATTTTCCTAAACACCACAAAGTTAGGTAGGACAAGATGGATGTATTTTTTCCCTCTTCCCCTTGGTGTACAAGGTCAGATGCTCAATAATTTCAACACCTGTTTCAAATTAGCTTTCAGCAGCCTCCAACAGTTAAACATTATTATTCTAGCAAAAGCCTTGACTTGACCACCTGCAGTTCACGGCTACACAGTCCTCAAACAGGAACAGGAACAGGAAGGGAACAAGGGCATAGTCATGCACTTTCCCTACATAAAAGGTCCAATCTAAGCCAACGTGTTTTTTTAACAGCTAATGTGCCTGGGACCCAGGCAGAAGGTTGAATGACAGCAGAAGACCATGACATTAGCTCTGGAGAACATTGGCACCTCTTCATCTCCATGTTTTTCACTCTACAATGTACGTTGTAGAAGAGGGTGCATTCAATGAGGTCAGTAATATTTTTCTTAAATAATTCACACTTCATAAACAATTCTTATCATAGAGACTAGTGCATCCAGTATTATTACTGGAGCTCTCCTTTTACAAGTCACTTCTCCATATATTCTCGCACAAGGTAACCCTGGAAGAAAAGACTACCAATTCAATTCGATAAACATTTATCAAGCACATATTATGACCTAATGTTACTGTGCTAGGCACTGTGGATACAAAGACAAATACAAAACATGCCACTGGCCAGGAGGAGCTTACATTTAATTGAGGGAATGCAAAAAATATACAGATTTAAATAATAATAATAATTTAAGGAGAGAGCATCAAAAACTAGGAGAATCAGAAAACACTTCCTTTAGAGAGTGGCACCTAAACCAAGGCTTGAAGTATGCTTATGAACCTAAGAGCTCAGGAGGAATTAGGAATTGATCCATAAATTTGAGATGATCTAGATAGAAGTGGATAATTGAACCCATGTAGGCTGATGAGATCACAAAAAGAGAGGATACAGCAAAAGAAGAGAAGCCAGAGGACCCAGGACAGAGCCTTGGAAATGTCCACACTTAGGGGGAAGGGAGATGGAAGATGGATGCTGATCCAGCAAAGAGCCTGGGTGGAGGTAATCGGCAAGGAAAAGACACAGGAGGCAGAAGTGGCATGAAAGTAAAGGAAGGAAAGGAGAGCATAATCAATAGTGTTAAAAGCAAGATGATGATTGAGAAAAGATCATCAAATTTAGCAATTAAGAGATCACTGGTAACTTGGGAGAGCACAGTTTCATTTGAGTGCGTGTCAGAAGATATTTGCAACTAGTGGAGAGTAGGTGGGTAGTAAGGGGTCAAGGCAGCCTAGAATTCTTTTTCAAAAGTTTTCATGGAGGAAGATAAAAGCAATTGTTTAAAGGGATTGAAGTGGTAAATAAAGATTGTTTTAAGGATTGAGGAGACCCAGGCATGTTTGTAAAAAAAAAAAAAAAAAAAAAAAAAAAAAAAAAAACAAGCCAGGAACAGAATCAATGGATAAGCTATTTGGGCAAGATAAGAGAGAAGTTGGTGATAAAGCAGATAGATAGGCTCGAGGATACAAGTCTAGGTGATAACCTTGGCAAGGAGAAGAGACACTTCTTCCTTAGAAACTGGAGGCTAGAAGGCAGTGCACAGAATAATGTACAGGACATTTGATCCATTGAGTAGGGGGAAAGCGGAGTTTATAGCAAATAAACCTTAATTTTCTCAGTAAAGAAGGATATGAGATACTCACCTGAGAGGGAGATGGTAGAAAGTGATGAAGGAGTGTTAGGAGAGAAGAAAAGATTTGGAACAACTACCAAAGGGAATATAATTGATATTTAGGAGATAATTCACTCAATTAAATTAAGCAAAGCACTTATTAAGAGCCTACTATATACCAGGCACCATGCAAGGTTCTGGGGATACAAAGACAAAAATAAAACAGACCCTTCCCTCAAATAGCTTCTATTCTATTGGAGGAGAGGATTGGGACATTAGACACAGAAAAATAGAAAACAAGCAAAAAGTAAATACAAAATAATTGGGGGGCAGGGTAGGGGAAGAAGCCCTAACAACTAAAAGAATCAGCAATCTTCTAAAACAATTGTTGAGTAGTAGCATGGGCCTGGTTGATATAAAATAACAATTTTTTTGTTTTTTTAGTAAATACAGTTTGATATATGGTTATTTTCATCCAGAAGTATTTAGAAACACTTCAATTGGGGTGGGATGCCCAACCTCACTCTCTTGTCTGATGTCTGTTCACAGCTTTCTAGGTAAAGTATACTTTTCCACCATGTTTTATGCTCAGCCCCATATATTACTGCATATGAAAATGGTACCCTGGCTATCTCAGGTAGTACATCTCCTATAATCCATCAATGCACCAAGGTCGATCTACGGCCCATAGAATTAAATGTTAAAGAACACAGTCTACTCATCTCCTCAAAACTCACCCTCTTACATTCTGTTTCCAGTTTTTCCTATACTAACTCACTTCCTTGAGGAAGCGGAGGCTGCCTAAACTAACTTGCAATGTCTCTATCCTGGGAGAAGGAGAAGCTGCTCATAATAAATAGGAAGCTGATTGACATCACTCCTATAGGGAACTCAGATTTGGCCAAGTGTCTCAAACCTGAACATAAATGTAGACCTTCAGAAAAATGAGGGCAACAGGCAAATGAGGCCTGTCCTAATCACACGCTCCAAGAGTTATATATCCTCTTCATTAAATACCCTCTGCATTGTTGTTATAGGTCCTGAACGTATCATCTTTGATCTATGTACAATTAATTCCTTCCCATTAATTGGGACACAAGAAGAATATATAGCCAAGAGATCCTTAATTTGTTGAGACAATAGGGCTACCCTTAGTAATTGGTAAGTAGGGGTTACAGGTGTGAGGAGAGAACATGGGAACAAGGAAAAATTTACATATTCTACACTGGTGAAGGCCTTTTACCAATGACATCCCATCAAGGTGGAAATGATAGTATCTGTGCCCACCTAGACAAGTGAGGAAGGGGGTTTGGTTAGCATAGCACCATTATAAAAGGATAATGTTTACTATCTGTAAAAGGAAAAATACAAAATTAATTATATACTCAACAATTAAGGAATAGCTATACAAAGTGTGGGTGTGAATATGATGAGCTCAAAAGGAATTACAAATATGAAGAACTCAGGGAAGGTTTATATTCATCAACAAATATTTAGCACCTATTATTTGCTGCTAACTGTGCTAGACACTGGGACACAGACAAGAGTAAAAGAATCCCTTGCCTTTTAGTGTCATTCATTCTAATGGCGAAGATGGTATGTGCATTGTCATTGTTATTCAGTCATTTTTCAGTCGTGTCTGACTCTCTGTGATCCATTTGGCACTTCTTGGCAAAGATACTGGAATGGTTTGACATTTCCTTCTCCAGCTCATTTTACAGAGGAGGAAACTGAAGCCAACAGGGTTAAGTGACTTGCCCAGGGTCATGCAGCTAGTAAGTGTCTGAGACCAGATTTGACCTCAGTAAGATAAGTCTTTCTGACTCCAGACTTGGCACTCCATGTTCACATATAGATTTGCACAAAATCAGATAACAAGAACATTCTGCAGGAACTAACAGCTGTGGGGGCGGGGGGGGGGGAGTGGGGGGGGCGGGGAAATCAAGAGCTTTCACACAGAAAATGGCACATGAGTTGAACCTTGAAGGAAAGCAGAGATGCAGAGAAAATCAGGCAATCAGCAAGCATTTATCACAAAAGCAAAAACATATACACAATGACTATAATCATACAAACAAGGCAAATTCTAAGAGGCAACAGTTTCCAGTTAACACAATGGCCAAGGTCAATTACAGATGACTGACGCTTCCATCCTTTCTGTTAAGAAAGAACAAACTTTAAAAGTGGAAATTTACATGAGTTGTGAGTCACCTTCTTGTATTAGACAATTTCGTTTAACTTATTTTGAAGGAATGAGCATTTGTTATACTTTTGTTAAGTGCCAAGGACTGTGCCAAGCAAGAATTTATGGAAAGGTACTATATAAGGGTTATTTGGGCATAATTGATGCATCTAATTTGTATAAATTAATCTCTTAAAGTAAAGTAAAATCATCCTTCAGTCCAATTCCTTGCATGAAACAAACTGTCATTGATATATATACACACATATAATGTGTATATATATGTATATATATGTGTATATATATATATATATAGTGTATATATATATATGTATATATATATATTTTTTTTTTCTTCCTGTCCTCAGCACCTCCCTCCATTTTCTCTTGGGATCCTGCAGACATTGTTAGATTCAAACCTACCCCAGCTTTGATCTTTCTGCTTTTGGCAATAGTTCACAACTTTCTAATTAGCCTTCTACAGCCTTTGTGAAAGCCTTGCTCCCACTTTGCCACTGGATCTCAATTTGTACCACATTCCCCTCCCCATAATGCTCCCCTTTTCCAAACAATTAACTGTAATTAATCTCAACAACATATCAGAATGTGTCTGATGTACTCCCAGTCTTTCCCTTAAAGGACAGAATCCCAGCACTGGGACTCCAACCCAGGTCTTCAGACTTCAAGTTAAGTACTCTCTTCACTACTCAAAGCTGGATAAAAGACACATAGATGGGATTTTTAAGTTGGGAGAGACTTTCTTGTTGGTTCAGAAGTGACTCTTTTCCCTATACTCATGACTCTACCTCTGCTCACTTGTTGAGGATATTACAGAGAGGTAACAGCTCCTATTTAGGTAGGAGATGAACTCGATGACCTTTGAGGTCCAATTAAACTCTGGAATTCTGGGATTTTTTCCTGAGTATATCTAGAACTCCTTGATACAATGCTTCACACAATGCAAAATGGCTAGTCATAAGTTGTGGGGAAAGCATAGGGACAAAAGAATATATATTCCCCATAATGGACAAAATGACTGCCAAGGGAAAAAACAAAGAAAGTTACACGATAACCTCATAATATATTTAAATGGAATAGCAAATTGTACATGAAAGATTTGCAGCTTCATATACAATCATCTTTTTTTCTGTTCTACTATGTTATGGAAACACTTATTTTATTTCCTAAATTCAGATTAAATAAATAACATTTAAGAAAAGAAAAAGAATGCCAAAGGAAAGGTGCATAAGGAACTGGTTACGAGTGATGTTGAATTTGAGTTCTACTGAGTTCTGTTGCCTTATTTCTACCTAGTGTGTATACGTGCTATATTGATCACAGTTTCTGCCAATTAAAATAAAATTCTTAGCCACAATTTGTAAATCCTTTATATATACATGAAAGTCTTGGTCCAATGACTCATTGAGGATTGGAGGCAACCCTGGTTTTTGGAAGGCTATGCCTGCCATTAGATTGTAAACTGCTTGAGGGTAGGAACTGTCTTTTGCCCAGAGCTTAGCAAAGTGCCTGGCAGATAGTTGGTACCTAGCAAATGTTTTATTGATTGGTTGCAGCACAATCTCTAGGAAGTTCCACCAAATGGAAAAGGATTCAGGTATTGTCAAGAAGGGCCAATTCTGCCTGCTGTTTCAGGACCAACCTAGCCATAACAGAGAGATTCATCATAGGTACTGGTCACTAGATGAGGAATTCCTTAGCCTTGTCAACCCATAAAATAAAAAAATGCAAAAGGACCCTCAGTCTTACATGGTTCCCTTCTGCTTTAAGAGTGACAGTAGTGAACAGCAGCAGCAGCAGTGGGAGGAGAAAAGAAGAAGAAGAAAGAAGAGAAGAAGAAGAAGAGAAGAAGAAGAAAAGAAGAGAAGAAGAAGAAGCAGAAGAAGAGAAGAAGAAGAGAAGAGAAGAAGAAGAAGAAGAAGAAGAAAAGAGAAGAAGAAGAGAAGAAGAGAAGAAACTACACAGTTTCTAGACCACCTACAAAAATGAATGAATGAAAAACTATGTTTATAAACATTTGTTTAATTGCTGGTTTTCTTAATGTGAGATCTTTTGTCCAAGGACCAAGAGTTGACATAGTAGTCAAAGACAGAACAATTTTATCATAACATTTTCTTTATTAATGAAATTATCACTAAACTAAATGGAAATAGAGTTTGTAGTCTCCTTGAAAAGGCAAATAAAGTAGTTTCTTCATGAGTCTAATGACAAGAAATTTCATTTTATGGGACATTTGATCACCTTGCAAGGAGTACTAATAATTATAAGAAAAACAAGATAAAAAACCCACTATGAAGATAATAGAAGCACATATAGGCACCAATATCTGCTACAGAGGATGAAGAGGTCAAGACAATCTATGAAGACTGTGAGATCCTCCAAACTTAGTCTACATATACATGACTATCTGTTGAATTTCATTCAAAGGTGGGAATGAGGGAGAATAGCAAAATAAAAAAGGGGGGGTATATGTCAGAAAGTATGATTGGGGATTAAAATGAAGAAAGCAAAGGCCTGCAGACCAATCAGAAATTTCTCATTTGTATATGGTGCTTTGTTCTGGAAGATAGCCACATGAAGATCACTAAACTACAATACTAAAAATGGAGATGATTGGGAAATAATTGGTTACCAATGTTGAAACATTTCTGACTAAGCTATCTGTACAAACTACTAATTAGACATCAAAATCAACACCAAATAAGGATGACAAAGGTTCAAGATAAGGACACTGAATTTGATTATAGTAGCTCCAACCTAACATGTCAATCAAACAACTGACCTTGAAAAATAGGAAATGGATAAAGGAAGAGATAGGTGCTGATTTACTATAGGAATGTAATCAATATAAAGCAAACATCACAATGAAGCCAAAAGAACACAGAAACCCTCATCAGCAAACACTTGATCTCCTTGCCAAGTAGAAGGCAAAGGAATCAAGGGCAACATCTACTTAGAAAATTGACTCACCTGCAAAACTTTATAGAGGAGGATGGTTGAAGATTATGAACATTATCGACTAGATCAACAAACATTGATGAAGTGTTTACTATGGACCAGGCCCTATGCTAAGCCCTGAGGATACTAAGAAGGGGGGGGGGGGTGGGGAGATGAAATAGTAAGGCACAATAGGAAGGAAAATAAATTTGCATAAAGTTTGGTGTGAGGAACTCAACTGAACCAGATCATCCTAAAAGTATTTTAA
Organism: Trichosurus vulpecula; assembly: GCF_011100635.1. Taxonomy (NCBI): domain Eukaryota; kingdom Metazoa; phylum Chordata; class Mammalia; order Diprotodontia; family Phalangeridae; genus Trichosurus; species Trichosurus vulpecula. Next base: position 325,856,251 of record NC_050575.1, read on the forward strand.
AATGAAATTGGAAGGAGAACAAGAAATAGCTGTACCATTATTTCTATAAGAAACTATCTTCACACTCAATCAGCTTGGCAAAAAAAATGGAACATGATTATTGTTGGAAGGGCTATGGGACAGCTGACCCAAATAATGCACTGTTTGGTGGAACTGTGATCCAACCATTCTGGAAAGCAACTTGCAATTAAAAAGTCACTAAACCGTGCATAAACATTGACTCCAAAATAACTCTACTAGGCTCATACAGAAAAAGAGCTCAAAGAAACAAGGAAAGGAACTGTATGTATAAAAGGTATTTATAGCAGCAAGATTTGTTGTAGAAAAGAACTGGAAACAAAATGGGAGCACATTAATTGTGGAATGGCTGAAAAATTGTGGTATATTCATTCAATATAATATGATTGCACTGTAAGAAATGATTAAAGGGGCAGACTTGGGGAAACCTGGGAAGACTTGAAATAAACTGGTGGAGGGATAAGAGAATAGAACCAAAAGAACAATTTATACCATGACGAAGTTGTTAAGGAAAATAATTGTGAAAAACTTGAGAACTGTAATCATTGCAATAATAAAAAACAATAAAATCCCTTAGAGGATTGAGGATAAATCATGCTTCCAACTCTTGGAAAAGAGCTGATAGACTAGGGCACAGGAAGAGATATGCACCTGTTTTGACTATATTGATTATATTTTGACCATTTTCATTTGTTATGAGAGAGGGTGGGTATAATGGGGGAAAGGAGGAACACTCTATCCATTGCTCCTCCTGACTGCCTATAGTTTATCTCCATCAAAAACTGTATGAAAATGATCTACACACATAATGAGTAGAAACACAGTGAAACACAGTAGAACCATAGTGAAGGAAACATAAGAAAGGAAGAAGCAACAGAGAGAAATAAAAGTGATTAAGAAGAAATATGTTACAGCCTAGATAGAGGAAGTAAATGTCCATTTCCTGGTACAGATCACAAAATTGGCCTCCAGAACAGACTTCAACTGTCTAGAGATTTGCTGGAGTAAGATCTCTTCTCTGATAAAAGCAAAGGGCCTGATATTATTTATTTGCCTTAAAGATGATTTCTTTTTCCAGAAAACAAAGAAATAGTGTGGAACGATATACTGACTACAACAACATAAATGAAAATGATACTGAAAAGCAACCCAAGTCAGATGAATCCTAATCAGAGGTTGAAACATGCATGCCTCCTCTAGGTACAGAGGCAGGGGTTCATGAGGAAAAATGCTTCATTTCTTGTAACACATGGTTACTTTGTTGGTCAGTTTTTAATATTATTTCTGTTACAAAGGAGGGTTAAATGAGGGGAAAGAGTAGCATATCTTCGCAGGAAATGCCTGTAATAAAAAAAAAATTTGTTTAAAAGATTCCCAGGCATTAATCTTTAAAAATGGGGGTGGGAGCGGGGTGGGAATTAGGTTACTACACTGACCTTCTGAACTTACCTCTAACCAATAATGGAGGAAGAGAGTGGTAGTATGGAAATAATAGGTGATTTACAGGGGAAGTGACCATGTCATCTATGATGTATAAAAAGTTAAAGAGATATAGTTTCTGGGTAATCATTTTATTGATAATGCTAGCATATTATTAATAAAAAGGTGGTCATTTGGCCATTTCTCTTAGACCAAAAGACATATCATGGAACCCACTCAATGCTTATATACCCTTAGGGAGAGTGGGTGCTCCTGAGGGTGGAAATCAACTCTGATTGGTTGAAAATTAATGAGAGAATGAATATTACGAGAGGTAGACATATTCTAGTGAAAGGATGAGGGACATGACTTGGATTATGTCATTTACTTCAAAACAACCCCCATCCTTGGGCAATCTAATCCTAAATCAGGCCCTCACCATCTTTCAGTGAACTATTGCAATAGACTTCTATTTATTCTAGGAGCGTCATGTCTCCTCACTCTTATTCATCCTCCACACAGGTGCCATACCAAATAATTTCTGTGAAACTCATGTCTCATTGTACACTGCTTCTTTACCCAAAGAACTCCAGTCATTCCTTATTACTTCCATGATCAAATATAAACTCCTCTTTTGGGCATTTACAACATGGCCCCTTTCTACCTCCCCAGTTCACTTATGCTCCCTTTTCCTCACTCTGTTAACTAACCATGTTGGGCTATCTGCTGTTCCTTATGCATGATGGCTCCAAATCCCTTCTCTGTGTCTTTGAATTGGTTACCTGCCTTGCCTGGAATGATCTCAATGATAATTGTAATTCTTATCTATATTGTTTGATGTGATAGTTATAACAATGGGACTCCAAAATAGAGTTACTTAGGCTAAATGGTCCTAATATGCCAAAAAAGCATATAAGCAAAGACAGACAAGGTTGTATTTTTCCACTGCTCTTATCTGTTAACCATGTGTCAGGCAGTTAATGTTCAAAGCTTCTGATGGGATAGAATTCTGGACCAATTGCAGGGGTCTCTGAGTCATTTCCCTCTTGCTACCTCAGGTCACCAATTCAGACCCTCTCCCAATTTCTGGTTCCCATAAAGAAATTCCTCCTTCCTGAGCCTCACCCAAGCCTAGTATTGGTAACTGTCTCCACCCCATCCTCAGAACGCTACTATTTATGGGTCTGATTAGCAATGATTCCTCTCACATCTGGTACTGATTACCTGTTCTCCACCCAACCCATTTTTAGTCTATATAACTTCACTACTCGAACCTCAGTTCTGAGCATGTTCTCTCCCTGACGTGTCTTCTTCCTGCTGGCACTAGGTGAGTTTCTTGCATCCATGGGGATGAACCTCTGTCAGTCCACAGTGCCATATAGTATGGATGTATGGATGTGTGTGTACATGCCTTTCTTTTTTGTCTGTTTGATGCGTCACATAATAATAAAGCTCTTGTTGGTACTGACTTCCTGAATGCCAATTTCCTATAAATTCCTGAACCTAGGTTTTTGTTTTAACCCAAGCTGTGAGGCCAAATAAAGCACTCTCCTCATCCCTGCCTCTTGGAGTCCCTGGCTTCCTTTAAGACTCAGTTCAAATACCACCTTCTACAAGAGGACTTTCCTGGTCTTCTTAGTTATTAAAGCTTTCACTATCTAAGATTATTTTGTGTCTGCTTTGTATATACTCATATGTGTACATCTTGTCTCACCTAACAGAATGTAAACTTCTAGAGGGCAGGGATTGTTCTATCGTATTTGCATCCTCAACTTAGCACATAGGAGGTACTTGGCAGCTAGGTGATAGTCATTTTTTTGTTTTTGTTTTTTTGCCTTTGCATTCTCGGCCTAGAAAGTACTTAATACTCATTGATCTATAAAATGTGGCAATGGAACTAGATGACATCTGAGGTGCCTTTGAGTTCCAAATACATAATCGTCTTCTACCACAAAACAATGGGGCAATGGGTATTTTGCTGTTGTTTTGAAGAGATTTTTTTTGGTTCAGACCCATGATTTCAACAGGGTAGGGAAATCCTAGGGTAGAAACTCTCTATGTCATCTATAACTTTTAGTCTTTTGAGAGTTCTCTAATCATCAAGAGATTAAGTTACTTCAGCAAGTTCTCACAAGAAAGAGACATATAAAGCCAATTTTATTTTTGGAGTGAATGCTTATCTTAAAAACAGCAACTAAGACCACTGAATTTTAAGCAGTGTAGTAGTTTGACCCTTGGGAAATCATGTTTTCTCATTTATTTAGAGCTGGACAAGATGTTAAGTACAGCATTCTCTCCTTTGTACCATACTGCCTTTCCAGAGCTGGATTTTTATAAATGACCTAATTAAGAGGTTCCTAACCTGAGGTCCATAGACTCCCTGAAGGATAGGTTTAGAAAGATTTGGTGAGTGAGAGATTGTGAATTTGGATGGGAAATTTTTTAAAAATTTCTTTAACTGAAATTGAGCATTTCCTCTCTTTATTTAATAACACTAGCATTTATATAGTGCTTTAAAGTTTGCAAAGCACAAAACATGTTACCTCATTTGATCCTCACAACCACCCTGGGAGGTAGGTTTATTATCCTCACTTTTCCAGATGAAGAAATTGAGGCTAAGAGAATTTAAGTGACTTTTCCAAAGTCACATAGCTATTAAATATCTGAAGGGAGATATGAATTCAAGTCCAAGCCCAATACTCTTTTTTAAAATTTTATTTACTTTTAATTTATGGAATAAAACAAGCATTTCCACAACATGGTATAATAAAAAGATGATTGCACACAAAACTGCAAATCTACCATGTATAACATGCTATTCCTTTTAAATATAATAAAATTATGTTAATTTCTTTTTTTCCTTTTTCCCCTCCCTCCCCACCCAAGAGATGGCTACCATTAACACAAATATACATATATATTTAAAATCATTCTATACATACTTCTATTCATCACTTCTTTCTCTAGATACAGATAGCATCTTCCTCCATATGTCCTTTGTAGTTAATTTGGGTATTTACAATAGTCAAAATGACTTAGTTGCTCAAAGTTATTCCTAAAACAAAATTGCTGTTACTGTATACAATGGTTGCTTGGTTCTGCACATTTCACTCTTCATTATTTCATGCAAGTTTTCTCATGTTTTTCTAACATCAACAAGCTCATCATTTCTTACAACACAGAAGTATTCCATCATATGCCACTGGGGCAGCTAGGTGGCTCAGTGAATAGAGCACTGGCCCTGGAGTCAGGATGACCTGAGTTAAATCCGACCTCAGACACTTGACACACTTACTAGCTGTGTGACCTTGTGTGACTTGCTTGTGACACTTACTAGCTTGTGACCTGTGTGACCTTAACCCCCATTACCCTGCCTTCCCCCCTCCAAAAAAAAAATGCCACAACTTGTTCAGCCATTCTCCAATTGATGGGCATCCCAGCAAATTCTATTTCTTTGCCACCACAAAAAGAGCTGCTATAAATATTTTAGAATATATAGGTTCTTTTCCTTTTTCCTTAATCATCTTTGGAAATAGCCCTAGTAGTGGTATTGCTGGGATAAAAAGTTAGTTGAAACAATTAATAATTTAACACTGTAGCAGGATATCAAGTAAATCCACATAAATATCCTAAATATCATAAACAAAACTCTGAAAAAAATCATAAAATCATATCATAAAAGATAGCCCATTTAAAATAACTCTAGCCAGCCTAAAACACCTGGTAGTACACCTGCCAAAACAAACCCAGAAACTATGTAAACAAAATTATAAAAAACTTTTTTTATACAAATAAAATCATACTTAAATTGGAGAAACATTAATTGTTCATGGGTAGGCAGGGCCAATGTAATAAAAATGACATTTTTACCTAAACTAATTTATATATTCAATGCCATCCCAATGAAATTACCAAAACATTATTTTATTGAATTAGAAAAATAATAACAAAATTCATTTAGAAGAACAAAAAGTCAAGAATATCAAAGGAACTACTGAAAAAAATGTAAAGGAAGGAGGTTAAACCTGGTGCTCTTAGGGGGCTTATAAACTTCATCAGACTATCAAAGATGTCCATGACACAAAAAAGTTTAAGAATCCCTGCTCTAATTTAACAAAGATTGCAATTTTAAAGTCAAATTAATTCATGTACGCAGTATACAAGGGGCTTTGCTAAAATGTATTTGATCTTTATTTTGTTTGGGGTTTTTTGGTGGGGTTTGTTTTTTTGTTGGGTTTTCTTTTTGTTTTTTGGTATTTTTTGCAATATGGCTAATAGGGAAATGTTTTGCATGACTTCACACAAATGGGTATTTTATCACTTGCCTTCTCCATGGGTGGGGGAGGGGCTGCAGAGAAAGAATTTAGAATTCAAAATACTAAAAAATGAATTTAAAAAAAAAAAAAATGAATTGAGGAACAAGCAGTTTCTACTAGAAAAAAATCCAAGCTATCAATGACCCTATGAAAATAAAACTCAAAATATTAATACACTAAAAGTTACAGAAATATAAATTAAAGCTGACTGGCCAAATGATGAATACTAGAGAGACTACAGGAAACTGAATCCATTGATGTACCTGTGGAGCTGTGAAATGGTCATGATAAGGATCAAATGAATTATTATTTGCAAAGTGCTTAGCACAAGGTCTAGGATATAGTAGGCACTTTTTCTCTTCCCTTTTCCTGAAGCAGGGAAACAGCACACTTATGCACTGTTGGTGGAGCTACGAATTTGTCCAGCTATTCTGGAAAGCAATTTAGATACAAAAGTTACTAGACTGTGCATGCCCTTTGATTCTTGCTATACCATTAGAAGGCCTGAAAAGATCCTATATGTAAAAAAAATATTCTTGTAGCAGCTTTTTTCATAGTACACAAAAATCAGAAAACTAGGAGATGGTTCTACAAGGAGAATGGCTAAGCAAATTATGGTATATGAATGTAATGAAATACTATTATGCCATAAAATAACAATGGACAGAAGAAACTATGAAGACTATGAATTGATACATTGTGGAGCAAGCAGAACTAGAACAATTTATACAATGACAACAAAACGATAGAGAAAAACAACTTTGAAAGACTTTAGAATTCTAGAAATTTTTTTGGTTGTTCAGTGGGTAGAAAATGGGATAAAGATTTTAAATGAATATCAAATAAATTCAATTTAAAAAATAAAATTGTCATTTGATCCCCATAGCAATCCTGTTCAACAGCCTTATTTGAAAGATGAGGAAAATGAGACTGAGAGGTCAAGCGATTTGCTCATAGGTCACCGTTTCTTACTTGGCAGCACTACCTTGGGACTTCTCTGACTTCACTATGCTCCAGGAAGCTCATTATTGGGATAACCTCATCATCCTTTAAGATCTCATCAGTGTTGGCACTATACCTCTGCCTCTCTGATTAGAAGATGGGGTCATGCATTCCAAAGTTCCATTTAAGGAGAGACCTCAGCTCACATATCCTCACTTCTCATCTGGCTACATTACCTTGGGACTCTCTCTGACTTCTTCAGCATGCCCCAGCTTCTGGTACTCTCCTCCACAACCTTACCTTTCAACTTCCTTTTGTGTTTAGATGTTCCATGAGGACAGAAATTTTTTTTTCCTTTTTTCCCATTTGTATGCCCAGCATATGGCCTGGAACTTTGTTTATTGACTGACTGTATACAGCTAGTGATAGTTAGAAATGAACCCCAAGTCATATGACTCCAAATCCAATCTTCTTTCCACCACACCATGTTTCCTCACTATGTTTCAATAAGTCATATTTGAAATAAAACATGATATAAATTACAAAAAGGTACAAAGAAAGAACTATAAGAGTTCAAAGGAAAAAACTCAAAAGTATTACTTATGGCTATGAAGATCAGGAAAAGCCTCTATGAAAGAGGTGATGTTTGAGGTGGGTTTTGATATGTGGATAGGATTAACTGTAAGAGAAATGCAAAGGACCATAAAACTACAGATAAACACACACACATACACACACACACACACACACACACACACAAAACATTGTTCTTGCCTAATATTTAGTTGCTATTATCAGTGTTCCTCTAGGCTCTAGAGAGGTGTCAATCTTTCAGTTAACATTTATTAAGTCCTTTGGCCATAGATCTTTGCTAGAGGATGGCAAGGTGATATTTGGAGCCTCAATACTTAATTACCAAAAATATTGTCTTTTGTGAGTCTGCAAGGACTTTGCTCTTTGTATTGGACCAATGTTCTCCAAACTATGACACAGGGGACATTGTTGGTAGTTCAGATATGGTTACCTTCCCCTAGCTCATCTCAACTCCTTTTCTCCTCTGCTGCACTTCTGGTGTACACAGACTCACTGACAAATGAGTGAATGAGGAGGCTGAGAGTAGAGAAATAATAAAAAAATTTTCAGGGGAGAAACAGATGCCTGAGAAAATGCAGGACAAGTTATGCTGGCAAATGCAAATCAGACACCTTTTTCATGCAGCTGCACTTGTATTTCATAACCATTGCAAAAGCTGGCTGTGGACTTCCTTCTAAAAACCAAAGTCACTAGCAACCATTTTTGCTATAAAGATGAAGGCATGATTAAGTACTCTACAAAATAAGCTGCTGATCCATTAATTCAATATACCAACTAGCAAAGAACTGAAGAGAAAAAATTGATTTCCCATTCAATTTTCTAAAAGTGAAGTTTATTCCTTTTTAGGCTCAGCAGGTGTCTTCTATTGGCTTTTAAGTACAGAGAATAAAGTCAAACTTCTCTATATTTTCAACTTTGACTACTTTTCTAAAGGAACTTCACCTTGAGAAGAGAGGCTGCTTCTACAAGTTATTTTTGTGCTAAAGACAATAGGCCTCAAAAAACACAAGTCAATAAAATATGAAGTATCCTATCTTCCTCAAGCCCTTTGTTAACCTTGTAGCTGGACTCCCAGTCTGGGCTTCCCTGGTATCTAATTAGCTTGACAAATTCATGCTACCTAATGAAAAGTACTGTAATTCTATAATCTACAGTTGTGAGCTCAGAGGATCACAGATATAGAGCTAGAAAGACCCTTAGTTAGAGATCACTTGGCCAACCACTTCATTTTTACATCTGAGGCCTAAGGAGTAAAGTGAATCACTTCAAGTCACACAGGTTTTAAGTGGCAGTCAGGATTTAAACTCATAGTGTGAAATCAAGTTTATCATTCTTTCCATTCTGATACACCACGCACAGCCTGTTTCCCCACCCCACCCCACCCCCCAGCTGCTTTACAAGCCTAGAAATGGGAAAACTTTTTTTAATTTAATTTTTAATTTTAAACTTCCCAAAATAGATTCTAAGCATGAGCCATTAGAATAGATAAAAAAGTAACTTCCTTAAAGATTCAGAAAGTTCTTGATGACTGGCCATTTTTATGGAAAGAAATAACATTATTATATACATGGAAAAGAAGAGACATTAAGTTCTGAAATGTGGCAGCTTAAAAGATGACAAAATGTTACATGAGAGAATTAAAAATACACAATGACTTTATTTCCACTCCTTTACATAATCAACTATAATCTATAATGCATAAGAATTCTCAGTGATAGAATAAGCCTTAAAAATGGTACTTCAAGATAACATGATACTGGATAATGTGCATTAAGTCAACAGTTTGGCAGGATTTTGTTAAATCTAGTAGTATACACCCAGAACAACTTTTTGAATTCAAAAATAACACTTAGTTTTATTTGACGTTACACCTTAGCTTTTTAAAAATATCATGCTCTAGTTAAATATTTAAAGGACAACACTGTATACAAATAAAATATTACACAAAATATATTTAACAAAATTTTTTGGTCAATCTGAACAATAAATAAAAACACAGGCACTTCTACATATAGACACAGGAATCAGTCACTAATCAGAATAATTATTTTATACAAGCAACGTGGAAAATATGGCAAGAAAAGAATTCCAGAATTCAACAGACAAACCATTCATGAAATGGTCTCCACCTTCAAGTTACTACCTGAAGAATCAAGAATTACCCTCAAGGCCCATAGGACCATTTAGTAGTACAAACCAAACAATCTCAAGTAGTGAGCAATTCAGTAACAATTACCCATTAGCATATCATAATCATCCCTTGCCAGTATGAGAATGGGGAGTAGTTTTTAAACGTGATTAGCAAGAGACAACTTTTCACATCCAGCTAAGATACAAAATTAAAATATAATATTCTAATAATACTGCCTACCATCCCCAACCCAAGAAAATTTGTGTCCCCACTCTTGCTACTATGATGGGTGCTGTCAAAAGTCAAGATTAAGGAGCAACTGTCACTCAGTCAGTCAGCTTCATTTTGAAAAATTAGGGGGCCATATTGATTCAAGAAAATACTGGTGGGGTGGCAGCAAAGACAGAAATAATAAAGAAATTACTCCTAAATTTAAGTTTCTCTAGTATGAAATTCATTTCACCTCAGACATAGTTCTCATGAAAACAGCCTTCTAGCCAAGAAATCTGCATCAACCAATGTACTGAAGAATACAATCATATCAACAACTCTTCCATTACTTTTGGGAACAAAATAAAGATAAATCTAATTGAGCAGTTATAAACTTGGGGAATTCATGATTTTTGAGGTGAAAGGGAAACAGCATTCAAATGTGGGCAGAATTGAATCTTCACACCATTCTTTCCATGAAGAATTATGACCATATGCATTCTCACTTTCCAAAATACTATATGAAAAGTTTAAATGCTTCTAAAAAGATTCCAGAAAAGAAGCAATTCCAATGATTCAGCACAGAAATTACACCTAAATTAAGGGGAGAAAATTAGGAAATGTTTAAGATATATTCTCTTATCCATATTTTACTTTCATATATTTCAGCAATTTATGTGAAGATTTTGAAGCTGGGACCAAATGCTAATCATTTCCTGTGGTTTTCTGCTATGTACTAACATTAAGTCTGTGTAAGAGCAAATATTTTTCCTGTTTTTTTCTTCTATATCAAATGTTCTGAAACCTCTGTGTTTTTCTGGAGCGAGGCCAAGTTTTTGAAGGCACATGCCAGTATAAACGTCATCAATGGGATAGAGAAGGACCTGTTCAGATACTTTGTTCAGCCTCAGGGCTAGACTGCCAGAGTAGAGAAACCCACCCCCTCCTGCATAAGGAGGGTAGGCACCTTCATAAACACTTTCTGGGATATAGTACTTTAGCTTTTTCTCTCGATGAGGTCCAGCATCTTTGATCACATCACCTATGAATAAGTCTTTGGCTTTCTCCTTGGATATGCTATTCAAGTAATTTAGGATCTGATGAGTATTTACAAAAACATCATCATCCCCCTTGAAAACAAACTGGACATCTGGACAAGAAGTGTTCACCCACTTCAGAAACAGTACTTCTTTCAGAGTCAAGTTGAAGAAAGTATCTCTGTAGTTCCAAAGAAGAATGTCTTGGTACTTCTCACTCTCAAATTTCAACATATCTGAGAGGTCAGGAAAGTGGTCCTCAGGGGGAGTCTGTCCCAATAAAAAGACTCTCACAACTGTTTGGTTCCCAAAATTAGTCTCTTTTCCCCAGGATTCTCGAATTGCTTGTCTTCTATCAAAATGGGATGTCAGAGACTTAATTGCTAGCAGAAGGAAAGGTTTCTGCTTGCACTTGTCCTGCTGGTCTATCAGTAGTGAATAATTTCTACATCTCAGATAAAGCAGAAAATCTTTAAATCTGTCTGGTAGGTTTTCAAAATCCTTAACTGCTGACATCACCAATTGGTCCTGCTCACAGGAATTAAGAACACTTGCATTCGAAATCAAATTTTCTTCTACAGTCGTATTGGCCAGGATGCTCAAAATGGGATTGTATAGATTATTTAATTTCTCTTGCTCCCTATTCCAATAGGCCTTAGCAGGTACATACTTCCTCCAGAACTTGCCTTTGGGCATTATAACTTCTCCTTTTCCATGTTCTTCCTGATTACTACTTTTGGAGACTTCCACAATCAAATTAAAAAAGTTCGCCATCATCAAAACTCCCAACAACTTTATCCTTCGGCGTCCAACACTCATTTCTCATATCTGAAATTAAAAAGAAAATCAAGATTATTAGAGACACAATAAGTTGACAGTTTACAATTACCATTTTTCTTGTACGCATTCTTTTAGAGTTTCATATATTTGTCCTGTCTACCTAAACACGACTGTTAAGACCTACTAGCCATGGACCATCTAGTTTTAGCCACCTACTATTTTTAAACCTGCACAGCGTCTGTTCTACAGTGCCACGTGACCTGATGGTTATGCAAGTGATTCTGAATGTTAAGATCCATAATTCAGTTTTTAGTTTCTCTTTGCCAAATCCCAAAAAGGCTTGTCTCTGGAAGGGAAAGAAATAACACTTTCCTATTAAAAACATTAAAGGAGCTTGTGGTGGGAAAGAAGATTAAATATGTTTGTGGTTGTTTGCTGGGTGTCTCCATTCAGAATATGGCCTCCTAGATGATAAAGACTATTTTTGCCTTTATTTACTGACTGAAATTCATATTAAACCAACTCTGCCAACTAATGGTATAGTTTGTACCCTGGGGGCTACTGAATAAAAACAAGATACATCCTCAGAATTTGAAGGCAATGTCAGAAAAATACTAATCTCTCAAATTACTGCCAAGGGGGAAAACACAACCATAAAATAGATGGGATCAAACTAATAAAGAGTAAATACACTGTTACAAGATTGTGACTGGGACCTTGATGAGGCTACATTTTCTCCCTATTCAGTCACGGATAGATGTTTTCTAAATTATCAGGAGTAAACATGCCTCCCCAAACTCCATCAAAGATCTTAAAATGCCACAAAGAAACTGACATTTAATGAATTCTAACACATTCAAGATAATGCTGTCATAAAACAAAAGTGCTGGGCTTATAGACAGACACACTAAAATATTTTGGTCACTAGAAAGCTGGTAGCCTATAATAGCTAGCATTTATATACTGTGTTTTACAAACATCCTGTTTTATCCTCACAACAACCTTGAGAAGTAGGTGCTATCATCTTACAAATAAGGAAACTGAGGCACACAGAAGTTAAGTGACTTGTCCAGAGTCACACAGCAACTAAGTGTCTGAGATCAGATTTAAACTTTGGTGTCTTCCCGACTACAGGACCAGAGGTCTAGCCCCCTATACCACCAAGCTACCAACATCTTAATAGGAGCAGAGAGAGGAAAGGATTAAAAATTTAAAAATAGATCTGAAAATGCTTGGTGAGAAACTCCTTATTTACAATAAAGGCATGGTGGGAGGGAGAGGAAAGGGAAATAGTACACGGACTTCAATGATTTGTGCCAGTCTGTGAATCTGTTCAATCAGATAATTGTCCCTACAGTTGCTGAAATGAAGGTATCTATTAATAAGATCTGAATAGTTTATTTTGAATGTAGACTGTTTATGACTGCATGTTAATTATTATTTTAAATTCCTTCATGAGGCAAAGGCTAAGGAGATGGAAAAGATGTTTAAACAGTCACAGAATCTCAGAACTGCAAAGGGGAATTGATATGAACTAGTCCAGGGGTGGGGAACCTATGGCCTTGAGGCCACATGTGTCCTTCTGGATCAGCATTTTGACCAAATCCAAATTTTATAGAACCAATTTGCGTATATTTTTAAAACATTAACAAATATTTGTACTTCATGCCAATTTCTAACATCTACTATAAAAAAAAAGCCCAAAATAAAAATAGAGAGACTCTAGCAAAAACTACAAAATCACTCCACGTAACATATCCCAGCAGTCCCTCATTATCCTCTTTGAAATCAGAGGAAGTAGGGTAGAGTGGCAAATTCATCGGACTCAGAAGTTAAAAGATCTGGGTTTATCAGAATTCTGATAACTCTGAAAGCCAAATTTATCATTTTTCATATGGGCTCAGCAGTTCCTTCTACATGCCCTGACTGTTGTGCTTTCTGGCTGCTGCTTTAGGTATGAACAAGCACTTTGGCTAAAACAATAAACATTCCAACTCCTTTTATTATCAGCTGACACATCATGCTTTTTGATTTACAAAGCATTTTATGCACCTTATCATTTATAACGTTAGCATTTTGGGTTTGATAATAACCTGTAAGGTAGAGAATGCTATTTCTGCTTCCTCCTGCCACACATGCCACACTCTGATGTTAAAATCCAAATGTGACGTGGGGTTCCACTATCACTGATGGAGAGAAGAGTTTGTTGTAGAAAACTCTACCTTTTTTCCATTTTTTGTCTGTTTTCTGTCCTTTCGGTTTCAGCCCAAAATGTCCTCAGGATGATCTGGCTCAAACGAATCTCTTACCAAGCTTCCTGTAATCAAATTTTCCTTTCCACTGCTTCTATGTTTTATGAAGCAATACTGTTCATAATCTTCAAGCCATTGACTTCTACAAAATTTTTACAAACAACTGTTTATCTCTCCTCTCATCTACGACAAAACTCTTAGAAATTGCCTACACTCGTTGCCTCCTATTTTATTATTTATCATTAAATATTATGTATCAAGTATTAAATCTGAATACTTAGAAATGGATTGCTCACCATCTCAGAGAGGGGGGAGGAGAGAGAGGGAAAGAGAATAGAACTTGGCACTCAAAACTTTTTAAAAATGTTTAAAAATTGGTTTAACATAATTGGGAGAAAAAATAAAATATATCTTAAAAAATAGAAGTAATAAATACTAAAAGCCCACATGGCTTCATCAAGAACAGACTATGGAGTCATCTCCTTTTTTAACAGTGTTAGCAGATTAGTAGATCTTGGGTATTTGATTCCACTGAAATATTTATAAAACAGCTACTATGGGATTTTAGCAAGGAATTTGCCAATTCTCTTATAATATTCTGGTGGGCAATTAAGGAGAGATGTGATCTGGATGATAGTCCAGTCAGGAGGTTGACTTAGAAATGATTGAGTGACCAAATAACAACATGGAGGAAAGGCTCAGGTGGACTGCGCTAGGAACTGGCCTTGGCTTTGTTTTGCTCAAACTTTTATCCACAAATTAAACATAGATGATACAAAATTGCAAGGAACTGCAGCCAAAGCACTGGATAAAAGAATCAGCACCCCAAAAAAGATATAAAAAGCTATAATGTTAGGCCAAACAATAGGATTAAATTTAATACAGATAAAGTTAAAGTCCTACATTTGGAGAAAAAAGATAAAGGATATAGATGTGATATGCCTAAAAATAACATCCTATATGTGGAACTTAAAGTAAGGCCCTATATTTGGAGGAAAAAAAACATCCGTTGTGCAAGTTAGATACAGTTCAAAAGAAAAAGATCTTGAAGACCCAGTAATTTGAAAGCTCAATGAGTCAACCATGTGATAGCCCAAAAAAAAAAAAAAAACCATTTTATGCAATGTTAGGCTGCATCCATAGAGGCCCAGCTTCCCTAAAGGATATGATAATCCTGGTGTACTTTGTCCTGATTAGACTACTTCTGAAGTATTGGGTTCACTGCTGGTGGCCACATTTTAGGAAAAGATAAACTAGCATGAGTCCAAAAGCATGCTACCAAGAAGAAAGGACTGGAAACCATGCCACATAAGAAACTGGAGATGTTTGACTTGGAGAAGAAAACACTTAGGAGGCATATGAAAGCCATATTCAATTATCCAAAGTGCTATCATATGGAGGAGGGCCAAGAGTAGGAGTAATAGGTAGAAGGTAAAGAGGGGCAGATTTATGCTAACACTGAGGGAAGACTTCCTAGAAATTCAAACTGTCCAAAAGCGGTAGAGAGTGAGTTCTCCAACCAAGAGGTCTTCTCCATTAAAAACTGGAGAGTCACTTGCCTAGGATATTCAAACCTTCCTAGGATGATCCTTCCAATTTTGGGATTCTGAGAGATGATACCTTGGAAGAGTGACAGCGAATGCAAATGCTTAGGGAGAAAATCCAGAGAGAAGGGTGAGGTAAGATTTGTAAGTTAACAAGGAACTGGAGGCAGAAAAACCAGTAGAGCATGTCAAGGGTGGAGGAGAGACAAGGAAGAAGGATTAATTAGTCCACAGTGTCAGAGATTATAGACAGGTAAAGAGGATGAGGACGGAAGAAGCCCACTAGATACAATGATAAAGGGGTTCATTAAGCGAGCAAACATTTTCTGTAGAGTGATAGGGGGAAAAGTCTGTTCAGGGAGGACACATAGTGAGTGAATGGGTAACAAAGGAAATGAAAACTAATTTTTCCCTAGTTTATAGTAAAGGAAAAAGGAGAAACATAGGATGAAACTTCTACTTCCAAGGGAAGGTTAGTTGTTAGTTGGTACAACGTACACAGAGTGCTGAATTTAGAGTCTGGGAGAACTGAGCTCACTAGCTGTGTGATCCTGGGCAAGTGACATAATTTTTAGCCTCAGTTTGCTCATCTATAAAACATAATTAATAACAGAACCTACCTTTCAGAGTTATCATGAGGATTGAAAGAGATAGCACATGTAAAATTTGTTTTGTAACCCTTGAAGCACAAAAGAATGCTAGAGCTATTATTAATATGGTTACCTTAGCATATCCGTAACATGGAAAAAAGCCAGTGGGGAAAGAAATTAAAAGTATAGAACTAATGGCCAATGGAACAAGAGTCTGGAGAAGGTAGATAGGGAATGATCAAGATCACAGGTGTAAGGGTTAGCCTTGATAAGGAATAGGACTGCCTTACCCTCTGAAAAAAAGGATATTAGAGAATGAATGAGTAAAGAAACGCATAATTTTTAGGCATGTTGATAATCTAAGAAGGCTCACAACAGATGGCCTGAGGAATGGTTAACTTGAGAGGGGAAACAGGTGTTTTAAGGAATTAAATATGGAATGACTTAAGTGGAGAATCAAGTCATTTCTGAGCAGTTGGTAGAGAGCATGGTAGAGACTCATCTGAAGTTTTTGTTTAAATTTATAATGAATTAAATCAGCTTTATTTGAGACTTTCACCAGTAATACTCAGTAGTCAAGAAATAGGATCAGAGAAATTAAATGGCAGAACAGGAATGGGTGGAAAGTCAGGGGGGTTTTAAGATGTCAGCATTTACTTAATAATGATTACTTCTAGTGTAATAAAGTTCAGTATGGTTTCACAAAGTGTTCATATTCCAGAAGTTATCATAACTCATTCCCATTTGGCCCCTTTTTCTTCTCCATAGTTTCAAATTTCTCAGTAGAAATTTTTCACAATAAAACCAACAATTTATAAATCAGTTATTTATAATATTCAATTTCCCTTGCTTAAATCTGCATTTGTAACTAACAGAAATTACTAGAAATACTGCTAAGTTCTGAATTCCACTGAAATCACTGAACTGACTGGAATCATCATATTTTCCACTCCATATCATCCTATCATCACAGATTACAGTTGACTCTGGATTCTTGAAATCTAAGCCAGAAGAGTACAAACAGGTCTTAGCCTAGCTGGGCAGGCCTTAAATACTGCTGGTCCAGGGACATCATTTTATTCTAGCTAAGTACAGAAAGGCTCATCAACAGGTTAGCTGCAGGGTGATGAATTTTATGCCAAAGAAACTCATAAACACCATTTAGTAAAGCATGAAGGGGTTGTGGATTGAACTGCAATATCCACAATAATGAAAATGAATTCTTGGAGTACTGAACTATACAGAGCATTTCTGAATACAAAAAAAAAATTTTGAACACAGAATGTTTTTGAAATCAATTAACCTAGACTGAGCTCCTTGAGGGAAGAGTCTAGCATTTGCCTTTCTTTGTATCCCCAGATCTTAGCACTGTGCTTGGCACATAATAGGCACTTAATAAATGCTAACTGACTGACACCTACCAAGCAATAGGCATGATGCTAATCTGTGGGGATGCAAAGATAATTAGCCTGTGAAACTGCCAGAGACAAGGTGGTCTAGTGAAAGTACAATCATGATAGGATTCAGAACTGTCACATCGGAGTTGGAAGAGATCTTAGAAGCTGTCAAGTTTACTCTCACAAGAATCCTCTCTCTACATCTGTAGAAAGTGGTTATCCAACTCTAAGACCTCAGGGTGGCAGACTCTATCACTGAAGCATTTCACTCCACTTTTAGATATTTCTAATTGTTAGAAAGTTTTTTCTTCTATCTAAGCAAAAAAAATTTTGCCTCTTTGCAACTTCATCCCACTCCTGATAATTCTGTTCCTCTAAAATCATGCAGAACTTGACTGATTCCTCTTCTACTTGGAATCAGAAAGATCCGAGTTGTAAGTCAGACTCAGACATTTACTAGTTGTCAGCCACTTAAACTCTCTCAGTCTCAGTTTTCTCATCTGTAAAATGGAGAAAACAATAACACTACCTCACAGGGTTGCTTTCAGTCCATAAGCATTTATTAAGCACTTACTATGTGCCAGACACTATGCTAAGAGGATCAGAGGAGAATACGTACAGCGGTCTGCAAACTTTAAAGTATTCTATAATTGTTAGCTGCTATCATCATCATTATTATTAATCTTGGTTGTTTTTTGCTTTTTACTAACTATCCTGTCCTCCCTAAGTCTTCTCTTTTCCAGTCTAAAGATCTCCAGTTCCTTCTGGCAAGCTTTGTTGGATCTCCAGTGCCCTAACTCTCATAGTTGACCTCGTCAACACATGTTCCCAATACTCCAGCCATGAGCTGAACTAGACTTAGGTAATGTTGTGTTGACATAGCCACTAACTAGTCTTATATCTTCAGGAATGCAACTTATCCTCTCTCTAGGTCTCTCAGTTTCTTCATCAGTAAAATTAAGTCCCTAAGCTTCTTTCTATATATACTCATATAAATACCATTGATTACAATAATTAGGTTAAAAATTAGAAAAGCATACCCTTTGACTCAAAAACCTAACTACTAGGAATACCCTGAAGTGGTCAATGACCAATACCCCATCGATGCCAAAAATTTATAGTGGCACTTTTTGGTAGTAGCAGAAAACTGAAAACAAACTACATGCTCATCAGTCATGGAATGTTTAAGCAAGTTGTGGTGGTGATCGAAATCTAATGGAATCCCACTGTGGCATAAGAAATGATAAAAAGTAAATTAAGAGGTGAAGACTTATTGAATCAAAGCAAAGTGAAGTAAGCAGAATCAGGAAAACAGTGTGCACAATGTCTATAACAATGGAAATGCAAAGAATGATAACCAAAACACAAAACTTACTGCTGTGAAATTATCATGATCAATCTGTAGTCCCAAAGAAGAGATCAGAAATGGTACTTCCCTCTCCCCCCTTTTTTTTAACAGAGATAGGGAATGACCATGCACATGAAATAGTGCAAATATAATGTCACGCTTTCTTGACATACTGATTAGTTTTGGTAAAAAGGAATAGTTTTCTGAGAGGAAGAGGGATATTGAGAAATGCAAATGATGTACAAACATAAAATATCAAAAAAGACCTTTTTTTAAAATTAAAAGAGCTGCAAATCCTTCTTGCAATAATATCATATGTTGCAGGATAAGAAGGTTAACTACCTTACAGGGTGTAAATCCAGGATCTTTACCATATGGTACTTTTTCTGCTATGTCTAGAGGCATCCTATTCCATTACTACAAGAGACTACATGGCCAACTAAAACATTTAATTCTTCAACAGAGAAATGCCAAAAGCATGTAAATGATACTAAGAGAGTATAATATATTCATCGATTAGGGGAACTTTGTGTGACCTGTTCTTTACTCCCATCCCACCACATCCACACATCTCCATGTGCCAAGAGTACATAGAGGTAGCCCTCTATGCCCATGTGGCAGTCCAAGCAACATCCCCAAGAGCAGTCTTCTTTTTTCTTGTTCTTTCTCTGCCTTGTACTGCCCCAAGGTTCTGGGAGCAAAGCAACTCCCAGAACATGTGGCAGAGCTCTTCAAGGGTAACCTGCTCCTACTTGTAGGGGAAGGGGGACACACAGTAGCAACTAGCAAAAGTCTGGAGCTTATTAGCTCATACAAGACCTAATCATAAGGGTCGGCAAGGGTAGCAATGCTTTGTGCATCTTTCCATCCCCAACATACCAGTTATTCTTCTCTGCTCCTCACCTCTGTCCCACTCCTACCCTTCAACTCACAAAGGAACAAATACTATGATAAGTCGGGGGGGGGGGGGGAGGAGGGGGGGCGGAAAGGGTAAGGAGGAACACCAGTTTTAAGAAAAGTTATCTATTCCTGCCCTAGATATGGCTTTTGTTTGAAGTTAGAACTGCCTTCTTTTACCTTACTGAGACTGTAAAGGAGTACAGAAAGAAAGTAAAACCTAGAAAAAAAAAGTCTATTATCTTCCTCCTCAAATTTTTCTAGATCCCCCACAAAATCTTGGAGCCGGAAAGCTCAGAAGCCATCTAGTTCAATCTGGACCTGAATAAGAATACCCTCTACCACCTACCCAAAATGGTCATCTAGCCTTACCTTGAAGACCTCTTTGCAATGGGGAACAGTTCCTTACCTTGTATCACACTCATCTAAATACAAGATATATCTCTCTCCCAGTAGAATGGAAGCTCTAAGCATTGGACTGACTGATTCCTTGGGTTTTTACTTTTATGTAAGGAATGTAAAGCTTTAAGGAGAAGATGAGTTGTCAAAATATGAGTTGTCAGCTTTTATCTGCAACCTTAGTCCAGTGCTACCTGGACTAAGTTTGCTAAACTATGTTCTAAAGATGCAAGGAATAAGTGCTATTGCACAGATCAAATAATTCAACTCATTTCTAAATTTTTAACCTTTTTTTTGCAGGGGAGTCACTAGGGCAGGGGTTAACATTTTGTGTGTCATGGACCCCTTCTCAGAATAATATTTTTGACTGAATAAAATTAAATACAGAGGATTAAAAAGGAAACCAATTATATTGAAATAGCTACTTTAAAAAAAAAATTTTTTAATTCACAAACTCCAGATAAGAGCCCTTGAACTAGAGCTAAATGACATCAGTCACGGTCAAAAGCAGCATTACCTGGAAAGTCCTCTTGGCCAGCTTTTCTATACCTTAATAATGTGGCTTTGCCTTTTAACCAATCTTAGTGAGACCTCCTCACCTTCACAGATGAGTGATAATGGTTAGTATAAAGTGATATTAATCATTCATTCATTCAATAAACATTCGTTAAGTACCTACTATGCTAAGCACTGGGGATACAAAAGAGGCAAAAGATAGTTCCTGACCCCAAGAAGCTTACACTCTAATGGAGCAGACTACAAGCAAACAAATATATAAAAAGAAAACTATATATAGATAAATAGGTGAGATCAAACCCATTCAAAATGTGAAAATGCAGCCATGGGCCAAAAAACTTTATTTGAAATTAGATAGATTGATTTCCAAATGGTACTGACTTATAGCTTGTGTAAATTACTATGTTCCCCTGAGCTGTGGGCATCTCATCTGTAAAGAGATGGTCTCTCTTCTCCCCCTTCAAGCCATTAGTTCTCCTAGTTTCCTCACCCTTTCTTTTGTTAATTCCCAGTAACTTATACTTATCAGGGTATCGAGTTCTTCCCATTCCCTGGACCATGTCCAAGGTAGCAAGTATAAGTCGATATTGACAATGAGACAGGAAGGACAACAATTGAGGCCAATTCAAATATTTATTTAGTGCCTTCTATTTGTGCAAGACACTGCGCTAGGCAACAGAGATATAAAAGTGAAAAAGGTTAGCTCCTGTCCTCAAGGAGCTTACATTCTATGAAGGGGACAAGGCATGTACTCAGAAAAACATAATACAAGATAGAGTACGAGAATAACAAAGAAGATGTAGATACAACTGAAAAATCCACATAGAAATGTCCAGCAGGCAGAGTAAGAGCTATCAGGACAAAGTATTAGGACTATGTATAGATCTGGAAGTCATCTATACAGAAATAATTAATCTCATTGGAAATAGATGCAATCACCAAGGAAGAGAGTCTAAACAAGAGGACTGAAGACAAAGCCTATGACAAGGAAAGATACCTACACTGAAGCTGGATGGAAGAAAGGCAAAGGAGGCAGGAGAAAAGTGGTAAGTTAGATAGGAAGAAGACCAGGAGAAAGCAGTGTCACAAAGACTAAAGAAAAAGAATTTAGTCAAAAGTATACTTCATTGAGGACAAGGGAGGAGAACTGAGAAAGAATGCCATCAAATCTAGCACTTGTCCTCTAAAAAAACAATTTCAGTAGGAGTGGGGTTTAGCTAGGATTGGTTTCTTGCCTGAGATTGGTTTCGGTGCTAAGAAATAGCCTGGCGGCTTATCACACTTGTGCCTAGCAAGCTAAGGCTGCTCCTCAACAGAGAACAGAACAAATGTTCATCTCTGCCTGCCAGACTTTTAGCTCTAATCAGCTACTTCCAAATCTGCCCCCAACCATCTAATTTTCTAACTCAACACTTTGATTTCTCTGAAGTGCACAGTGTCTCATCTTTCCCACAAAACTTCCACCTGCTTCTGTGTTAACTTCCTTATTTGAAAGATTTCAGATCACTGCCCCACCCCAAAGGAACTCCAGACTCATCTTCTGCATTATATTTCTCAACAGTCCACTCTAAAACTCATCTGACACCACCACTGCAACTTCTCCCTTCACCCCTCAGCTACAAATTTCCCAGGAAGCAACTTCAACAAACATTTTTTAGGCAGCTACTAACTTCTAAGCTTTGGGGAGATGCAAAAATTAAATCTTTATCCTCATGGACTTCGCCCATACAAATCAGTCTAATATAAATGAAACAAGATAATGTAAAGGAGGTAGCAAATCAAGCGTTACGTATGAACCAAGAGGAAGAAGGGACTGGGACAGGGTTGGGGAAGACTTTATGGAAGAGAAGGCTTTTGAATTTGATCGCAAAGAATGATTAGGGTTTCAATAAAGAGAGATGGGGGAGGGTATTACAACATAGGCAAAAGCTGTCATTCACTCATCAAACATGTATCAAGTACCTATTGGGTACAAGGCATTGTGCTAACGTTAGGGATACAAAGACACATACAACATAGACCTTGCTCTCAAAATATAACCTTAAAATATAATGTGGAATTATGACTTTTGTGTAAATTACTTATGACTTATGTGTAAGTTACTATGCTCCCCTGACTAGTTATGTGTCCTTAAAAGTCATTTGATTTATCAGTTTCTTTAGGTGCAAACTGAGGTGGGATTGATCTCCAAGATCCCTTCCAGCTCCAACAGCCTGTTTAGGTCCTTTATTTCACACATATTTAACTGTGTAAAAGGGAAAGAGATATAATTACAAAAAATATTTCTAGGCAAAAGAAATCTGAGGAAGGCTAAAACACTTGGACAGGGACAGACAAAGGGATGGAAAAATGAGGGGGAAGAGTAATTGAGTACACAAGGCCATGAGAGTGTTGTATGATACTAAAAAAGACAGGTTGGAGCCAGATTATAGAAGATCTTGAATACTAAAGGAACAAGCAAAGGTACAGAGGCAGGAAAGCATGGAAAATGTATGAAGGTTTGTACAAAACTATTCATACCAGCATTTTTTATTGTTATAAAGAACTAGAACATGCTATATGGATGTGATGGAATATCATTGCACCATAAGAAATAATGAAAAGGATCAATGCAGAGAAAAAAGGAAAGACTTGAATGAGCCAATGCAGAGCTCAATGAGAAGAATAAAAATTATCTATACAATGACCACAACACTCTAAATTAAAACTGAAAAGACTCCAGCACTCTAAACAATGCAATGTCCAATCACAACTCCAGAAGACTGACAACTGAGAAATTATTTACTAGGGAAAAAACTGCATAAGTTAATGTTAATGCCAATTCATCAATTTACTGGATTTAAGGAACAGATAGGGGGAACAAAAGGAAATAAAACAGAGACCAAATAGAAGGAAGGCTGGGTTAGCAGCAATGTAAGTAAAATAAGGGCTCGGAAAAAAAGCAGCCACTAACTGTCTCTCCAACCACCCCTGTCTAAACTGACCTTGGCATTCTATGGAGCAAAGTGTGAGAACTGGGCAGCAAAATCACCGTGGTCCTTACAATTTAACAAATAGTCCCTGGCACCCACTACATGCTTAGACTATGCTAGGTCCTCACTGTGATAGCAGGATAAGTCAAGGACACCAGTGGGGAGACAATGAAAAAATAAAGAACTTCTTATTTCAAACATCCAGGTAAAGGATGAAACCATATTCTGGGTTGCAGGTGGATAATAACCAGCTTTTACGTAAGGAAGCATAGGCTTGGATGGTGCTCAGTCTGCAGGCTGGAAGAGCCCAGAGAGGACATGGAACAAAAACTACTATGGGGCAGGAACAATGGATGTCTTCTGTATCTCCCCCTTGAATTAATTTGCAAAAATAATAATATGCCATAACCACATTTTAGAGGGAGCCTGGACAGTAGAAAAACTAACAGGGTATAAAATCTCAAAAGAAAGGGAATTAAACATTTTTAAAAGAAAGGGAATCACCACTCTAGGTAGGCAAGCTATTTTGAGGTTCAGAGGGTTCCTTCTTCAATTCTCTGATATCACTTCCTTAACCTGCTTTTTTCCACTTACTTATTGATGTTACTTATTGACCTATATTGAGTCTGCTCATAACAAAATACTCTTCTTGGCTCCACTTTTTCCCTTAAGGAAGAAAGATATTTCCTCCCTTACCTTATTTGGGTATACAGGAAGGAATTTTGGCAACTATCTTCCTTCCTTCCTTCTTTTAAAGTTCAGAGATTTTACCAGGGTATTCCTTCCATCAACACAAATCACAACCTCTCTACATGTCAGTACAGTACTTCATGGGTTGTTGTGGCTGAAAAAATTCACCACCCACTGCTGCCAACCTGGTGATGTGCCTTCTGGTCCTCCAACATAGGCCGTGTCTGTTACTGAGCTTATACTCCAATCTAAGTTTCCAGGTTCTAGGATTAGCCAAAATTTGAACTCTACTGACATAGCCTTTGAGAATTCAATATCACCTCAATGCCATGATGAGGCAGAGTAAGGTTTTGCTTCAGCAACTCCCATAACATGAAAGGACACAAGAAATGTAGAGTTGTAGGCTTTATGCAATGGGACAGAAGAGTATATTGAGGGAAAGGACACGAAGTGATTACACATCTTAGAGAGAAAGATACATTTGTCTATTAATGCCATTAGGTTCAACAGACATTTATGGAGCACCTACATGCAAGGTAAGGCAGCTAGGTGGCACAGTACATGGAGTGCTGAACCTGGAGTGAGGAAGACTTCTCTTTCTGAGTTCTGATCTGACCTCAGACAGTTATTTGCTGTGTGACCCTGGGCAGTCATTTAACCCTGCTTTGCCTCAGTTTCCTCATCTGTAAATGAGCTGGAGAAGGAAATGGCAAACCACTCCAGTAAGTGCCAAGAAAATGCCAAATGAGGTCATGAAGAGCTGGACACGACTGAAATGACTGAACAACAACACATGGAAGACACTCTGCTGTACCAACAGAACAGATTGGAAAGAAATGCTTTTTGAAAATACTAGCTTGCCAGCTGTCAAAAAACAGCCAAACAATGCAAGTCAAGACGAAGAGGGACTACAAAGAAATGATTGACTTTATTCTACACCATCTAACCTTGTTCTTTCAAAATAGCTGCCACTCAACCAGCCAAAGGTCAAGTACACTTGACTCTGCTTTTACAGGACTCTGCAGTAACCTAGAAAATTATTTAGATTTTCTTAAAAATGAACCAAACATGCAGGAGTCACTAACACTTAAGCAGGAAATAGTATCTGTATTTCAGGTAAGAATGCTATCATCAATTAGTACCTCGGTCAGAGTTGTTGTTTAACAGACAGATACCCCACTCCTTTCACTTCAGCCAAGAAGCACAGCCCCTTTCTAGTTAAAAGACATAGTGTCAAGTGACTTTTTATATATGTATTCAGCAGTTCTTAGAACACCTAGGACTGAAAGACCCTTTAAAGAGGAAAAACAAGAATCCTTCAGAGTACTTACAAGGGAAAGATACTGTTTTTACTGCAGAGCTACAACATAGGAGACATCCGCTTCCCTGTCTGTGGGAATATTAAATAGGTGACTTCCTCAAGGTCTGACAGTTATTTTTAGAAAACAAAATTCAGTGCAGTCCTTCCTGAACATCTTAATACACCTCATAAGTGCTTACTGGACTTGGTATCTGCATTTGTTTCACTTTGACAAGCAGCTGGAGGAGGCAGGTGGGTATTTTTATCCCACATCAATTTTCCTAATGTTACAGATAAGGATAGATTTGAAGGATTCTTTGAAAAGTATTAAAAGAAAGGACTAAGAGGGACCCATGTCAGTCAATCGGTCAAAAGCATTTATAAGCACCTACTATGTGCCAGGAACTGTTTAAGCACTTTTTTCTTTTTTGGCAAAAAGAAAGACAAAATAAGTCCTTGATCAAGGAGCTCAAAGTTTACCAATTGTACCTTTAGAAAACAGATAATGATGCATGTTTCCTCTCCTGCCTCTCAGAAAAGAATTGGTAGCCTAGAGGTTGCTTTAAGACATGCCAAGGATGCTGATTTGTTCAATGAAGTATTCTATGGTGGAGAGAAATCAGTGAGAAGTAAGCTATAATTTTTTTTTAAATTTAAAGAAAAAAGATTTTTTTTAAAATAATATAATAAAATAGAAAAAACTGGAGGACTGCTATCTGAGTCAACTTCTGAACATGCAGTTCAGCTAGAAGAGATAATATAAACCATTTCCAATACTGTAAATTCCAGAACATTATCAACACAACAAAAAACCACTCAGGTGCCTGTGTCCGTGATGAATTCTTGTATACAAAGAGCCCAATTGGACAAATTCATTATCTCCAAATGTAATCCATATTTCCTACCACTGAGTCTTTGTTCAAGCTGGTTCTTATTCCTGGGATGACCCTCCTACTTGCCTCCATTTCACTTGTCACAATCTTTTGCAGATAATATCTTTCCTTTTGTATCTCCATAGTTATAAATTATCACTTCTTCTTCGGACCTTGCAGAGCACCTTGCACATCTCTTATGTAAGTCTCTTTTACATCTTGTATTCTAGTTATTTATTATCCTTAGTATCACAAACCAGAAAAAATCTCTAGACCTAATTCTTTAACATATGTATGTATGTATGTATTGTATCACTATTTTTTCAAATGCTTTAAGTGCTGCTGTGATATATAAATATGAATTCAGTTCATAGTAGCTTTTTTGGTGTCCTTTACTTATATAACTATAACTTCCCCCTCTGGGGGGAAGGGGAAATACAAGAAATTTTTTCAGGGCTATAAAGGTCAGGAATGACAATTACAGGTACAAGTACCTGGGAGTTCAGAGGTAGGCAACAAAACAGGTGGAGAACGGCTCAGGGAAAAGGTAGAATTTGAAAGGACTTTTCAAGGTAGGGTAAGGCCTAGATAAGAAAGGGGAGGAGGAGAGCATAGCAAGCTAGGGGAATGAAATAGGGGCCCTAACAGGCAGGAATGCACATCTACTATTCATAGGAATGCTAAGCAGACCAGTTTTTAACCAGGGAGTAAAAAGGCCAGATAGAGAAGGAGACAGAAGTTTTGAAAGAATGGGGTGGGCCTTATACTGCCATTTATCTATATGGAAAATATTAAGAGACAAAGTATTTAGGTTTGACAAATCATTTTGCCCAAAAGATGATAATTTACTATTCCTTTGCTAAAATGAAAGAAATGAAGGAGGAAGCACACTTGTCAGTATCAGTTGTTTTTAAAAAGCAATACATCACTAAATAGCTTACTCTATGATCAGATCACACTGAAAGTATCTCTATGACAGAAGTGTTTGTTTTCATGTTGCACATTATGCAGAACTCACATGTAGAAAGGAGGTAGCAAATTTGCAAGCAAAGTTCAAAGTTAGAGTGTGCATCTTTCTGTTAAACAATATAATTGTATCAACCAAAATTACAGTATCAGACAGTTTTCTTCAACTATTTTCAGGGACCATATTTTGTGGGGTGGGAGGAGATGTTAATGTGACCATTGGTCGGAAAGTATCTATTGTGTTGAAACTAAATGTAGCAACCAAAAAATAGAAAAAAAAATCTTCGTGAAATAATACAAAGCAGAATCAGAACAGAATACACACTATGACTACATGGGAGTGGAAGGGAAGCGAATGACAACCTACTAAGTGCAGGCACTTTGCTAAGCACTTTACCCTATTTAATCCTCACACAACTTTGCATCTGAGGAAGCCAAGGCAGACAGAGGTAAGTGCCTTGCCCGGATCACAATATTAGTATGTATCTGAGATCCCATTTGAACTCAGATCTTTTCTGACTCCAGGCCTAGCACTCTCGATATTCTTGACCTTTCGTTCTTCCAATGAATTGTCATTATTTTTTTCTAGCTCTATAAATAATTCTTTGATAGTTTTATTGGTATGGGACTGAATAAGCAAATTAGCTTGGTAGAGCTATCATTTTTTATTATATTGGCTCAGTCTACCTCATAAGCTTAGATTTGTCTTTATTCGTGTGAAAAGTAAAAGAGAGAGTGAGGCTGAAAACTTTACCCAACTCTACCTCACTTAAATCCAATTCATGCACAAGTCAAAACATCACCTGTGATGTCACTGGTCCTCTTTGAAATGATGGGTGAACAGCAATACCTTTAACAAATGGGACTAAATGGACAAAGAATCCTGATGGAGATTCAGAGAGCAAAACGTCGTTGTGCACTGAAGCACACAATTTAGATTACTGGCTGTACCGAATGCTAACATTAATGATTTAAATTGAGCAGTTTTAAAAAATAATTTACTGTACATGATGGTGCCTGGAAAAAGAATAAACTGCAAATTTATTGAGAAACAAGAGATTGAAGGGATTTAAAAGGAGTAATATAGTATTATCTGTAGCATTCTAATAACATTTAGAATGTGTAATATGAAATTAATTGTTTGCAATTTACACACTTTTCAAATACTACATATTGAGTCATTTAAAAGTTCTATTTTCCGACCAATGAATTACATTTGTATTTGTTCAGTCGGATTTTGGCAAAGGCATTGAATTTTTATCAGTATTGAAGGAAAAACCCAGCATGAACGAGGAAGTTTAAATACATACACTTTTACTCAGTGTTAAAGACTTCCCCGACTAAACCCTTTTCCACGAGCTGTTACCTAGAGCAAAAACACTTAATGATTTTTCATTTCCCCATTTCTATTCAGATAGAGGGACTAGTTAACAGACTGCAAAAGACAGAAGGACCTATATAACTCATGGGTAAATGAAGTGCTAAATTTTTAACAATTAACCATATTACTTAGACACGCTAATATTTAAAATAATTCAATAGATCTTAGCACTTTGCCTGGGAAATAAATAATAAGCACTTAGCAATGCCTGTGGATTGACAGACTGTTGATCTCATTGATATAGGAACTCACTCCACTTCTATGGCTAAGATATTAGACTAGATGACCTCTATGGTCTCTTACAGTTCTAAACCATGCTCATCCCATAAGGTCATTAAACTTCCAGGAATACTAAGGCTACACCCCAAAGAAATTTAAAAAAAAAAAGATTCCCTTCTTGGCCAGATCTAAAAATAGATACTTTCTAGTTCTGGTATGAAAATATTTATAGCTGTTCTTTCTTGCAGTGACAAAGAATTGGAAAATAAGGAGGGTGGCCATCAGTAGGAGAATGGCTGAACAAATCATGGTATATACGAATGTAATGGGATATTATTGTGCCAAAAGAAATGATGAAGGAGTTGGTTTCAAAGAAACCTAGAAATGCTTTTATGAACTGAAGATGAATGATGTTGAAAGACTTAAACTTTGATCAATGAAATAACCAAGTATGATTGCAGAAGACCAGAAAATAACCATGCAGAACCCCACCTGCTGAAGGAGTTGATAGACTCAAGATGCAGAATGAGAAATGCATCTATTTTTGGATCTGGCCAAGAAGGGAATCTGTTTTGCTTGCCCATGTATATTTGTTGTAAGGAGTTCTGTTTTTTTTCTTTTCAGTTGAGAGCAAGAGGAGAGGCGATGCTCTGAACTGGACCTGATTGTTTCAGGCCAGTACCCAGGTAGTCCCCAGTCCTCAATCAAACCTCATAAATAAAGGAAAAATAGATAGCAGTTAAGTGTTGTAATAAAGAGAGTGCTGGATGTGGGAATCTCAGGAAAACCCGAATTCAAATCCTGCCTCTAACACATAATAGCTGTGTGACCTTGGACAAGTCATGTAACTTCTCTCAAACTCAGTTTCTTCATCTGTAAAACAGGAATAATTCCCACATAAACAAAGCTCTTTGGGGTCTTCAACAATAATTTTTTAAGAGTGGAAAGAAGGCTCTGGGGGAGGGGGGGAATTGTGAGCCACAAGTCTCTCCTCACTCTAGTCCATCCTCTATTTAGTTGCCAAAGTGATTTTCATAAATGCAGGTGTCATCATGTCACCCTTAACTACTCAATAAACTACAGTAGTTCCCTATCAACTCCAGGATCAAATATTCTATCCCATGTTTGGTGTTCAAAGATCTTAGTGATTTGTGCCCCCCACTTCCACACTTAGTTCTTCGATGCCTCCTCCCCCTACATACTCCTTAACCCAATGATACTGGCCCTCTGTATTAAACAAGCCACTCCCCCATCCCGACTATAGGCGTTTTCACTGGCTGTCTCCCATACCTGGAATCCTCTCCCTCTTCATCTCCAGATCCTGGCTTCCTTGGCATCCTTCAGGTCTCCACTAAAGTCTCATTTCCTAAAGAAGCCTTTCCCTGTCCTCCTTAATCTGAGTGCCTTCCCTCTATGATTAAGCCCAATTTATTTGGCGTGTACATAGCTGACTCCATAGCAGTCTCTGTTTAGGTTGTGAGCCTTTTGAGAGCAGAGTCTGGCATATAATAAAAGCTAGTTGATTGACAGAATCTTAAGTTAACCTTCCCAGCTCTATGTTACCTGTAAACTTGACAATCTACATCTTCCGTTGGCCACTGATGAAAATGTAGTCTAGAACAGAGCCTTGAAGTACTCCAAGCGGTTAACAAACCAGTAAAGACTGCTCTTTGGATCTAGTTGTTCACCTAGTTCTAGACTTATCTAATTGTAAAATTGGTTAAAATAATAATAATAATAATAATAATTAATAATTTTTGTATTCATAAGTAGAAAATCAAAATTGATATTGATATTTCACTCAGAATAAAATTAAGCATCAGTAAGCTTTTTGAGAGTAGGAATGGTTTGTTTCATTTTTGTCTTTTAGCTCCGCCTACATCCCTAGTGCTTGGAATTGGGTAGGCACTAAATAAATATTTGCTGAAACTGGATAAAATAAAAATTCAGCTTCTCTCAATTTTAATTAACTTTCAAATTAATCAATTCCTACTGCTTGATTTTATGACATGTACAGAAACCACATGTGATACTAAGTTAAAATTTCAAAGTTGTTTTTAATAATATCAAAATTAAACACTGAGAGAAGTAAAATGTAACTTTTTTAATTTCACCAATAGGAATAAGCCTCTTTATCTTCTGTTTTATAGCACAAAAGTGGTCTTTTTTAACCAAATGGGGAATTTGAGCTAAAAATGTCCAAATCCAGAAACTAACAAAGAAGCTCAACAACTGTGTATCAGTTCCCTTATTTTGTGGTCTTCTACTGTAGCTACTCTTGCAGATGGCAATCTCCTGAAGCATGAAGGATTGTGCTTTACTTAACTTTCTGACCCATCATCTAGCACAAGCTAGGTGTTCAAAAAGAATTAAATCCCCTTATTAGGTAGCTGTTGAGGGCAGGCCTGACTCAGGACAATATTAGCTCAGGTTCAACAAAGGAATGAAATGAGATATTCGTTAATACAAGGAGTTTTGCTTTCTCCTGCGACATGTTAGGTCCAACTCTTCCTTCTCTCCAGCCATAGCAACTAGTTTTCCCTAAAAGAAGACAAAGCAGTCTGGGACCTGATTAACTGGCCATTCATCCTGGTTTACCTAACGGCATTAAAAAAGTCCTACCGGAGTGGAGTCCAGGCCTTTATAACTTAGTAGGTGCCTGAGACCAAGCATGTCATTGAGCCACAGACCAGACACATTTCTATAAGAAGTAGGCCACCCTACCAATAGTGATGCTGTATTACTCACTGCATTCTTGTTGCATATTTTTTCTGTGTTAGGGCAAAGTAATTCTCCTTAATATGCATTTGGCTGACCAAGAAGCCACATCAATATAGCCAGAGGTTCCTAGGCAGCTGAGTGGTACAAAATCTTTTTTTAATATAACGTTAATTTAGAATCATGCAACAGTAAAGAAAATGAAAGGTCATCCCCTTTAGCCCAAAATCACACTGATAGGCATATATTCCAAGGAGATCAAAGACACAAAAAAGGTGGGATATACAGCAAAATATTCATAGCAGCATTTCTTGTTGGGGCAAAGAACTAAACACAAAATATATGCCCATCAATTGGGGAATGGTTAAACAAATTGTGTTTGTAATGTAATGTAATGAACTATTACAAATGTAACTAACGTAATGTAATATGACATGTGAATATAATAAAATTACAAAAGGAGAATAATAAAAAGCATGGGAAAACATAAACTTGATGCAAAGTGAAGTAAAACAACAAAAACAATATACACAACAACTAGGACAATGTAAATGGAAAGAACAATAAACAAAACCAAACCAAACACTGTCTATATAATGACCAAGCACGACACAAAGAAGGGAAGCTCCAGCCCCATCCCTTTGATGGATAAACTGGTAAAGCTGTACATTCCCTATCAGACTCAGTTGATGTGTTGGCTAGTTTTAAAATGCTTTTTTTTTTCATTTTTTCTTTTTCATTCCAAGGGATGGTTCTCTAGGCAGAGGAAAGGAGAGGGATATATTTGCAAATGAAGGTGATACAAAACCAAAAAACATCAATAAACACATTTTATGCCTCAGGACTATATAAATCAGTCAATTCACATGACAGTAAATACTCAATGTAGAATAAAAAAGAATATAAAACCAGCACTTAAAAAGTAGTACTAAATATTTATGTTGACCCTATGGATATTTCAATAGTTTTTTAAATTTTAGTAACTCAATGACAGTTTTGAAAATTTCCAATTTTTGTATGCTAAAAAAGGTTTCAAATTACTGATAGTCTTTAAAAAACACTACTGAAAATTGAATGATGCTAGAGACTTGGTCTCAGTCACACTGAAAACTAAGAATATATAACTATAATTATCAGTGATGAACTAGTCCCTTTCATTAAAAGAACCCCAGTGTTTTGGCCTATCAAAAATTTAGTACCAGAGTGAAAAGAGACAAAATTATCAACTGTATATGGACATGAAAAAAATCATGACTTATAAGAATGAAGAACATACTGGGAGAAACTCAGGGTTACAATAAAAAAAGGTAAGAACTGGATGACTAGCTCGGGTGAGGGGTGCTAGTTAAGGAAGAAAGACAGAAACAGGAAAAGGAAGAAATATAAAGAGCCCTGCAGGCAGTAGCACAGCCAAAATACAGACAGAGGCCGCAGCCCAGCCAGAGTTCCAGAGAGCTGACATCAGGATGTT
The DNA here is from genome assembly GCF_011100635.1 of Trichosurus vulpecula. NCBI lineage: Eukaryota > Metazoa > Chordata > Mammalia > Diprotodontia > Phalangeridae > Trichosurus > Trichosurus vulpecula. The sequence goes on from NC_050575.1 coordinate 325,889,230, forward strand.
CAAAACCAGGCTTGGAGAGGCAACATAGCTGGGGTCTCTCCAATCCTCCTCCTCCGTTCATATCACAATTTAAAGCACTTGAATTCTGTCACTGCTACAGCGTGTCTTAACCATACCAGTTTGGCAAAAGCTGTAGCTACAGTATCAGCTTTGTCAAGGCCCTGGTACAGAGCATACAGAACAGATGAGTTGCTATGTTACAGAACCTCTCCAGTCTTCTTATTATACCTTCTTTCACTGCCCTCCACAGACTCTGAGATACTGGGACACTATATTTGGCCTCCCTGCTGTTCCTCACATCTAACAATACTCCATCTCCCGACTAAATGCATTTTCACCTCAGTCCTCCGTGCCTGGAATGCTCTCCCTACTCATCTCTGTCTCCTGGCTTCCCTGGTCCCACCTAAAATGCCACATTCTGCAAAAAGCCTTTTCCAATAATCCCCTTTAATACTAGTTCCTTCAGGGGCAGCTAGGTGGCGCAGTGAGTAGAGCACCAGCCCTGGAGTCAAGAGGACCTGAGTTCAAATCCAGCTTCAGACACTTGACACATGTACTAACTGTGTGAGCTTGGGCAAGTCACTTAACCCCAATTGCCCTGCCAAAAAAAAAAACTAGTTCCTTTAAAGAAAGATTTTTTTTTCCAATTTTTGCTTTCTATATCTTGTTTATACATAGTTGTTTGCATGTTGACACCCCCCTCCTCCTTAGAATGTGATCTCCTTAAGGGTAAGGACTGGGTTTTTCCTTTCATTGTAACCCCAGAGTTTAGTACAGAGACTAGCAGACAGCAGTTGTTTAATAAATGCTTGTTGACTTGACCTCTAAATGCATCCATTTCAGGGCATTTTAGATGGTGGCTTCTGGAGTTCCCTTTTCACAAAACAGTATCACCTTTGGATGCTCCATAATTTGCCTGCCGTAGTGAACTTGTATGTGTAGAAAGAACACTTACTCCCTTTTACTCACTCAATGCCTGTCAACAATCTTCTTTCTAGGACATAGACAAAATTTCCAACCTGGAAGGTATCTGAAAGTTCATTTCATGCAACCCATTTGTTTTACAGATGAGGAAACTGAGGTCTAGAAGGTTAAGTGAATAATAAAGAGGTTCAGGGACATAATAAATAGGTTAGTAACAAAGCCAGGACTAGACTGGAAAGACTAGATTTGGAAGCAGAGACCTCGATTGGAATCCTGGCACTTCTACCTGTCACCTATGTGACTCTGAAATGAGTTGGCATCTGAGGATGGGGCCTTCAGGTGCCTCTTGTGTAAATGAAAATGTTCAACTATATCATTTCTAAGGCCCTTTCAAGTTCCTTCTGCAATTAGGATCTCTTCAATCATTCTTCTTTCCTCTAGACTTCCTTGACAAGTTGTTTTAAAAAAAAAAACAAAATAATATTGTCCCTAAGATGTTCAGAACACTTCACTGATCTTTCAAAAATCGAAGCTTCTCTATACTTCACTTGACAGGGTACTAGGTGATATGTTTGTAACACTCTGTTAAGTTGGAGACCAAACAGCTCAGCACCATAGAATGGATGTTATTTATGTGTAAAAATAATTCTACTGTCTTCCATCAGGACTATCACTTATAGGCTACAGTTAATACAGAATTTTGTCAGAAGAATTAAAATGGGGATGATCCATTAAATCTATTTGACTTGTCTTAAACGGTTTGCAGGATGGATACTAAATAAATAGCCAAAGTTAGGGGGTGGGGGCAGGGAAATCTACATTCATTGTCTTCTCTCCCCTTATAATCTGGCTTCTGATCTCATCACTCAACTGAGCGTTCTCCAAAGTTACTAATCGATCTCTTAATTGCTAAGTCTAACCATCTCTTTTCTCAGTCTTCATCCTTATGGACTTCTCTGATAGTGTTCCACTATCCTCTTTTCCTAGGGGCCCTCCTGGTCCTGGGGTTTCCTGATACTATGCTCTTCTTACCCCTACCTACTTCTTTGGTTCCTCTGAATCATCTATCCCCTGCTAACTCCAAATATGGATGGCCTCCAATGCTCTGGTGCTGGACCCTCTCCTCTTCTATTTCTATATATTCTCTCAGTAATCTCATCACCTCCTGTGAGTTCAATTTTCATCTCTATGTAGCAGACTCCTAGATCTACATTCAGCCCTCATCTCTGACCTGAGCTCCAGTCCCAAGTCATCAATTGCCTATTTGATATTTCCTCCTGGATATCCCTCCCCATAAGCACCTCTACCTCAACATATCCAAAACAAAACTTATTCCCTTCCCCCCAAACCCCTATTTCTATCAAAGATACCACCATTTTTCTAGTTACCCAAGTTCAAAATTATCCTCAATGCCTCACTTTCTCACTCCTCACAACCAATCAGTAGCAGATTCTACCTCCACACCCCTTGTACCCATCCCCTTCTCTCCATTCCAAGGCTACCAGCATAGTTCAGATCCCTATAACCACTCCCTTGGACTATTTATTCCAAGACTCCTAACTGGTTTTCCCAACTCCAGTCTTTCCTTTTTCCAATCCATTCTCCACAGTGATATTCCTAAAGCATTGATCTGACCAGGTCACTTCCCTATTCAGGAAGTTACAGCAGCTCCCTACTACCCCAGGGCTCTGTTTTACATTAAAATCCCTTCACAATTGGACTCCAGCCTACCTCTCCAGATATTTCATATTATTCTCCCTTACATACTAGGTTCTAGCCAAACGAACCTCTCCTACTATATTCCATCTCCTATCTCTGTGTCTCTGCACAGACTGTCCTTCTAACCTCCACCTCTTAAAACTCCTCATTTCATTCAAAGCTCAGTTTAACTCCCATCTCTCCTACATGTCTTTCCTCATCCCTAAAGCAACTATTTCCTATCCTACCCCCAATGTCTGGCTCATGTTTACTTTGTATGTTTGTTTGTTGTTTCCCCTGAGAAGTTTGCTTTTTTTCTTTAACATTTTTATTTAAAGTTTTGAATTTTAAATTCCATCCTTCTCTTTCTCCCTCCCTCCCCTTCCTCTTCCTTGAGATGGTAAGCAATCAGATACAGGCTATACATGTGCAATTATGTAAAACACTTCCACATTAGTCATTTTATACTAGAAGACTTGAAGAAAAGAAAAAAAAAATAAGAGAAAGTGAAAAATATGCTTCAGTATATCTTCAATTAATATTAGTTTTCTCTGGAGGTGGATAGTATGCTTCATCATTAGTCCTTTGGCAATGTCTTAGTTCACTGTATTGTTGACTCACAATTCTTCATCAAACAATACTGTTGTTATTGTGTACAATGTTTTCCTAGTTCTGTTCACTTCACTATGCATCAGTTCATGTAAGTCTTTCCAAGTTTTTCTGAAATCAGCTTGCTAGTAATTTCTTACAGCACAATAATATTCCATTACAATCATATACAGCTAGTATAACCATTCCTCAATTGATGGACATCCCTTTGATTTCCAATTCTTAGCTACCATAAAAGGAGCTGCTATAAATACTTTTGTACAAATAGATCCTTTTCCCTTTTTTCAAATGTCTTTGGACTATAGACCTAGCAATGGTACTGCTGGATCAAAGAGTAACACACACTTATTTAGCCCTTTGGGCATAGTTACAAATTGCTCTTCAGAATGGCTGGATCAGTTCACAACTCTACCAGCAGTGTATTAGCATCCCAGTTTTCACATATCCCCTCCCCATCCAACATTTTCCTTTTTTGTCATATTAGCCACTCTGATAGGTGTGAGGTGGCACTGCAAAGTAGTTTTAATTTGCATTTCTCTGATCAATAGTAGAGTATTTTTTCATATGACATAGATAAATTTGATTTCTTTATCTGAAAACTACCTATTCATAACTGATAAGCTTTTTGATGTAAGGAACAGCTTCATTTTTGTGTGCCTGGCACATAGAAGTTGATTAGATGGATTGTTGCTAGATGTTGCTAGAAGTTGATGCTAGATGGATTGAATTTTTAAGTATACAAATACTATAATGCCTTTATTTAATAAACCGCTAGCCACCCTAATTGGTATTAGGATAATAAGATCTAGATAGAAAGTAGATGAGTTAACTTTTGGAGAAATGAAAAACTGCCATTACTCTGTTAATACCATAGGGAAATTCTTCACTAAAGTCCTATTCTTCATTATAACACGCAGGTGACCCTGAATTACTGATGACCATGTCAGGGAAGCACAAATTACTGAAGGCTCTACAAAGGCTGGCTACAAATTTCATGTCTGTTAGGCAAGCATCATCCTAGTTAAGTTGGGAGAAGCTCACCACCAGAAGTTTGGTCCCCAAACGATGAGACTTGGGGGTTAAGGGTTAGATTAACTTATAAGTCTGATGGACAGAATACCGACACAGAGGAAATCATAGATTCTTGAGGCATAAGTAGCAAATACTCTACAAAAAAAATCCTTGGTTTACCTCCTGGCCAAACAGCACTGGGCTACTACAGCAACAGTGATGATTCAAACCCTTGTAGAAACAGAAATAATGCTACTGCAAATTTCAACACATAATTCAAATGAGAAGTCATCTTATCAAAAATCTGTTATAGGCAAAATGTTGCAAGAAAAAAAACGAAGAGTTACAATATTCTTGGAATAAAATAGTTTTCTGTGTCATTATTCCCCATAAACAAAGCTGAGAATTCTTGCAAAATATTTCCAAGAAAATGAACTCTGCAAATGTATCAACAAAGACAATCCATTTTTTTAAAAGAAGCTTCAAACTTTCTAGAGCTGCCAGAAGTATAATGGAAGCAAGATGAAACTGTGGCGTGCAGGGTGGAAATTTTTAAAACTCAGTGTAGGTGCCATCCACATGTCACGTAAAGAATATGAGCTCAGGCAAATAGAAAAATACTTAATAGAAGCACTTGGTAATTTCTAATAACCATACCCTTAAAAAAAGTCTTCCAACTCTAATTCTTAAAATAGTGAATTTTGTCATCAAGTGAGTGCTGATGAAATGATTTCATCAATTTGCTATTACTTTTCAAAGCGTACATCTAATGCACACCAATTCAAATAGTAATTGCTTCTCAAGAGACTAGTATTCAGCCATCCTACAATTTATAGAAACATGCTTGCTAAGAACCTTTTAATAGTTAGCCCACCAAAGAAAGACTGGATTCAACAACTGCTTGGGTATATGTTCTATTTTGTACTCAACTATATCCATTTTTGTGTACTTCAGGGCAGTCAAGAAGTGGAATGATGGTTTCAAATATTACCCCATTATTCAGTTTCATGTTATTACTGCTTTTTAGTCATACTGCATCATACTGTCCCTGGCCTTATCCAGTTTCATGTTATTAATGTTATATAGACACATTATATCATGCAATTGTTTTGAAGGATACCTAGGTAAAGAGAGATTCCCTATAATTATTTATATATCAGGTAAAACAATCTGTTTTTAAGGTTATCTGTATTATATGTAGATTATAAGAATTAGTCAACTCCAGCACACAAACAGGATACTGGAATATTTCACACCCAAATGTACCCCTACAATAAAGCTACTGATAAGATACAAGGGATGTGTGATCCTGGGTAAGTCATTTTACCTCTCAATGCCCTGAAGTAACTCTTTAATAGTTAATAATTGTTGTTGAGTCATTTTTCAGTTGTATCTGACTCTTCATGACCCCTTCTGGGGGTTTCTCGGCAAAGATACTGGAGTGGTTTGTCATTTCCTTCATTTTACAGATGAGGAAACCGAGGCAAATAGGATTAAAGTGACCTGTCCAGGGTCAGAGAGCTTGTGTCTGAGGCCATATTTGAACGCCAAGTCTTCTGGACTCCAGGCATGCTCAATTCCTCTTGCCACCTAGCAGCCCCAATAGCTAATAATAGCCAGCCCTATGTATAGGGCTTTAAGGTAAGCAAAATCCTTTACAAATGAATAAGGTAACAGATGCACAGAAGTTAACTGACTTGCCTAAGGTCACACAGCCAGTTAAGTGTCTGAGGCAAGATTTGAAATCAGGTCTTCCTGTGCGCTATCCATTGTGCCCCCAAACTAATGATCTGCATTGCTTAGAAGATTTTTCCTCACTGAATTCCCAACACAAGTAAAATCACAAGTGCAGACAAAACAACCTCACAAAGCACTGGCACTTCAAAGTTTAAAACTGTTTTTACAAACTATATTCCCCAACAAGCTTCAGTGAAGTTTTCTCAAGAAGCTAAGTATTATGTAATATTGTGTCCATAGGGCAAATGGAAACCAGCTGGAGGAGATATTTCAGGGTCAGAAAGAAATGTTACTGATTCAAAGCCTTGGAGTAGTGCCCCTGGCATAACATTTCCAAATTGTTCGATTCCTGAATCCTTATTTTAAAAAAAAATTACAGTAGTATTACAAAAGACAAAGAAAGCTACATTTCAGATTAACATAAGAATGAGAAATATAGACTTCAGTCCTTTTCTTCTGACCTATGCCAATTGAAAAAGTCCACACAATCTACGGAATATTTCTGTTCAGAGCTACTCAAGAGTCTGAATAAACAAAACATAATGCAAAGGTGGGTGGTTAAAAAATATTTTTCTGGTCTGCTACTCTTATGTAACCTGCTCAGTGATCAGAAGTAACCCAACAAAATAATTCCTATTTCAAAAAATGGAAAGGAATGAAATGGAAATCCAGACTGCCTTAAGTATTTTTGTTTGCTTATTTGGACCTGAGATTTCATCAACTCACGCAACTCCTTTCACAAGGCCATTCATCTGTAATTTACAATCTTGTAAAGTTGCCTGGGGGGTCAGAGTGATTAAGTGATTTGACAAGATGATTGGGCTACTTTGAGTCAGAAGAAGAGCTTGAATTCAAGTCTTTCTGACTTCAAGGCCAGCCCTATCCATTAGGCTTATCGGCCTCCCAGAGATTTTGTCATGGTATATACTTCAACCACAATCTACTTTTTTTAAATATGAACAAAGAACAAAAACTAAAAGACAGAATGTGGAAAACCTGAAGGAAGTAAACATGGAGAATGCTTCTTTACATGGAAATAACTAAAAAAAATTTAAGTACAATTCAGACCTCAGAAGACCTGATGGTCAAACAACTTTGGCAACAAAATGCATTGCCTTAAATGTTTCCCAAGGTATCTTAAGATCATAGGGCTAGGAAGTACCCCTTAATACACACACAAACATACAGCATTTTATTCTGGGAGCTGAATTAATCAAGGCAATTAAATACAACTTCTGCCACGTGGTGGGTTCATGCTTATAGCCTCTCCCATGATCCAGGGATCTCAGGGAATATTCACTGGCTCCTTTGAGCCTAGGGATTCCAGGAACTTCTGCTGATCTTGCTTAGTCTCTACCTGCAGTGATCCTTCAGGTCTTCTAGTCTCTACATTTTACAGATAAGGAATAGAGAGAAACTAAAGTGACTTGCCCAAGGTCTCAAGGATAGTGAGAGACGTGGAATTTGAACCCAGGTCCTCTCATTCCAAATCCAGCACTCAATGGCACAAGACTATACCATACTACAGAAAAAAAAAAATAATTTAAAATAAAAAGTTGGTGTATGGTACAAGGTGGGGCTTAAAATTATAAATCTGAAGTGGCTCTTATAGTTTTACTGGTTTTTTATAATTGACATTTGATAGTGTTCTAATTCTCTGTTAAATGTCAACTGTGGAAAGATGAACATTTGAATCTCTACCAAAGATGCCAGAGTAGGACTATTTCATCTTAAAAAAAGGAAAGCTTTCAAAAACCTTCCATACAAAAAAATCAAATCCAGTTGCTAAGGAAAAGTAGAAGAAAACAAAATAACAATGTTGCAAAATAAAAAGCCTGGATTTCAAAAGAAATAAATTTTTTAAAGTAGAAAAGAAAATAAGACTAAAAAATTTATGTTAGCAATTGCTAATGGAATTTCATAATTTAAATAAATTGTGCCTGAGAGCCTAGATAGAATATACTTAAGTTTCACAAGTAATCCCTATTTCAAAGAAACACTGTCATAAACTAGGTTAGTAACTACCTACCTTTCCCTAAGGGTCACTGTCAGATTAGAACCCTGATTATTAGCACAGGAGTATAAAAGGTCACAAGATCATAGGTGCTTAGTTAGTATCTCTTCTCCAGATTCAACAATAAACCCATCATTTACTTCATTACCAGAGCCATTACCTTCTGAGATACAAATCAGGTTGGCTTTTTTTTTAAATATTGTTACAATAAATATATGTCTGAGCTAACAAACTGGATTTATGATTGAAAACTTAAATAAGGTCATGACAAAGAAAGGAAGGAGAAAGAGAAAATAATAACTCAAAACAGTCATCTTGAAAGTTGTGGGGGAGATTTAAAGCCAGTAGGAGGAACCTTGGAGACTTAGTATACCACCTTCAATTTATAGCTGAAGGAACTAGAAGGCCTGTCTAGGTCAAATGATGCCTAAAATGTCTTTCAGGTAGTAAAAAAAGCAGGATTCACACCCAGATCCTCTGACTACTAATAAAAAGAATCCCGATTTTACCATCCCTCACACTACTTCCAAAACAACAATCATAAATCTACCCTAAATCAGAATTTAAAAAAAAATTCATTCCAAGCTCTCACATTCAGCATCCATTATAACCTAAGATAGGTGTTGTAACTGAGCCTTTCATTCAGTTTTGCAAAACTTAATCACCACATAAAAATGCTGTAGTATGAAAGTGAAGGGTTATAAAACATGAATTGGTATTTTACTTCTAGAAGTCTCTAGAAGGTATTGATATGTCTTTTTCTACTTCTGCCTAAAATAACGTGTCCTGTCCTGCTAAGTCTGTTTTAAGACATTTTGATTCCCCATTCTCAGGGCTAACAACAAACATGATCGCTATGACATATTTCACCATTCCGGTTTTTTCTGTTTGTCAGAGATTGACTGTTTTAAATGCTTGGCCCTAATAACAGTCTCTACAGTAACCCAAGTGGGATCTCAATTCCCATCCCTCAAGCTAACAGCCTAGTTAATGATTCAACTTCAGGAGCATGGAATATTTTTCTAGAGGTCAAACTGAAGGGTTCTTTTAAATAAGTTTAATGGAACCAAACCTTTAGGGGCCAGAAGGTGGGGGGTAGGGAAGAAAGCTGCTGCCATTCTTTAGCTAATAAGCCAGCTGATTTCCCCCAGCACAAAACAGAATATTGTGCAGCATGTAGAAGGGGAGATGTGTTGGAGTTGGGGGGGTGGGGGTGGCAATGTTAGTGGGTAGGGTCTTGATGTGGAGGAGTCAAGCTGAGGAGAGGGAATGAGGGGTAATTGAGGAGAAGGAGTCAAGGTGAGGAGAGGCAACGGACAATGGAGGAAGAGATGAAAAGGGGGCAACGGGGGAGAGGAGGGAATGAGGGACTATAGGGGAGGGAGAGTGGGAAAGGAAGAGCAATGGGGGGAGGGAAAGAGGGCAAGGTGTTAACGAGGGAAGAGGATGGAAAGAAGGCAATGGGGGAGAGAGAAGAGAAAGAAGAGGGGCAATGGGGGGGCGGAGAGGAGGGAAAGAGGGGTAACAGAGAGGAGCTTAAAAACAAGCCTCTCAAAGCACCCTCACTAAATGCTTCAGACCCAACCCAACCCACCCGCCGCCTTAAATGGTCCTCGGACTCGGGCGTTTCCCCGCTTTCCCTCATTAAAGTTAGGGCACTAGGCCCAGAAAGAGCCAAAGGGAAGATAAAGGCCGAATTAGACGGAGCAGCCAGAGGGCTGGGGCCCATCGTGTGGACAGGGAGAAGGAGGAGGGATGGAGGGATTTGCAAAAGTCAGTTCAGTGTCTCCTCTTCTCAGCTGACCCGGCTTTGGGGGCTCGGACAGGAACACCAGTTTGGGGAGGCGGGGGGCAGACGAGTAGAGAAGAGGAGAAATAATCCTGTAAGAAACTACACTCATCAACAAACTTAGAAGGGGGTTGGGGAGGGGAGAACAGATGGATAGATAGAGGTCTGCCCAAGTGGCAGAGACAAGAAACACGCAAGGTAAAAGCCGAACAGCGAGTGCGTGGGCTGCAGGAGGAGAAAGGTCACGGGAGGAAGTGGCAGAGACAGTCTAAAGGGGAAGGAGACGCAACCCGAGAGTGGGGCCACAGTGGACCCCCGCTGGGAGAGAGAGAAGGGGGAGGGGGACGTAGGCGCCCCAGGTCCACTTACCTTGTCCCGGAGCAGTGCCTGCTCACACCGGGAGAGGAGGGTGGGGGACGGTGGTGATCGGAGCCGCATCCACCCTCCTCCTCCTTCTCCTGGTCCCCGGGCGGGCGGGCCGGCTGGCCCTTGGCTCAGCCCCGGGCTGCTTCCCGGGGCCGTCTCCTGCGAGACCACACAGCTGCGGGCTCCATCCCAGCCGGGCTCCCCACGGCGCGTGGTCTGGGCCGGGCCGGAGCGAGGACTGTGTGGGCGTCAGCGGCGGCCGAGGCTCCTCCTCGCTGGGGCGGGCAGCCGGCTCCCGCTCCGGCTCCGGCTCCGGCTCCGGCTCGGCGGCTGGCACGCCACGCACTTGTTGCCGCTTCTGCTGCTGCCGCTGCAGTGGAGGCTGCTCGTGCGGCTCTGCTGCTGCTGCTGCTGCGGTGGAGGCTGCTCGTGCGGTGCTGCTGCTGCTGCTCCCCGATCTCTGGCTCTCCCTCCAACCCCTCCGGTTCTTCCAGCTCACAATTTTCCCCACCGCGGAAGACCGCCTACCTCCCGCGGTTCAGCCCTCCAGCCCAGGGCACACCCCCAGACCCAAGAGCGGCTGCGGTGAGACTCTCCGGCTCGGCCAGGTCTGAAGGGGGAGGGGGCACTGGAGTCCTGCCCGCCCCGTCCAAAGCCCGGCCCCCAAAGTCTGGAGAAGGCCAATCAGAAAGGAAGTAGGGGGCGAGGCCAGGAGAAGGTTTGAACAGCCGAGGCCCCGAACCCTCAAGGTCGCCCCCCCAACCCAAGAACCTTAGGGGAAACCCCCTCCACACACACACCCCATAACCACTCTTCCTAGAAAAGGTAGAGGGAGGGTCAAGGGAGAAACGAAAGTTATCCTACCCACTGGGGGGGAGGGGTCACCCAGAGAAGAATTAACGTCCTTAAAATAATGAGAAAAAGTTTCTAGACAAGGATAGTACAGTGGTTATATGGTCCTCAGACAAGCTTTAACTTCATCCTTTCTATCCTAAATACTGCTAGCTTCATTTTTCCCCACTTGAATTTATTGGGGGAGGGGGCGGAGATAACACCTATTTTCCCCCCTATCCAGCGCTTAGCGCAGCACAGTAGGCGCTTAATAAATGTTAGTTAGTGGAGGTGATGTTGGGTAGGACTAGGCGCCTCTGCATATGCGGGTGGGGGGGGAGGGGTGCAGGGAGAGACACAAAAAGGTTGGAGAGCAAAAGCTAGTTCAAAATGTTTTTCACCAACTGAGAAATAATGGCATGGGATGAAAAGCTTTCTTTCCAAAGAAGAAATATTTCCTCCGTAGTTTAAAGGCTATTACACTGTTCAACCATTATCGCCTACCTTCGCTAGAATAAATATGCTTCAATATCTTTGTTTCAACGTTTCATAAAAGGTCCACTGCCCCACCTACACCGCTCTCACCCTCACCATGAGTGGTGGGTCGTTCCCAATACCAAAAAAAAAAAGACCCAGACTGTGAGGGAATTTAGTGTGATGCGAGCGGAAAGAACCCTACATCTGGAGTCCAGGATGTTCTGTTTACCACCTGAGTGACTTTGGAAATGTCATTTTTGGGGCTTCCATTTCCTTGTCAGAAAAAAAAAATGAAGACTGAATGACCTCATAGGTGCTGTCCCGCCCTAAACTCACGATCCCAAGGCGTCAAAAATGGACTTTATTTATGCTGGGCGCTTTGGCTGTATTACCGCCGATTTACATATGGGGGCAGAACCAGAACACCAGAACTCTCTCTCTGTTTCCTCGCCACCCCTGACTCCACCCTTCTCTCTGCGTTTCTCCCTTTTTCTGATCACGAGCTTTTTGCCATCTCCCCAGCCCACTTACTCAAGTTATCTGGGGATGTAGGCGAGTCTCTGGTCTTTTCCCTAAACAGAGCTCCATGACCATGGACTTAAACTATTGTTGATATTTTATCAATATTCCAACTCTTTTTTGCTGTCTCTATGTATGTGGAGGGTCGGGATGGATGAAGTTTTTCAACACTCTCCTCTCTTCTCTCCTCACCTTGATTAAGCTACCCTTCTAGGTGCCAAATATTCTTAATTTACTTCGTTCTTGTAGTCTAGGGAGAAAAGCAGTCAAATAAACGCATTCGCATTAAGCTCAGCACTATACCAAGCTCAGAGTTCCCATCCATTCTAAAACTCTAGGAATTTTTTACCCTTCCTAGCACTGTTTGCATTTCAAAAGTCACATGGGAGGGATCGCTTACCCCTGAGGGATGCATTGTCTATGGTGGAATTTCAGGCATCAATTTAGGAGTGGGAGAAAGGGGGAAGACTGCCCCTCAATTCATTTCACTGCCTTTTCTGGACCCCTTAAGGATAGCTATTAGCCCCCACATCAACACCTGCAGTTTCCAAACCTTCATCTCTACTTTGTCTCCTTACCCAAAGTTTTTACAATTAAAAGAAGATCACAAGGGATGCTTCTTATTGTCTCCTCCATATATGAATGGAAAAATAGATTTCCTTCATGATTCTACTGTATTCTGGTGATATTTGGGAATTCTGTAATAGACCTTCACTCACTTGCATATGCATTTGTTGTCAGTAGAACTCAGGGATGTAAGTCCCTTAGCGTTCTGATTCTTAGTCCTCTGTGCTTTTGCCTTTTTTCCTCTGATTTGAAAGAAACAAAGAAAGAAAGAGAAAGAAAAGAAGGAAGGAAGAAGAAAAATGAAAGAGGAGAAATAGGTAAGGGGAAGGAGGAAGAAGGAAAGGAAGAAAAGTTTAGGAAGGAAAAAAGAGAAAAAGAAACAAAGAAAGAAAAACACTCCATAAAATCTAAAATTAAAACTCAGGAGTAACTCTCAGGGAAATCCGAATCAAGTCCATTTCTTTCTAACTGTGCCAAAACAATTTTTCCTGAAGTTACTTTCCTTGATTCGAATCAAAACTTCCTATAAGTTGTTCCAGCCTTTCCAGTCCTCAGACTATTTCTCTCACCTACCAGCATGATAGAACAGGACTAACATTACAAGATTTTTCTGTCCTGACAAGTCCCAGATGAGTTTCTACTTCTCCAGTGTGGTTTTTCATTTCGTTTGTTTGATTTTGATGTTACATCAGTCTGTGTATGTTTTCCTTAGGTGCTCGTCTGGCAGTTATCAACACACTTTATCATAAATCTAGCCAAGAGTTTTGCCAAAGGACGACAACAGCATCAGCTGGCACTCAGCTAGCGAACTAGAACCCACATCATTCATAGCTGCCAAAAGCTGTTCCACTCACACCCAGTGTTCAAAAATAAGAGTATTCTCTCTACTGTACCTAAAATTAATACACCTGGGAATATATTTTTGATTGTTAGACTAAAACTCAGTTCTTTTCATACCACTCTGAACTACATTGTGTAGAAAATCACCTCCTCCTGACTATATAACAGTGGATACTGTGGCTCTGTTTGACTAATCATAAGCGAAACCAGGGCAGGGATCTCCAACCAATTTACCAGAAGATTTCAAAGTTTCACCCTGAAGGTTTCCAATTTAGCTAACTCTTACATCTCCTCTGGGATTTGCTGAGATTCTCAAAGAAGAAGGAATCTTAATATCTCCTTTCTCTCCATTCATTGCCAGTACACCATTCAATCTCCGCTTTCAGGGACTTCTCAGCCTCTTCTGCCCCAGCCATTCCCATTGCCAGATTCTAAGGCTTTGAAATGAAAAAAATAACTCCTCTTCACCAAATTGTCAGGGATTCCTGAGTTCACAAATGACCTTAGCAAACAGCCAAACAACAAGTACTTTTGTGCCTAGCTTTGTGCTAGGTCTTATGGAGGATAGAAGAGAATTATAAAACAGCATTCTGGGCTTTGGAGAAATTTAAAATCTAGTTGGGAAAATAAGATGAATGCACATAAAAGAATTAGGTAATATTAGAAGGAAGTATACAATGAAATACTCAGTTGTGGGGTACAATCAGTAAAGTACTGTTGTAGATCAATGTGTCATATACACACTGTGTGATCTAGGAAGGCTTCATGGTAGAATGAACCAAAGTCATAATCCCCAATGTGGAGCTTGAGCTCGAGTTCCCAGATAAAACTACTCCCTCAGTTCTTAAACTGCAGAAGAAAAACTCCCCATTTAGGTCCCTGGCAGGAGGAAGGGCCAAGACTTGACTGGAAAGTTTTACTTATGACTTCTAAGGGGGAGAAATACTTGCTTCCAGATCAAAAGTAACCTAGTCTAGCACCTCTGACCTGTAACCCTCAGCTCAGTCTCCATCATTGCTTTGAGAAGGGAAGGGAACAAACATTTATTAAGTACCTACTATGTTCCAGGCATTTTGCTAAGCATGTTAAAAAAAAATCTCACCACAACAAGGGAGAAGGTGTTAACAAGAATGTACCTATATCTTGAGTCCATTGAAATGAGCCCATAATCTGCCTCAGTAGTCTGAATCTTAGAACTTCATGCCCCCCTGCCTTTTTCCTGATGTGTCCTTTACAAATGCTGAGGATCTATTTAAGACTAAAACTCCAACCAAGTCATTGGGGTTTTTTTAAAGTGTTAAATAGCACTGGTCTAAGCACAGATTCCTAGAACACTTCTTATAAGTTCACATTGACTACTTAATATTTTTTTGGGATTTATACTATTCAACTAGATCTGAATCCACCTAATTTTATTATCAGGTAGGCAGGCCACAACACTCCACCTTTCTATAAGATTAGCATGAGAGACTTTGCAATAACTTAGCTAAAATCAAGACATAACATTCATGGACCCTATATGTGTTCGTGGTGGGCATCCCAGGTGGCAACTGGGGCACTGTACTAGTGGAAGCAGCCCTCATCAGTTCATAACTTGCTTTCTAGATGCCTAGAGAGATGCAGACTCTGCCAGATGCTGGAGCATAATAAACTCCAGTGGCTCTCTCTTGATTGAAGGATTAAATGTAAACTCTTCAGCTTCTGGAGTCCTTTGCAACCTATCTTTCCAAATTCATTTTATTTTCCTCCCCTTCTTGTGTTCTCTTGTCCAGCTACACCGGCCTTTCTGCTGTTTTTCACACAAATCCCTCCATCTCTGGTCATCATTCATTTGCCCTGACCATTCCCAATGCCTAAAATGCACCCCCTCCTCACCTCTGACTCATAGAATCCCTTCAAGACATTTTTAAGCACTGCCTTCTCCATTTCCTTGATTCCCCCAACTCTAGTGCACTCCCTTCCTAACCACTTCCGATTTCACTAGCTTTTATTTACTTTGTATTTCTTCTATACAAATTTCTTCTATTTATGCTTGTATATATATATATATATATGTTGTCTCCACCAACAGAATGTAAACTCCTCAAGTAAAGGAATTATTTTTCATCATTGTGTTCTCAGAGCCTAGCACAGTAACCAGCTGTTGAGTTGCCATCTAACACTGTGTGTTGGCAAGCAAAATGGGCTCTTAGCAGTTAATTCAACCAAGTGCCCTTGAAGAGCTTGGCTTTTGTTTCCTTTGAGTAATTCAGTGTATTTCATTGAGCCTTACTAGGTGCTAAGCCCCAGGCCCAAACCCCTATTAGGTGTAAAACCTATGTGGGTGTGGATTGGGAACTAAGGTGGGGCCCAAGGTGGGGCTAACTCAGGGGAGGGCCTAGTTTACACATGAGTTTGAATGACATGTCTGGGACAGCAGAGGCTTTTAGACCACGTGGGTTTAAGTCGCCTCTTTGTGATGATTCTGGGTCACGTGAGTGAGTCGCATGTGTGACTCAGCCCTGACCCTGAAAAAAAAATATAAAACCAGGGGTCGGCTTTCTCTTCTTGAGAGCTCTTATCCACAGCAGTGGTGGCATGAGTGACTCTGGGCCAGCCCTCCTCATGAGCTTCCGGGCTGAACCTAGATGTTGGTAACTATGAATCTGTATTTGGTCTGTCTGTCGATGTTTGTAATTTGTTTAGGGCTCTCACTCGTGCTGGTGTGCTGATTCGGAGACTCTGGGCAGCTGTAGCTAAGGGCCCTCCAGCTCGTAAACCCGGATGCTGAGACTTTGTTAAACTCTGGTAACTACGTATTGGGACTTGAATCAGACAAGGTCTGTCTGTCGATGTTTGTACTTTGTATTTTGCTCTGAAGTTCAGGGTGCTGGTCTTTTCCCCTGAACTTAGTGAATGATATTTGTATGCTGAATTAAAGTAAGCTTGTCAACCCTTAACGTTGCTTTCCTTACTAAAGCAGATCAAAAGAACCTGTGCTTTTGCAGCGTGTTGGCAGCTTTCTGGGTCCTGGTGGTTGGTGGATCTTACACCCCCACAGAAGCTGCTAGCCGGATTGTTGAAACATACTGACACCCTGAGGTTTATTTGGAAGCAAAAAATCATGCCTATAATGATCCTCCTGCAGAATTACATTCAAGTAGAAGGTTCTTGTAATTGCAGAATGGAGAACAGTACTGAGCCATTGATATGATTATGAGGAAATAAGCCCATTAAAATGTATTCAATGACTCTGTTCTGCCTCATAGCTCCTGAAGATTTCCTCTGGCCCAGGAAAGCATTTCAGTTATAAACACAATGGCCAAAAGAAAAAGGAAAGTTGTTTGTTTGTTTTCCAAGGGATTAAGAAAAGATGGGCTAACTTTCACCAGAGGTCAAAGCTGGCCGGCTATGCAATATTTCTCTAAAGGTTTGTTGAATTGAATAGTGTAAGGAAAAGTGACTGCCAACTAGAGCTGACTTTTATCAGGAAAGGAAACTTCTCTGGCCCTTGTCTCTATCCTGTTCGATAACCTCTCATGAATTAAGCAAAAGGCCCAAATACTGCTACTGCAGCATGCACACTGTATCTTAAATACCATACTCTGTAAGTACCTCCCAAGCAACCCCGGGTCACAGTGTAGATGAGATACTGCTACCAGAAAGGAGGGCATTCTCAACATATAAATATGTGTATATATATATACATATGGGTGGCTAGGTGGCACAGCAGATAGAGTGTGTGTATATGTATATATGTGTATGTTGACCATGGACCCAGAAGGAAATCACAGTTCTGATCATTCATTAACTAGGGGAACTTTGACCTCATTATGATTCAGAACAGAAACACTTTTCAGAAATATCTGGCCTCAGACACTCACTAGCTATGTGACCCCAGGCAAGGCAGTTAAACTGCATCCTGCCTCAGTTTCCTCAACTGAAAAATGGTGATTTTAATAGCACCTGCCTCCCTGAGTTGTTGTGAGGACCAAATGAGAAAACATTTGAAAAGCAATTAGCACAGGCCAAACACATAGCAGATGCCCAATGCATTATTTGTTTCCTTTCTTCCTTCCTTGGTGGATGGGAGTGGGATGGGGTGGGGGCGGGGAGGGTCACCAATATTCTGTTCGGGATGTGAGAAACATGATGACTTAGTAGCACTTTTTGTCTCCAATAATGCCACCTCTAGGTGGTTCAGGGAGTAAGGGCAAATCACACCATGCCCTTCAAATATCTCCCTCATTTTTATACAGATGAAATCAGTTTAAAATAAACCTTAGGCAACCTGGAAGGGTAAAATAAGTTACTAAAGGGGAACATGTAGTCCAAGGGGCTCATGGGGAGAGGGGAGGGAGGGAATTGAGGGAATTGCTATGGCCATCATTATATAGACTTACAATTCAACTCTTTTATTTTACGAATGAGGAAAATGAGACCCAAAGAAGTTGAGTGAATTGTCCTGGTCTATAGACCAGATTCACCAAAACCTAGGGATAGATTGGGATTATCTTATTTCACCATATGATTTTAAGTAAACTCCAGATAGGATACATATTTCCAATGACTAATAGCTTGGTCAACGTTAAAAAGAATCATAATGCACCTTCATAGCTCCTGTTTATAAAGTGCTATCTATTTAAGGTTTACAAACCATTTTCTTCATGACAATTCTGTGAAGGAGAGACAATGTATTAGGAAAATGAGGTTTAGTGTTGTGAGTGGCATGTCCAGGATCACAGAACTGTTAAAAATGTCAGAGTTGGAATTCGAACCCAGTCCTCCTGACTTCCAAGTCTATTACTCTTTCTATTGCAGAGCCCTATGTTCTTCTAAGTTTCAAAAACCTTTTCACCATTTCCATTTTTGAGGCCTCTAGGGCCATTCCAAGGCAAACTTTCTTAGTCAGAAACCTTTAGGATTTTCCCAGCTGATGAATGCACAAGTTATTCACTAACATTTACTGTATTTGGTAAACTTTAGCTGATCACCATATCATTCGCTTGACCCCATGGAATAAAACAGCACAGCTTACTTAATTAAGCAAGAACAAGTTAATCATCAGAAGACCAAATGAAAAGAAAGACAAAGGAAAAAAGAAGGAAAGGAAGGAAGGAAGGAAGGAAGAGAAAGACAATTTTTAAAAATCCTAGTAAGGGTTCAGACCCAAAGACCTAATGGAAAGCAGCATGTTGAAAGGCTGGACTAGTACTCAAGAAACTTAGACTTCTGTCCTTTTTATTAACAAATTGCGCAACTCGGGCCAAATTAATGAACCTCTCAGAGTTCCATCTCCCTCATCTGCAAAATTAGGATAATAATACCTGGAACAACAGCCTTTAGCACAGTGCCAGGCATATAGTAGGTACTTAATAAATACTTGTTAATTTAACTACATTATGAGGCTATAGTGTAGATCAAATGAAATAACATATATAAAGTGCTTTGAAAACTTGGAAGTGTTACAGAAATGTTCATTAATTTTTTTAATAAAATTTTGTCAATATCTTTCGTTTTTAAGTTGTCTATTGAACTCATGGAAACTCCTAGCATCTCTTCCCTTTCCTCCTCCATATAACCATCTCATGTAACAAATAATATTTTTTTAAGAAAAACGAAAAAGACAAAGATGAGAAATTTGATCGATTCCTCAGAAAAAGTCTGAAAAACATATGCAATATTCAATACCCTTGAATCTTTTGACCCTGTTAAAGACTGGGAAAAGGTTTCTTCTCAAATCTCATTTTTGAGCTATTCTTATTCTTTTTAATTCATTAATAAAATTCACTTTCAATTGTTTTGTGCTTGTTATTTGTTCCATTTACGTTGCTATAGTCATTGCATATATTGTTTTCTTGGATCTGTTCGCTTTACTCTGAAAGAGTTCATTAATTAGTCCTTAGTATTAGTTAGTTCACTATTATTAATTCTGGCTCTTTCACCAACCCAGTCAAGTTAAACCAAGTCAACAAGCATTTATTAAGCCCTTATTATGGGGTAGGGATTGTGCTAAGTGCTGGGGATACACATAGAAGAACAAAACAAAAAACAAAAACAAACCAGTTCCTACATTCTAATAGGAGAAGGGGGGAGGAAAAAGATAACTAACATAGCAACATGGTGGGAAAAGTTGTCCAGAATACCAGACGAGGATCACAAGAAAAATGAAGGAGTGAACATGACTAACCTGAGGGCCCTTCCTTAAAAATGGAGGTTCTGGAGAAATGAGGGGCTACACAGGCAGAAGTCTCTTCTATGATGAGAAGGCTGCAGGGACAAAGAATCTTCCAGGATGAGATGGCAGCTGGAATACTGTGGGAAAGGCAGCTTCCAGATTTAAAAGAATTTTGTGACATAGTGCAGAAAGAAATCTGGACAGTCAAGTTTGTGACTAGGTCAAATAGTCACCAGGTAACTTTGTCACTAGGTCATTTAGTCACAGACTAAGTGTGTGACCCTGGGCAAGGTTTTAGGTTCCCTATTGGAAGGGATCATCTAGTCTAGCTCTCTCATTTTACAGATGAAGACACTGAGGCCCAGAGAGGCTGACTGGCCCAAGGTCACATGGGTAGTAAAGTGGCAGAGTTGGCATTTGAACCAAAGACCTCTGACTACAGATTTATATTTCTTTCTACTTTGCCACAGTGACTCTGTTCTTCAGTTCCTCATCTTTAAGATGAGAATAATAGTACTTGTCCTATCTACTCCATAAAGTTGTTGAGGATAAAAGGAGATTGTACATGAAAATGTTGTAAATAGCATAAAGCCTAATGTAAATGTATTGTTATTTTGTTTATGTTCATTTGAAAAAAATCCAGCCGTCCCTTTAAAGAATTAGGTAGTCTCCCTGTTGCCCACATGGAGATCACATGGAATCCAAAGCAAAGTATTATACAGAAGTTCCGGCAGGGACAATCTTAAGAACCAAATTAACCTCCAAAGCATTCAGTGGTTTGGACAGAATTCTCTTTCCCCTTCTTCATTTGGAAAAGAAGTCAACTATGTGTCAAGCCCCAACCTGGTATTCAACTGTGGGACTAATGAAAGGCTCCTGGGAAAAAGCTTCAGGCTTCATTTGGATCCAAGCTTTTCAAATATCACAGGTATATACAGGGTAGCTCAAAAGTCTTAATGCAGTTTTAATCTATTAAAGCTTAAAATTGCACTAAGATTTTGGGGACAATCTGTATTGATGATGTCCACAGCAATGGTTATACATGGGATTTACCCGAAATAAACAAGGAGTCAGCAAAGAGCTAGCCCTGCGTTGAAATTTCCGAATTACACATACTAAACTTTTGAATTCCACATTTCTGTATTGTTCTTCCTGCCAAGCTTCTCAGCTCAATCTACATAATAGAAAAATCAAAATAAACAGAGCAGTTAGGGATAAAACAGGTCTGAGATTTAAACATAGTCCAGGTGGGATTTACAAGCCAAATTTAGATTTCATAAAAGAAAAGGGCTTTTAAAAAAGGAAACAAAGAAAAGGTGTGCATGATTTTTTTTTCTTGCTTCAAGGAAAACACAGCAGTTGGGGTCTTGCTTCCCCCTTCTACTGCAATCATTACCCATCTTTGATGCTAACCTGAACAGGTTTAAACTGACACCGCACTGAGAATTTTCAGGCCAATAAACACAAGAACCAGTGAAAGTGGTTGATGTATTTCCATAGTCTCCCTAGGAAGAGTCTCTCCAGACAACCTCTCCAACCTTGCTCTAGCAGCCTTCTTCTCCCATTGGCAATGCCTCCAGCATACCCTCACTTGCCTCTTCCTTCTGCTGATGAGTTCCTCTCTCCACTTGAGGAAACACCCACTGAGTTCCTCTCTGAACCTCCATTTGAGGAAGCAGTTATGCCAGCTGTCATCAGGGCCAGCCCATAACCAGATTCCCCATCCCAGATCACCTTTCCCCCACCTCTCCACATTTTATGTATCTTCCCCCGCTAAAATGTGAGCTCCTTGAGGAAAGGGCCATCTTTTTGCTTGTATTTATATTTCCAAAACTCGATAAAATTCCTGGCACAGAGTAAGCACTTAATAAATGCTTTATCTAAATCAATCAAAGAACAACCATTTTTAATGTATACTGTGTGCCAAAGCACTGTTTAAAAGGTTAAACATGGCAAAAATAATGAAAGATGCTTGTTTACTCATAATTGAACATTGACACCAAAAATGTATTTTTAAATTTTTTGTATATATATATATTTTGTGTGTGTATTTTTATTTTAAAATTCTAACAAGTTGGATAATAAGGAGTGATGGGAAATAAGCTTGGATAGGAAGGTGAAATGCAACAGTTTGGACAGGCCAAGTTGCAAAGGATGGGGAAAGCCTTGGATGCTAGGATAAAAAATTTGGATTTGATAAAAAAAAATTTAAATCGCTTTAACAAATGTTTATTAATTGTCTATCAACTAATCAGCCAATCAAATATTTATTAACACTTGATTATATAATAATTAAATATGCAATTATTGTGTATTAATAAAATATACAACCATTGTAGAGTAATTTTAAAATTATATATTTATTAAAATGTTATGATTTTAGATGATGCTCTTGTGTATTCCCAGGCACCAATGGAATGAAGCAGGGCTATGTGCTTGCTCCCATGCTTTTTTTAGCATGATGTTTTCAGCAATGTTTTCAGATACCTTTAATGAGGACAAAACAGCATCAAGGTCAGCTACCACACTAATGATAAATCATTTAACTTGAAAAAGCTACAAGCCAAGACTAAAGTGGAGGGAGAGTTGGTATGAGACTTTTTGTTCGCAAACAACTAGGCATTCAATGCAGCCTCTAAGACTGAGATGCAACAGAGTAAGAGTTGATTGTCTGCTGCTTGTGCTAATTTTGGCCTGACAATTAACACCAAGAAAACAGAGGTTCTCCACCAGCCAGCACCACACCATCAATATTTGGAATTATGAAATGGAGCAATTCTGAATGTTGTGGATAACTTCACTTACGATGGCAGTATACTTTCCAGGGGTATCCGAATAGATAATGAGGTTGACTCACACATTGCCAGAGCTAGTTCAGTATTTGTAAGGCTCTGAAGCAAAGTGTCGGAGAGGAGATATTAGGCTGCCTACCAAACTGAAGGTCTACCATTGCCATGACAGGAAACTGAATTGCTTCCATTTGAATTGTCTTAGGAAGATTCTGAAAATCACCTGGCAAGATAAGGCACTAGACACTGAGATCCTTTCTCCAGCTGAACTGCTGGAGTTCATTCAAATCCTCCTAATGGAGAATACAACTCTGATGGGCTAGCCATGTTGTTCCAATGCCAAACATATATTTGCCTAAAAGACTGTTTTACAGAGAACTCACACAAGGCCAGTGCTCACAAGGAGGTCAAAAGAAGCAATACAAGGTCACTCTCAAGGTCTCTCTGAAGAACTTTGGAATTCATTGTGAGACATGGGAGACATTGGCACAGGATTGCCCACTCCATGATGTACCTGCATCAAAGAAGGCGCTGTGCTCTATGAGCAAAGTAGAATTGCAATAGCTCAAAAGAAATGAGAGCTGTGCAAATTTAGAGACATCTATCTCCACTCCAAATATTCACACAGTCTATTTGTGCCCAACATTTGGTGGTGCTTCCAAGCCTATTTTGATCTGGTCAGCCACAGTCAGAAACACTATACATTGACCCCCACATAATGATCTCATTTTGGTCCTTTTTGATTATGAACGACAACTATTGTTAAAGTTTTTTATTATTAAGCTATTAAAGATTGTAATTATTTATTTGTTAATTTATTAATTTAATAATACTAATGTATTAATTATATTCCAGACACTGTGCTGAGTACAGAGTATATAGGTACAAAAGAATGAGGCAATTCATACTTATCTGGAGTTTACATCCTAATGGGGGAAACAACAAGTACTTGTATAAATATAGTCACATAAACGTAATGTGAATAAATACAAATTATACAAAGAGTCAAACACAAGGTAGTTTGGGAGAAAGGGCAGATTGGAAAAGCTTTCTTGCTAAAGGTGGTGCTTGAATTGTGTCTTAAAGGAAGAGATGGTCTCTGGATCATAGGCATGCAGGATGGCCGTGGCAAAGGCATTAACTTACGAGATGATGGGATGTATTCGAGAAAAAAGAGAATAGGGACCACTGCATTAGGCACTCCTCAGGAAGTTTACTGTTTAGTAGGAGGATATGACAGGTATCCAAATAAGTATACTACAAAGTCACATGGGATAATTACATAAGAGAGGAGCAAGGAAAGAGATACAAGAAGAGGAAGATTCATGGAGGAGATGGTATCGGAAGGAGTCCCAGTGGGATCTTAAGGGGAATTACAAGAAGTCTACCCAAGGAAGGTGAAACTGGCAAGTCAATGAAGGCAAAATGGGAGACTTGAGGAAGCACCTAAAAAAACCTAAATCTGTGCAAGTGGCCAATTGAGAGCAATTTAAACACACAGATTGAATTATATAGCATAATACATGTATGATCCTAAACAACAACAAAAATACCCCAAACCTAGATACTGAAGCACATATATAATCAAAACCATTTTGTTCATGCCAATGACTATGAGGAAAGTAATAGTAATGTATAAACACCTACGACGGGCTCATTGCCCGGTTGTTTAACCTTCAGTACCTGAGAGGCTTTTGACAGGGACAGTAGGATCTAGTGGAAAGAATGATGGATTCCTGAGACTAAACCCTGGAGACTAGAACTCTGCCTTTGTCACTTGCTGCACAGAATGACCTTATAAACCACTTAACCTTTCTTGACTTTATGACCTTCCAGCTACTAGAAAACCCTAATCTTCACCCGGTAGCAACTGAACAATGGAGATTTATAATGTAAATAATGGAATGTTCACTCTCATCCAACAAATTTGCCTGAAAACAGATTTACTTCTCATTCACCACACCCCCAAACTCCAAGATATATAGAGATATATAGCTATAGATATGTGTGTATATATGTGTGTATATATATGTATGTATATGCATGTGAGTATATATATGTGTACATTGTATGTGTGTACACACACACACACATATATATTTGATAAAAGTCTTAGTGCAGTTTTAAACTCTAATAGCTTTAAAATGCACTAAGGCTTTTGGGACACCCTGTTATAAAAATTGCTTGCTTGAGAAATTAGGAAGGAAAAAAATGAATTCTGTTCATCTATAACTGGCTACTGATTCACTTGCTCCTTGGAAGGTTGTGCTTATTCAATCAGATTCCACTCTGTTGGCAAGATCAAGAACATGACTCTTTGTGCAGATGACACTGCGTGGATAAGTGGGTCATTGAAGCTGAGTAAATTGAAGGACTGGTGAATTAGGGTATATGAAGGAATATCAATATGTATGTTGATATTTGGTTAGTATGAGATCAAGAGTTAGGGTAGAAAGGGAAACTGAGAGTCAGATATTGAACTTACTGAGAAATGAAGGAAGATACCCTGGGTGGGAGGAGCAGTAGATAATGACCTGGGCAGGGTGATAAATTTGAAGAACTTGAACCTGAAAGGAAGAGAAGCTACTGAGTAATGATAATAGAGGGATGTGAGGAGCAGGGAGCATTTTGGCTTCTTGACAAGGGCAGCAGAGTCATCAGAAGGAAATAAAGCTTCACTGAATGCCAGAAGATGGGATTGAAGGAATGAGAAAGGGAGAGGTTAAAGATGAAGGGGAGTTTGATAATTATGGGGTAGGCATGCCAGAGGGCACAGTGGAAAGGGCAGGCAAATCTGGAGAAGGACATTGTTGGGAGTAGTGGGGTGATGGATAGGAGTGGATAGGAATAAGAGAATGCGCAGTCAGGAATGGAGAATGGGGTCTGTACATCAGCAGTCAGAGTTTCAAAAATCACTGGGATAGAGAGAGTATGAGACAGGAAGATGCTAACCATTGAGAAAATGAGTCCAGGCAGAATATCTGTATTCAGAGAGAGGTTCTATTTAGGGAGGCAAATGATCAAACTGCTCAAGATCATTCCTTGAGGTCTAACCTCATGGTATGTGGTGAGGTTGCCTCCTATGAAGCTTCAAGAAGTCTGACTCACAGCAGTAAAGAGCAAGAGGAAGTATGACAGTCCAATCGGTAGACGGTGGTGCTTTGCCTTTGCTGGAGAAGGCCCTGAACAGTAGGTCTTGTGCCTACGTAGGTAAGCACTCAAGAAGGAGTAGCTAGGAGGTAGTGGAATCTAGGAAGGAGGTGGCACTGGAGATAAGTCAGTCACTGGAGAAGTTCCTGGGGCAGGCCCAAAAGACAGGCTGGGCCGGGTGCTAGAGATGACTCTGCCTAAGTAAATGAATAGAATGATACATTTCTAGTACTGAGGGTTTGGCCTTCATGTAATTTTGAAAATATTACATTGAGTGTATTTCTAATATATCTCATAAAAATAAGAAATATTAATGAAAAATATATTTTAAAACAGGGGTTTTAACCATTTTTATGTCATCGACCCTTTGGAAGTCTAGTGAAGCCTGGCAACCTCCTCTCAGAATGTTTTTAAATGCAAAAAGTAAAATACACCAGATTAAGAAGGAAACCAATTATATTGAAATTTAGTTTTAAATATATCTTTTAAAACAAGTTAAGACCCCCAGGTTAAGATCCCCTGCTTCAGATAAAAAAAAGAAACTTATCTTCTCTCTTAACCACTTCATAGATCTGCCTTTCACCTCTGGATCCCTTGCCTTTGATGGTAGTATTGATAAAAAAAAAAAAAACTTTTATGCATGTTTAATCATCTTACATGCAGCTGCATGGCACCTTTTTTTTTTTACATGCACTGTCACCTTGAAGAAGGAGTTCCCAAAGAACATAGAGTAGGTTGGGTATGTGTTTATTAATGTGCCTAACAAAATATGGCTACCTAATAGATGCTAGCACACCAATGTCAAATTGTATTTTAACAGCCAAATAATAAAGATAGCCTTTTAATACAGTTCCAAAGAAGGTCTAAGTGGGCCACTAAATACTCTGAAAACTCATCCCCAGAATGTATATATTCCTTCACAAAGTGGCCAAGAGGGCCTTGAACTCTGGCCCTTCATGACTTTACCCTCCCATTCTGAAGGATTTTGTTGAGTCATCTGGGAGATTTTGATCACGGAAAGTCCAGGAAAAAGTGCTTTGACCTCAATTATCTGGTCATTTCTGTTGGCCAAAATCCAGTTCCCAGACAACATATAAACCATGTCATTCTTCATGCAAGGAGGTGTCACAGCTCATCTGACTAGGGCATGGCTTCTGGTCTTCAGTTGATTTTCTAGTGATGGTGAGGGATTTGAACTAATAGGAACTATATTATAGTCCTGCTTATTACTGATAAAGACTACAGTCACAGATAAGGAAGCCAAATTTTTTCTCTCATTGGCATTAAGACCTTGAACTCTATCTAATTAACATGATGTTCTAACCACTAGAAGTGGCCTTGGAATCAGAAAGCCCTTGGTTCAAGTTTTGCCTCTGACAGATGCAGGTTGTGTGACCCTAGGCAAATCACTTAACCCATTAATGTCTCAGGTAACTCTCTATAGGATCCTTAACCTGGGGTCCATAAACTTGCTTTTTAAAAATATTTTTGATAACTGTATTTTAATTTAATTCTTTTCTGTTATAATCCTATACATGTTATTTTAGGCATTTAAAAATATTATTCTAAGAAGATGTCCAAAGACATCATCAGCCTGACAAAGGGGTCCATGACACACACAAAAGGAGTGGCCTAAGATAACAGTTTTCCTAGGTGGCTCAGTGGATAGAACTCCAGGGCTAGAGCCAGGAAACTGAGTTTATATATCACCTCTGATGCTTACTAGCTGTGTGACCCTGGGCAAGTCATTTAACTTCTGTTTGCCTCAGTTTCCTCATCTATAAAATGGAAATAACAGCACCTAACTCCCAGGATTGTTGTGAATCTCAAAAAAGATACTTGTGAAGTGCTTAGCACAGTACCTAGCACATAGTAGGCATTATATAAACGGTCATGTGAGTTTAAGCTTTAAAAGTTTAAAACTGTACTAGGCCTTTTTTTTTTTGGAACACCCCATATAATAGATGGAATCCCCCACTAAATTTCTACTCCCATGTTTCAGCATAGCTAGAGTCCTCCAAAGCCATTCTGGTGGAGTAGCAGCTCTGGCAGGTCCTAGGAAGCTGGAAATGTCCTAATCCTGGGGCTAGGAACCGACTGTATGCAGTGGTGTATTGGAGCCAGCTCTAACCAGCTTGACAAGTTAGTGTTAAAGTTTCGGTATAAGCATCTGCACCTCGGAAATCTTTAATTAGTACAAAGCAGGGCTTGGCTTATTATTGTGATTATCTAGATTTAAGAAACTGAGTAATGTAGATAAAACTTAAAAGTGTGTGCGTGTGTGTGTGTGTGTGTGTATTTTTCCCCCAGAGAGCCTGGTTACTAATTATTTACCAGCACAGCCCTATATTGATCTTTAAACATTGCTTGAGCTTATCAGGCGTGCCACAGAAGGTGCAGGGAATAGTCTTCATCAGGTGTGGAGACTGTAGATGATGATGGTGATTGATGATGATGACGACGATAGCCATAATGACAACTGCCCTTCAGATAGAGTTTAGAGTTTACAATGATCTCATTTGAATCTCATAACACCCATGACTGTATATCTGTCATCTGGGAAGTTAAGGATAGTTCATTTCTATTTAGTTAAGGATAGGCTTATTGCCAGAGGATGTTCTATTCTTCCAGGTCATGCCATAGCTCCAATTAACCTTTCCAGTTTTATTACCAATTACTTCCCTCCACAAACTTTATGGTCCAGCCAAACTAACCTTCTTATTTTCCCTCCAACTCAGCCCTTCACCTCCCATCTCCAAGCCTTTGACTGTTTAGAATTCATGCCTCCCCTCCTCTGTCTCTAAAAAACTCCTTCTTTCCTTCAAGCCTCACCTCAAGCATCACCCTCTGCATGAATCTTTTTCCAACACACCCACTTGTCAGTTTCTCTACCCCACTACCATCACCTTGTTTCTATTTTGTATGCATTTTAAACACAGCTATATGTATTTGTTTCCCTTCTCCTCCCTGTAGAGTGTAAGTTTCTTGAAGGTAGGAACTGGTTTGTTTTTGTCTTTCTGTCTCCAGCACCTAACACAAGGTCTGGCACATACTAGACATTCAATAATCCTCAATGACTGATCAATTGACCAGAATACATCAAAAGTACTGTTTTCAGTTTTGGGTACTGTGTTTTAGAATGGAGATAGCCCAGAGAAGGGCAACCAGAATGCGGAATGGCCTCAAATTCATGCTATGTGAAGTTTGGTTGAAGGAATTGAAAATGTTTACCTGGAGGAAAGCACACTTAGGAAAAAAGATCTAGGGAGGAAGATAGTCTTCAAGTATCTGCAAATCCATCACCTCAAAGAGGAATCAACATTGTTGTCCTTGGCCTCAGAAAGTAAACTAGGAACTTTGGGCAGAAGCTGCAGAGAGGCAAATTTAGGCTTGATAGAAGAAAAAATTTCCTTCACAATTTGCACTATCTTAAAGTGAAATGGGCTGCTGCAAGGGTAGTGGGTGCCCTTTCATTCTGAGCAAAGTGAAGTCTTTGAGCAAAGACTGCACAACTATTTAACCTGGATGTTGGGAAGAGGATTGTCATGGGTTGCACTGGATGGCCTTTGGGTTTCCTTCCAATTCTGAAATTCTGTAACTCTGGCTAAAAGGTGATTCATTTTTTATCCACACTAACTCTGACTGACATCTTCCAAGTAATAGAGGGGTCGTCATTTCAAGTCAATAAGCATGTATTGAGTGCCCATTATGTGCCAGGGCTAGGGATGCAAAGAAAGATAAAAACGGTCCCTGCCCCCAAGAAGTTCACAGTCTAATGAGGGGACAACCAGCAAACAATTACATATGAACAAGACATATGCAACTTAAATTAAAGATAATATAGGGAAGACAAGAACATTAAAGAGGACAGGGGAAGTCTCATAGAAGGTGGGATTTTAACCAAGAGATGAAGGAAGCCAGCAAAGCCAGGGAGGCAGAAACAAAGAGGGGTCTGTTTCAGGCAGGGGAACAGGCAGTGAAAGTACACTAAAAGATGTTCCAGGAACAGCAAGGAGGCCAGTGATCTGCAGGGTGAAGTGTCCATACAGGCACAGTTACTTGAACTTTTGCATCCTTGAAGTACTGAGGCCAAGGGAGAGTCCAACCTAAAATTTAATCATCTGTATAATTTTTCCTGATCACTATAACCCACACTAATCTCCCCTTTGCTGAACTCTTGGAGCCTTACTCATTTTGACATTTATTTGTAGTTGCTATCAAAGCTGAATCAGGTTCAGTCCATTAGGAAGGACAGGGCTGCAGGATCCCTTAGGGACTCATCCAAAAGTTACCAAGGGCAGGAAGCTGGAGGTTTCAGTGGTCTCTAATTATGCTTCTGAGATGTAGTCAGATATAGCTGAGGGCAACCAGATGGCATGGTGGGTCAAGTGCCAGGCTCAGAGTCAGGTAGACCTACATTCATATTAGGCATTTAATAGCTGTGTAATCATGGATAATTAACTTAATATCGCTCAGTTTCTTCATTTGGAAAATGAAAATAATAATTATGATACCTACCTCCAAGGACTTTTGTGAGGATCAAATGAGAGACAGGGTATGTAAAGTGCTTTGCAAGGTGGGGAGGAAGGGTAGAGTAAATTTGGAATCAGAATCCTGTGTTCAAATTTTCAACTCTGCTACTAGATTGCTGTTACCTTAGACAAGTTACTTAATTTCTCTGTGCATCAGTTTTATCTGTGAAATGAGGGGTTTGAAGGAGACTTTGATCATATGACCATAGTAAGCTATCTTCTTTTGCTTATGTTGCTTCTGTTGATCACCCTTTTCTCACTACATCCCCTTCTCAGATCTGTTCCTGAGGTTGGTGAACTTTGGACCATCATGTTCCCTTCCTCAGGTCTTATCTCTTTAGTACCTGGCTGCTCTGACTCTGCCTTGTACCTGCATCTGGTCTTTAGCCCCTCCCCCTACCCATGATAAAAATAATATGCTAAAAGATGCTGGTGGCAGGGCTTTCAGTTTACAGTTCCCTGCTGCCCCTGAATGATCTTCCTTACTCACGCTACCCCAGATAGTTCCTTGATAATATATACCTCCTCATCATGAATGAGTGAATGAAAAAGTATCTATTAAACATTTACTATGTGTCAAGCATTTTGTTAAACCTTAGAATATTTTTTTAAAAAGTCTCTGCCCTCTAGGAATTTACATTTTAATTGGGAAATGGTACATATAGGAGACCAATGACTAGGAAATGATCTTTTGGGGGGAAGTTGCAGGGATGGTGGATGGAGCCTTAGGGGAGTCTGGGGGTAGCAGTGGACAAAAAGAAGGTACATGCTGACTCATGAGAAGATGGCCAGGAATTAAGTGGAACATGGCTAGAGCCACCTCTAGATACAATGAGACACAGTATGGCACTCACCAATGCGGGAGCGGAGGTGGGTAGGATATTAAAGACCATGATCTCTGAGGGGGCCTTGTTACCTAGCCTCTGTGTGTGTGTGTGTGTATGCACGCGTGTGTGCATGTGTCATGTGCCTGTGTATGTGTGTGTGTGTGTATGTATGTATGTATGTGAGTATGCAATCTCTTTAATTGAGGGTTCTGGAGGGAATCAACCATTCTTAGCTTTTTGCCTGGGGTGGGGGTGGGGGGAGCAGCCGGGGAGGCGGGGAGCGGGTATGGCACCTAGGATAACAAAGACAGTGGTAAGGGTTAATAGGGTTGACTGATTAGAGTGAGCATTAATAATAAATATAAATAAATAATAAATAAAATTAATGAAAATAAATAAAAATAAATGAGTGAGGTTAATTAATCCTCTTTAGACACATGTCTGATCATGTCATTTTCTTAGAACCATCCAGTGGCCCCCTATTGCAAACTGAATCAAATCTAAACTCTTTAGCCCTCTATAATCAGAGTTTTCTTCTCATCTTTCCACTCCTTTTCACATCACTACACCCCAGCCAATTTGGGCTACTCACTACCCCTTGTGTTTTTTCACCATTCTGTACACCCAGAATGCCATCCTGATGATCTTAAGCTTTAGAAATACTATCTTATCCTTCAAAATTAATGCTACCTCCTCGAAGAAGCCTTCCTTGTTTCCCTTAGTCAAAAATGATTTTTCTGTTCTTGAAATGGCATAATAATTTGTACTTCTGTTATACTTCTGCATTATAGTTATTGTATAATATTTTATATTTGCATATATACTTCCCTCTCTGCTACATTGTAAGATTCGTGAGAGCCACAGCCATGTGGGGGTTTTTTTGTTTTGTTTTGTTTTTTATCTCTAGCTATCAAGTAAATTTGATCCTTTCAACACCATGGTCCTTCAGGGGTCCCATGCTGTGAAAAACAAGTTGTAAACACAATTGGAATGTCTCAAAGGACAATGAAAGCTGTGAAAACATGAGCCACTTCATGGGACATGCCAAGCTACACCAAGACTATAAGCTGGTAGGAACTTTGCAGAGAATGAAAACTGAGTCTGTGTTTTGTTTGGACCATACACTGGTGGTTTCATGGGTTTAACTCCCTCTACCAATGAAGGCTGGCACCCATTCCAGCTCCACATAGTAGTCTTAGAGAGTTTACTGGGGCACTGGGAAGTTTAGTGCCATACTTAGGGTCACACAACAAAGTATGAGTCAGAGGTAGGGCTTGAACCCAGGTCTACCTGACATTGAAGCTCTCAACCCACTATACCATACTCCCTTTTGATTTTGTGTTAATGAATCAATTAATTGTAATAACAGGGTTTTTTTTAATCTGGTTTTCCATTATTGAATCAAACAGGACTGTAGAATTTTCATTAAGAATGTATGACAATCAGCACACATGATCATGCATGTCCATGTCAGGATCCTGGAGAAAGTTACCAAGGTATTATGAGTCAAAGAGAAATGGTTCCAGAGAAAAGGAGAGAACTACAAATTACCAAGACCGAGGCATCATGAGGTTAGAACAGGCTGATAAGCCAAGCAGATGCAGGGAACTAAGCTGAGGCTAAGTGTATTCACACTGGGGCAGCAAACTACTAAGAAGACTATGAGACAACATATAGCAGAATGAACTTTTTCCACTCTGGTTATGGCAGGACAGTCTAAATAAAGACCCAAGGGAATGACCACCCTGGAGGCATCCTACAGAAACACTTCTCAATGATGCTGGATCAGGCTTGTCTCCTTCTCCTATAGTTCACCAACTAATAATGTCTGCTAGCTGTGTATGGTGTATGAATGTATGGAGGCAAAGATAGTAATAAGTCAGTATCTCAACTCTAAGTATTTTACCTCCATTCCTCATCTGCTCCTCTCTATAATCCTTAAGCAGTTATTATCCTCATTTTACAGATGAGCAGGGAAGACAGCTGGGTGTAGTGAAAGGCCACTGGATTTTGGGTTGGGAAGAACCTGGGTTCCAGTCTTCCTTCCTCTATAAAATGGGAACAGTGATGCCTGTAGGACTGACCTTACAGGGTTATTGTGAAACTCAAATAAGATGATGATGTATGTAAAGCACTTTGAAAAACTTTAAATGCTTTAAAAAAAATCATCTATTATTAAGGTGAAAATGAGACCCAGAGAAAATAAGTGATTCATCCAAGGTCACACAATCAATGAGGGACAGAGTCAGCATTCCATCTGAGGTCTTTGGGTTCCAAGTCCAGGGCGCCCTAATTTTTTTACAGTGTCTATAAAAGTTCTATTTTAAAAATAAATTTTAAATAGTATCTTCTGTTTTTACATTGCCTAAATTTCCCCTTGCATTTTGACCCTTCCTTCCCCCTCCTAGAAAGTGATTCAATATAAGAGATAAATTTTAAAGTGATCTATTGATGCTTTTGTTTAATATCCATGTGACTTCCCAATGATCACTATCCTTTCCTTCCCACTCCTCCATCCCTTGAATTCTCCTTTGCAACAAAGGAGTATAATTAAGGAAAACAAACCAACATGCTGGCCTTGTCTAACAACATAGATATCATTCCATACCTGTAGTCTTTCACTTCTCTGCTAAGAGGAGAGTAGTATGTTTTGCCATCAGCCCTCTGAAGTCAAGATTGGAGACTGCACAGATCAGAGTTCTCAAGTCTTTCAATGCTGTTTTCCTTTCAAAATTAGGGTATAAACTATTCCCCTAGTTATACCCTATATAGTCATACCCTATGGTATAAACTATTCACTGTGCTTTGCACCAATTCTTAAAAGTCTACTGGAGTTTCTTGGAATTCTTCACAGTCATTGGGTTTTATGGCACAGCAATATTCTATTATATTCACATGTTACAAAATTGTTCAGTTGTTTTCCAACTGATGGGCAATTACTTTGCAGAGATGCCTTTTTAGTGCTTTGGGGGAGAGAAAGGAACAGAAAAAGCTTGAGAAAGAAAGGGAAAGCATGAGATAGAGAGAGGAAGACTATGTTAGGGTAAACAAAGCTTTGTGATTAATAACTCTTCGGAAAACCAGAATTTTGTATATTTGACAGTATTGCTTATATAGTGTTAATTGCAAGGGAATATAGAAAACGAAGGTAGGGGAGAGAATTTCCAGAATGAAGCTCATGGTGCCCATTGTCTTTATGGAGTTGAGCAAAAGATGTCTGATTTAATTGACTAAGGATCACTTTGAAAAAGGATTATTCCTGGAAAGTCAGATGAAGCCGTTGGCATTACAGAGCCTTATGTTGTCTGAGTGATGCTTTAGATTAAATATTGCTCCTGGCATCCAAAGATTTGAGAGGCCCTGTTTTAATAAAGTTAAAATATTTACAAAATGGTCTTTGCTGAGTCCCAAGGATACTGGAAAAATGAAGAAAATAATACTATAGGGCTGGGACATAAGAAGCCTCCTTCATATATTAGAGCTGTGGAAACTAGGTTGTATCCATCCCAGGCTTATATCAATGGAGATCAAAGATAAATTGAGATGTCCTTGTGAACTCTATCAAGCAAAATAAAAGGCAAGGCCTGCTATGCTAATTGGATTGCTTTGGGAAGCAGCCAGATCTTTCTTTAAGAAAAGAGATACCTTAAAAGAGGAGCTGGATCTAGCCAGAGTGTAGGATGCAGAATTAATTGCTAAGCTAGCTGATGCTGAAACATCCTGCCAATTGGTAAAGAGAAACCTCCATGAAACTAGGTCCCCTTTATTCAAGGCTCAGGGGAGTAGAAAAAACAAAAAGGCTGATTTAGCATATGACTACCTGACTAAGGGTAAGTTGGCCAGGCAAGGGATGGGTCTGCTGGTGTATTACTTCAGGTATTGGAAAACAAAAACATAAGGATGAAATAGCTACTTCACAGGTACAAAAATGTAAGATTTAAAAGAGGTGATACATGCAAAGCACCTCGAAAACTTTAAAACACTAGAGACGTGCAAGTTGTAATTATTATTATGTTAAAATTTTTTATTTTATTATAAATATACAATGTATTATTTGTTGTTATGTTGCTATAACATATCATTAAATAATTTATCTACATAGTGCATATAAATATTTTATAAATATTATTTTATATTATATTATGATATCATCTATTATTTATAAATAATATAAACATTATTTATTGTTAAAAGATTTTCACCAAACTGTAGAGTGTTCTGACTTACACAAGTACAAGTTATATATTGTTCCATAAGAAGTGATGAGCGGGAGGACTTCAGAAAAACCTGGAAAGACTTACATGAACTAATGCTGAGTGAAGTAAGTAGAACCAGGAGAATGTTGTACCCAGTAACAGCAACATTGTGCGATGACTAACTTTGATAGACTTAACTTTTCTCAGCAATGCAAAGATCTAAGAAGAAGAAAAACAAGTACAAGTTATAGCCTCATGTTGGGAGGAATGTTCTTTTGATAAGGATAGCAATAAAGACCATTAAGATGATTGGACATTCCAGTCTTTTGAAATTTGAGATTTTGATAGAGCTATATGGAATGGGGAATGAGTCAGCAAGCCCTTGCCAATTGATAGATAAGCATTTATTAAGTGCCTAATTTGTTCCCTCTGGTTACCATTTTTATTGCATTATGGTTTGTAAAGGATATCTTTACTACTTTTGCCTTTCTACATCTGTTTGCAATATCTCTGTGCCCTGATACATGGTCACTTTTTGTAAATGTTCCATGTCATGGTGAGAAGTATACACATATACAGACAGAAATATATACACATATTTTCCTCAATCATCCCATTTAGGAGACATCTTAAGTCTTTTAGTTCTAGTTTCTCCAGAAATTTGATTCTTTATTTTCCTTTTTGTTTATTTTTCTGTTAGTCATGTTCAAAACTAAGAGAGGACATTGAAATTTCCTGCCAGTATTGTGTTATTGTCTATGTCTTCTTGTGGTTCAGTTAGTTTTTCTTTTATGAATTTAGATAAGGCATTTAGAACATATAAGTTTAACATTGATGTTGCTTTGTTGTCTATGGCTCCTTTTAGCATAATGAAATTTCCTTATTTAATCTCTTTTCATGTTGTA
Organism: Trichosurus vulpecula; assembly: GCF_011100635.1. NCBI lineage: Eukaryota > Metazoa > Chordata > Mammalia > Diprotodontia > Phalangeridae > Trichosurus > Trichosurus vulpecula. Next base: position 325,925,168 of record NC_050575.1, read on the forward strand.
AATATTTATTTTTGTTTTTTCTGATAGAATGATTACAACTCTTACTTTTTTGGATTCATCTGATATGTAGTAATTTTTTCCCCAGGCCCACATTTTATTCTGTGTATGTCTTTGTTTGTTATTCATATAATATAAACAATATAGACAATATATAAACAATAGATATGGAGTTTTGTTTTGTCATACAATCATTACTCTTTTTCTTTTTATTGGATTGTGTAATCCATTAACATTTAAAGTTATTTTCCTCCATTAACCTCTGATTGATTTTTTTCAAAATTATGCCTTTTTCCCTTCATCAATAAATATAATATTTTTTCTCTTTAGTTATTTTAGATTAATTTACTTTAAAGGAACCATATTTCCATGGGCTATCTTCCGTGCACCCCTTCCCCATTCAGTACTCTTTCCCCTAGTTTTAGAGTTTTATTTAACTAATTAGTTCCTTTTTCTTCCTCCTTTTTATCTAGTTATTTACTTTTTCTTCTTTTTTCTTTCTCAGTTAATTAGTCAAGTAAAACCCCCCTTCCTTTCTTCTCTTTTGACTTGTTTTGTTAGTAGTTTTAAGCATTTCCATTTCTATACCTTTTTTTTTTCTAAAAATGACTTCTTTCTCTACTCCTTTCATTATTTATCTTCCCTGTCTATTCTAGACTTTTCATTTTTTGATTCCTGGTTTTTATATTTACTTAGTATTTCTTTAGTCTCTGTGCTCCTCACAGGATTAAAACTTCTAAGGCACTTATTTTGAGTTTCCTCTTCTAAACTGTTTCTATGCTATCTTGTGGCTCTTGTCTCCAGCCCTCTATTTTTCTTTCTGTTGTGCTTCACTCTTAGAATTGCCAACTCCTGTACATCATAGAGAAAATATTTTCCCATAGTTGAAATTTTCCTATGCCCCTGATTGTGCAGTTTATTATTTAACTTTGCCCTTCCTGTGGTCATTTCTTCCCATTTACTCTCGTCTCCAGGCCCATGTCTTCCCCATCTTCTGGGTGTCAGCTGCCCTAAGGAACTTTGATTCCCATTCTCTTGGTTCAGAATGAGAGTTCTCTCTAAGCAGCAAATTCCTATAAATTATACCCATTGTAACAACCCCATCTCCCATTACATGATCTCTCTTTCCTCATGGGAGCACTCATTAGTGGGACTTCCTCCTACCACTTAGACAAGATTTCCTCCTTTATTTTCCTCTGTTTAGATCTATTCTTTTGGCTTCCTTGTCCCTTCTCCTTTAGGTCATCTTCTTCCTTAAAGACTACAGGAGAGTGTTTTCCCTTCGTTGCTAACGTTTGAATTCATTAAGATACATTACATAACCTCCTCTATTTTCTTCCCCCACACTCCCCTTTTATGCACCCTCCTCTCTTATTCCTCCACAAAGATGTTTATTCACCTGTAGGCAGAGATTTAGCACATGTCTCAGACCTGTTTTTCCACCAGCAATTCTATTGAACTTCTGCTTTCACCCTTGTCTCCTTGTGTACTTTTAGAAAGGAACCTCTTAATGGTCTCTCTATTGTTATTTTCTTATTGTTGTCCTTGCTTGCTGTATTTGTCTTTCTTGTATATCTCTTGTCTGAAATGTTTGCAAAGCAAATAATCTTTTTATTAATTAACTAATTAATTAATTTTAGTTTACAATACTCAGTTCCACAAGTTTTTGAGTTTCAAATTTTCCCTCCCTCCCTCTCTCCCCCACTCCCCCCAAAGCAAATAATTTGTTCAAGACTGCTTTTATTACTAGAAATGCTTTGAATGCCTCTTTTTATTGAACATTTATCTTTTTCTAATTGATGGTTAGGTGCAAATTTATAGGATATTTCACCTTGGGTTGCAGCATCTTGAGTACCTTTGCTCTTTGGAACACACTATTCCATTCTGCTCTACAGTTTCTGTTGGGTACAGGTTAATAATGTGTTATTTAAATCATCTTTTCTTTGTATTTGAAAGTCCTTCTCCTTATCATTTGCAGAATTCATTTTTTTCATTGGAATTGTTAAATTTAACCACTATGTATGGAATTTCAATTCAATTCAATAAACATTTATTAAGCACCTATTATGTGCCAGGCACATAGGAGGCAGGTAGGTGGCTCAATGGATAGAGCACTGGGCCTAAAGTCAGGAAGACCAGAATTCAAATCTGGCCTCAGACACTTACTAGCTGTGGTACCCTGGGCAAGTCACTTAACCTCCATTTACCTTAATCCAGTGGAGAAGGAAATGACAAAACCACTCCAGTGTTTTTGCCAAGAAAATGTCATGGTCATTATGGTCCATGTGGTCATGAAGAATCAGACACAACTAAACAACAACAATGTGCCAGGCACTGTACTAAGTACTAGGAATACAAATAAGAAAGAGAAAGATAGTCCTAACCCTTGAGGAGCTTATAGTCTAATGGGGGAAGAAAACATACAAGAGGAAGCTAGAGAGCAGTGGTGGGGGTCTGGGGAGGTACGGAAGCCAGGGGTTATCTTGTTCTGTGGAGTTGAAACCAAGCAGAATGGAAAATGGAGATTGATCCTGCCTTCTATAAAACTTTTAGAAGAATTTATTGTTCCATCCTCTAGCCTTCCAGTTAGAGGGGAGAGAAGGCTAAGGCACTTGGGAAGGTAATGAATATCCATACCATTTATGGTATAATGAGGAAATTTCAAGTAATTTTGTAGCATAGGGCTTTTTTTTTTCCTGGAGGCTATATCTGAATTCATTTGATTTGTACTTTGTTTTCTGTGTTCTGAAGTTCTGGGCATTTTTCTTGTGTTATTTCTTGCATTATTATGTTCAGGTTTTGTTTTTTTTTTTGACTTGTCACGGTCTTCTGGGAGACCAATAATGTATCTTGTCTTAAAGATCAATATGTTTTCACTTGTATGGAGATCATCTTTTCTTTTAACTATTGCTTTTTGTTTCTCTTCTTCCAGTCTTTCACTTCTGCATTTTTGCATCCCTAATCAATTATTCTCCCTTTTGTTTCTTTGGTGATACATGCCACCATGGATTTAAACTCTTCTACTATGCCAATAATTCCTGCTGTGCAGGAGATAAATTCTACGTTCACAATTCTTATTTCTCTTAAATCATTAAGGAGCATGCTGCTGTGGTTCCATGTTTTTTGGGAATTCACAGGGTCCTCTGTAGATTTTCCTTTGTCTTGCAATACTTATTCACAGATGTCTAGAATCACTTAGCTGATCTGGAAGTCATATTTCTTTCTGTTATCAATTTCTTTGCTGCTGGTTCAGGCCTTTGCTCAAAGTCTTTAACTGAGCTTTCTTCCTCCTGAGATCTTTTGTAATTTTTTTTTCCTTGTATTCCCCTATTTCTCACTTTCTGACTCCTTCCCTGGGTTCTGAATCTCAAAGCTATCTCAGTTTCCTTTCACTCCTTTCAGTCTCTATTCCACCCCACCTCCCACCAGAAGTGACTTCTGGGGCAACAGAACTGCTCCCACCTGGATGGTAAGTTCCTTTCCTCAGGCTTAGTGGAATGACACACAGTCATAAATATTTCCTGCCCCAGTTCCCTCTGTTCCTCCATTCTCTGGTTAAGCTCTGTTGTGTTCCAGCGTACTGCCACACTGCTGTCCCAGCCAGGACAGTCTTCTACCTTTTGCTTTTCCTCAGCAAGGAGGGTGGGAGTAGAATTGAGTTCTGTTACAAGCCTGTGTGTCAGTACAAGTAAAAAAGGACTATTTACCTCCCTTCTTGGAAATTATGCCCCTCTTAATGCCATTTAGCTAATACATCACACTCTGATTCATATTGAGCTTAATAAGATGTTGGTTGAGTTGGATTGGTTGAATTGAAGATGATGAATTCTATTTTCAACATGTTGGAAAGATCTTGACAAGCTAGAACACTGGGGTGAATTTAGTAAAACGAAATTCAACAGAGATAAATGTGAAGTCTTTCACTTAGGTAAAAAATATCAACTTCACAAGTATAAGATGGGGAAGATATGGCTAGATAGTAGTTGTTTTGAGAGGGATCTGGGGGTCTTGGTGGATTGCAAGCACTGTGCTAGACACTAGTAGAGATACAAAGCTTAGGTTAGATAGGATCCATGCTCTCTTGGGTCTTGTAGTCTAGTTGGAAGATATGGTAAATGCACAATTAACTATAAGGTAGAATAAAACAAAGTATAGCAGAGAGAGAAGCCCTAGAGAAGGTTCAAGATGAGAAAATGGCATCGGCATTGATAAAGGGTGGGAAGGGCTTTCTGAAGATGTCTTTTCAGTTTGACTTGAAAGGAAATGTAGGATTCAATAAGCAGAGAACGGTTCAGGGAGGACGTTCCAGGCACAGGGAATAGGTTACAATGGCACTGAGATAATAATAATAGAAGCTAACATTTACATGGTACTTTAAAATATTTCAAGTTACTATCATACAGTATTTCATTTGAGATGGGTTATATGTGTACAGAATGTTAAGAAGTGCCATTTGACTAGAACTTAGAGAATATAGGAGGAAGTAATAAGAAATAAAGGTAAAGGTACAGCATAATGCCAGATCCTTGAGGACCTTCAATTCTATGGAATGGACTTTGAGCTTTACTTAATAATAATAATAATAGCCAACACATATATGCCTACTATGTGTCAGGCACTGTGCTAAGTACTTTAGAATAATTTTCTCATTTTTATCCTCACAACAACCCTGGGACTTAAGTGCTATTATTATACTCATTTTATAGAAAAGGAAACTGAGGCAAATGGAGGTTAAGTGACACAACTACAGGGTATTCCTAAAGTCTGGACACATAAGAAATGTGGAGTTATTGCATCGCGTTCACGTGTTTCTTGCAAAGCACATCAACCTTTGCATCACAAATGATGGAAATCATATTGAAGATGTTATTTGTTAATATTCCAATTAAATAAAATGTTGTTGAAAATTTCATTCATTTCACTTCTTGAAAATATGCATTTTTGCCTATGTGTCCAGACTTTAGGAACACCCTGTAGATTTGAACTCAGATCTTCCTGACTTTAGACCTGGCGTTCTATCCACTGTACCACCTAGCTGCCCCAAGGATTCTCTATCCACCTCTCTGTCTGCTCCTTCTCTCTTTCCCTCACTGGTTCCTTTTCTCAGTTGCTTAAGGTAGCTACACCCCAAGAAGCTGTCTTCAGTCCTCTTCTCTTATTACACTCTCTCCCTTAGCAATCTCATTCATTCCCAAAGCTATAGCTATCACCTCCTTACAGATGATTCCCTTAACTTCGGCAATGTTACCCCTACCAAACTACAGTCCTGACATCATGGTATATGGAAAAGCACATTAGATTTGGAGTCAAAGGACCTGAGCTTGAATGATTCCTCTGCCACTGAGAAAAAAAAACTACACAATGAATTTCAACATTGGTGAAATTCACTTGTAGGCTCACCCAAGAAAAGTAACCTCCAACTCTTAAATTGTACATTTCATTTATTAAATATACAGTTTCATGTTCTTTTTTCTATTCTAATGTTTTTTCCTTTGTTCATTTGTTTTACAAAGTCAACAACTAACTAAGGACCTATGTGATTTTGTACAAGCTATTTGACTTCTTTGGTTGCATTGAGCTATCTGATTTATACTGTTCCTTCTAACTTCTAAGTCTAGTGACCTATTTGATTTAAGAAATTTAGCTCTCAGATCCTCTTTCAGTCAGTCAGTCAATGAATATTTATTAAGCAACTGCCAGGTGCCACCCACAGTGCTAAGTACTAGGGGTGCAAACAGAGGCAAAAAACAGCCCCTGCCCTCAAGGAGCTCAAAATCTAGTGGGGGAGGCAAGCCAACAAATACATATAAGCAAGCTGTATACAGGATAAATAGGAAATAATTAAGAGAGGGAAGACACTAGAATTAAAAGGGGTTAGGAAAGGCTTCTGAAGAAGATGAAATTTTAATTGGGACTTGAAAAGACAGGGAAGCCAGTAGGCAGAGAGAAAGGAGAGCATTCCTGACATGGGGTGCTGCCAGAGAAAATGTCTGGAGCTGCGAAGTATCTTGTTCCTGTCATTGATCAGCCACTGTTTCCTCATCTGTAATCAAGTATTAAAGTTTTGTTATATTTATCTAAGCAATTTTGTATTGTCATTCTGGCGTGTAAGCCATTTATACCATTATGCATTTATTTGAAGATAAATGTCCATTGTTTGGGACTTAGTAATTCTTTAAAGAGTGTATTTATAATTTGCATGTGTTTGTGTTTGGCAATACAGTTATCCCTTCTTCATTACGACTTTCTCCATCACAGTTTCGACATATTGGGGGTCATCATCAGAAATTAAATGGGAATTTGGGGGAGTTTTGCAGAAGCCACAGACAACAAACAAAGGCCATCAGATGACACAGAAAAAGTTTAGAAACTCAGAAATGCATAAAATAAATGTATGGTATTGTATAATATCAACCCAAATTTTATAATAATGTACTGTAAGCAACTCATAAAAGAAAAAGAAAAAAATTCAGATTTCTTCTCTGGTACAAAGTGAGGGCCAAAAAGTTTTATGCAGATTTTCCAGAATGCAGGAGGTGCCATGCCCCTAACCCCCATGATGTGGAAGGGATAACTGTGTCTAGACACCTATATAGAAGAGTTTAAAGCTTAAGAAAGTTCGAATTAGTGTTAAAGAATCGGAATCTGGGACAAGAGAATATCTATTTCTAGCAAAATGTACATCTTATAGAAACAGGCTCAAAAGACTTAGAATTAGAAGTGACCAATTCCCTCACTTTACAGATGAGGAAGCCAAAGCTCAGAGAAGCAATGAAATAATTTGCCCAGATCATCACAAGTATTAAAGTTTCGCAAAGCCTGAGGCAGAGCCTTGGTTCTCCACCTCTAAATGCAATGTTTTTTCCACAAGAAATCAAGCAATCTAGCTGTCAGGTATTAGCACCCTGGCATCCCAGCACCCTAGGGATTAGCTTGCTTTCGAAAAGATAGGGATGTATCTGTGGGGGTGGGGTTGTAGGGGTGGGGCTGTGGGGGTATGGGTGGGGGTGGGTGGGTGGATGTGGGTGTGAGTGTGTGTGTAAGCAGTTTACTGGCAAAGTAGGAGGTTGCTTAGGCTCCTTCTAACTCTAAATATGTGATATTGTGATTTGAACTTGAACTTACAAATGATTTGAGGCTTCTGACCACTTGTCTGGAGTATAAGTAGCTGTGCAAATAATTTAGATAAACAAAGAAAAATGTGCTCAAGCAGAGGAAAAGAATGAGCACGTATTTGAATTAGCATCTCAGAATAGAGGACCATTTTACTGTTTATTTTAGGATTATAAAGTCTAAATAGGAGGGTTACTCTTACCCAAGCCCAGGTTAGGATATTAATGTCTCCCCTCCATACACAGAAACCAATTTGTATAAAGGGGTATTTGTGTGTAGTTGTTTGACTTCTGCCCCTTACAGCTCAAATGATATAATCACAGAAAATTAGGAACACCTAACAGAGAAGATGAGGTCTTCATGTGCAGTTAAACTACTCATAAAAGTGAGTCGATCCCCTATTAAGTTTTATGACGTGTGAAAGCATTCTCTGATGGAATTGAAGGGGCAACTTGCCATTAGCTGGCAAAAGATTGGCCAGTCTCCTGGTTGCCTTTAAAAAAAAATCTATCTTGCCAGCTCTGGAATTAGTCAAGGAGAGAAGAAGGCAGCTTCGTGGAATGTGTCCCCATGTGTCTCTACCAGAAGGCAGTAGTGGAGGGTTATTTCTCATTCTTCTGTCCCCTCTGTGTCCCACATTGGTCATGACCTTTAGAGAGGCATTCCTTGCCCGGTAGGAAGGTAGCAGGGTGAGAGCAGTCAGTGAGGAGAATGATTCCTGACAGCAGAGAAGAGAGCCAGGTATGGATTCAGGAGCAAATTAGCGCAGGTTGTCTAGATTTAAACTGTGCAGATGAGCAGGCCCAGGAAGTCCAGCTAAGAAACTTGCCCGGCAAAGACTCTATCCAGAAGGGAAAAGTGAAGGGATTTTGGAGGCTTGCGGGGCCAGAGGTGACCGCTGCCCTGGCCATGCGCACTCTCTATATGTGTTTCATCATCCTGGCTTCCTTCACGTCCCAGCTAAAGTTCCATCTTCTGGTCCCCTCTTTATATGAGTACCTCCCCTCTAATGATTATGTCAGTTTTATCCTGTACATGCGCACTCTCTATATGTGTTTCATCATCCTGGCTTCCTTCACGTCCCAGCTAAAGTTCCATCTTCTGGTCCCCTCTTTGTATGAGTACCTCCCCTCTAATGATTATGTCAGTTTTATCCTGTACAGTCAGCTTGTTTGATTGTGATTATTTCCATGTTGTCTCCCCCACTAGACTGTGAACACCTGGAGAGAGAGAAAGAGAAAACTCTCTTTGATATTTCTTTGTGTCTTTTGCACTTAACACAGCGCCTGACACATAGTAGGCACTTGACAGATGTTATTGAATGACTGACTGACTAGCATATTCTCAATGTGTTCCCACTTGTGCCACTGTATGTGTTTGTGGGAAAGCACACCCCAGGTTTATGGGAGGAATGTTTTTACTTAACATGCCATCTTAGTAAATGCCTTTGCTTTGAGCTAGTTGCATCCGCTGACTTATTATTAAAGGTAAGTGCATCAGTTTGAGTGGATTGGTAATGTACTTTTGAAATCAAAGAGGGGCAGTTAGGTGGCACGATGAATAGAACACCAGCCCTGGAGTCAGGAGGACCTGAGTTCAAATCAGACCTCAGATACCTTATACTTACTAGCTGTGTGACCTTGAGCAAGTCGCTTAACCCCAATTGCCCTGCCTTCCCCCCTCCGAAAAAGCAAAGGAGCTGGTGCTCCCTTGCTCCCCAATTACCCTAATACCTGTAGCTGGGAGAATAGCCCAGAGAGGGTGGAGTGTGGAGTATGTGTGTGTGTGTGTGTGTGTGTGTGTGTGTGTATGTGTGTGTGGTAGAGAGAGAGAGAGACATCAGGTAAGCAGATCACTTGGAATCTCATCATCATGCTATTTAACTCAGCCCTGGATACTCAACACCTTCCTACCTCCCTCAGCCTCCTCTCCCTTTTGATGGGACAGCTGAAGGATGGAGCCAAAGCTTTCCTTTACCCAGGGCAGGACCTAGACTCTCCAGCTCACTCTCTACTTTCCACCTGCAGCTCTGCTTCATTTGAACTCCATGGAACAAGATGCCCCCGCATGTGGCCCCAATGCCAGGTAGAGTCCCCCCACCCTCACTCCCCGAATCCCCTTCTACCTGCAACTTGCAGGCACAATTTCTTTTAATTAGGAAATTGATGAATTTAAAATATAATTGGATGAAACTGGCAAATAATAGAATCTTCACTGGAAATACCACATTGTTAAGGATTATATATATTTGATGATATTATTGGGAGAGGAGTTTGATATCTTGGACAAGATTGGTTATTTTTGTGGATTGTCACTGATGGATTTGGAGACCAGCAGTGATAGACAATGACTCCTCCCTTCTGCAGAGTTGGCATGTGTTGAATTTGCTACTCTGTGCTGTATTTGTTTTTTGTTGGGTTTTTTTCCAGTTGTGGTAGCCATGGAGTATAGCCACAGGAAATAGGCACATATATAGTTTGAACCATGACAATAATCTATGGGAATAATTTGTACTCTTGCGTCCAGGGTAAGATGCACAGAGAACACTAGATTTTGAATCCAAAGCCTCAGAAGACTCTGCGGCCAGGCTCTGCCACTTCCTAGCAGTGTGATAAGTCATTTCATCATTCTAAGTCTACTTCTTCCTTCTGTAAAATGAGAGGGCTGGACCAGAGGATCTCTTAGGTTTCTTTCAACTCTAGCATTCTCTGATCTTTGATCTTATAAAGGAACATTGAAGGATATGGCACAGAGAGTATCAGTTTGATTTAGTTTGCGCCAGAATTAAGGCAGGTCTTTTAAAGGTACCTTTCGTATTAAGCCAATGGTTGGGAGGCTTTGTATATTAATAACAATAATCACAATATTAATTAATAATTAATTATATTATATTATGTATTATCTTATACATTATTCTATTACAATTAATTAATAGCAATAATAACAAAAAAGCAGCAATATTATAAACTAATATTTATAAAGATCTTTCAAGTTTGCAAAGCATTTTACAAACATTATCTCATTTCAGACTCATAAAAACCTGGTAAGGTACGTATTACAGGTACACAGCTGACAGAATGCTGACCCTGGAGTCAGAAAGTCTTAGTTTGAATCTTACATCTGCAAGTCACTTCACTGCTTACCTATGTGACCCTGAGCAAGTCACTTAACTTCTCTGACACTGACTTTCCTCATCTGTAAAATGGGAATAAAAATATTTATCTCACTGGGACCCTATATAAATGTTACTTGTCATCATCATCATCATTATCATTTATTATCTCTATTTTATGACTGAAGAAACCAAGACTTGAATAAATAAAATAACTTGTCCAGGGCCATACAACAAATAAACTTCAGAGGTGAGATTTGAGTTGGGGTCTTCTTTAATATCAATAACTTGCCTAATACAAAAGAAGGATATGAATATTTTATCGTAACTGAAGATCAGTTTCCTGGGTGAATCAAGTCCTATGCTACTTTAAATAACAAAACCAACATCAGTTCGAAAAATGAAGAAAGTATATCTTACTTTGGCACAGCTACAAAAATTCTGAGTATGTACTTGCTGAGTCATCCAATCTCTACTGACCACTCAAATCTTAAACCAAAAATTCTATATCTCTTATCATCTGTCTGCAGTCATTACTAACATAGCTGGATCCCATTCAGAATGACTGGGAAGTAAGCCAGAACTTCCCATGTTGGTGGCCCATTAGAAATATAATATGGATGGGGTAGTCCAGTGCACCCAAGCTTAAAAAACCCACAGGCATTCCTTGATCACTCAAACTTGGACCCTTACCTTGACCTGCCCAATTACCAATTTTGTTAACCCATGCTTTGGAATTGGAGTTAGGAAGACCTGACTTTTAATACTACCTCAGATATTTTGTGTGGCCCTAGGCAGTCATTTAACTTTTCTCATCCTGTTTTCTCATATGTAAAAATAAAGCTTATAACAGCACCTATGTCCCAAGATCATTGCATCAAATATGGTAATATTTATGAAGTGATTTGTAAATCTTAAAATACACAAATGTTAGCTATCATCATCGTTGATTTTATCCTTTCCCTTGTGGTAAAGGGGCACCAAGAAGAAAAGAAATAAGAGGAAGTCCCCAGTGGTTGTTGGTTGAATTTCTGCTTGAGACCTACTTACAGACAATAGCTAAGGACATTTTCTATCTGCCTTAAGGCATTGGTTTTACTAATCCACCAATTACTGATCCAATGCCACTGAACAAGCTAGCTTCATGTTTTCACAAAGAGCAGGAAGACTGGTATAAATAAACCTTCCATCAAGAGGCCTACTGGCAGGCGGTTTCATAGTATATTACCATGAGATTCAACCACAAGAGCTATGAATAAGAATGATAGAGAACTGAGGATCTTGATTGTAGCAAAAATGGAGGACAGTAGCTAAGACCTCATTCTATTTGTGTTTCTGCCAGTGACAAGTAACAGCTTTGTGTGAACAGATTATAATCCTCATTGGAGGTTAGCAAGGAGAACAAGGTGTTTCTAAAAGAAAAAAAAATCAACAAGAAAGAAGGGAAGAAGGACTATTGAACTTTTGAAGCTAAGTAACAGGAGGTGAGCAACTAAGTGGTGCAGGGGATAGAGTGCCAGACCCTGGAGTCAGGAAGACTCACTTCCCCGAGTTCAAATCTAACCTCAGATCCTTACTAGCTATGTGACCCTGGACTAGTCACTTAACCCTGTTTGTCTCATTTTTTTCAGCTGTCAAATTAACTGAACAAGAAAATGGCTGACCACTCCAGTATCTCTGCCAAGAAAATCCCAAATGGAGTCATGAAGAGTCAAACGTGACTGAAATGACCAAACAACAGGTATGAGGTGGAAAAAATAGCAGTAGACAGGACCAGAACAATTCACAGGAAATGACAGGTAAAAAGAGAGCCAACAATAAAGTCCATGGCTTGGATTTCCACACAGATGTACAAAGTATGGTGATTCCATAATGTGGATCTTAAGCTCCTAACATAAGAAGACGAATTCGGCCTCATAGGTATTCTTGAGACTTGGTGGGCTGGGACATAATTGTCTACAAAACAATATATCTTAACAAAGAAAAATAATAGAACAGATAAAATGGGACATTGGTGTCTCATTGTATATTAAGAAGATATACACATATGAGGAAATCCAGGAACCAGAAGGTGGAAGCATAACAGAGAGGACTTTGTTATGGATCAAAAGAGGGAAAAACAGAAGGATAATTGTCATGTGAGTACACTACAAGCTACCTGGACAAAAGGTCTTCTTTGTTGCAATGGAATCCTTTTAGATACTAATTCTGATCCATTTATTTGATTTTTCGGGTCTAGTTTTTAGGATAGATTACATTCAATTTTTAGTCTTTCCTTGTAATTATGCTCTCATTATTTTGTTGTTATTCAGTCATTTCAGTTGTGTTTAACTCTTTGTTAGTCCCATTTTGGGGTTTTCTTGGCAAAGATACTCGAGTGGTTTGCCATTTCCTTCTCCAGCTCATTTTACAGATGAGGAAACTGAGGCAAACAGGGTTAAGTGACTTGCCCAGGATCACACAACTAATAAGTATTTGAGGTTAGATTTGAACTCAGGAAGATGAGTCTTCTGATTCCAGGCCTGGAGCTCTATCCACCGGGCCACTTAGCTGCCCCACCCATTATTTTACAGTTCATGACTCACACTGATAGTTTTGATGTGTTAATCCAGGTCCATAGTAATGACTCCCTGCAAACTTTTATCCTTCTCCATAATAGTACAATCTTGTTCCTTGGAGTCCTTTTAATGGACTTCCAGATGGGTTAGCTTTTCTCAGTTATTTGAAGGGCTTTCAGGTGGAAGAGAGATTAAATGTATTGTGTTAAGTTTTAAAGGGAAGACCTTGCCACAAAAGGTATAAAGTGCCAAGAGGTAAATTTAAGCTTAATACAAGAAAAATTCCTACTAGAGCTACCTAATGGTGCAATGGGCTGCCTTGGGAGGAAGGAACTTTCCCACTGCTAGTTTTTATGAGAGGCTTAATCAGATTGTAAAGGAACTTCTTTTTCTGGTATGGCCTGAGCTCCCTTTCAATTTTCCAGATCTGTGATTTGACCACACATTATTGGTGGAACATATTTAAGAATGATGTATAAATTTGTGTTTTGTTGATGAAAAGATTAAGAATATGCTTATTGTTTTTATGATATACATATGTAACAATGAGTACTCAGGCCCCACTGCCTGAGGGCCAGCCAGATTGGTAGCATTTCCCTTCTCCCCCAGGGTTCTCCAGTACCCAGAGTAGGTTTAGGGTGTGTAGGTTCATTCAGCTGTAGGGGGTCCTGTTTACCCCAGTTCCATTTAGCCACTTAACACTCAAATTAGTTTTTACAAAGGAGTATTTACTTCAAAGGTACAATAACAAATATCTAAACATATTTCACAGCAGAGAAGGGGAGTAGGTTTATACTTTAGCTCAGTTCCTGTGGAGCACAGTCCCAAGTTCCAGTCAAAAGCCCCTCTTTGGACTCCAATGCCAGGCCCCTGGGATTCTCCAGGCTTCTCAGCTGGGTTGATTGGCTACAATATCTCTCCTGAAATCCTGGCTCCAAGGTCATCATAACTCAATTCTGGGTACTGTGGGGATTATTGTCTACTTGGAGTCACAGGGTAAAAAGAAAACCAAGAAGGAAACCCTTCCCCATTCACTGTTATAGTTCATGGCACCCACACTGAGGGCCAAACTTCAACCTCTCTGGAGGCCAAACAGAATAAAAAGAGCAAGATTGTCCCGGTCTTATTATTTTAAAGGTCACACCTGATCCAACTGCCATCCACATGATAATAGAATATACGCTGCCTTCTCCAAAGAGCAGGATGCCTCCATGTTAGCTGATCTAGGCAGCTCCAAATCTCCATTACCCAGAGTAGTTGATATCAAAAGGAAGAAGAAATATAAGTCAACACAGAAAGCCTTTTTTGACTCTGTCTAAAGATCTAGGAAAATATCCCTTCCCAGAGGTATTCTACTGAAATTGCAAGTCTCCATTTCATTGTGATAGCCAGAGGGATTTAATCTTTCCTTTCTACCTCGCCCCCTCTTCTCTCTTCATGTTTGCCACCTAATGATAAATATGGAATGGATACGATTGCATTAGAGAGGGAACATGTCAGGAAAGGTGAAACTTTGTGGTCAAAAGAACTATCAGAAAAAATCCAGTAGAATTCAAAATTTTTGAAGGGAAGAGATTTTTTGTATGTCATTTAACCCCAGTGCCTGTTAGAGAACTTTACACATATTAGTACATACTTAATAAATGCTTATCAAATTGAATTTTTAAAATTCGAATTCTGAAAATTCTGGTGATTTTCCTTCCTCCCTCCCCCAGACTCAGTAGCATTGCTTACTTGACAGCCTTAGTAATTTAACATTAATGAGAATGGTCTAGAAAACAGCAAGTAAATAAATCAATTGATTTCTAAATATTTACTCATTTGAAATGATGGTTGGGGGAGGGGAAAATCTGTTAATGAACTACAAAATAGAATTAGGAGGCTCAGCTTCACTTAGCCCAAAATAAAAGAATACTGGGGAATCTGATACAATGAGTGACTATATTATTTCAACACACCACTGGGAATAATAAATTGAAAATCAACTACCATGGATTGCAGAGGCCTCTTTAGGGGAAGGGGAGGGTTTGGGCCTGGCATGGGGGAGGGGGAGAAATAATGGAATTTTATAGTCAGATGAGCTCTTAAAGATCATCCAAATCAGTTCCCTTGAGGAAATAGAATCCCAAGAAGATGAATCAGCTGGGCCAAGGTCACTTAGCTAGAGGCAAAGTCAGGAATAGAATCCAGTTCTTGGGACTTAGGCCGTTGTTCTTTCCCTGCAACTTTGTCATCTCTTATGAAATCACACCACACGGGCTCATCCTCCTTCATCCCATAGTTTGATCCACGGGATATCTAGCTAAAAGGAGCATGAAGGTCAGCCTTGATCAATAGAGCCAAAAGGGCAAACTTCAGAACAGCAATCTGGACATGGAAATGTGGTAGAGAGGAGACATTAAAAACAGCAGAAAGCAGCCTGGGGGTTAAAAGTGTCTGGGGAGCAGGAGGTGGCAGAGGGAGGGGGGAATGGTGTTCATCTGTTGCTGCTAATTCTATTTTGTTTCCCATTTGATAGTTGTCTCCTTTTCCTTTTCCTACTGCTGAAGTCAAGGGCCCCTAGGCAATTGCTTCGATTTGCCATTCTGAAAGAACAGCTCTGACCTCAGGCCATCATGCTGAAAAATCATTTTGCAAAGCTGAAGCTGATAAGGGTTAGGAGGAGAAGAGACAGGGGATGAGGAAGTTTGATTTGTCTATTTTCTGTGTGACCAGGACTCAAGAGACCAAGCTAAACTAATAAGGATCAGGCAGAAAGTCTAATGAGAATGAAATATATACATGTATATATATATATATATATATATATATATATATATATATATATATATATATATATGTGTGTGTGTGTGTATACATATACACACACTATTTATCTTTCTATAAATATTTCTTTTAATTTGATTTCCACTTGAACTTCTGTTTGTAAGGAAACTCATTGTACTTTTAAAAAAAAAATGGGAGGCAGCTAGGTTGCGCAGTGAGTAGAGCACCCACCCTGGAGTCAGGAGTTCAAATCTGGCCTCAGACACTTGACACACTTACTAGCTGTGTGACCTTGGGTAAGTCACTTAACCCCAATTGCCCTGCCTTCCCCCCTCCAAAAGAAAAAAAAGGGGTGGGGGGAGGGGGCCTAGAAAAAGAGTAGCTTAGAAAGGGGCAGCTAGGTAGAGCATGCATAAAGTCTTGGACTGGGGTCAGGAAGAACTGACTTCAAATACAGCCTCAGATACTTATTAGCAGTGTGACTCTGAGCAAGTCACAACATCCATCTGCCTCGGTTTCCTCATCTATAAAATGGGGATAATCATAGTGCCTATCTCCCACGATTGTTGAGAGGATAAGATGAAATAATATTTGCGAATGCTCTGCAAATCTTACAATGCTAAATAATGCTAGTTATTGTTATTATTATTAACCAGCCAAAGGCAAGATAGGTATATGTACCATATGGGTCAGGGTAGCTAGGACAGTAATTCTGTGACATAATCGTTTTGAAGCCCTCACTCCTATAGGCTTGGTGGTGCCCTGAAGGATAGCCTTGCAATGCTGCATATGTGTAGGGTGGGAGGCTTCTGGGAGAGGAACATAGTAGAGAGAGATGGGGCTCAAATTTTTGGTACCAAACTGGAGACCCCCAGAGTTGCAGGCACGTGGAGAAAATACAGGATCTGAACTTGTACCTTGATTCTTAGCCCTTGAATCCCCAGAAACCACTGAGTGGACTCATTAGATACAATTATTCTCTCCCAGGTTGGAAGTGAGATCTTATCTGGTTCCTAGGTTGCAGAGCCCCCTAACTCTTGTGTATGCTACTACCCACAACCCTCCAATAGCAGAATGAGGCGATTGCTCAGCCGTGGCCATCCACCTACTCCCCACAAAGATGGAAACCCATTCTCTTTGGAGATATGGGGTGGGTCATCTCTTCTTCTATTTATCTATACTATATTTAGATACATACATACATACATACATACATACATACATATAGATGTGAAGAGGTAAAAGGTTGAGAGGCGCTGGACACCCCAAAATATTGACGCACCGGGTCCTGCCGAAAGAATTCGACTCAAGCCTTCTCAGCCAAGGGAAAAGACAAAGTTTATTAGGGATTCACCACAATGGGCTGTCTTAAGAGATCCTCCCCCTTTGTGATGCTTAAGCAGGCCAGACTCAACCTACTGAATTAGATTGAATCTGAGCACCTTCATGGAGGCAAGATGGAGATTATATACACAAAGATTGTAGGAGGGATTGAGGGGTGGTCTGGGGTGACTAGAGGAGGGATTTAGGGAGGGTCTGAGATGAGGTCAGACTCCAGGAACCAAGAGAATGGGATTAAGGGTGGGAAGTAGCTGAAGGCATGGATATTGATAGTATCAAGGGTGGGAAGTAGCTGGACAATAAAGGGTGAGGCTAGGTAGAGATTTGGGCCTAATGATAATGTGAGGCTTGTGGCCTTAGGGTAAGGCCAGATCCAGTTGGAAGATTCAAGGACAGTTCAAGGGGGCTCCCAGAGACTGTATTCCAGATTCAAGGGGGTTCCCAGAGACTGTGCCCTCATCAGACGTGTCTATATTTTTGTTTCACATAGGTGCTACACCAATTCCTGATTATTTCTCTTGAAATAATTTTTGGGCAACAAATTAATAAGCATTTATTAAGTACCATCCATGTGCAGGATATGCAAGAATACAAAGCAATACAACATTCCATACCTACCCTTATAAAGTTTAATTCAGAGAATTAAAGTATAATGGAAAGCACATTGAATCTGGTGTCAAAGAACACTAGTTCAAGTGCAGTCTCTGCCACTTATTACCGGTATGATCATGGGTAGGGAAGTAATTCAATCTCTTTGGCCCTCAGTAAACTCATCAATACAATGACATAATTGTCCTAGATGGCTTCTAAGGTCCTTGCCAGCTGTAAATCGATGATCCTATGATCCAATTCAACAAGCATTTATATGATCACCTACTATGTGGTAGGCTTTGGGAATATAAAGACCAAAAAGAAAACAGCTCTTGCCCCCCAGCTTTGCTAACCCAGATGTTGGCTTGTATTTGATCTGTTCATAATGTATGTTTGCAATTTATTTGTATTTGCTCTGAAGTTCAGGCTGCTGGCTTTTCCTCCTGAACTAAGTGAATGATATTTGTAAGTTTAATTAAAGTGAGATTGTTAACCCCTTAAAGTTACTTTCCTTAGTAAAGCAGATCAAAGAACCTGTGCCAGCAGCAGCTCTTGTTGCTGGTCTTGTTGGGTCTTACCCCTCAACAGCTGCTGCTAGCCGAATTGTTGTTACAAGGCCAAAAGTGGTTCTATTTGTATATCAAAAAGACACATTGGCATCCCAGGAAGGATAAGTTTTAATCTGGTTCATTTACTCATAAATGTTACCTTTGGAAGTAACTTAAAAGTCCTTGAGAAACGTTCAGAGAATAAATTAAAACCTTCCTCTCTCCCTGATGTTGCTATCCACAAGGGATCTTCTCCTCTCCTTTCCAGAAGGCTAAAGGGTATCTTGAAAGGCTGACCATTTTTCTTCAGAGCATGAGAACTAACATTGGAAACCTGTCCTGTAGAAAAGGTAGAAGTGGTTTCCTGCCAATGAAAGGGCTTGGTTTTATGCCTGGAATTCCCTAGCCCAAAAACTTACAATAAATAAAAGACAATTAAAGCTGATTGTTTTATGGGTGCCCACACCTCCCAATTATTCAATGGAAAGAACTTTTCACCAATTGCTATGCCCAAGGACAAAGCAATTACTCCACCTCTAAGAGAACCAGTTAGAGAATCTATTTCTTGCTACCAGAAAGCCCAATTTTGATCTGATGTAACTTTATAAGCTTTTCTAATCATCATGCCAATAAGTTGGTCATAAAATTGAACTGTCATGTTCATCTAAGCACAAATGGGGAGTCTTCCTCTCCCTACTGTTGCCTAGAGATAAAGCAGGAAACTAAACCTGAGGAGAGGAGTGGGGGAAGAATTCAAGAGAATAAAAAAGGAGAGCTATTGTCCCCAAATGGATATAAATTTATCCTGTGCCAATTACTTTGTGCAAGTATCTCATCCTGAAATAAAAACCACATTGGTTTTTCTGTTTATCAACAGTACCTTTCTTAAAAAATGTCAAGGTGGTTTCCTTGTGTTTGAGGGATAGTTAAGACCCAAGAAGCTCTAGAAATAGCTAATACAATTCTGGGAATATTTAACTGGGAGTTCCACTTGGTCAATAGATTTTTCACTCTGGATTCAGTCTCCTTGTTACCAGGTTGGTCCAAACCTGAGATAACAACAGGGACCATTTTTACTTAGAAATGGGACCAGGCAGGATTAAAACTGTGATAATCAACTAAGTAGCCTGAGTCTCCTCCCCCTCCTCTTTCTGGATGCCTTTACTCCTTTCATGTGGTCCCAGCTCACTCTCTTCAACATTATCAACCAACACCCGTACTTCAGAGATCTGGCAAGTTGGTTCAGGAAATATAACTTTATGGTCTCTAAGAATAAGAACGCTTGATCTAATTGCACTAGTTTGGGAGGAAGGAAGGGAGTGGTGGGTTTCAAATGCCAACAAATGGGGCTAATGTGCTGAACTAAAGGAGGAATACATTTAACCTGGGAGATACTGGATCTCTCACCATTCTGAAACCCACATCCATAATTTTTTGTTGTATGGGAGAGGTTTTTCTTCCTTAAGGAAAATTAAATATTTGTTAAAGTGGTTATTTGTTTGTTTTTTTTTAACTTTTGGTTCTATCACATAAAACCACAGGCTGCAAATGGGGGGAGGCGCTGAGTTTTTAATCACAGGATGGGGGGTCTGGCTCAATATTCACACAGTACAGCAATTTACCGAAATAGACGCAAGAAGTGGTTAGAGGCCTCTGTTCCTAGCACACTCCTCCTTTGTAACAACTAACTCACACTTACTCCATACTTTTTTTATTAATTAATTTATTTTTAGTTTTCAACATTCACTTCCACAAGATTTTGAGTTCCAAATTTTCTCCTCATCTCTCCCCTCCTCCCACCCCGAGACACCATGCATTCTGATTACCCCTTCCCCTAATCTGCCCTCACTTCTGTCATCCCTCCCCTTCTTTTATCCCTTTCCCTTCTATTTTCCTGTAGGGCAAGATAGATTTCTATGCCCCATTGCCTGTATATCTTATTTCCCAATTGCATATAAACATACTTTTTTTTTAAAAACCAACTCCAATAAGTTCTAGCTGAATTTGAGGATGCAGCCCTGCACCATTTTCTCCTATATGTAGAGCTGTGGGAGGAGGAAGTAGGATTGTTTTGATTTCTCTGATGTCAATTTATATTCTGAGAGCTGAATGGGAAGAGGAATATTTTTAATCTGCTGAAATGTTATCCAAGGAACCTGAAGCTGCCTGTTTTTTGCTTTGAAAAAATGTACTGATGTTGCTATTTGGGCCACAGAGCCTTAGTTAACTCGTATCTGTTTAAAAAAAAAAAACCAACTTTCCTACCAACAGTAATATGAACAGGGATGGCAGATTTCCTAATCAAGACCTAAACGGAAAAATCCAGTGGCAGGGTCAGAGGAAGTGATGCAGGGTTCTGTCCTTCCCACCAACAAGAAGTGTCAGAACAAAGATGCTAACACTGTGCTCAGTTACAGACTTGAGTTCCCTAGGGGTATCATCCTATAGTTCTCCCTTTCACCACCAGGTCCTTAAAAAAAGACATCAACACTCTTCACTTTCTACTCCTCAGGCCTAGAAACCGGCTTTCTGACTCCACCCACCACTTCAATACATAAATCAACAAGCATTTATCAAGCCCCAAGTACAGATAAGTAAACAATCCCTACTCAAAAGGAGCTTGCCTTCTAAGGAGCCTGTGCATAGATGCATGCACATAAAAGTTAATGAATGTAAATAAATACAAAGTAGTTAAGTAAAAGGTAGATTTAGGAGGCAGGATCCTAACTGTTGGGAGGATTAAGAAAGGCTACAGGCAAAAGATGAGCTGCATCTCATCTCAGAGAAGTATTCTATGGGGCAGTTAGTAGGGAGTAGCTCCAGGCAATGAGGAACTCCTATGCCAAGCCAGAGGGATAGGGGATGGAATGTCCTGTAGCTAGGTGGCGCAGTGGCCAGAGTACTAGAACTGAACTTAGGAAGATCTTTGTTCAAATTTGACCTCAGACACTAGCTGTATGACCCTAGACAAGTCACTTAACCTCAATCTACCTCAGTTTGCCCTTTCTGAAAAATGACGATGATAATAGGAGCTATCTCCCAGGGTCATTGAGAGAATAAAATGAAACATTTGTAAAAGATTTTGCAAAGCTGAAAGTATTTTAGAAAGGTTAATAATAAATAGTTAATATTTCTTTAGTGCCTACTATGTGCCACTTTTAAACATTTTTTAATGTTTAACTAACAACTTTTAAATGAGTCTAGGAGGTAGGTGCTATTTATTATCCCCATTTCACTAATAAAGAAACTGGTTAAGTAACTTGCTCAGGGTAACACAGCTAGTAAGTGTCTGAAGCTGAGTTTGAACTCAGCTCCCTCCTTCTGCTATCCCTTTTAAACATCCACAAAAGTACAGGCAGGATCATGGGATTCAGAATGTGAATATGAAATTTCTTTACCAACTAACTAACTAACCAGCTGATGGGGGGTGGGGCGGGGGAGAGAATTTCTTCCTGATTCCACACCCAGCGCTTAGTCCATTGAGCTTCCTAGCTGCTAACTAATTTAAAGAACAGAGAGAAGACCAGTTTAGCTGGATGGCAGAGTGCATGAGACGGAAAAATATCCAACGAGGCTGGAAAGATTGAGATTGAAGCCAGGGTGTGTAAGGCTTTCAAAGCTAAATAGAGAAATTTATGTTTTATCCTGGAAGCACAGGAAGCCATTGGAGCTGATTGAGTAGGGGAATCATATAGTTAACTCTGCACATAAAGGAAATTACTTTGGTAGTTGTGTGTAGGATGGATTGGAAGGGTAAAAGCCTTGAGTGCAGGCCGACCCATTAGGAGGCTGTTATAATAATCTAGGCAAGAAGTGATTAGGGTCTGAACTAAGGTGGTAGCTGCATGAGTGGAGAAAGGGGCTGGATGTGAGAAAGGATCATGTTGTAAATATTAATTTTGCATGGGGGTAAATGCTGCTCCGTTTTTATTTGAAATGCAATTACATGAAAAACAGATTGTGTGAATTTCACCCCCCCCCCAGGGTTGCTTGGCAACAATGCTTTGTTCCAAATCATCCCTTCTCCCTGATCTGAAACGATCTCTCCCGGGATGTTGTTTGCACTAAGGCAATCATAACACTCTAACCCTTGTTTGTAGTTAGTTGTCCCTTAGGTTCTAGGTACGAGGGAGGCTGGTGATTTCACTCTGGTGAATTTCACTTCCAGGAAGGCATCTATATAAAGCTTACATTGGTGGACACAGATGACAGATAGTCCTGGGAATTTTGCATCTTAGTGGTCCCAGTTGGGGGACCTGGGTAGGGGGTGGGGGGAGTGTTGCAGAGAGAAGAGGGACGCTAAAGCAGTGAAACAGGGTTTTATGTTAGTTCACATTGACCTTTTTTTTTTTTTAAAGAATCCAAAAAGAAATTAATCCCCCCTCCCCAAGCTTCACTACTTCAACAATCCTCCCAGACTTCCTTAGTTAGTTAGTTGGTAAAGGAATTCCATCTCAACATTCTGAATCCCATGATTCTGCTAGTACTTTCGTGGATGTTTAAAAGGGATGATGGCAGAGAGAAGAAGCACAGCCCCATGCTTAAAAGTGCTAGTATTCTTTAAAAATGTCTTAATCTCCTCAGTCACACAATTAGCTTTACATGAAACTGCTAAACAGAAATAATCAGGGTTGATGATTATGGGGACAGGGACAAGATGTAGGGATGACAATTGTGGGGAGAGGGACAAGGGATGAAAAGCCACACAAGGTTCTGATAGAAGCCTGATGTGGGCTTACAAATCACTGAGCAGCACATTAACCTTTAAAATCCCCATCACTCTCATGAATGGATGAGAAAGCCCCATGACTGATTCCACTACCACTCTCTGGAGGCATCCCAGAATGGCAATACCTGCATCCCCCAAATGATCAGATGACAGCTTTCCTGGGATTGGACTCTCTCTGGGTATGGAACTTCCACAATTCTGTCCTTGTGAGATATCTATGCATCTTCAATGTGGCAATGATGAAAATACTTTTACTATCTATTCATCTGAATATTTTTATTGCTCTCTCAAATCAATTCAACAAAGATTTCCTCGAATACCTACTATGTGCCTACCACAATACTAGGCAATGTTAGAGAATATATAAAAAGACATGGTCTCTGCCCTCAGGGAACTTATAATCTAGTTGAGGAAGGGTAACATATACACCTTGAAATAAAAGTATAATACAACGTAATATATAACAATTTTCATAAATATTTGTCTTCTACATACAGACATGTAATATGATAGTCAATAAACATCCGTTAAGTGACAGCTGTGTCAGGCACAGTGCTAAGTGCTGGGATTATGAAGAAAAAAAGAAGGTCCCCATTCTCAAGGAGCTCACAGTCTAAAGGGAGAGATAGCATGCAAACAGCTCTGTGTAAACAAGATACGTACAGGATAAATTGGAAATAATTGATGGAGGGAAGGCACTAGAATTAAGAGTGTTTTAAAAGGCTTCCTGTAGAAGGTGAGATTTTAGCTGGGATTTGAAAGCAGTCAGGAGGTGGAGTTGAGGAGAGTGGGCATTCCAGGCATGGGAGACCACCAGAGTAAATGCCTGGAGTCAGGAAATGGAATGTTTATTGAAGAGTATCTGGGGTGTAAGGAGTGAGAAGACTGGAAATGTGGAAGATAAATCATGAAGGGACTTGAATCCCAAACAGGATTTTGTATTTAATCTGGAAGGTAACTCTGGAAGTCATTGGAGTTTATTGAGTAGGGGAATAATAAGATCAGACCTGCACTTTAGGAAGATTACTTACACAGCTGAGTGGAAGGGTGGAACTGCAGTGAGGCAGGGACACCAACCAGCAGTTGCAATCGTTCTGGTGGGAGGTGATATGGGCCTGCATCAAGGTGGAGGCAATCTCACTGGTACTGGGGATATTTACTGACATTGCTGCATCTTATCTTGTTTGCTAGGCACACGTGATAGCCTTGTTATGTAGAGGTCACTCGGTGTGGGGGAAAAGGACATTGAACTTGGGATTCAGGAGAGCCCTGGCTTTGAATTCTGTCTCTGACGCTGTGTGGGCAAGTCACCTAACCTCTCTGAGACTCAGTTTCCACAGCCATAAAAGAAGGATAATAAAACCCGCTATGCAGGGTGGTTATGAGAATTAAATGAGCTGGGTACAAAATGCTTCAGAATCTTTAAGCGCTGTATGAGGGACAGATATTACTTTTATTCTTTATTGGCCGACTATACAGGACTAGCACAGTACAAAAAAAAGTTCTACTCAGTAAATGCTTATTTCCTTCCACTCTCCCGCTCTAATTCCTTCTTTCCTTCCTTTCTTCCTCCCTTCCTCCCTCCCTTCTTCCCTTCTTCCCTCCTTCTTTCCCTCCCTCCTTCCTTCCTTCTTTCCTTCCTTCCTTCCTTCCTTCCTTCCTTCCTTCCTTCCTTCCTTCCTTCCTTCCTTCCTTCCTTCCTTCCTTCTTTCCCTCCCCTTATCATCTATCTACTGCCTTGGGCCTGAAAGGAAAGATCCCATTTACTGAAAGCTTCCAGTTTGGATACAATCACATTAATACCTAATCAATGTGATTAGAACCACTAAGAGAACCCAGAACCTTGAAAACATACATACACACACACACACACACACACACACTCCTTTTCATAACTCTTTAGACAAAAGACAAACAAGCTTTGCCAGGAAATCACATTGCATCTTATACAGGCAATTCTGAGGAATGACTCTATTAGGGCACTTTCTGCTCTTCCTGGAATATCTTTTCCCACCCCAACTCTTTCCTGACATTCGCCTCAGAAAACATTAATTGTCCAGACTCTAGTCTGAATCAGTGTTCATGGGCATAATGGTCACACTTTGCATTCACAGTGTATTCTTGACTACTAAGAGCTCAAATGCAGTAAGATCTGCCTGTGAAATGATCATTTATTAACTGTTCTCTCATAATGTCAAAGTTTTAGGAGCCATCCGTACTTCTCTAATGGTCCATTTCACCTCTAATATGGTTTTGTTAGGTGGTTTTTAGTAGCCCATTAAAACACACACACACACACACACACACACACAATCTGGAGGCATTGCAAAAGCTCTGTCCCCAAAACACCATTTCCTTCTCTCTCATTCTCCAATTTGGATATTCATCACTCAATACAGGGAAAGGGTTCTTAGAGTTCCATAAACTTGTTTTTAAAAATATTTTGGTAACTGTATTTCAACATAAGTGGTTTTCTTTATAATCCTATGTATTTTACTTCAGCCATTTAAAAATTTTATTTTGAAAAGAGGTCCACAGGTTTCACCAGGTTGCGTCTATGACACAAGAAAGGTTAAGAGCCTCTGGTATAGAAGAGAGAAGTCCAGAGGGGCAGAGGATTGGCTAATTCAAACCCAATCAAAGCAAACTGGCCAATGAGGATTATGTGAGAGGTTCTCAGAACAGCCTCAGATATTCCCATGAGAAACATACATCCAATTCAGAATCTGTCTGACAAGAAACAAACTATTTACTAAAAATGAGCACTGTGGGTTACCCTATGGGGCTGATGAGATTGGAGTCATTGACTGATTTAATCTTCATTTCTGTATCTGCTCTCTCTCAATTAGAATATAAACTCCTTGAGGACAGGTCTTTGACTTGTATTGACTTGTATTTGAATCCCTCTTGTACAGTAGTTGGAACATAGTGGGCACTTAATAAATTCCTTTGAAAATTATTTATTCACCAATGACAGTAGTTCACATTTATATTTGTTTGTTTGGTGCCTTGATTGGGATAAAAAGACTTAAAAAAATAAAATAAAAACAGGTGGTCTTTGCCAGCATGTGAAGCTGAGGTTTGGGGGCCCTGGTGAACTGATTACTTAAGTAATTGCTTCTATTGAACCCACCTCCTCTGGGGGCCCTTATCCTCAGTCTGCCACCTCCTTTTTTTTTTGATTGGCTCACCAATCAAAAGAGCAGTCTTTGCCCTCTAGAGGCTTATAATCTAAGATATGCATAACTGAAATAAGCAGACATTTAGAAGGACATTTATATATACTATGGAAATTTATATATACTATGATATGAACTTGTGCCCATGCTGTAACATTCATGGGCTTGGGCAACAGACATTCATTTGTTGATCGAGATGTTAACTAAAGCAACAGACTGAAATTTACATCTACAGGAGGTCAATACATTTATTGGTCATCTTAGAGCTTCCTAAAAGTGACGTGGATGGCCTTAGGAGGCAGTGAGCACCTTCTCTGGAGAAACCTTAAAGAAGAAGCCATGTAAGCACTAGGCTGGGATATTGTTATTCTAGAGTGGGTTGAAGAGATAATGTTTGTGGTTTCTTCCAAATCAGAGTACACTGGAGATAGAGAAGAGAAAATAAATAGCTAAATAACAAACTTTATCAAATCCTTTGAGAGGATATATTTTGTAAAGTATGTGATACGCTGCTACGCTAAGGAGTATGATAATGGAATAAACTGAACTAACACTCTCAAGTTAGAAATTGAGAACACATACAATTCCTTTAGGCACAATTAATTAGTCAAAGTTTATCTCTATTTTTTTCCCTACAAATTCTATTTTAAATGACTATGTCTTCCTCCTTCTGATTGTGAGGTTGGTGAGCCTTTCCTTGGGAAGCATATCTTTGTCTTACAAAGAGTGATGATCCCAGACAATGTAAAATGGACCCATCACAGTAGACTAACATTATTTTAGTTCTATGCCAAGAATACAGGCTGTCCCATATGCAAACTTTCCTTTGTACATTAAGTTGAGTGGTTCATTTGACTAGCTACTGATCCAGCAGTCAATTGATACAAGTAATACTATGGGAAAGTTTGATAACCTCAATATTCAGTATTTCCAACTATGAAGCAGAGATCATACTACTTAATAACCAACTGTCATTCAAAGTTGTGGACCATAGCGGGGCACAGATAATCTAGGCAGGGTCGACACAGCTAAAGTGTAGTCAGAGATTAGGAGCGAGAGTTTGATGGAGGTAGGTGAGAGATGGGGAAGCCAAGAGTTGACACTGAGAGAAATTATTTCTCTCTTATATTAATAACCAATCAATATGGGGTGAGGGGAATTTAGGTTTTTTTCCTTTCTATTTCCTCATTCAAAATTCAACCTCTCAAGGGCATTTCCCGCCCTGCCCAAAGAATTCACTCCACCCAAACCATCTTATCTGGGTGGAATTCTTACCCCACCATGGTTCATTGCTCATATGAGAGCAATTGTTCAGTGCTCATTGACTGGACCGAGGATAGATCCTTTTATGTAAATTGCCAAAAGTGGGAGTGGTCTGGCTTGAGATGAGTCTCCTTTTATCCATGAGTGACATAATCAACCACAGTCACAGTCCCTCATTAGAATAAGCTCACCTCTCATTATAATATTCATTTTCTCATTAATTGTTAGCCAATCAGAGTTGAATTCTGCCTCCGGAAAACTCACTCTTCCAAGAGCATATAAGCATTGAGTAGCCTCCATATTCCAGAATTCATCTTTGGTCCCTGAGAGTGCTATTGACCTCTTTTATTAATTATTTGCTAGACATAATTAATAAAATGATTGTTAATTACCCAGAAATTATGTCTCTCAGACTTTTCTTATGTCACAACATGCAAGATGTTAGGTATCCAGAAGATCTAAGCAAGAGAACAAAGAATAGGCTAGAAACTAAGGAGTTATAACAAGACCCAAGGAGCAAAGTCATAACTAGCACAGGGTAAATAGACCTTTCTTGAAAGGCATGCATTTCCTGGAGGTGGGGATGAGGGGGAGGTGGGAAGACAGGACATGATTCCTCTTGGAGGGGACCATGCTTCCTTCTTGCTACTACTGCCACTGCAGAGCCTCACTCCTACTGTACCCCCACAAGATTCTGTTGCTCTGGTGCTTCTCTTATTGTGTTGCCTTCCCAGCCTTCCCCACCCCCTTATCTTTCTGTGAGGGTTGGATCACCCTCTCTCCCTGAAAGACAGTATTCATAGTTGAACTATCTTCTGTGCCAAGCCCTCCCTCCATTTTCCTTTACGCAGCCATTTTTGCCCTAAGTGAAAATATTCCTAGTTATGGCTCCATTAAGGAATAAGCTTGTTGCCAAATATTAGGAACCAACCAGGAGTTAGGAATAGAGGGACTCTAATAAGAGAGATCAAGGTGAAGTCATGTGAGCCCAGTACAAAACTGAAGATTAGCCAATGTGAGAGCTCTTAAGAGTGCAAAAGGTGGGGGTCTATGAACTTGTTTTAAAAAACATTTTGATAACAGTATTTTAATATAATTATATACTAATTTAATTTTAAAAATTACATAATAATAATGTAATTCCTTGGTAATCTTATGCATTTTCTTTTATTCATTTAAAAAACATGATTGTGAGAAAGAATCCATAGGCTTCATCCAATGTCTGTGACACACAAAAAAGATTAAGAACCTTAGGACTAGCACTGGAAGGTGGGTGCTCCTGGACCCATGGGTAAAAGTTGGGGAGTGATAGCATGTTGTTGAAGTGTGAGAATACTTGTTGAACTAGGGATGAGACAAGTGAATTTTCAGATAGCTTCTGACACCATTTCATAGGTCTGAAAAAGGAAACTCTCTTGGGGGAGGAACTTGGAGCTCTTCCCAAAGGATAATTGTTCAGTTATGTCCAACTCTTCATGCCCCATTTGGGGTTTTCTTGGCAGAGATACTGGAGTAGTTTGCCATTTTCTTCTCCGGCTCATTTTACAGTTGAGGAAACTGAGGCAAACAGGGTTAAATGATCTGCCCATATAGCTAACAAGTGCCTGAGGTCAGATTTGAACCCAAGTAGAGTATTTCTGACTCCAGGCCGAGCACTTTATCCGCTCTACCACCTAATGGCCCATAGAATTAATGATGAGAACCTACATACTGGGTTCCCTAGGTCATGGCTAGACTATCTCATAAACGAATTACAGAGGAGAAACTGTACAAAGAATGTCAGTAATGGCAGATTGAAGCAAACTATTTGCTCTCCCTTTTTTTTTTCCGTTTTGTTTCTTCTTTCTCATGGTTCATTCTGTTGGTTATAATTCTTCTTTACAACTTGACTATTGTGAAAACATGTTTAGTGTGAAGGTATATATAGAACCTATATTGAATTGCAAGGCATCTTGGCTGGGGAGTGGGGAGGAGAGGAAGGGGGAGAAAATTTGAAACTCAACTTGTGGCACTGAATGTTGTAAACTAACAATAAATAAATTGAAAAGAAAAAAAGAATGTCAGTAATGAAATGTATGGTTTTTTTAAAATGATGGATTGGTCAGATATGAAGTGTGAGGGATAACTGATGGACAGCATCACACACTGTTGATATTCTCATGATCTCCAGGGAGCCAGAGAAAAGCCACAACTACCCAATCATAGACTACCTGTGGCGAACTTCTGGGAGGAATCAGACAAGAGGGGCACAGAATGGGTAATCGTGAATGGATTGTAATCTGCTTCACTGTAGGGAAGCTCTCCTGTAGGAGATGATTGTTTCATTCATTTCAATCATTCAAACATTGATGATTGTTTCAGTCCAAGCAACCATACAGATGACTCAGGGGCTGATACTGGGTGATGACATAAAGTCTTGTAACTGGCTATAGAGCCAGAAGAACTGTTGTCTCAGGTGTTGCTGAACCAAAACTAAGTGCACATGCAAAAGGTGTTACATGTCCATCTCTCAGGTTCTTTCCTTTGTAGATATAAGGTGTCTGGACTGTTTTGAATTGCAAAGTAAGGAGGAAAGGTGACTACCCTATTTCCCACCAGCCATGGTGGCTAAAGGCACATGACTGCCACTGTCTCTTTGTGTTTATACTTTCCTGATATTAGGCAAACCAGTATGCTGAGGTAGACACGTCCAGTCATTGAACTTGTGGAGATCCAGAGATCCTCTGGAGATCCAGAGGTCTCATCACACTCTGAATGGCAGCTGGAGCTGGTAGCAAAATCACTAGAAATGGTAGCAGTAGCCAGGCAAACAGAAGAAGAGGAGCTAGTATCAGCAGCCTTGAGGTAGCCTGGCCCAGCAGTGGGTGGAGCATCCCAGCAGAGGTGTCACACCATTCAAGGGGCCAGCCCAGCTGTTCACTGGAGTGACTTGTCTATCTCCAATGCCAAGTCCCACAGCCAATTTTAAGAAAATTCTATAAAGTGGGAAAAGGGACCTACCTTCAAGAGGACAATCACTTTACAACTACTTCTAAAGTAGTTTTCCATTGTTCCCATTCAGCTCTAAATCCTGTGACATTTAGAAAGTTCAAAAGATATACTTTCTGGGTAATTTAATCATTTTATTAATAATACCAGCATGTTTATTAACAAAAGGATGGTCATTTGGCTGGCTCTCTCTTAGACCAAAGACAGTCATGGCTAGGGCTCACAGCAAATATGCCCATTGGAAGAGGGGTGTTCTCAAGGGTAGCAGTCAACTCTGATTGGTTAACAATTGATGAGAGAATAAATATTACAGTGAAGGGCTGAACCTATTCAAATCCCCAGCCTTTGCTGGAAGACCCTCAATGAAAGGGAACATACTACCTCCAGAAGCAGCCCGTCCTATCTTTAAATAGCTCTAATAGTTAAGAAGTTTTTCCATAAAACAAACCTAAATTTACCTCTTTGTAACTTACATCCATGGCTCTTAGTTCTTTCCCCTGAGCCCAAACAGAATGAATCCAATCCTTCTTTTATAGGACAACCTTTACTCGAAGACAGCTGTCATGCCTTGCTCACCCTCACCCCCAATCTTCCCTTTTCCAAGTTAAACACCTACAATTCTTTCAAATGATTCCCGTATGGTACAAGCTCAAAGGCCTTCATAATGGTGGTTGTTTCTTTGGGACCTCTCCAATTTATCAGTGTTTTTCCTAGATCATGGGACCCAGAACTGAAAACAGTACTTCAAGTGTGGTCTTAACAGGGTTGAATATAATCCTGGAATTAATATCTCATTACTGGACACTAGACCTCTAATGAAGTCTAAGGTTTCATTCATGTTTTGGGCTAACACATCACACTGTTGTCTTATTTTGAACTTACTCTTTGCTAACACAGATGAAATGGTATTTAGACATTGATTTTTTTAACCCAATTGTGGGATTTTCCATTTATTCCTCTTAAATTTCATCTTTTTATATTTAGCTCAATGTTGCCTGACTGCCAAGACCTTTTAGATTCCTGACTTTCATCCAATGTATTAACTATCCCTCCTTGATTAGTCTCATCTGAAAATATGAGTAAACATGTCATCTATGCCTTTATCCAAATATCCTGATAAAAACATTAATAAAAGACCCAATAGAAATCTGATGAGGGGTTGGTTCTAGATGAATCTAACTTCCCGTGGGGACTGGCCAATGAGAGTTCTGTCCTTATGAACATACATAGTTGGTTCATTGTTGTCCTACATTCTAGAAGAGGATCAAAATGACATCGCTATGTCAGGGTCAAGGTACAATATGTCCAACTGTGGCTGATCAGACCAATATGAGCTTGGAAGGCTCTACCACAGGTTAGGAAAAAATAGTCTATATGAACATTTGGAATGGAAATGTCTCTAAATTTGCACATCTCACATTTCTCTTGAGCTACTGAAATTCTGCTTTGCTTATAGAGTACAGAGTCTTCTTTGATGCAGGCACACCATGCTGGGTGGTCCTTTGCCACTGTCTCCTATGTCACGAAATTGATTCCAAAGTTCTTCAGAGAGACTCTGAGAGTATCCTTGTATCACTTCTGCCTTACGTGTGAGTGCTTGCCTTGTGTGAGTTCCCAATAAAATGGTCTCTTAGGCAAACGTACTTCTGGCATTTGAACAAAGTGGCCAGCCCATCAGAGTTGCACTCTGTGCAGAAGAGTTTGAATGCTTGGCAGTTCAGCTGCAGAAAGGACCTCAGTGTCTGCTGCCTTAACTTGCCAGGTGATCTCCAGAATCTTCCTAAGACAAACCAAATCGAAGCGATTTGATTTCCTGGCATGGCACTGGTAGACTCTCCAAGTTTCACAGGCATGCAGCAATGAGATCACCACAAAGGCTCCACAGAACTTCAGTTTGGTAGTCAGTTTAATACCTCTTCTCCCTCACACTTTCCTTTGGAGCCTCCCAAACACTGAGCTAGTTTTGGCAATGCATAGTATATACATAGTATGCTCTGCCTAATGGAATTCCATCTCTTAATGCTATGATGCTAGGATCTCCAATTCATGCTTCTTTAGGATAAGCCCTGCTGTTAAGTAACTATCTAGACACATGGCCACATTACTGTGTCTTGCTTTTTATGAATTCACAGAACCCTCAGATCAAACAAGGTCCTTTTTTTAGACCCAGGTTAAAGACTTGCAAAAGTGAAAGGTGGAAAATATTAGAGAATGGGACATTATGGAGTCACATACAGAGCTTTAAAAATACTCAGCCCATAAATCTGCATTGAAACCGAGACTACTTAGATGCTATTTTGGCTTAGAAATAGTGATCTTTGGTCTCCAGACAAAATTTCTCTCAGCAGAGATAGAAGTTGTCAAAGTTACACATTGCAGATAATCCCTGCTACTACTTGTCAGCAGGCATCCTAAATGGCTCTGTTTTTGTGAGAACCGCCCACATGTAAAAATTAAGCAGTTCTGAGAAGAGCTGATTCTGTAAAGGGAATTTCCACTCCCTGGATAAGCTTGGACAAGGGAAAATAATTTTGAAAGGCCAGTCTATCTTCCTCAGGGATAATTACCCTGGAGGGAAAAAAATACAATCCCAGATTTTTTCATTCTAGGAGCAAAGTGGAGACTATTGTATGTAACTAGGTTGGGCTAAGGGCTCCTGCAACATGTTCTAATCCCTGCAAAGATGAAAACCAGTCAGATCAGGAAATACTAAAGTTCAGGTTTCATTGGATTCTGTTTTATGAGAAATCAGACTCAATAGGACACCTGTGGGGGAAGAAAAAACAATAAACATATCTGACTATTTGGACTAGTTTAAAAAAATTAATCACCAGGAAGATCAGAAAATGGATTGATTGTGAATATGTATGCAGTAAACACTACCACAATAATGTTAAATCAGTATAGTCGTAGTTTGCTAAATACAACAGCTGTGTTCTTTGACAAGTTATCTGTAAACCAAATTTACCTCTATCATATAACATATTTGACATACTTAGCTTTCTATTTACTGTGTAACAGGAGACTAGCCAATGAGAGTCCAATCTTTATGTGTAGACAGAGTATGTCCTACTTAATTCAATCCTCTACATGGACTTCTTCAAAGCATGTGCAAGTATTCTATATCTGCTTACTGTATAGCAAAAAAGAAGCCTTTTGATTGGCTGTTGAGAGGGAACAGACTGTGTATACAAAAGTCCCCAACTCTTGGACCTTCTACTTTTTCCTTTCAAAAGCCCCCTTTCTCAATAAATTGGTTCTCTTCCCTCCATAAGGCTTAAGGTGATCAGTTTCAATTCAATCAGTTTCACCTCCCAAGCTCCTTTGGAAATCTTACCTAGTTGAGTGGCTAGGGATAAAGATAGGGATGAAGTCTGGGCTCTGGAAATAAATTCACTGCCAAAATGGTCACTTCATGTGCAGTTGAGTTATTTAAGCTTCCAGCCCTCTTGCCTCAGTTGGAGAATGTCCACTTTGCATCTGAAGGCGTCCTCCTTTCCAAAAGTCTCTGACTTTTAGCATGTTCTGACCCTCCATTTTTGCTGAGGTCTCTTGAACATCAGAATTTCTACTTTAAAAATATTTTTACTGAAATATTTTATTTTCATATCATCTTAATTTTCTCTTATTGCCCCCCACTCCCCAGAGAGCTGTCCCATATAACAAAGAATATTTTGAAGCTTTTTGCAAAATGAATATTCCAGGCCTCTAATCCATATCAAATGTGGAACTATTAAATAAACCCAATATTTTCATAGTGGTTTACACATAGTAGGTGCTTAGGAAAGACTTAAAATCAATCAATAAATCTTGAATGCCATCTATTGAGGTCACTTAAATTGAAGTATGCCTACATTATTCATAGAAACTTGTCTGGGGCAAATGATGTTGGTTTTACTTAGAAGGCAGCTATGGTACCGTAGAAAGCATTCTGGACCTGAAATCTGAGAACCTGGGTTTGTCTGGCTCTGCCACTTTTCAGATATTTGACCTTGAATGAGCTTCGAACCCATTTGCCTATGTAAAATGGTGATGATAATGCTTATTGTAGATAATACTTATTTTATTTAGATAACTTATTTTTTAAAAAATTTTACTTATTTGTTTTTAGTTTTCAACATTCACTTCTATAAGATTTTGAGTTCTAAATTTTCTCCCCCTCCCTCTGCTCCCCCCTCAAGACAGCATGCAATCTGATATAGGTTATACATGTGTAATCATATTAAACATATTTCCATTTTAGTCATGTTGCAAAGAAGAATTAGAACCAAAGAGAAAAACCATGAGAAAGAAGAAACAAAGAAAAAAAAGAGAGAGAAAGAGAGAGAGAGAGAGAGAGAAGATATAGTATGCTTCAATTTGCATTCAGACTGCATAGTTCTTTCTCTGGATGTGGATAGCATTTTCCATCATGAGTCTTTTGGAATTGTCTTAGATCCTTGTATGGCTAAGAAGAGCTAAATCTATCAAAGTTGGTCATCACAAAATGTTGCTATTACTGAATACAAGGTTCTCCTGGTTCTGCTTCACTTCACTCAGCATAAATTCATATAAGTCTTGCCAGGTTTTTCTGAAATCTGCCTGCTCATCATTTCTTATGGAACAATAATGTTCCATTATATTCATATACCACAACTTGTTCAGCCATTCCCCAACTGATGGACATCCCCTCAATTTCCAATTCTTGACCCATTACAGATAATAATTATTTTTAACACCTAGCTGATAGTACTTATCAAGAGTGACCGTGAGGATCACATCTAAAGGCCTGTACCTTTTTCAGCAAGTGCTCGCTCTTTTTCTCTCCACATATGTACGTATGTATGTATGTATGTATGTATGTATGTATGTATGTATGTATATTTGTTTGGCTGAATGAATGGATTGTTTTCTTAGACTAATGGACCTTAAAGCTGGCAGAGACTCAGGAAATCATCTGGTCTAGTTTCCTGCCTTCATGGAGATATGGTACTAATTTCCCATTTTATAGATAGGACAGTCGAGGCCTTATCTTCTTCATAGAAGGAAAACTTGAAGACAGGAATTCTGACTTCATACCTAACAAAAAAAAAAATCACAAAGTTGGATAGGAGCCCCCAGAGGCCATCTAGTCCAATCTGTATCTGAAGGAGAATCCTTTCAACAAATATACCAGACTGGACTTTCCCTGATGCCTTACCTCCCTCCAGTGCAGAGCAGCCTCCTCTTTTTCCAAGCAGCCCATTCTCCTTTTGGATAGCTCCACTTCTTAGGCAGCTTGAATTTGCCTCTCTGTACCCTTGATTCATTGCACCTATCTCTGCCCTCTGGAGCCAAGCAGAACAAGTCTAACTCTCTTCCCATAACAATCCTTCTAATAGTTGGAGACAGTGACTATAGACTCTCTAAATGTCCTCCAGGCTAAACCTCCCCAAAATGAATCAACATAGAATGACCTCCATCCAACAAGCCAGGCAAACTTTTAGGATAAAGGGCAAAGGTTTTAACTGAGGCCATTTAGACCAATAGGTAGAGTTTCTAGGAGGGATAGGACCTTAAAATTTTCTCATGAAGCAGCCTGGCCTTCTCCATGCATCAATGACAAAATATCCCTATCCTGGGGCATCTATGTAGCTACAGCATAGGTCTTGAAGTCAAAAGGACCTGAGTTCAAATAGGGCCTCAGACACTAACTACCTATGTGACCCTGGACAAGTCATTTAACCCCATTGCCTCAAAAAAAAAATTCCCTCTTGCTTCTGATTGAGACTAATTCTGCCTCCCGTAGTGTGACCACTATACTCAGTAAACAAAATTTTTTTTTAAATGTTGCTGATATATTGGCAAAGTGTTTGGTGACATAAAGATAAGACAAAGAACAGTAGCAAATTTCAGACCCCAAAAATAAAAATGGGAGCCATAGTGTGATATTCTGTGACTGTTTTGTCAAACCAGTCCCTCTAAGAAATTACTCATTCAACTTTACTCCTAAGAGCAATTTAAGGTGTTCATTTTCAGTGAAGAAGTAGGGCTCTGGTCCTGAACACCTTAGCAATCTGTTCTTTCTCTGGGTAATGGGGATTTGCTGGGTCTTGCCCTTCAATCTAATGATTCCTGCTCTGGTCATGTGAGTGACCATTATCATTATCATTATTATTATTAATTAACAGTGATTATCAGCATCTTCAAAGCTAATCCATTTTGCTTTCTGGTCAACCTGCTCCCTTCATGTATGAAATATAATAATAATCATTATTATTATTATTAATTAGCAGTGATTATCAGTGTCTTCAAAGCTAATCCACTTTGCTTTCTGGTCAACCTGCTCCCTTCATGTACGAAATATAATAATAATCATTATTATTATTAATTAGCAGTGATTATCAGTGTCTTCAAAGCTAATCCACTTTGCTTTTTGGTGAACCTGCTCCCTTCTTGTATGGAAGCAAGGCAATGCCTTTTTTTTTTTAAAGCACTTACTACGTGCCAGATACCTTTCTAAGTGCTGCTTGTTGTTGGTTGCTCTTCGTTCTTGAAGAGTACCATGACATCAGGAAGATGGTGTCATGACTGGCAAAGGAATTGGATCTAAGTGAGACAGGATTGTGCGAAGTCACCAGCCTCACTTTCTCCTCTGGAGCCATCTGGGTCTAGTGGTGAGATATAGATCAGGACAACTGGAGATGGCCCAGGATGCAGTGGAAGATCTTGGCCTTTTCAAACTAAGTTCTTTAACAGGTCTCAGTTTGACTGAGGCAATGCCCTTTCAGTGATTAAAGCTAGGTAAGAAATAAGGCAAAGAATGGCCTCTTTTACCTAGTCCAAAAAAAATCATTCTGGGAAGGGAAAACCCTAAAGGTTTCTGGCTAAAACAGAAACAACTGCTATTTACACTCACTCTGAGCCATCAGGGCCGAAACAAAGACCAAGTGAGGCTTGAGCTGGGACCTATTGTTGGCTAATCAGTGAGAGCCAGCATGATTTGGGTTTAAGGCATGGTCCTTAAAAAATTAATCTAGCCCAAGTACTACTTACATTCTAATGGGGAAGATAACACACTAAAGGAGATGGAAAGTAGCAGATGAGAGAAAAAGTGAGGTGGGGAGGGGCGAAGAAATGGTGTCAGTCAGTCAACTGGCATTTATTAAGTACCTATTATGTGCCAGGCACTATGCCAAGTGCTGGTGCCGATATCCCAGAACGCCAGAAATAGAGCCGTGAGGGGAATGAAGGTTGTGCAGCTTGGGCCTCTCTCCATCATAGAGGCCCTGGGAAGATCATAGATCTCATAGAAGGGACCTCAGAGACCATCTTCATGATATTGATCTTGTATGTTGTGATTTATGTCTCCTGTCACTGATCCTAAATTGTAAACTCCTTGAGGGTGGTGGGTCCTCAACCCCAGGATCTAAGAGCCTCTCAGAAAGGAATTTCTCCCACTTCGGTCCATTTGACTAGAAGTCAATAAATCAGGAGGTAAAAGGCTAAAAAGATAAAAAGTTTAATTAGCATCCGCAGATGACCAGTTGCTGGGTGGATAGCAACCATGCCGAACAAAGGGAGAATACACATACAGGGCTTTGTACAGCCTTAGGGCTGACATTATTTTGAAGCAAAAGAAGCCCATCCAGTGACTGTTCAGCTCTTTTCTTATTTGGGAGGCTGAGTAAAAGCGGAATAGGATGTCAGGTAATTTGTGGGAAAATGGGTTAACACTATAGTCTCTGGAACTGCCAGAGTTAGGTTTGTTCCAGTGGGATAATGCCTTTCCGAGATTAGTGTTATCCAAATATCCTGGTGGGCCAGCTAATCTCTAAAACAATGGAGGTCTCTTTCAAGATAGAATCAGTAGGGCTCATTCCATTGTTGTATAAAATAAAGAATGAAGGTCTGTCTCTATTTACACACCCCACAACTCTTTCTTTGACCTCTGAAGTTATTTTTTTCTGGATAGAAGATGTTTCCCACAAACTCATCATCCACCTCTTCCATAGGTTCAAGGGCTGTTTTTGCTTTTTCTTTGTACTCCCACCTTCCCCTAGGACTTAGCACAGTATTTGGCACATAGTAGATGTTTAATAAATGCTTGTTTATTGATCTAGTTCAACTCCCTCATTTTATAGAGAAGGAAACAGAGGCCCATGGAGGATAAGTGACTCGGCTAAGGTCACACAGGTAGTTAAATATCAGAGATGGGATTTGAACTGGAGTCTTCTGACTCTAGGGCAGCTAGGTGGTCCAGTGGAGAGAGTGCCAGGCCTCGAACCAGGAAGAC
The DNA here is from genome assembly GCF_011100635.1 of Trichosurus vulpecula. Taxonomy (NCBI): domain Eukaryota; kingdom Metazoa; phylum Chordata; class Mammalia; order Diprotodontia; family Phalangeridae; genus Trichosurus; species Trichosurus vulpecula. Next base: position 325,963,607 of record NC_050575.1, read on the forward strand.
TCATCTTCCTGAGTTTAAATCTGGCCTCAGACTCTTATTAGCTGTGTGACCCTGGGCAAGTCCCTTAACTCTACTTGCCTCAGTTTCCTCATCTGTACAATAAGCTGTAGAAGGAAACTGAAAATTATTCCACCATCTTTGCCAAGAAAAACAAAAAGCCCAAATAACTTCTGACTCTAATGCCAGTGATATCTATGCTGTACCATGCTTCTTTCCCCTCCCTGGCCACTGCTCCTCCATATGTGCTATAGCTACTTAAATGTAAGCTCCTTGGGGGCAAGGACTATCTTCCTAACATCTTATATTTATATCCCCAGTATTTAGCATAGTGCTGTATTGGTAATTAAGGTGGGACTTTTTTTTTTTTTTTTTTTTTACTGTTTTCTCTTTTAGAATGCTAAAGTAATCAGGTGCCTTTGATTAAGTCTTACTAGGTGCAAAGCCCCAGGCTCACACCCTTTTGCTGATTAGGTTTGAAGCCTAAGAAGGGTATATAAACTCAGAGGATAGCATTTTGTTTGGGGGCTCTCACTCACTGGAAGTGTTGTGTGATTTGACCAGACAAGACTCTGGGTAGCCGTTGTTAAGGAGCACCCCCAGCTTGAAAATCCAGATGTTGGTGCTTCCCTGGTTACTATGTACTGAGATGTTAGACAGAAAGCTAGAAGCCTGTCTATTGGTTTGTGTTATTTGATCTGTTGATATTTTCTGTTTGTAATTTCTGTTTGTATTTGCTCTGAAGTTCAGGGTGCTGGCTTTCCCCCCTGAACTAAGTGAATGATATATGTATGTTTAATTAAAGTGAGATCGTTAACCCTTTAAAGTTGCTTTCCTTGGAAAAGCAGATCAAAGAACCTGTGCTGGCAGCCTGTCTGTATGCTGGTGTTGTTGGTCTTGCATAGGCACAGTAGTGGCAAGCCACATTGTTGTTTCTAGTGCTTGATTCACAGTAGGGCCTTAATAAATGCTTTCATTCATTAGAGAAATGATCGATTGTCATGGCTTCAGCTATCAAGATATGACTACCACATTTTATACCTAGTTCTAACCTCTCTCCTGAGCTCCAGTCCCATGTGTCCAACTTACTATATGACAATTCCCCTTGGATATCCCACTGAGACCTCTAACTCAGCATACCAATGGGATCACCTCATTCCTCAATAAATCAGCTCTCTTTCCTGGTTTCTCTGTCTCTGTCAGTGACCTTACCTAATTCTCCTACGCTAGAAACCTTGAAGTCATCTTGGATCCTTTCCTGTCCTTCACCTGCCACTAAGTCCTGTCTACACTTCATTTGAAACATCTGCAGGATTTACTGTTTCTTTTCCACCATCCTAGTTTACATTTCCACCACAGGTAGGCCCGAATTGTAGCAATAGCTTTCTTTTTGTTTCCTTGCTTCCAGGCTCTCCCATTTCCAATCCATTCTGCAAATCTCATCTTTCTTACACAATGATTTGATGTCACTTCCCTGCTCAGAAACCAAAGAAGGTTCTCTACCATTTCCTTACAAGTCTAAGGTCCTCAGGTCAGCTCTACAGGCTTTCCACAATCTGCCCTCCACCTGTGTGTCTCCAATGTTTTCCTGCTGCTCCATAACACACATATATATATATATATATATATATATATATATATATATATATATATATATATATATATATATATATATATATATATATATACTATCTCCTTATTGTCCCACAAGTAAGAGGCAGTGTAGTTTAGTGGAAAGATCCCTGGACTTGGGTTAAAATCTTACTTCAACCAACCTGTTCTTTTTATTCTCAGGACTCCTAATGTCCTGGAGTTTGGATCCCACTTAGCTCTTAGGAGAGCACAGCATTAAGAATCATAAGAGTTAGATTATCTAGTCCAACTCCCTCATTTTGTAGATGAGGAAAATGAATCTCAGAAAAGTCAGGTGACTTGTCCAAGGCCACAATAGTAGCAAATACATATCCAAAATTCAGATCAAGGTCCTTTGATTCCAAATCAGGTTTTCTTTCTACCATACAGTACTCAGTATGTTCATATAGGTGCTAATCAATTAGTAATTATTTTACATGTAAAATTACTAGACTGTAATTTCCTTGGGAGAGAGAGAGTCCTTTATGTCTTCCATGATGCTTAATGCATGGTTTGTCATTGTTGCTGAGTCATTGCAGTCTTGACTGACTCTTCATGATCCCTCGTAGGGTATTCCTGGCAAAGATACCAGAGAAGTTTGCCATTTCCTTCTCCAGCTCATTTGACAGATGAGGAAACTAAGCCAAACAGGATTAAGTGACTCGCCCAGGGTCACACAGCTAGTAAGTGTCTGAGGCCAGATTTAAATACAGGAAGAGGAGTCTTCTGATTCCAGGCCCAGTGTTCTATACACTGTGCCACCTAGCTGCCCCTAACTCATGGTTGGCTCTGAATAAACATCACTGGTTGAGTAAAACCTTGATTAGCTAAAACAGAGCCCCCATTTAAAGAAGCCCTTCCTCTGCTCTGCTTCTTTCCCCCACATCCCAGCTCTAAGGAAACAGTCTGCTTTTAAGAGAAAAGTAAATGCTAAGAAAACATGGAATTAAAAATTTAGATGCTTTTATCATAAGGTCTTAGACACGGTCACGTAAATCTACTGTGGCGACCTTTGAAGCAAGTCATTCAATACTCTGGGTCTCAGTTTCTTCATCTGTGAAATGAACGTCCGATGACCTACAATAACAAAGAAATCACTCATGTTCATAGTGATGACTTTGGAGACACTGTAAGCAATTAAGGCATCAAAGAAAGATTCAGTTATGTTCAGAATGCTGGATGCACTCAGGAAAGCAGATACATTATTTTAGAAAGATTTTTAACAGTAAGGATTAAAATGGGATTGGTTTCTCAAGGCACTCTCAGTTAGCCAGCAAACTGAGTTAATTAGTACAGCTCATTCATAGTTTTACTATTATACACAGGTAGTCAAATCATGAGGTAGGTATTGTTAACCTAAATTGCCATCCCTCCTCAAATTGTCACTCTAGTAACAACTAGCACAGAAAGATGTTTCTAAAACACATCTGCACTTCTTTTTCCTGCACAATAGATCTGATTATGTCCTGAAAGGAGACATGTTTGGAAGTAAAGGATAAGGGATATCAATACAATAGAATCATGGCTGGGCATCTGGTAAAGGTGCTGTAGGACAAGTCTAGTGCCACATTGGATGGGCATGGGAGTTTTATATCTGCCTCTAGGAAGAGTGAGAACAGTGTCTAGCCTGTCTGAAATCATTGGACAGCTAGGAAACCAAAGGGGCAGACACACTGGTCCAGAAGACTGAGGTCAGAAAGGGATGGTGTCACACATGCACACACTCACACACACACTGGGAATCCAGGATGCTTCTATAAATAGCTCCATTTTCTAAAAAAGTAGCAGCTATAATCTCAAGTCTAAGGATAGTCTTTTCACTATACCAGGTAGGAGAGATTTCTGGTCTCACAACTCTTTTCATCATACCCGCATGAAAAAATTATATTACTCTCAGGGCAACTGCTCTCTAACACAATGGATGAGAATACAGAGAGCATACTTACATAAGCACGTAACTATGATTTGTTTCTATAGCAGAGGCTAGCAAGAGAAGAATAAGTCTGAGAGGCAGGAGACTGACAGTGAGCTGTTCTCTGTGACCTAGGGTAAGACACCAATCAACTCGATGTCTACATTCTCTCCTGTTTTAGGAGAAGATGATGACACCTGTAATTGGATCAGGCAAGGAAATCTTCTGAGATCTTGCAGCTAAAAGTACCAGAGGCAACTATGGAACATCTCAGGTCCTAGGAAAGCCATAGAATGTGTGACTCACACAAAGTTCCATCTGTCTTTCAATAATTTCATTCTCCTTCCCCTCCTGAGCTGCCAATGAGCAGCAAACTAAGTTTCATCTGCTTTGATTTTTTTTCCTGCTCACTCTCTGAGTGGGAATTCAATACATATCGCTAAAGTAGTCACTAAAATACCCTGAAAGGAAGAGAAATAAAGGGCCTAAATCTCTAAGTTCCTTGTCAGTTCCTAAATTCCATGATTCTCTAGGAAGTCTTGTGCTTTGTATTCATATATGGGTTTCGTGTTTTACTTACTCTTTCTTATTTGACTATTCCATCTTGGAAACATACTGGTTGTGTGATCCTGGGCAAGTCACTTAACTTCTGTTTGCCTTGGAGGCAGCTAGGTGGCTCAGTTGATAAAAGATTGGGCCTGGAGTCAAGAAGACCTGAGTTCAAATCCAGCCTCAGACATGCACTAGTTCTGTGACCTTGGGTAAGTCACTTAACTTCTGTTTGCCTTAATCCATTGGATAAGAAAATGGTAAACCACGCCAGTATTTTTGCCAAGAAAACCCTACGTAAGGTCAGAAAGTCAGACATAACTCAACAACAGGAACAACTGGACATATATAGTTTGAGATGTGTGAAGGTAGTTAGAGATGTGAGATTGGAGATCAGCAGAGAGGTTAGGACAGATTTGTGAATCATCAGCATAGAGATGGCAATTAAATCCACAGGAGCTGAGAGGATGACTCAGTGAGAGAATAGAAGAGAGCCCAGGACAGAATCCTGTGGGATGCTCACAACAAGAGAGTGTGTGATGTGGATAAAGATCCAAACAAAAGAGACTGAGAAGGAGTGGTCTGATAGGTAGGAGGAGAATCAGAAGAGAGTGGTGTCCCGTATACCTAGAGGAAAAAGAACATCAAGGAGAAGAGGGTGTCAAAGTTTGCAGAGAGGTCAAGAAACATGGGAATTGAGAAAAAAAGCCATCGGATTTCACAATTAAAGATCATTGGTAACTTTAGAGAGTGCAGTTTCAGTGGAATGATGTTGGATGATGAGTTTTTTGTGTGAGATAATCACCGTCACCTCGGGGAGAAAGAACTGCCTGCAGCTGAATGCTAATGCTATTTTGGAAATTTGGACACCAGACACTTTACACTCTGTAGCTGGGCTTAAGCTCAAATGAAATATATTTTACTTGGATTTTCCTTTCTACCAGACAGATCACTACCTCCAAACATTTTGAAAGTCTCCTGCAGAAAGCCAATATGCTGAGAGGGAGAAATGTAAAGCCTTTTTAGCATTCCCACTCTCCCAAAGGAAGGCATCCAGTGATTTCTCAACAGACAATATTCTTCCTTCTATAAACTTATTTGGTTAGTTGGTCTACATATTTATCATTTGCTATGGGAAATGATGTTTCCTGACATCTGTTTAGCATTTATTTTTCTTTAACTTCTATTTATATCCCATTTTCCTATCCTTCAAATACTTTTTAAAAAATAGCTTCCAATAACTAAGCTTGATATGACCAGTAAAAATCTCAGATAATTGTCTCATGGTCTGGCACAGTGCCTTGTACATTGGAGGTACACTAACAAATATTTGTTGAATTAACTCACAATAGTCTTTTACTCATCACTTCCTTACAACTTTCCCAAAATATGAGTCATAACATAGAATCTTCTAAGAATGGTTCATCAATGCAAGAAGTTTGGGAGAAAAAGGACTGGGAGAGCCTCAGGAGATCTGAACCATGTATTCAAATCTTGTCAGTAACCAGGAACCAAAAGCCATCATCATAAAGACCAATGCCACCACTTTATAGAACCACAGACTAAGAGATGGAATCAATCTCAGAAGCTACCCAGTTCAACCTGGGCCTGAACCAGAATTTTCTCTATAACATGCCTGACCAGTGCTCATTTGGTCTTGGCTTAAAGACTTCCAATGAGGGGAGACTCACTGCCTTTCAGAGCATCCCATTCCATTTTTGGATAGTTTTAATTGTTATTAAATTTTTCCTTACACCAAGCCTATATCTGTCTCTCTACAACTTCCTCCCATTGTTCCTAGTCCTGCCCTTTGTGGCTAAGAAGGACAAGTCTAAATTCTTCTCCACATGCCAGCCCTTCAAATACTCAAAGGCTGTTCTAAGTCTTCTCTTCTTTTCTTATTCCTTGAGACCATCCTGGTCCTGATCAAGAAGGGTGTCCTTCTCTATACAAGCTCCAGCTTCTCTGTGTTCTTTCTAAAATATGTTGGCCAGACATGAACACAGTCCTATAGATGGGGTCTGGTCAGGGCAGGGAGTAGCATAATTATTCTTTCCTCTCACCCATTATGCTTCTTAAAGCAGTCTAGGGCAGCATTAGGATTTTTTATTGTTGCTGTTTTGCCTTCCATGTGATTCTATTGACTTATATTGAACTTGTAGCCCACTAATAAAAACTCTAATCTGTCTCAGAGTAACTGTGGTCTTGCCACACCTCCCTATCTTGTACTTGGAATTTTCAAACTCAAATTTTCAAACTTTACATTCACCCCTATGCAATTCCATCTTATTCGTCTTTATCCATTGCTCTAGGTCAGGGCTGTCCAAAATACAGCCCGCGGGCCACATGCAGCCTGCAGTGCAATTTTATGCGGCTGGCTTGTGGGTTTTAATTTTCAAGAGTGAAAAAATAAAATAATAATTTGCATGGAATGCACATTAGATTTTTAAAATCCATCACTAATAAATAATCTCATTGATGTTAATTTTCTTTGGTTGTTTTTAAGCAGTATTATGAAGGGAATATATTGCACTGAATTTCCAATCAATCTGTGGGATGCATTCCGTCTGTACGATGCAGACTAGTCAGCATGCACCCACTTTTATACTGTTGTGTTGTCGCTCTGTTGTTTTGTGTTTGCCTTTGCGCTTCACGCCTTCGCCTGTCCTGTTGATGATGCGCTTTCTTCCACTTTCTATTAGTGTCCTATATTTTTTATTCTGGGTGTGGCCCTCAAATAATTATTTTATTTTAATGAGGCCCAAAGATAACCTAAGGTTGGACGGCCTTGTTCTAGGTTTGACATCTGATGTCAAATTCAACATTCTTTCCATTAATACAACACTATCTACATTTGCATTTTAACTGGGATTAAAGCATTAAAGGAATGAAAGCAAAGAAATGAAGTTTTAATAAATTTCAGGTATCAGCCAGTTGATGAGGCAAGTAAGAGGGAGTGGTACCCCAAATGATGTCAGGTGAGTTGTGTGTGTGTGTGTGTGTGTACACGCATGTGTGATAGATATCTATCATGCACACACATACACACACACACACACATACACACACACAACCCTATACACAAAACTGGCCCTGAGAAAGAGCTAAGAATCTCCTGCCCCTTATCAATATTTGGGTTCATCAACTGAAACATGTATTTTTAAACGTCATTGGAAAGGTTAATGTTCGCTCTTGGTCTAGAAGTGTCCTGAGATCATTTGTGACATGCTGGTCATTGCCTCCACAAACCCCCTGTCCTCACCAAGGTCATTTCTGGAAGATGTTATCTAGGCTAACAACTATGGATCCCTATGTCTTGTTCTGCTTAAAACATAGTTGTAAGGACCCTCAGAAGTTGACTCATCCAGTCTATACCTGAACCAGAATCCCCTCTACAGCACTTCTGACAAATGGTCAAGTAGCTTCTACTCCTCTGCTCCAAGCAGAATTCTTCTCATTTTGGATCACAAACGTGGGAGACAAAAAGCAAAACTATGGGAACTTCTGGGTAAGCTAATACCTGGTGGGCATGTTGGCCATTTGTACTCTATTTATCAACTTCATTGAAGCTGGTGCCTAGGTACTTCTGTACCTAGACTCATGCAAAGGTTCCTCAAACCCTACACTCCAAATAAATAAACTCATAAGGGTCAACCAAGTGGTGCAAGTGTGTATTATTTGTTTTGTTGAGTGGCAGGGGAAGCAAACCTATAGTCTCTGGTTCTTCTTTATTTCTTTTGGAAAATCAGGTGTCTTCTCTGTGGTGTTTTTACCACTTGCCCAGAGTTTCAGGTAAAAGGTAAAAAGGCCTTTCAGAGCACGGATCTTCTCTTGTGTCTGCTACTGCCACAGAACACTCAGCACAGCTACAAATCTGGGCTCTGTTATGGTCACAGGGGATGTTCCCAAAGACCTATATTCTCTGGGGGTTTGTGAATAAATAATCAGTATGTAACTATGATTCATCTTTCCTTAGATTTCGGGTATCCTATTATCTTGTGAAATGTGCTGACCTCCATTTTGCGGTGAGAGAGACTAGCAGAATTTCCCCAGGTCACATCATAATCCCAAGAATAGGACCCAAATCTTATGGCTCCACAGGCCAAACCACAAACCATTCAGTACCTTTGGATGATGTGGGTTCATGATGTTTTCTGAAGGGCCACACATAGGCCCCATTTAAACCTCTCTGGTTATTTTTCACTAACTGCCTGGATGGTTTTAATCAGGGAGGAAATCAACACTTTGAGCTTGGATGCCAGGGCAGCTTTCTAAAGTGTCTCTAGGCTGATCCAGGAGAAACAGCTCAAGGGGAGAAGACTTCTCCTTCCTACTGAATGAGCTCACTAGAAATGACATGCATTGTCATCAGCAGACCTATAAAATCATGTTTTTAACACATTGCATCCTACAGGAATTGTGGTTTTGAAACTAGTCAACAATAAGTGGCAAAGCTTGCTAACTGATGGTCATTGTCTCAAAAGGCCTTGCTTATGGATGTCTTCCTGAACTTTGGTCCAAAATCTGATGTAATTTTTCTGCTAGAACCTAGTTTGTCTTCGTCAGCTTCAAGGAAGATAGGAAAGCCATCACGTTAGCTTTTGTTGAAGAAGACAAATTGTACCATAGCAACCTATTCTTTCTCACTTCACCCTAAGGTGAGTGAGGGGACTCCATTCAGGCCCAGCTGAGGCTATCCACAGAAGCCTAAGATCCCCAAATTAAGCTAAAAGGTAAGGCTAACTCAGAGTTGGCCCAAATGCCTGAATCAGTTTCAAAATTTTCTTGTATTTCCTTCAGATCCTTTGGATTAGATATAGCCTAAGCTTGTGGCAGATTCCCTTAATGCTTCTACTTAGCTGGACCTGCATTTTGGGGGCTAGTCTGGAACTAGAAAAGCCCACAATGTAAGAGGCTAGATCAATGGTAAATGTACCCAGTGAAAGCCCTCAGTTGAATCCATATAACAGATTTTTCTCTTAATGTCTCTTTGAGACATCATTTGTCTCAAAAGTTTCTTAACACCCTTCATTTTCCATATCTACTGAAACAAATCAGTAGAGTGGGCAGAGGTTCTTAACTTATGTTCCATAGACTCCCAAAGGGTCTGTGGAAAGATTTCAGTGAAGTCTATGAATTTTTTAAAAATATTTTGATAACTGTATTTCAATATAATTGATTTCCTTTGTAATCCTACATATTTTATTTTATGCATTTAAAAACAAGATACTGAGAAGTGGTCCAGTGGCTTCACCAGACTGTCCAAGGGGTTTATGGGGAAAAAGAACTCCTACTCTAGAGCATCTCCCTCCCCTCTCTCCCCTTTAAGCAAAGCAAACAGGCAGTATTCTATTTTGAGAATTTAATGCAGTGGAATGTCATACAGAAAACAGATAAATGGTTAGAGCTCAGTGATGGCTCTTGCTGCGAATTCCCTAACTTCTTCCCAAATCACCTCCATGGTTAGTTAGGCTGGGTTTGTCAGGGTGTTGATACTGTCTTCCACCTCAGTGAGCTTCTTCAGGATTTGGTTGAGCTTGACTTCATCAAACTCCAAGCACAGACATTCAGATTCCTAGAAAACATAAGGGGATGCCATTTTAAAGGAACAAGTCTTAGGAAGACAAGTTGACAGGTATATTATTATTACTGTTTGCTAAGTACTGTGCTAAATGCTGGGAATACAAAGAAAGGCAAAAAACAGTCCCTGATCTTAAGGAGCCAATGGGGAAGCTAATGTGCGAACAACTGTATACAAACACTGAGGTAATCTCAGAGGGAAGGCACTAGCATTAAGGAAGGTGGAGAAAGGCTTCCTGCAGAAGATGGGATTTTAGCTAGGATCTGAAGGAAGTTGGGGAAGCCAAGAGGCACAGGGGACAGCCAATGAAAATGCATGTCATTGGGGAACCGAGGCTCTAGTGCACGAAATGGCAAGGAAGCCAGTGTCACTGGATTACAGAATAAAACATGCTGGTGAGTAAGGTGTAAGAAGATCAGAAAGGTAGGAAGAGGCCAGGTTCTGAAGGATTTTAAAGGGTAATTTATTTATATTTGACTTTATATTTATTGTATTTTATATTTGATCCTAGAGGGAAGAATAAGCCAATACAGTTTACTAAATGAGGGTGAGGGGATGATCAGGCAATATATAGGCCCACTAGACTGCTTAAGGCCGGTATAGGGCAGGTTTCTTAGGATCTAAGGCCTTGCCACAGAAGCCTGAGTGTCCTTCCTAAGGAAGGCTGTCTCTATTCCCAGGGAGAGGGAAATATCTATGCATTTTGGATGACTCAGTCTTTTTATTCAGTGGTATATGAACATCAGATTTGGCTTCTTACAGCTATGAAAGCTGCTATATCACAGTGTAGAGGAAAAAATGCTGGGCAGGAAAACTGGGTTCTGGCTACAACCCTGTCACAGATTAGTCTTGTTACCTTGAGAAGGTCTCACAGACTCACAGAAAATTCTGGGGTTGAACTAAATGACCTCCAAGATTTCTTCCAGTGCAAAGATTCTATGAGTCTATACTGTAAAAATGGCATAGAGATAATGTCCAGGAAAGAGATAATAAGGTCCTGAACTAGGGTGATGGCAGTGAGAATGGAAGGCAGGGATTGTGGAAGCAAAAGATTTTGGAATTAAAATCCTCCAGACTTGACAAATGATTTTATGTAGGGGAGGAGAGAGGGGGAAGAGTATAAGGTGAATCAGAGGTCTCAAGTATGTACGACTGGCAGAAGGGAGGTCCTATTAATAGAATTGAGAAAGTTAGAAGGAGGCACTGGTTTTAAGGAGAAATATTTTCTGAATTTTTGACTGTGTCAACTATATGTTTCAGGATTTCAGAATCCTGATATCAAATGGTCAACAGTTGAAGGAACTGGGAATGTTTAGCTTTGAGAAGAAAACCCTGGATAACCTAACTTTCTTCTCAGCTCAATTCTCAGCTAAAATCCCACTTTCAGTAAGAAGCCTTTCCTGGTCCCCCTTAATAATGCTAGCATTCCCCCTCTGAGATTACCTCTAATTTATTTATTTCTTGTTTGTACATAGTTGTTTGCGTATTGTTTCCTCCATTAGACTATGAGGACAAGGACTATTTTTGCCTTTCTTTATATCCCTGGCTCTCAGCACAGTGCCTAGAACATAGCAGGCACTTATAAATGCTTACTGACTTGATTTGGATACGGAAAGCAGAATTAGGATCAAAGAGCAGAAATTACATGAATACAAATTTCAGCCCAACACAAGGAAGGATTTATCAGCAACTAGAGTTACGTAATTATGGAAAAAGGGGCCTCAAAAGAAGTTGTCACTAGTGGAATTTAATCAGAAGCTAGCTGACCACTTGTTGGGAATGTGATGGGAAGAATTCCTACATTGGGTGTGAGGGAGGCACGTTCCAACTCCAAGAAACTATGATTATCTATACAACTTGTGTTATTGTATAGAAATGGACACAAGCACTTTGCCTATGATTTACAGTCATTTCAATAACACTCTAGGTATTCTCTTCAGAAGCATGCCAAGAAGCAACTCAGTGTTTCTCTTATCTCTTAAGCTAGGGATTCTGAATAGGCTTGTGAAGAATGCTTTGCTAAGGTTTCCTACAAATTAAACAACTGGGAGCTTGGATCTTCTAAGTTTTGCCCAAGGGCTTTTGTATAAGTTTTTCAAAATCTTCAACAAGGTATTAATAACTAATATCATAGACTTTCACCCATTCCCAAACAGTGACCAAGACGTTTGGGAACCATTTTGTTTACTTGGAAATGACTAAGATATTGCTTTTTAAAATAGCAGCAACAACCATTTTTAGCCCTTGAATTTCCTTTCATCCTTCCAACCTGAATCTCTGACCTGTTTCCCTCTGCTGTATAACTAACCAAGCAGGAGAGTAAGATGGCTGAGATATGAAAGAATGAGGGATTTGGCATGAGTGATGGCTTACCCTTTTCATTCATCAATTAGGTCCCATAGTCTATAGAAGGGATACACATGTCACATGCAAATAAAAGTGAAACATATGGCTGAATAATTAGATCATAGGCTCTTAACCTGTGTTCCATGTACTTAAAAATAAAGTACTTTTATAACTATATTTTAATATAATTAATTTCTTTTGTAATCCTATGTATTTTATTTTATGCATTTAAATTATTGTGAAGACGGGTATATGACCCCCCAAAAGATGAAGAATGCTTGGATTAGATACTAGACCCTAAGGAAAATCAAATCACAATTTCAGATTTCAGATCACAATGTTTCCTGCTCCCTCCCCCATTTTATAAAAATGGACACAGGGAGATCAAGTGATCTGCCCATTTCCCACTTGTCAGTGGCGGAGCCAGGACCTTGATCTCCTTGAGAGCAGAGACTGTCTTTTACCTTTTTCTTTGTATCCCCAGCACATAGTACAATGACTAGCATGTTGCAGGTGTTTAATAAATGTTTACTGACTCATTGGAAAGCAAAAATCTCTTTATTCCCAATCCACCGCTCTTTCCACTCATACCATGTTCCCTTCTCAATCCTATGGGAGAGAACTGTGCTGTTGTTGTTCAGTCATGTCCGACTCTTCATGACCCTATTTGGGGTTTTCTTGGCAAAGGTACTGGAGTGGTTTGCCATTGCCTTCCTGTAATGGCAATCAAAGTAGGACTTTTTGTTTTGTTCTTTTTTCTTTTGGAATTCTAGTACTTCTCAGCACTAAGGTAATCAAGTGCCTTTGATTGAGCCTTGCCTTTGTTTGAATCAAGAGTCTTTGATGACCTGCTTAAGTCACAAGACAGCCTAAGTCACATGAGCTTGAGTCACATGGTTGTGATGCCCTCTGTGGGCTGGCCCTGAACAAGTGTATATATACTCTGAGGTTAGCATTTTGCTTTAGGGGTTCACTCACGGGAAGAGTGTTCCTGTGACTTGGCTAGATGACACTCTGTGCAGCCTCCCATTAAGGAGCCCCCCCACCCCGGATTTGAAAACCCAGATGTTGGTGCTTCTCTCTCTGGTAATTATGTATGTATTGCTAGGGACAGACAGTTAGAAGCCTTGTCTGCTGATTTGTGTTATTTGCTCTGTTTATATAATTTCTGCTTGTAATTTCTGTTTTCTCTGAAGTTCAGGATGCTGACTTTTTCCCCTGAACTAAGTGATGATATACATATGTTTAATTAAAGTAAGATTGTAAACCCCTTAAAATTGCTTTCTTTAGAAAAGCAGATCCAAGAACCTGTGCTAGCAGCCCTCCTGTGTGCTGGTGTTATTGGCCTTACACATCCACAGCAGCTGCTACCAGCATTGTTGTTACACTTCTCCAGCTCATTTTAAAGGTAAGGAAACTGAGGCAGAGTTAAGTTGCCCAGGGTCACAGAGCTAGTAAGTGTCTGAGGCCCGATTTGAGCTCAAATATTCTAGACTCCAGGCCCTGCGCTCTATCCACTGTACAACCTAGCTGCCTGAGAATGGTACCAAGTAAGGGACATACAGCTAAGGTTTTCTTGGATAGTTTCTGAGCTTCAAGTCGGTGAGGTCAGGAGTCCATTTTGCAAAAAGCATCCTATGCTGTTGTCATGTTGCTGACTCACAGTGTGAGTCAACCAACACCACCCCCCCCACTCCACAACCCCAGGGGAAACTGCCAAAAGCTAGAAGAGCCTCTTTCCTGAAACATTTCCAAAGAGAGGGAGGGAGAAGGAAGCTTTCCTTGGCTAAGGGGAGCACATCAGCTCTTTCCAGTACATGTGTTGGAGTAGAAGGGCTGGGGAGTTATCTAAGCATCACACTCTAAATCAGCTTGGGAACATGTCCAAGTTTCCATTTAATCCAAAACAAAAACCAATTTTAAACAAAGAAAGAATATTAGTAATAGAAGCAGCTTATGTGCCCCAGCTGCACAAGGTGCTGCCTCCTTCTGACTGGAGACTGAACTCATCCACTAACTTCAGCCAGTTCAAATTAAGTGAATGAATTTAAGAATGGGTCCCCAAGCCTTGAAAGTCTAGGGTTCTTTTTTTAGTTTTAATGAGATGTTTAGCTGGACTTAGATACAAATATACATTTTTCAGCCTTTGATCTTTGTAACAATTGACTATAAATTAATAACTACATGGAACTTAACATTCAGGGAAAAGAGATAAATAAAATAGTCAAGAAAAAGTGTGAGTTGAACATTCTACTACTGTGGAAAACCAGGTTAAATAAAAAGGAATTGTTCTGTTTCCATGCATTTGGAAAGAAATCAGGGAGAATTCACGAGTGATCCACGTCACTAGACAGCTACACTTTGCAGTATGTTTCACAAGAACTCAAATCAGTCATTTCCATGGTAGAAGTTAACATTAAGGGAGTTCAGTGCTTTTCCCCCTCCTTCTCTTCTGGAGCAGCCTTGTGGGCTTATAAGAATGTTGAATCCCCAGAATGAAAACTTGCTCTACGGATATAGACCAGCAACTTGTCTGAAATTTCACATCTTAGAATCCCTTGGGACATAGGGAGATGAAATGATTAGCCTGAGTTCACTCAGAAGATGTGTATCACAAGCAGGAGCTGAAGCCAGCTCTTCCTGACTCCAAGAACGGCCCTTCATCTGCTGAACTCTGCCATCTCTCAGGGACTTTTTAAGCAAAGTGTATGTGTTGGGGGAAGGGAGAGAAGGATTAAATATTAGGAGGAAAGCACAAGCTGGAGGCATATTGGTGCTTCTAAACTCCAACAGACTTAAATCTTTCATATACTCACAGGTTTTAGAATATTATTACCTCCTTACAACAGAGGACTTTAACATTCAAGTTGGTGCTCACTCAAATAGCCAAACTTCCCAGCTCCTTAATTGCCTCAAGTTCTACTGCTTCATTCTACCTCAGCCACACACAAGGATGGTTGATTAATCAATCAACAAACATTTATTATGTACCTACTATGCACCAGGCACTGCGCCAGGTGAGGCGGATACAAATACAAAGAATGAAACAATCCCAACATTCAATGACCTCACATTCTAATGGAGGAGACAAGTGCATATATGAATATAACAATAATAGTAACAGCATTTATAGTGCTTAAACATTCGCAAAGTGCCTTACAAATATCATCTTATTTTATGCCAACAACTCTCCGAAGAAGGTGCTGTTATTATCTCCATTTTAGAGAGGGGGAAACAAAGGCAGAAAGAGGTTAAGTGATGTGCTCAGGGTCACATAGCTAGTAACTATCTGATGCCCAATTTGAACTCCGTTGACTCCCAGTCAAGCACTGTGCCACTTAGCAGTGTAAATAATACAGTAAATAAGCACATATATAAACACACAAAAGAGTTACATGCAAGAAGGGAGGGCACTAGCAGCCAGGTGGATTAGGAAAACTGTGTTTTAATGGAATGGTCACCCCTTGGATTTCATCATTACCCAAAAGTGTTCTACCTTCAATCAATAACTTTGATATTCCTCTATCTAATCTGAACCTTTTAGCATTCCTTGATTCCCTTCACCTCACTCCCCCTCCTATGCTTCTTCTTTACTCTCATCAGGCCCTCCAATTGCTCCAATCCTCAGGGTTTTTTAATTATCCTCTCTTTCCAATCTAGACCTTATGGTCATCCAATTAAAATCCACACTATCTTCTACTCTCAAATCCTTCACCCTCTTCTCCTAGTGTTGCTCATCCCTTGCTAAACACCAGCCTTGGTTTATTACCTTCACCCTCCTTCTTCCTGGCCTCTCTGCAGCCTTCGACTCTTGATCACTCTTTCCTTCGAGATACTCTCTATGGGTTTCAGTGACATTGCTCTTTCCTGACTCTCCTTTCTATTTTACTACTACTTCCCTGTTTTCTTTGATAGCTCATCATCCAAATAATGCTTCCTAACTTTAGGTGTACCTCAATTCTTTGTTCCAGGCCCTCTTCTGTCTACATCCTCTCACTTACTGACCTCATCAGGTCCCATGGACTTCATTATCTTCTCTTTGCATATGATGCACAGATCTATATATTTGGGTCTAGTTTGGATGAAAAATGGAGATCAGTCAGCATTTCCATAACAAAATATTTTCATCATTAATGACAGTGGAAGTACTCCATTTGGATTCTACCACCTCAGCCTCTGATAAGGACATAAAATGGCACTAAAGAAGATGAAAACGGTAAGAGCAGCTGGACCATGTCAAATGCGCACCAAAAAATCCATGCCAGAGGCAACATGATTTTAAAAGAATTGAGGGATCAATTTTTAAAATATCTTAAAGAGGGAAGGATGTAGAACAATTAGGGGAAAAAAATCACAGATGGCATAGACAAAAGGGCTTTTGAAAGCTCATTACACTAGTGACTCATATTTCTATTTTCTCATCTCTTTAGAAATATGTATAAAAGTAATCTACATGTGTGTTGAAACTGTACTTGATGAAAATATGTGAATGCAACAGGTATGCTTTCACTAACCATTTTCTGCAGAAGACTACATGTTTAATCACACAATTGTGCATAGCAAATAGAAAATCTGGTGGTGTTTATTGATTGTTGAAGATTAAAAAGGCATTTGACTCGGTGGAGCAAAACTTGGCCTTAAGAAAGCTTTCCCTCAAAATGCTGTCCACATCCAGAAAAAGAAGGATGGAGTCTGAATGCAGATCGACACATACTATTTGTTTTTTTTGTTTTTGCTTTTTCTTCCTCATGGTTCCTCCTATTCGTTCTAATTCTTCTATACAGTATGACTAATGTGAAAATATGGTTTTTTTGAAAACATGTTTAGTATGACTGTATATGTAGAGGTTATATCAGATTGCATGCCATCTTGGGGAGGGGGAAGGCAAAGGAGGGGGAGAAAATTTGGAACTCAAAATCTTAAGGAAGTGAATGTTGAAAACTAAAAATAAATAAATAAATTTTAAAAAAAGAAAGCTTTTCCTCTCTTAGGCTATGCCATGGATATGTAGATTACATGGGAGTCCTTGATGCAAGTAATCACAAAAATAACTTAGTTCAATAATCCTTTGATCATTAATAGCAAGCAAACATAAAACCCAGGTGGATCACTGTTATTGCTATCAGTGTCATTCTGATGGCCTCCTGTGCAGAATCCAGATGGAAGCTGGCTTCCTTATCAGTGGGAAAGTCCTCTAGATGGCTTTTCGTGGCTAGCATTGTGCTGGTTGCCCCAGAACACCACATGATCTTCTTAATGCAATCCACAATCAATCAAGGGATAACCCCAAAAATCCATATAGGAACAAACTGAATGAGTGGAGAATGCCTATTGTGCAGGTAGCCCACTAACTTATTTATCTTGCACAGACACCAGATAAACAATAAAATGATCCCAGAATTGAATAGGAGGAAGAGATCTTAGCTGGATTGCATTTGGGAAACTGCACAGAGCTCTCAATTAGTGTCTTCTCTGACACAAGACCCATTATTTTTTAAAACACTAATCTTCTCTGGTGATGCTATATTGCTGTGCATCATGAAGCACTATAATTCCTGAAAAAGCACAACTGCTGGTGACCTAAAAGATGACGGAAAAATATATCCTGGGTAGAAGAAGCAGGCTACACCACAACACTAAGAGTCTACGGTAGACGAGAAATGATACAAAAGAAGAGTCATGCAGCATTTGCAAAGGTAAGCAGATGGACTGGACAACACTGGTACCATGGAATGTTAAAAGATCTAGAAGACCTCCTACATCAGGTGGATCCCCTGTGGAGAATTCATGGAGGAAGAAAAAAAACAAATAAAAATTGTACAGATGGGTTGCAATCTGAACCATGGGACGGAGTATCTACATGGAGGAGATCATATACCTACTGGAGTGCTACAACCCTTTGAGGTAGGCAATACAAGTAATTACTATCTCTTTTTTCAGATGAGGAAACTGAGGCTCAGAAAAGTTTAGTGACTTGCTGCCCATGCTCCACAGATGGCGAGTGTCAGAGCCGATACTACTGGAACCAGGTCTTCTGACTCTAATCTCAGTGTTTTCCCCATGACAAAACATTGCAGCTGACTAGTCCCTGGGCCTCTTGCTTCCTGGAGTAGTGTCCTTTCTACTCTACGTATTCATAGCATCGTTGGTTAATAGAGCTGGAAGGGACCTCCAAGGTCATCTAGTCCAAACTCCTAATTTTACAGATGAAGAAATTGAGGCCCGATGAGGTTAAGTGACTTGTCCAAGCTCACACAGGTAAGCTGCTTTCTGCTCACATCTTCTGTTTTCTTCCCCCAACAATGTACACAGAAACCATTCAACAGCTTTTTGTGAAACTATGTCTGACAATGAGCCAAGATAATTCCAAAGGACCCATAATGAAAAATATTATCCACCTCCAGAGAGAGAACTATGAATGCCAACTGAAGCATGCTTTTTTTAACTTTATTTTTCGTGTTTTATTTTTCTGCCTGTGTTTTCTTTTGCAACATGGCTAATATGGAAACATGTTTTACATGACTCATACATGTAACTGATATCAAATTGCTTGCCTTCTCAAGGAGGGGGGTAACGGCAGGAGGGAGGGGGAGAATTTGGAACTCAAAATTTTAAAAAATGATTGTTAAAAAAATTTTACATGTAAATGGGAAATATTTAATGAAAAAAAATCTCAATAAAAAGAAACTATATCTGAAACCGCATTAAGAAGGATCAGCATAACCCCGTTATGCCAATAAGCTATTTTGCAAAGAATTTAAGGATTTATTGCAGAACAGACATTGGGTTTTTTTTCAAGTTTTGTGTTTGTTTAGAGTGACCTAGAATGAGTTGGTCAAACTTGTTGTTTATCTTGCCAGTGGCAAAACACTGAAAAAAGCCTTCAACATCTGAATTTTAAAAAAATAAAAAAGAAAGTCACCTTTCTTTTTCTTGGTTTGACTGGAAAGGAAGTAGGAAGTTATTTAGGCATCTGGGCAAGTACTCCTCAACTCAATAAACATTTATTAAGCACTGTGTATGTACAAGGTGCAGAACAGTCCCTGCCCACAACAAGCTTACATTCTGTTGGAAGGGAAGATGTATATTTATGTGAGGATATATAAAATATATGTATGGGGCAAGAAAGGACCAACAACTGCAGAAAATCAGGAAAGGCCTTACGTAGGAGGCATCACGTGACAAATCCTGAAGGAAGCTGAGCCAGGGGTTCCAAGATACAGAGGGGGAGGAAATGCCATCAGGCATGAAGGGAATGCAGCCTGTGTAAAAGCAAGGAAGTGGGAAATGGAGTATCCTTTATGTGGCACAGCAAGTAGGTCAGTTTAGTTGGACTGTAGAGTACTTGAGGGGAAGAAATGTGAAATAAGTCTGGAAATAAAGATTGGAGCTAGATTGTAAAGGGCTTCAATGACCAACAGAGGAATTTGTCTTTTATTCTGGAGGCAATAAGGAACAACTTAGGCAGGATGTGACATGCCAAGCCTAGGCAATGAGCATTTAAGTACTTACTATGCACCAGGCACTGTGTTAAGTACTGGAGATACAAAGAAAGGAAGTGTTTATGGCTCAAACACATCTGAGTACTGTGTTCAAGGTTGGACACCTTATTTAGGAAGGACATTGACAAATTATCAAGTATATAGATAAGAGCAACCAGAATAGTGAAGGGCTCTGAGTTCCTGTCATATGAGTATCTTTGTAGCAGTGGGATGTTTAGGGTAGAGTAGGAAAGACTTAGTAGGACATGATAGCTGTCTTCATGTATTAAAAGGCTGCCATGTGGAAGAAGGATTATATTTGTTCTCCCAGGCCTCAGAGAGCAGAACGAGGACTAAGGGTGGGAGTTTCAAAGAGGAAAATTTAAAAGAACTTCCAAACAACCAAAACTTTTTGAAAAGTGGAATGGAATGCTCTAGGATATAGTGAATTATCTGTTTCCCTACACCCCATCCAAGCAGAGGTATTTGAGGAAAGGTTGAATGATAGATGCTAAGGTCTCTTCCAACCCTATTGTTCTGTGACTCTTACAGAAGGCAACCGAAATATCCAAACATTTTTCTTTCTGAGATGCAAAAGCTGAAGTCACAAAATTATAAGAAGAGACCACTGAGAGGTCATCTGGTCCAGTGGTATCAAACTCAAATAGAAACTGGGTGTAACTAATCCCTTCATAAGGATCCCTATGGGCAGCATGGTGACTTAAGTTTAAAAATGTTGTTATCTATGCCTTCTTGCATTTTTATTTATTTTGTTAAAAATATCCCAATTACATTTTAATCTAGTTCAACAGCTCTTGGGAGGGCCTGCAGGCCACGTTTAACATCTCTGATCTAGTTCATCACTCTGCTTTCAGGCAGGACCACAATAAAGTACTCCAAACCAACAAAACCATATCTGTTTGTAAAGACCTCTAGAAAAGCATAGTATAGAACCCTTCTAAGTTAATTCATAAACCCACTTAACCACTGAATCAGACATTTTTACCCGTTGTCTAGTCTAAATTTGTTATGCTTCAGTTTAAGATAGTTTCTTCTACAGAAACAAAGTTTGCTTATTTTACTCTATATAAGTCTTTCAGATGTTTGAGAAAATTATTACATTACCCCTCAGCTTTCACTTCTCCATACCAAATGATAGATTTGTATTTATTATGGAACTGGATTTTTTTTTAACTTAAGAGAATAAAAGAATCTGGTGACATATGATAGCTGTCTTCATACATTATAAGGATTGTCTTGCAGAAGACAATGGAGCTCCATAAGCAGAACTAGACCTAGAGGGTAAGATTTATAGTGAAGTGGATTTCAACTTCATAAGGAAACACTTTCTCATGTTACCACTGTCCAAAAACTCAATGCACTGCCTTAAGAAGTAATGAGTTCTCCATCACCAAAAGAGATCAAGCAGAGGCTGAATGACCATGACTCCTAATTGAACTGGATGACCACTAAGGTCACTTCCAACCCTAAGATTCTATGATCTCATTGCCTAGGCCTGTAAACATGTTCTGAGAATTTTTCCGGGTGGACAACTTTGTATCGGTACAACTTGAAAATAACAAAACAATGAGAAATTATGTTGTTAGACCCAAGAGGCAAGCCAATTAAAACAACTATGTCACCAGCATCAAAATATATTTTCAATACAGTTTCCACAAGCATGCTAATGCTCTTGCAAAGTTCTCATAAAACTTTATCCTTTCTTTATGGGTCAGAGTTAACATTCTGATGCAGCTTTGGAAAGATTTACTTCTCTCTCTCTCTCTCTCTCTCTCTCTCTCTCTCTCTCTCTGTCTTTAGTAGGAGGGGTGGGGTAAGGGTTGCAAAGAATCCTTCTGAATACTATTAATTAATTCCACTGGATCCACCACTTTGAGATTTTGGCCAAGCTTAGCAATCTTGAGCAAATGGCTAATACTTTCTGAGTCTGTTTCCTTCTTCTACTTGTACCATGTACCTCACAGGATTTTTGTGGGAATCTAATGAATAGAGGTAAAGTACTTTGCAGCCATGCAACTTTGTAAATATAAATACGCATTATTCTTGTTGTACTTAAGGGACTTTGTACATAGCTAGGCAAAGTGGATAGTTCTTATTTCACAAAAATTTCCTCTGACTTCATTTCTTAACCTCAGAGGGATTCTGTGCCAAGCATAAACTTTGACATCAAGACTTATCTTCTAAGTTATTCTTCCATAAACTTATACTAACCTCTTGACTTGAGAATCTTCTGCAAATCTGTGTCCTCTATGTTATATAATGATTTAAAAACTATGATTGTCGGCTAGAGTAAGGTAACTTGTTATCAATGCCAAAATCAGAAATGGCTACTTGGAGTCCAACAAGTCTTCAAAAATTTTAAGGATGTTTTATGGAAGAAGCAATGAGACTCCATAAGATCAGTGGGTAGGAATTACACGGAAGCAGATTTCAATTCAATAAGGAAAACTTTATCACATTAAAGACGGCCTGAAGAACTTAGAAACACATGGGAAGACACACGCAGTGATGTTGTGAAGAAGCAAAGCCAAAAGAACAATACAGACAATGACTACAATGTATACAAGTCAATACTGAGGGGCAATAAAACTGGCCAAATACAACAGTCAAGGTCAGTGCCCTATTATTACATTTAAAGGACGCATTTCTTCTGTTAAATATTGATTAACTGTTTTGGAGGAATTTACTTTGAAAGAAATGTTTGGGAAGTGTTTGTTGTGACAAATTATATTGACATATTGAAAAAATAAGCTTTAGATTCAAAAGAAAAAAAGGTTAAAATAATTTAAGGCTATGAAACTGTACACCCACTCATTTACCTGAATATCCCACTTGCGGGATTAGAAAAATCACATTGAATACTCAAGTTAGAAGAGATTTCAGAAACCATAGAATCCCACTGATACCTGAGCAATCATGTCTACAATATCTCCAAAGGGACATCTCAGCCTTTGTCTGAAGACCAACGGTGGGGAAGTCACTAAAGTGACCCATTTTACTTTTGGATAGCTCTGAGTGGAGGTTTTTCGTCATATCAAATCTCAATTTATCTCTTTGAAAATTCTATCCATTGCTCCTAGTTCTGTCCTCTTGGGTCAAGCAGAATAAATCTAGGTCTTTTTCCACAGGACAGCTTTTCCAATATCTGAAGACAGGTATTGGTGTAGAGCAGGGGCAGGAAACCTGCAGCCTCCAGGCCACATGTGGCCTTCTAAGTCCTTGGGTGCAGCCTTTTGACTGAGTCCAAGTTTACAGAACAAATCCTTGACCCAGAGAGCCACACGTGGCCTTGAGGTAGCAAGTTCCCCACCCTTGGTGTACAGCTTGCCTGAATATTCTCTTCTCTAAGCAGGCTAAACATTCACTCTCAGTTCCTTCAAATGATTCTCATTTGGCATGAACCATTCTGGTCACCCACTAGCAAATCAATGTCTTTCCTCAATGGCAGCACCCAGAACTGGACACAACACTGTAAATGATGTCTAGTGCAATAGATATAGATATAGATAGATATGTCACTTCTTTATTCCTAGGGCTTATTTCTCCTCCCTCTCACACCTTATGTCTAATAACTTAGCAATCCGATTGACTCAGCTGACCCAGGGTCTCTTGAATCCATCCCACTGTTCCTAATTCTATTGCTGCCATGTTAATATAGGCCATTATTATTATGTAACTGGACTACTAAAATAGCCTGCTAAATGATCTCCTGGATTCTATTCCCTCTCCTTTCAAATCCATCCTTCATACAGCACCAATTAATATCCTTAAAACAGAGATCTAATCATGTCACTCACTTTTCTATTTAAAACCCTTCAAAGGCTATTGCCACTCAACTAATGTCCAAGTTCCTGACCCTGTTATTCACGGTCTTCCACATCTTGATGCCTCCCTACTTTTCCAGGCTTATGTCCTAGTACTCCTGTCCGTGAAGATAACACTCCAGCTAAATGAGACCATCTGCTGTCCCTTGTACATGTATTATGCTGTCCCACTTTGCTCATATCATTCTCTATGCCCTTCCCAATATTTTTGCTTTTGTAAATCCTCCTTATCATTCAAGACCTAGACCAAATACTACCTTTTCCAGGATACCTTCCTTATTTTATGCTTTTTAGCATACGTGTATTTTTAAGTTTCTTTCCTCACATTAAAATAACTGGGAAACTAAAACAAGTAGATTTAAAAAAAAACAAAACAAAAAACCTAAAACCTTTTGGTTTTAAATTAGGATATTAAGTGTTCTAAGGCTATGATCTTAGATTAGTCTTTAACTACCTATAGACATCCCACATCTTTGTTTATAAATCTACCATTTTATTCTTCTCCATGTCCTTGTTGTCATGCTTCCAAGACCATCTAGTTTAAGTGTTAGGGGAAGCTGAGCTTCAACAAGGTGAAATAACTTTCTCATAATAACACAACTAGTTAAGCGGTGGATCTGAGACAGTTGGTGGCAAGAATGGGTATAAG
Organism: Trichosurus vulpecula; assembly: GCF_011100635.1. Lineage (NCBI taxonomy): Eukaryota > Metazoa > Chordata > Mammalia > Diprotodontia > Phalangeridae > Trichosurus > Trichosurus vulpecula. The sequence goes on from NC_050575.1 coordinate 325,987,599, forward strand.
ACCCTGGGGAGGGAAGCCAAAGACAAGAGGTAGTTTTGCTTTCTGAGCTGGGAAAAAACCATAGTAAGTACATCAACGAAAATAAGACTTCCTTTTCACAGGCTTCCTAGCTGAGGGGAGGATAGGCTAGCAATAGAAATAAAATACAAATTATGTTTGTCAGTCCCTGAGAGCCTAGCATTGCTCTGAGAATGCAAAGGTTTTTAAATTGTTATTGAAAGATGAAGGAATGCCCACACTTCCTACCTCCTACCAGCCATACAAAGTTAGCTCTTTACATTCTTCAAGATTCCTAGAGCACAAATGTCTCCTTGAAGAAGGGACAGTCAGAATGCCCCTCCCTTCTATCACTCCTTATCCTTGCCCCAAACTCCAAACCCTTTAAAGTTACAAGAAAATTAAAATGAAAAGGCAGTAGAAAGATGAAATACAACTGATTAAAAGACTTTTTGGCCTACTGAGTGATTTCAGCTGCAGGCCATGTCTTCCTCTGTAACAACTGACATTACAAATCCTAATAATTCCTCTACTTCATTGCAACTTTCTCCCTTGGTCTTTGGTCAATTTTTGAAACTAAAGTCCATGAATCTGCTGTGCAGTTCATGGGTTGTAAGAAGAGTAGTCAATACTGATTAGGTGAATGAAGCCTGTCAATATGTCTGGCTCTGCTTTTTATCCACTGAACATCTGGGCAAGCCTTTATCAGTCCCTATAAGCGAATGATTAAACAAAGAACATTCAAAAGAGAACTCATTAACTTTCTCCTCAAATTCTCCCCTCCTCCTGATTCTTCTATTAGTATCTAGGGTACCACTATCTCCTTTACATCCTTTATATATAGTCCCCTTCTCTGTACTCACATAGCTACCACCTTAGTACATGCCCTTATCACCTCCCCCTACCCAATACTGCAATAGGTTTTCAATTGGTCTTCCTATCTCAAGTCTCTCTACTCCATGCCATCCTCCACTGAACTGCCACAGTGATTTTCCCAAAGTGCAGATCAACCATGTCACACACCCCCTCCATGCCCCCTGAAAAACTCCAGTGGCTCCCTATTACCTTGAGGATTAACTATAAAGCTCTCTATTTGGTATTTAAAGACCTTTATAAACCTGGTGCCTTCTTACCTTTCTAGTCTTATACTCTATTCCCCTCTACAGTGCTCTATGTCTGTCTACAGTGGCCTATTTGCTGTTCCTCACATACAACTTTCCTAGGTTTCTTCAAGACTCAGCTCAAATCTCACCTTCAACATATAACATGCTTCTGGGTTCCCTTTGCGATGTCCTCTCACTGACTCTGTACACATCTTGCATGCACATGGTTAACATTGTCTCCCTTATTAGAAGGCAAGCTCCTTGAAGGCAGGGACTGTGGTTCTGTTTTTGTTTTTTCTATGTAGTCCCAGGGCTTAGCACTGTGTCTGGCATACAATAAGCACTTAATAAATGCTTGCTTGCTGACCTCAGAATGGTGTTCTGGGCCATCACTTTTTGAAGATAACCAATTTCTGAGCAGCAGATCCAAGTAATTACTCCTTTGTTGAACTTCTTTTTTCATCCTAAAGGTCATCAGAATTCATAGCACACCCAAGCCTGACATTGCTTTATTCCCTATCTTTGAAGTTGAAATAAATAACAGAGGATTCCAGAGCAAATAATTAAAGCTTATTTTGACTATTCAGAACACTTAGCTATTCAGAAAAGATTTGGAACAGACTGAAATTTCCATTCAAAGAGGAAATATAAACATGTTGATTTTCTTCTCAGTCTTTATAATTCATTTACAAAGTTTCTTACATGATTACCATCAAACATAGGATTTGGGACCAGAAACTTAGGCTAGGGTGATCAAGGATGGGTAATACAAGAAGGGAGGCTAGAACCCAGCCTTGCTCATGTGGTAACAGAAGAAGAAGGGCGTTACAGGAAGGAGAAGGATATGAGTAAAGATGCAGAATCAGGAAAGTGAGTATGTTTGAGGAACTCGAGTACAGTTATCCTGACTGTCCTAGCCCAAAACGTGCCATCCAGCAAAGATAAAGGTAAGTTAACTGCAAAATTGAAAACACCATTGTAAATGTGAGTTTTCATTCTGATTAATAATGATTCTTGAATATTCAATGCCCAATCCCAAATTGTGAATTTTCCTCCCCCCCATCCCTGCCCCATACACACCTAGATTGGTTCACCAAACATTTATTAAGCTCCTACTATGCGCAAAGCAATGCACATAGGAAAATGAGACATTGTTCCTGCTCTCAAGGAATTTATAATCTAAGACAGTGACCAAACCACCCCATTGCTGGGTTTCTTGCTGCCTCATTCATTTATTCAACAAGCATTTACTAAGCACATACTTGATATGTGCCAGGCACTGGAAATAGAGACAAAAATGAAACAGTACCTGCTCCCAAAGGGCTGAAATTCAACAGGGAGAAATACCATGTACATATGCACTCCTAAATCTAGTTTTTATCCTCACTTTGACTACCAGTTCCTCCACTCCTCAGTGCTCTGCTAGGCTAGCACTTCTGCTTAGGTTTCCATTTTCTCCCTTCCTACTTTTGTCTCTGTAGTGCCATTCAATTTTACACTGTTAAGTGCTTACAGTATCCTGCTTTCTTGCCCAACACTGTCCATGCCTTATCAAATAATAATTTTGGATTTATTGATTCAATGATTGATTGATCCTCCCCCTCTATTTCTACAAATGTGTAGGCAGAAGTTACCCAAGGCTTGGTCCCCCACAAATTTATATTATCTAATCTCCACTAGTCCTACACTGGAGAAGGGCAGTCCTTTTACTGTTCCAGAGTTGACTGTCTCATTTCCCACCGGGTCTATTCCAAACCTCTTTACTCCTCAAGCCGTCCCTGCCACTCCCTTCGTCCTTGCCTCATACTTTACTATTTGCTAATCTAACCACCTAGGGGAGTTTGGGCCCTGGAAGCATAGCTAGGTTACTATGGTAGCACCAGTACCACCCGTTATACAAGAGAAATTGTCAAGCCACTCCCTTCCCCTTGGAGGTTTGATTCCTTTTGAAATGCCTGCAAGAAAGCCAGTGGCCTTGAGCTTCTTTGATTGAAGTCAGAGCAGCTTTTCTCCCAATGCTTGTTGTAATCTCCCTATTGCTGCTTTTAGGCTCATGTGTAAAGGGAGTGAAACTAGGGGTATTCTTGGGTATATTTGGTCCTGGTTCCTTTGTTGTTGTTGTTATCTGTCCTTTGTGCTCAAAGAGGAGCAAAATATCACGCCAGTACAAGCTTGGAAGGCTCTACCACAGGTCAGGCAATCTGTATGACCATTTGGGAGAGAGCTGTCTAAATTTATGCATCTCAATTTTTTTTTTTAGCTACTACAATTCTTTTTTGCTCATAAAGCACAGCGCCTTCTTTGATGTGAGCATACCATTCTGCTGGACCATTCTGAGCCAGCGTCTCCCACGTCTCACAATTGATACCAAAGTTCTTCCGAAAGACTTTGAGAGTGTCCTTGTATCATTTCTTCTGATCACCATGTGAACACTTGCCTTGTGTGAGTTCTCTCTAAAATAGTCTTTTAGACATACATATGTTTGGCAATCAAACAACGATGCACTCTCTGCAGTAGGGTCTGAATTCTTGGCAGTTAAGCTCGAGAAAGGACCTCAGTGTCTGGTACCTTCTATCTTGCCAGGTGATCTTCAGAATCTTCCTAAGACAGATCATATAGAAGCAGCTCAATTTTCTGGCATGGTGTTGTTAGACTGCCCAGGGTTCCTTCATAATTTTTGTGAATGTCAAACACCAGTCTGTCTTTTCTATTCCTTTGTAGTTCTAGCTCCCAACCCAGCCTTCATGTATTATGTCTCTTCTCAAATAAAGCAGGATTCTCCCCCTCTCTTATTTAAAGGCTTGAGTTTCTGTTGTTGGCTAAAAGTTTTATTTCATTTTAAAGACTTAGAAGTGAACATTTAGGGAAGGGAACATCAGGGGAAAATGTTCCCTTAAAAGGGAACATTTAGGAAAAGAATAAAGCCTTCAAAGCCTCAGTGGCTTTTTTCAAATGACTTGGCAGTGATGGAGGGAAAGTAGGATCACAGGATGAGAGATTTAGAGATGGAAGGGACCTGGAAGGTCATGGAGTCCAGTGCTCTCATTTTACAGATTAAAAAAAAAAACAACTCAGGTGTAGAGAGGTTAAAACAAACTTGGAATTTGGGACCACCAAAGCTTTCTAAATACAAGCTAGTAAGTACCTGAGGCTGGATTTGAAATCAGGTCTTCCTGATTCCAGGTCTAGCATTTTAACTACTAATCTAGAGGAACCTAACTAACCTATCCACTAACCTAGAGAGAGAGGATGCCTATCTCTTCTTCCCAAACAATCTTGGTCAGTACGCAGATTCTTCCTAGTCTCATAGTTCATACTTAGAATGTCCCCATCATCATCCCTGGCTCAGGATCATTATTCTGTCCATGCTGACCCAACCTACTGCAACTCTAATATGGCTTTTCCCAGAAACCACAGCACAATGGTTGGTGGTGTCCTTCTTCTCCTTACCAGTCAAAGTCAGCAATGGGCCCTGGGACTTGGAATGCTGGGAAAACTGGCCCACAGGTTGGTCTCCTCTCCTAAATTTCTTGATGTAGAGTGCCCTCTCTGGGTGGTGCCATGTAGGGGCTATACTGAGAAAACAGGGGACATCTGCTAGGCCCTGAACCTTCTGCTAGCCAACTGAGGTGATGGACCCAGCATACAGAATGAGACATGGTTTTTTTTGACATGGACAATGATGAGAATTTTTTTTTTTGCTTGACTATGCATTTTTGTTATAAAGGCTTTGTTTTTCTTTTTTTTTTTTCAATTGAGTGTGGGAGGTGGAAAATAGAGAATTTTTTTTTGTTAAGTGAAAAAGTTTAATTTTAAAAATTGAAATTATAGATAAAATAAAAATAAAACCCTTCCCAATCTGGCTTTAGACTACTTTTCTAGGTTTATTATGGATTATTCCTCTTCACACAGGCTAGAAAAGCTGGCCTATTTGTGATTCCCCATACATAATATTTAAAATCTTGTCCCCATGCTTTTTGCTCCCTATGCCTTGAATGTATTCCCTCTTCATCTCTTCCTCACAAATTCCCAATATTTCTTCAAAGCTTGGTTAAAATGCTACCTCTTTTCCTTATGCCCCTAACCGCCCCCCCCATTACTCTGTGTGTCTGTGTCTCTGTGTCTCTGTGTGTGTATACACACACTTATATGGCAATATTGTATTTATTTGTGTGTATCTATCAATAAATATTCACTAAGCTTTTTTTTATTAAGTACACCTACCAAGTGTCAGATATTGTGCCAAGTGCTGTGGACACAAAGACAAAAACAAAACAAGTCTTACCCTCAAGGAACTCAAAACCATCAATCAAGAAGCATTCAGTGCCTACTATGTGCCAGGTGCTGTGCTAGGTTCTGGAGATTCAAGGATAAACTAAAATATTTTCTGGGAACTTACATTCTATTAGGGTAATCTAATCAGCTGATATCCTTTTAAAAACCACAGTTATTTTATGAAATACACCTCTTCCTTCACCTCAACCTTCCAAAGAAAAGCTCAGCTAGCCTGTACACATAGAAGGAAATAGAAAATGCATAAAAAGTAAATACAAGGTAATTCTAGGGACAGAAGGTGGGAGCTGCAGTAGGGAGAAAAGTGATCAGAAAAGGAATCATATAAAAGGTAACATTTGAGCTGAGTTCTGAAGAAAACTAGACCTTCTAACAGGAGAAAGTGAGGAGGGAGGGAGGGAATTCCACACACAGGGAAACACCTGTATGGAGGGATAGACAAGACAGAATGTCATGTGTGAGGAACAGCAAGACAACCAGTTGGGCTGGAATGTAAAACACATAACAGGAAATAATGTTCAGTAAGAGTGGAAAGGAAGGCTGTAGATAGATTGTAAAGAGCTGTAAATGCCAAATAGAGAAGTTTCATTTTATCTTAGAGCAAGAGAGCCACCAGACTGGGCAGTGGTTCTCAAAGCAAGGGTGAGGTTACAGTCACGTGCCCTGAATTGTACAGAACTTACATTTACAATCACATGCTCCGGCTTGGGTATCCTGCCTCTCCTGAAGTGTGAGACTATTCCCTCGTGGCAATGAATAATGATGTTCCAAGAGCAGAAAATGTGTGAGAACACATTTGATTTTTTTGAGCAGGTTGTAATTCATCAAAGAAGACAAGAAAAACAGTCAGACAAGTAGAAGGGAGAACCAAGAGTAGTATCACAAAAACCATCTTAGTATCCCTTCTCACATACTCCCCTATCACTGAGCCCTGCAGTCCCATCATTCTCTTAACATTTCCTGAATGTCCATTAATACTGAGGTCTAACAGAGCAAATACCCATTCTCTGCCCTTCCCTACTGCCTACAACATGCTGAAGAACATAAAGCAAGATAAGATTGGGCAATGATACACACAAGAACCATTTTCCAGAAAAACGGTATAAACCAGACCTAATACTTATTTTTAAAGTTTTACATGCTTTGCTATTTTTAAAGGTGCCCTGCTCACCAAAACACCCTCACCATCATCCTAGGGCTGTGAGCAGGGTCGGGGGGAGGGGGAAGTAGAGTTACAAAAAAGAGAAGGGAGAAGAGACCTGTAAATTCTAATCAATGTAATTAATGTCTCTCTCGTTTGTCCTACGTACTTCCAGAAGTCAATTTATTGCCCCCTTTAGTTGAAGGTATGTAGAAAATTGTTATGATCATATCCTGTCTCAAATTCTAGTGCAGGGATGGTCATGATGACATTGAAGGCCAATCAATTTCCAACCTTCTTTCCTAACCTCATCTCCCATCTTTTCACTGTGCATGGTTTATCTCTCCAACTAGATTACAACCTAGATGGTTGGGGTTATTTTAAACTATGAAATGCTACAGAAATAGGAGTTATTCTAATTTGTAAGTCCCTCAAGACCGAGAACACTGACCTATGCTTAGCAGATGCTCAGTAAAGATTTGTTGATTATGTGCAGTATGTCATTAAGCCAAGACCAAATCATCATCAGCAGGCATTGTTCTAAAGCCTTATTGGTGACTTGTGTTTTTTTACATAACAGTTATTTCCTGCCTTCCTCTCTCCCTCTCCCAATCTTCCCTCCTAACAATGAAACGTGTATTGAATGTCCTCTGGGTGTGGGTCATGTGCCAGATATGGGAGCATTTTATAGAAAATGAAAAGGTCACTTCCTCTAAATGGATAGAGAAGGCATAGCACAAATCTGACTTCTTTGATCTGGGTTCCATATTCTGAGATGCATGAGAAAGACCACTAGACTTAGAGCCAGGAGATCTTGGAATAAGTCTTGGCACTGTCACTTGCCAGCTGTGTGACCCTCGACACCCTTAACTTCTTTGGCCAGTGGTGCCCCCTTATAACGTGGGGAGGATAACTGTATTCCATACCTTAACAGGGCTATTGTGAGAAAAATATTTAGAAACTAGAAAGTCTACCCAAGTTTGAATAACTATCATTCTTTGGTCAGAGAGTAGGAGAAAAGTGGCTTACAGGGAATAGAACACAAGCAGGGATATTTTTACTTTGCAGTTCCACCACAGGGCAGACAGTACCCCTTGCAAGGCAGCACAATTAGGGAGTACTGGTATATGCTCTGGGAATTTTCTGCTTTATATCTTCTGGCTCTTTTTTCCCCCTGCTTGCCTGAAACTTTATTATTTAACTTTTTTGGAAGTCATGCAGTTGATGATATTTATAGAATTAGATATGGAACAGTTCAAATTTTCATCATCAGCTGTTCAAAGCAACTGAATAAAAAGCCCTATACTCCTTTATTAACATGTATGAAGTATTCACTTCATTTCTACCTCCTTACCTGTCGAATAGATTTAGGTTCAATTAACAAAAAAATTCATTCACTTTTGTGGCAAGATAAAGCAAGGAACTGTTCCCAAGATCCTCAAAATGGTTTTTTTCAGTTACACCTCAATTATAAGTGACCTCTCTGGGCCGCAAAGCCTCTTAGCTTCCCAGGGTCTTGATTTCCTCATCTGTAAAATGAGAAGGGGCCCAAGCAGATAATCTCTATGGTCCCTTCTAGGTCTAGTATTCTATATGGATCTAATATTCTATATGCATCAAATGAGACAACATATGGAAAGTCGTTGGCAAACCTTAGAGTGCTATATGAGGTCTAGCTATCATTTATTATTATTATTATATATTATTATTCTGGGTGGATTCCATAGAAGAGTCAGTGTTTCCTACTAAAGTCACCAAAGCACTCTGACTCTGGCATTCTCTTCATTGATAGTGTCAGTTTTCTGCCCTTTGACAAGCCAAGGGGAAGTAAGAAGGAGGCAGAGCCAGGATCTCATTTCAGGTTCTCTGACCCTAGATTAGGTGCCACCTCCCTGTAAAGACTTCACAAACCTGAAGATCTTCATCCTCAGACACTCCAAAGCTGTGTGAAACAACTAGTGGTAGCTGGTAGAACTCAATAAAGGATGGCAAAAGTAAGAACTAATTAATTCAGAGGCTCCTTCCCACCCCATCCCCAGGGATACACTGGCAAAAACTACTGAAAAATTTACATGGTTTTGATATTCTGTTTTCTCTCCCAGAATCTGTAATATTTTTGATAGCAGTACTCTGCTGTACTAAAAAAAAATGCAGAGGATAAAATTGTTTTAGAAATTATGTCAAAATTTGGCAGGGGGAATTGGGAGGCAGAAGGGTTGGTGACAGGGCTGCTAAAAAGAAAGAGAAAAGAAAGAAAAGAGGATCACTTATGCAGTTTTGAAAAAAATCACAGAAGAGAACAGAAGAAGGGCAAAGGAGGAACACAAATAGGGGGGACAGCTTTAAAAGCTGTTATATTTATTCTATACTTAGATGGAAAAGCAAACTATACAAAACAGAGATTCACAGTTCCAGGTATAATCTTTTTTTTCTTTTCTACTCTATGAATGGAAATCCTCACCATTTTATCTGGTGTTTGTTAGGTTAAAAAACTTTTTTTTAATTAAAAGAATATATGTCAAAGGTTCTAATAACCCCAAAGGTGGTGAGATGGGGCATAATCATAGACCTCTAAGCTTTTTGAAGGCAGATACTCTCTTAGATGATTTTGTGGTCAGGAATATATTCTCATTTCCTTGACCTCTACATCCAAGTCAGAGTCAAATTAATATTAATGCTTCTTCCTAAAATGATGTGCAAATAAACAAGACCAAGAAACACTGGGTGAATTATAAATACTAAAACTTTCTTCTTCTCCAATAGTGTTTCCTGGCAATAAACATTTGTGTCATGAGGTTGTATTGAAAAGTTATTTTATCCTGAGAATTATTCGGAAATATAAAGATTAAGTAAGCCACTTCTCCCTTTGGTGAAGGGCACTCTGAACACACCTTACAAATCTGAAGAAAAAGCAGATAGATGCTAAGAAGTCAGAAAGGAAGTGACAGCGCTAAAGTGGATGAAATCAAGAGCTCTAGGACTGCATTTTATGTCACTGAGTTAAAAATTGCTCTCAAAATAATCACTATGGGCCCATGACATGAATGGGGGCATTTCAAAATGGAAAGACAGTCTCTGAACCTTAACAGAATATACTCTCATGAAATAAGGAGCACAGGACTTCATTATTATGTGAGCATTCCCCAAGGCTGTGCCGGATCCTTTTCTCTTTACATTCCATACATTCATTCTTCTGTGGGTGCAATGATCATCTCTATGCAGATGACTCCCAAATCTATATATCCATCTTGAATCTCTCTCCTGAGTTTTAGTCCTACATTATCAATTTCCCATTGGACATCTCCATCTGGATGTCCCATGGGTATCTCAAACTCAACATGTCTAAAATGGAACTCGTTATATTTTCCCTAAATTCATACCTCCTTTGTACTTCATCCTTCTAGTCACCCAGGTTCACGATCTCAGTGATCCTTGACTCTTAGTTCTTCCTCCCATCTGGTTCCTGACTCCCTGCACCCAGTTCCTACATTCCCACCCTTCCACCCTTTTCAGCTCCCTTTTGTATATAGTCTTCCAGACTACATAAGCTCCTTTAGGGCACAAACTATCTTTATTTTCACTTGGGTTAGTGCCCCTGGTGCTTAGCACAATGCCTGGGGATTAATAAATATTTAATAAGTGTTTCTATCTTTCCTTCCTTCCTACATCACCTTCCCTTACCTGTGGGTGCTCTGCCCAAAGGAATATAAATCTTGATCACAGAAACCTCCCAAGATATCTTGGGGTTTACTGGGAGGCCAGATTTCTTTCATAAGGACAACACCTTAAATCCAAATCACTGCAACTTTCATTAATTGGCCAACAATAGGTCCCAGCCCAAGGTCTCACTTGGGCTGTTTTAGACTTGAGGATCTTTCCCTCCCAGATTGATTTTTTTTTAAACTAGGTAAAAGAGGCCATTCTTTGCTTCATTTCTTACCTAGCCTTAATCACTGAATAGGCTTGCCTCAGTCAAAGTGAGACCTGAGAAGACCTTAGTTTAAAAAGGCCAAGGTCTTCCACTGCATCCCGGCCACCTCCAGTTTCCTGATCTTTATCTTGTCACAGGGCACAGATGGCTCTGGACGAGAGGGTGAAGCTGTTGACTTTGCACAGCCCTCTCTCGCTTAAATCCAATTCACTTGCAAGTCATGGCATCACCTTCATGAAGTCATAATCTTCTTCATGAATAAAGGACAAACAACAACAACCTTACCTTAATATAGTCAAGCTGCCAAATCTTGTAGATTCTACCACCAGAACATATCTTACAACCATCCACTTCTCTCTAGTCACAAAGCCTCTACTCAAGAAAATCCAAGATCATATCTGCCTACTTCAATGGCCTACAAACCGGAATTTCTTCTTCCAGTCTCTCTCCTCTAAAACTGATGATCTGCAAAGAACTATGAAATCGATAGCTGTAAAATAATCACCAGCAGCTTCCTATTGCCAATAGGATAAAACACAAAATCCTCAATTGGGTATTTAAACTTCTTCATGGTCTAGCTCCTACCTGTCTTTGCAGTTTATATTACTTACTTTCACACAATCTCCATTTGACATTTTCTCTCCTGCCAATGTACCTTTGAATAGGTGGTCTCCCAAATGTGAGATGGCCTCTCTTCTTGTTTAGAATCTCAGAATCCTTAATCTATTTTTAAAATTCTGTTGCTACCTCCTAGATGAGGCGTTTCACAGCAATACAAGATTTTGAGAGTTGAAAGGGACCTCAATAGCCATCTAGTCTAGCCCAAATCATCAAAAGTAATCTCCGCTATAACATATTCCTAGTGCTCCATCCATTTTATGCTTGAAGACCTCCAAGGAGGGGGAAGCTACCACCTCTCAAGGCAATGCATTCCAATTTTGGACAGCTCTGTTAGAAGTTTTTTGGGATACTGAAATCTAAATTGCCCTCTTTGTAACACAGTAATTGCGAAAAACAAAGAAACCAGAACTTGAGTTATCTCAATTCTGTCATTCTATGTGAGCACTAGGAATTTTTATTTGTGTTTAAAATTTTAAATGGTGAAACAGAATCTGAACTGTGAATATGTTCTTTTTGTTTGGTAAGTATACATTTTAGTTCGTAAATGCAATATTTTATTAAATTTGAATATCTTTAAAATGGAAATTTATTCTTCTTTTTAAATTGTTAGTTGTTTAAAACTAAAGAATGAATCAAGAAAATAAAACATTACATCAGTGGCACAATTTAATCACTGCCTAAATTTGTATCTTCTATAGATATTTCAGCTTTATTAAAATTCACTTATACAAAATGGGATGTTTATGAATCTCTGCCAAACTTACCCTTATGTTTAAGACTTTTCCTATTTGTATATCTGTTGCTTCATGTGAAAGAAAGTTTTAAATAAAAATGAATAAAAAGTGTTCTTTGATTGTTTATGAGTGATAATAGATTGACAAATTCAGTTTTTTATCTACTGTATACAAATAAGCAAATATCAAATTTGCAGAAGTTAAGGCTTGAAAAGAGGAGCCATAATGTTATTATTTATTACTGTAATAGAATTTTATATAGGTATATTTTCCCTTTTAAAAATATGTTAATGTGGAAATATGCTTAATATTTAATATTTAATATGTATATAACCTATATCAGGCTACTTGCTGTCTTGGGAAGGGGGTAGGGAGGAAGGGAGGGAGAAGAAAATTGGAATTCAAAATCTCATAAAAGTGAATGCTGAAAACTACCTTTACATGTAATTGGAAAAAATAAAATACTATTAAGTGGGAAAAATACATCAATGCAATCAAAAATATTAATCCATTTTTCTTTGTATTATAATTACTTTATTTTTTAAATTTTTTACTAACATGATTTTATATGTATGTTTATATATATGTCTATATATAGATATATATCTGTGTATTTCAATAAAAGAAAATTTTCCTTGCCTATTACTCTTCTATTATTGTTTCATTTCATGATTATTACTGAAAATAATTTGGTCATGAGGGACGAGATAGGGGATCTGCTTTTGGTGTACACTAGGTACACCTGTTTTCAAGCGTCTGTATTTGAAGGGCTAGCATGAAAGAAAGACTGGGTTTTTGGCTTCTTTACCCTAGCTAGCAGTCAAAACCAGGAGCAACTGGTGGAAACTGAAAAGCAGGAGTTTAGGTTTGATGTAAGGAAAGCCATCAGTCCTTTCCAGCGAATGGGCTGATTGGGGAGGTTCCTCATCCCAGGTCTTCAAGGCTGGAAGATCCATTGTCAGGAGTGTTGTTCAGGTATAGATTGTCAGATGGTCTCTGAGGTTCCTTCCAATTCTTAGATTCTGTGAAGTCCTTTTACTGCTTGACTTCAGCTTCCTCATCTGTACAACGGAGCTGGATCAAGTAATAATGACAACTACTCAAATTTATGTAGCTTTATAAGGCTTAAAATATAATCCCAGCTCTAAAACCCGCAACTTCTAAGTAGTTCACAATGTTTTATTCAAAACAATTCTATTTTAAAGGAAACGCAGTCTTTCTCAGTTATTCAGGAATCTATTGTCTGGAGTTCTTGCTTCTGTCCTTGGTGGGTGGCATGGAATAATTTAAAGAGTTCTGTTTATAGAGTCAGAGGAACCAGGTTCAAGTCTCAACTCTGACACTGAGAAATTTGTGGACAAATCCATTAAAAGTCTCTGAGCCTTAATTTTCTCATCTGTAAAATGAGAATAACTTTGCACTCCTGACCTCTCAGGGTTTAGAGTGAGGAAAGCTACATTAAGGCTCCCCACAAAGGGGAGTTATTTTTATCCCTCTTTTTTTCTGCCTACTTTTTTGGCATTTCACACCAGCATCTCAACCACAGGGTGGGAACCAGGAGATGAAATTCAGATCTGTCTGTCACGCTTCTCATCACTTTGTAAAGGATTTGATATAGGAAAGGACTTACGTTCTTTGCAAAAATGGACTTCCTTGATGAAGCATGACTTTTACATATCCATGTTCCAAGACTACCTTCACAGGGAGAGGTAGATATCAGTCTATATCTGGTGATTTGTGGGGCAACAGGAATGCCCTAAAAAACTCAAGTTGCTAAAAATCTTTGAAATTCTACTTGAGAGAAATTCTGGAAGGTTCTGAATTCTATTATCCCTGAAGTTTTCTTTTTAAAGTGTAAACATATGCATCAAGAGGCAACACTAATACTTCTGCATGAGTCAATTAATCAGACTGCTTGCTTCCTTGATCAGAAGGTCCTGAAGCAGCATGAAAGCTTTAGGTAGATGGGGATAGGGGGTCAAATCAAACGGAGTCAAAAAAGGAGACTCAGAAGATGTGAAAGGCAAACTCATCCTACTTCTTAAGGAAGCTTCAAGGAAGTGCCAGGTGGAAACTGTGTTACCAGCTGTAGAAACATCTTTCTACCTCCTCAGACCCAATCCACATCCTCCATGCCTTCTCAATCACCAAGGCTGCTGGGTATCAGGAGAGCCCAGGGAAACCCTTCCAAAAGGGCATTAGCAGGAAAATCCTAACTCACAACAGCCAAATGCTGGATTTTGCTTTGCCAACACAGAAGGACCTCCTAGAGGCCTTTGTTTGATCTGCTGGCCCTGCTCCAGCTAGTTTTGGTGCCCTGCTGTAACAGGGCACTGGAATCCCAAGAATACTGCCCACAGAGAGCTGTCTGCATTTCTCAGAATACTAAAAACAGGGTTCTGGGATGTCTTCCATCACTGGAAATAAGCCATTCTTCTGATTCCCCCTATTCTCATGAATAGTTAAGATGGACATGCATTTGGGGCCTGACAACTCTGACCTGTCTTTAAATGGGCTTGAAGGAAGAAACAGATTTGCTGTTGCTCAAACAAGAGGTTCTCTAATTGAATAAATATTTGGGGGGTGGGGAGGGATCTTTGATTTCATTCAGAAATCAAATTATACCTCCTGTTGTGGAAGCTTACTCCACTCATACAGAGAAGCCTCTCCTCTGTAATGCTGAGTTTTAGAAAATTGTCAGAGGCATTGAAAGGTGAAATGATTTACTCAGGCTCCCTAGGCCAGTATGTAGCTGAGGCAGGCCTCGAACCCAGTTCTTCTTGACTCCAAGAGGGAAGACAGGGAAGGGAATATGCATTTATATAGTGCCTATTATATGCCAGGCATGTATTTTACAATTATCTCATTTGATCTTCACAACAACCCAGGAAAGTAGGTGCTATTATTATCCCCATTTGACGATTGAGGAAACTGAGGCAAAAAAAGGTTAAGTGACTTGCCAAGGGTCACACAGCTTGTAAGTGTCTGAGGCCGGATTTGAACTCAGGCCTAGTGTTCTCTATCCACTGCCAAGAGACCCTTTCTTTCTTTAAGATACAACTGAATCACCATCTTCTTGCATGAAAACTTTCCCAATTCCCCCAACCACTACTGCCCTCCTTCCCGAACGACCTTCTATTAAACTACTTTGTATCCCTCCCTCACTCAAATCAAAGTCAACTGCAAGTCATGTCATCATTTTCCTGATGTTATGGTCCTCTTCAAAAACGAAGGATGAACACAACCTGTGAGTAGTCTGAGCTACCTGAATGGGGACCCAGCCAGTTGTATAACCCACCTCGACCTCTCCCTCTCCTTCTCCTCTCCAAAGGGGAGGTAAAGTCCCCAGTTAACTTGAGGTTTACTAGCTAGATTCCTTCCTTCCTTCCTTCCTTCCTTCCTTCCTTCCTTCCTTCCTTCCTTCCTTCCTTCCTTCCTTCCTTCCTTCCTTCCTTCCCTCCCTCCCTCCCTCCCTCCCTCTCTCTCTCTCTCTCTCTCTCTCTCTCTCTCTCTCTCTCTCTCTCTCTCTCTCTCTCCCCGCTCCCCCCAGTTCACTCTGAAGCTCATAGATTGGACCACAATAGGTCCCTGCCCAAGCTCCACAAAATGGCTATATTTTGGGTCCTCCTGGCTCAGAGTGAATGTCAATGGCAACTGTTTCTCTTTTGACTAGCAACCCGAAGGGTTTTCCCCTTCCAGTTTCATTTTTTTTTCTCTTTTTTTCTAATTAAAGGGGCCACCCCTTGGCTCACTTCTTAAAGGGGCCTATTCACTGAATGGGCGTCACCTCACTCAAAGTAAGAACCTGAAAAGACCTTAGCCTGAAAGGGCCAAGGTCTCCCAATGCATCCTGGGGCATCTCCAGTCATCCTGATGAATATCAGGTCACTGGACCCAAAGGGCTCTGGAGGAGAAAGTGAGGCTGGTGATCTTGCACAGCCTTCCCTCACTCAGATCAAAGTCAACTGCAAGTCATGTCATCATTGCCCTGATGTCATGGTCCTCTTTGAAAATGAAGGACAAACACAATACAGTTACATTTATACAGTTTATATTTGTTTTATTTATTTATATATGTATTTGCTGCCTCCTCATTATAATGTAAATTCCTTGGGAGTAGGGATTGTTTCATTCTTTATAATCATATCCCCAAGGCCTACCACATAGCAGGTATTTAATAAATACCTGCTGACTGATTGATTAATTAACCTTCTATCTACTCCACCATTCTGAACCTTCTTTCATTGGTTGTTTTCAATTGTGTCTGACTCTTCATGACCCCCTTTGGGGTTTTCTTGGCAACTATACTGGAGTAGTTTGCCATTTCCTTCACCTGTTCATTTTATAGATGAGGAAACTGAGGCAAATAGGGTTAAGTGACTTGTCCAGGGTCACACAGTTAGGAAGTGTCTGAGGCCAGATTTGAACTCAGGAAGATGAATCTTCTTGACTCCAGGCCAGGCACTCTATCCACTGAGGCACATAGCTGCCCTTGGTTAGGTTAATATGTGCTCTTAAACCAAGAGCATAAGAATCATCCTTGTACATTCCACTTTATCCTAAGATCTTAAAGAATCAATCAATCAGTAATTATCTATTAAATACCTACTATGTGCAAGGCACTGAGGATACAAAGAAGAAAGCAAAGTCATCCCTGATCTTGAGAAGCTTACATCCTCACAGGGGAAACAACATGTCTATGTGTTCACACCCACACCCACCCACACACACACACACATTTATCCACAAAGCAGATATAAGGTTGAGGGAGGAGGCGAAGGCATTGGTAGCTAGTAGACCAGGAAAGGCCTCATGCAGAAAATGATACTTGAACTGAGTGTTGAAGGCCAGGGTTCCAGAGGGGAGCAGGGAGCACCTTCTAGGCAGGGTGACAGGCATGACAAATAGCTCTGTCATGCTGTCACTTAGGTCTCAGTGGGTGTGAAGGTGGCAGATATCACCATCCTCATTTTAAAGCTGGAATGAGCAACAGAAACCCGGAGACTTGTCCTTGGATCTGGCCAGAAAGCCTTCAATTCAATCCTCTAGCCCACTCAAAACACATCTGAGCACCTTTAAAATCTTATTAGACTGCATTTACTAGAGCAGAAGTAGAATTAATCAAAAATTATTTGCTCCTCATCTGATTTTCCTAAGTCCTGGGATTTAGGCATTTGTAAAGAGATTTTAGCAGTGCCCCACAAAAGCAAACAAAACGTAGCTAGGTTACATAAACACAACAAAACCAATCCAATACAATCAAAGCACTGAGTGATTTCTAATGGTTTTCACAATAACATCCCCAGGTTTCACTTTATAAGCTCCCATTTTTGGCAGGATCTTGTGTTTTTGCTACAAAAAAATTCTGTACTCAGAAAAGCTTTAGCTGAAAAACATTCTGGTAGAAACTATTTTTAGATGCTCTGCTTAGAACTGCAACAAATCTGCAAGTTTCTGGCTAAGAAGAAATCATTCCCATGTCACAATGGAGAAAACAAACAAGGAACAATTGTTGATCGACTCAAAGATGTCTCACATTTGGAGATGGGCCAGTTTTCACTCAGTCTTGAAAATGAAATCCTCCCCTCCCCACCACACCATAACAGCACAGCAATGAACAGGCAGAATTTCTAATTTTAGTTTGGTGTTCAAATTAGGGTTCTTTACCACTCCTGATTAGGCACATTCTAAAGTAAGTTAATTTGCAAACAACTTTGACAAACAAATTGATGTCTATTTACATGAAAGGAATAGGGAAGAAAAATGGAAACTCATTTGAAATTTGTTTAAACACTACAAAACAAGTTATGTGGGTATACGTAACTTCTGAGAGATTACTGATCACTTTCAAATTAAATTAAATACAAAGATGGCACTAAAATATACACCTGATGAGTTAGTTGGCATGGGAAGGCAGAGGGATGATGGTGGGTGGTGATCAAACCATTTTAAATTTCCTCTAACTAGATGAATCACAAAATTGCTTGAAAGGACACATCTATTCTTTTCACTCAACATGGTTTCTTACACTGAGTTCCTTGAATTTAAATAGAAATGGTCAGAAAGGGAAGAGCATGTTTCTTTGGTTCTATTCCATCTGAGTTACGCAAGACAGAAGGAGGAAGGCTGGGTAGGGGTAGCAGTGGGGTGGGGTTGGAGGGGGATGTTGCCTTTTGTTTTGAGCGTAATAGTATCAGGACTAAGACACATATCCCAAAAATGGTAAAGGTGAAGTAAGGTCTGCTTGAGTCTTCTAAAGTGAAAGATCTTCCAGGTGCATAAGGTCAGTCCTAGGATTGGATAGTTCTGAACACTGGGATAAGATTACCTCTTTGTATAAGACCAGTGCCTTAAACACAGCTTTCTCTCGATATGTGATGGTGATGATGTTGATCTGAACAGGATTCTGGGTTTGCCGATTTATGCTATATGCATTTCGAGCATATGACCTTATTCCACTCTTGGCTTACTTAGATTTACTGTTAATAGTACTAAGACCTGGTTGACAGAGCAACAGGCAAAAAGTCAGGAATGAGTCTCAGGACCTACAAAAGACAGTTCTTTGGCAACAGAGTTTGAATATATAAGGATTTGAAACTCCTGGCATGTCATCTTCAATTTTGTTTGATATATTTGCTAAACAATTTTAGCCAGACTTCTAGGAGATACAGGATGTTTGCTTTTTAATCTGGATTAGTATAATAGCTACCTAACTGGCTTCTCTGTCTCATCTCTCCTTCTTCTAATCCAAACTACATGCAAATTAATTTTCCTAAAATACTGCTTTCATCACATTATTCTTTTGTACAACAAACTTCAATGGCTTCTCCCACTGTCTACAGTGCAAAATCCAAATCCCCTGGCATGTCAATCAAGGTACTCTACAATCTAGGCCCTACCTATGTTGCCAGTCTTATCTTAAACTACTTCCCTACTCAACCTCTCTGCACCGAGCAAACTAGTCTACTCAGTGTCCCCTGCACATGCCACATGCATTTCTGCCCCAATTTGGAATATCTTCTCATCTCTTCTCTAATTATCTGAATCCTGACTTCAGGCCTCTTCCTCCTCCATGAAGACTTTGCCAATCCCTGTGGTGTGCAACAATAGTGATATTTTCTTTTGCTGAACACATGCAGCCTTTACAATCCATACCACTCAATTGGCATTTAGTGACCTATTTGGATGTGTAAGTTATGTCTTCCCAAATAGTCTATGGTTCCAGAAGGGGAGAGACCATGCCTTCAAGTCAAGCCAAAAAGCATTTATTAAATGTTTACTATGTGCCTTATAAGCACTGGGGACACAAACAAAGGCATAAACAGTCTTTGCCTTTAAAGGAGCTCACAGTCCAATGGGGGAGACAACATGCGAATAACTATGTATAAACAAGACATACATATACATATACACATACACACACACACACACACACACAGGACGAACTGGAGATAATCTCAGAGGGAAGGCACTAGTATGGCTTCTATTTTTTCCAAATCTCAAATAATGCCTTCTAATTCAATAAATATTCATTATATACCTAAAGCAGAAAAAGAAAAAGACAAAACAGTTCCTACCCTCAAGCAGTGTACATTTTCCTTTTACATAATTGGTGCTCAGTAAATGTTTGCTGGTTGACTGAGTAAAAAGGCTTTTTTTTTTTTTATCTTGTTGGGAAATTCTCTACTTCACAATGCCAGTAATATTAACAAGCTGTTTCCATCCAAAGAGTAGCTATAACTGAAGTATTAATAAAACTCCATTTTTATTGCCAAGACTATCTAAGAGAACAGCATCGACCCTGTACTTGGATGTTAACAAAATGCCCCCAGAGGATCTTGGAGTTGCCTATAGCAGCAGCCTAGGAAGTATACATAGCAACAGCAAACAGGAGAATATCGGCTGTGCTACTGTGGATGTGGCCCAGGAGGCTGCAGTGGGGTCAGGGCAGAAGAGCCTAGCACTGTAGCAAAGGCAGGCCAAACCTGATGCTAGCCCAGGCAGGGACATGAATCTGGGCAGCTGAATCCAAGCAGCAGGAAACATAATCTCAGAGGGAAGATGGAGCTTTCCCCCCAAACCCATCCCTGTCAATCTTAAGAAAGCAGAAAATAAACAAATTAAGCCATTTTCTTATAATCAAATTGAGAGCTAATTTGAACATTCAACAATAACAACTGAAATTCAGAAAGCCCAGGGTTAAGAAGCGATCCATTTCCATAATTCCCTAGCTCATAGAGATGGGGAGTTGGCATGTGGTATGCAGAACATTTGCAATCTGTATTATTCTAGCATGTCAACTCTCCTTTGCTCAACCTACTTCTCCTCCCCAATTAACAAATTAATCCTCTAAAATCAGAGATGAAATTACAGAGAGGACTACAGAAGGTGAATCAGTTCTAGAAGCATAGGAGCATAAATCCACTTGGGAATTTGAAATGGAATATAATTTGGATGCATTTATGTTCCTCCACAAAGTCCAGTTCTAATGTGTGGAGAGGACCCTAAGTCCTATAAAGCAAGGCCAGCAAACCACCAGACCTGGCCACAAGGACAGATCCAGACTAGACTGATCTTTTAATGACCAGCCTAGCTCAACTGAGAAAGGCTCAATTTCAGTACCAGTAGGCTGACTCCCTAATGATGAATTCTCTGTCATGGCAAGTCATAAAGAAAAGAATAACACATGGATTTGGGGTCTGGGTAAGCCCCCTCCTCTACTTAGTGGCAGTAGCAGGGTGGAAGAAAAGAGAGCAGAGCTTGCTATATAAATAACGCTATTTTTAGGGTGACTATAGACACTGGAGTGACAGGGTAGCACAGTGGATAGACAGCTGGCCAGGAAGCCCTGGGTTCAGGTTCTGCCTCTGACACGTATGGCTATGTGACTCTAGGTAAGTCACTTAACCTCTCAGTATTGCAGGCAACTCTCTAAGACTGTAAGTTTCAGAAAAGGTGCCACCCTGCATTGGTAGAGGGAGTTTGCTCATTTGGGAGTTCCCTATACCAATGAAATAACAGGTCTAATCCTTAACCTTTAACCTTTATTTGTGTTTAGACCCTTTGACATTGTGATGAAGCCAAAGGACCCCTTAACAGAATAATATTTTTAAATGCATAAAATAAAACACATAGGACTATGTAGGAAAACAATTATATTGAAATAATTGTCAAAATAGTAAAACAAACGAACAAAAAAACACCAAGTTCACAGACCACACATTAAAACCCCTGCCTTAAACATTAACCTAATTTGTTCAGTGACCAAGGCATAGACATACTATTATACAAACGAATCACACCAATCTTGATAGTCTTGGTATAAGCAAAATGTGCACCAGAAAGAGACAGAAAGACAGAGAGAGAGAGAAGAGCAGTTAGGTAAAAAGATAAGGGGGCGGAGGATAAGGGGTACAGAAATTTTATGAAGAACTCAATAAGGCCCTTCAATTAAATTGTTATTTAATTATAATTATATAACTATAATTAAATTAAAGCATATGCTTTAATACTTAGTAGTTTCAATGCAAAAGAGGGCTAGGGGAGGAAAATGAAAAATCTGTAGGAAAAAAATAGTTCAGGGGTAAGAAACTAAAGATGGCAATGATGTTTATACATAAAATGCACAAAAGCTTTGCTCCTCTATATCAAGAATTCTTTCTTTAAGGAGGGTATTGGGAAGTATTAGGAATGACAAGCATAAAATAACATCACAAGAAAGGAAACCGACAATATTTTAACAGAAAGGATGTGACTGGCTACTGATGTGGGAGTCATTTTCCATTAATATGTAATATATACATACATATGTATGTATATTAATGTACACACATGTGTATGTATATACATATATATATAATTAGAAAAATGACTCCCACATGAGTAGCCTTGTGATGTTATTTTGTGCTTGCCATATCATTGTCATCTTTAGTTTCTTACACCCATGTATTGTGTCATTAGAAAATGATTCCATATCAGTAGCCAGTCATTCTACATACAGTAGCATCATGTATATTGTATACGTGTATATGTATATATATATACATACATGTGTGTGTACATACACACAATCGGGTAACTGGCTTGTTATAGCCCAGAGCCAAATTAATGTCAAATCAGTGTAAAGAGTAGCAATGAGAGAAGATGTAACATATAATTAAAACAATTCCAACTTGACCTATTTTTTTTAAACTACTTACTCTGGAAAATGGGAAATGTTGAAAAGAATAGTCATTAACACACACTATCATTTTCTAAGAAGTTTAACCAATGTAAATCAATTTCAACAAATAAGAGACCACAAAAGGCTAGAAATTGCTTCAGCTAGAAGACTCTCTTTGCCAAGAGGAGGGATTTAGCAGCCAAAAGCAATTCTGGTTTGAAATGTAAATTCATTTGTAAAATCGTATTGAGGAAAATGGAGGAAGATAATGAGCAGTATCACCCCATAAAGCTGAGAGAAGCAATAGATTAAAAAAAAGAGTCTACAGAACGTTTGCCAGGGGATCCAACCTAGCAAGATCATCTGAGGATATTTAAGGATGAAACTGGAAGGAAAACAAATAGATGAAAAACATAAAAGATTGGTCAACATCTCTAGAATAGACTCTTTTCTCCAACAATGAGTGAAGCCAGCACATTTGGGCTCTTATACAAGACCTCCGTGTGCTACATAAACAAAAAGAATTGACACTAAAGAAAACAAAAGTAGGAAGTGCAGCTGGACTAAACCAAGTATGCACAAAAGTCGTCCATGCTGCATAGGATAGAATCTTTTGAGGGTGAAGCGGGATTAACTCTCAAGATATCCAAAAGGGCAATGGGAACCAAAGATTTGGAAAAAGTCACAGACTCTATAAATGCAAAAAAAAAATTGAATATGAATAATTCAGTAACTATCAACTCATATTCCCATTTTCTCATCTCTATATAATGGGGCCCAGGGGCTCAGGGCTTGGGGGCTGGCCAATGGAGTCGCATGCTCTATGCTTGAGCAGCATATGGGACTGTCTGCCTTCTGTCAGGAAGTACATTTAAAAGCTTACAAGGTCATAGCCTAATCTGACGCTCCTTCCAAGAACAGGAAAGAATAGACACAATAAAGACAGAAGCAATAGTGGGGCCATGAGCTCACGGGATACATGGTGGTGGCCCCGGTGGACAGATGACGCTGGAGGAGGGTGGGGTTTAAAGTAGTTCTTGCTTTCTAACTTAAACAAAAGAGAAAAAACACCTGGGCCATTCTAGATCCTTTTGAATGCATTCTCAGTTCTGGCCCATCGGCCACATGAAAACCTCCTTGTCTGCACATGGTAGGGGGAGTGGAAGTAGAATCCTTGTGCATGCTCTGAGTTGGGCATCAGGGACCTTTCATAACACATCTTTCTTGAAGCAGTCTCCCCAATCTCTTTCACGTTGGCAACAGGGAGAGCATAGTAAACATGTTCAGATGGGGCTCTGTTGGTCAGGCCTCATTACATCTACAAAATCTCCAGAAAAACAATCTGGACATTTGTCAAAGATACCCTTGATGAAGGTTTGAGAAGGGAAATGGAAGAATTAACAAACAATATTCAACAGAAAATCACATCTTAATAATCACAAAAATGACTGAAAGATAAAAAAAAATACAAGGCTAGAAGTTAGGGTCTGAAAGGAATCCCTGCATGCCCCTTCTGTACATTTGACAAACCATTTAACTTGGTCAGGACATGAAGGTTAGGAAGCAGATTTCCAAATTCAATTGACCCCTCCCTATCCATTCCTAGTTATCCCCCCGCCCCCACCAGAGCTTCAAAGCTTTCTGCTCAGCATCCTCACCAAAGCCACCCATTTTGTTTGTTTGTAATGACAATCTCGGGAGAGAGGGGAGAGACGAGGGAGGCCAAAGGTTGGAATGGGAGCCATTGTTTGAGATAACTGTTTGGGGAACAGAAAGGGGAGGGAGGGGAAAAAGGAAGAGGTGTGCCTAGAAATTCTGAAGTTTTTATACTGGGAGTGCTAAAGAAGAAAACAACTATTTGGCAATAGAAAGAAGGCAATAGTTTTCAACAGAATTTCTCTCTCTCCATCTCTACTTTCTTCGATATTGACGAGAATGAATTCTCAAATATATAAAGATTTGCTTGCTATTGTTTGCTTCTTTTTTTTTTTGAACTTAAAAAAAAAGAGATGTAATTATTACCAGCTCCTCAACAAAGGCAGCCAGGTGACACAGTGAACAAAATGTAAAGCATGGGATCTGGAGTCAGGAAGACCTGGGTTCAAAGGCAGTCGAAGACACTTGGTAACTGTGTGACCCTGGGCAAGTCACTTAACTTATCTGCCTCAGTTTCTTCATCTACACAATGGGGATGAAAATAGTACTTAACTTCCCAAGGCTGTTGTAAGGATCAAACGATATATTACATTTTCCTATATTGTCCCCAAGTTCCTGTTAGCATAAATTAGGAACTGTGTCTTGTTTATCTTATTCTATTTCACTTAGCACCTATCACCATGCTTAATGGTTGTTGACTTTAATTTGAATTATAAAATTTGAAACTCAGAGGAATTATAGGATCACAGATATAAAGCTAAAAGGGACCTTAAAGGTCATCTAGTACAATGCTCTCCTCTTCCAGATAAAGAAACTAGGTCCACAATGGGGAGGTGACTTGCCCAATGTCACAGAGGTAGCAAGGGGCAGAATAAAGATTTGAACCTAGGTCTTTTGATTGCAAATTCAGTTCTCTTCCCACTATACCACACTATCTTAGAAATCGGTTAGTCTTTATTCAGTCATATTTCAGTTATGTCCAGTTCTTTGTGACTCCATTTGGAGTTTTCTTGGCAAAGATGGAGGAGTAGTTTGCCATTTTCTTCTCCAGCTCATTTTTACAGATGAGGAAACAGGGTTAAGTGATTTGGCCAGGGTCACACAGCCATTAAGTGTCTTAGGCCAGATCTGAACTCAAGAAGATGAATCTTTCTGACTCCAGGCCTGGCACTCTATCCACTGTGCCACCCAAAAATTAGAAATGATTTATTATACAAGTGTTATACTTAGCCACAAAGAAAATAATTAGTCCACAATGTCAACAGGGTCAATAGCACACAGTGAAGTGAACTGATTTCAGGCAGGTAGACCTTGTATTAAATCCCTTTTCAGAAAGGAGTTAAATGATGGTAAGAGTCTTATATCAGATGGTAGAGAGAAGCATTCTGGATCATGAAAGACAATGGTGTCCAACTCAAATAGAATGGGCAGCCACTAAATGGTATGTGAGAATCCCTGTGAGTCAAATATCAACTTAGAAAACTATATATTAACATTATCTGTCTCTGACTCTATGCTTACTTATTCTGTTAAATATTTCCCCATTATTTTTTTAATCTGGTTCCTGTGCACTCAGAATGTTATGTGCCTGACGTGGTCCACAGGTCACGTGTTTTAATACCTTCCATACTGAGATATCTCCTGAAGGTCTAATCCTGGTGTGACTGGGGTTCTTGACATTCCATTTTGGATTCTGTGGTCTCTGGGTCAGCACAGCCAAGCTACCTGGACCTCTGCTTCTTCTTTCTCTTATGTTGAGCTTATGTATATCCTCCTTCTCCCTTCCACTTAGCTCTCATGGAAGAGCAGAAATTGAAAAGAGAAAAAATAGTACAGTACTAAGATCCAGCCCCCTCTTTTTACATATGAGATAGAGTTGTTTGTCCAGGGTTACACAGGTTGTCATCAGCAGAGCCAAGGCCAGGACTAAGTTTTATGACTGGGAGTAAAGTGCTCACATAGTCTTTCATCAACATTAATTCCTTTTGCTAATTTAGCTTGAATCTCATGCTTTGCTTCACTTCAGCAGATGTTGCAGGTTAAATTTACTTCATTTCCAATGGTTCCTTTGAGCTCTTTGAACCTTACACAGAAAGAGAGATTCATAGCCTGCAACTCTTGCTTTCCTAAGATGGAATAAAAAAGGGTGTGTGATTAAGCTACGGTCTTCCTCGCCTTCAGTGTATGGTGAGTTTTCATTAAGTCATTGTTTCCAAAACTGTTACACATCAAGAACCCCAGAGGGATGCAAAATTTTTAAAGAAATTAGGGAATCTATATGTGCGCCAAAGTAATTGTGATATTTATTTAGCTCCAAAAAAATACGGTGTGACTCAGTATAATAAGCCAACAAATCTGTGGACTGAATAAATCCATCTCACACATATATTTACCTCTGTTTTTCAAATGTATGTAGATGCTGTTGTGTGTAGTCAAAATACAAATGCATTTTAGAGCTTTATTGAGTTCATAAAAGCTTTTTGTCATCATGTATATCCTCAAACAATGAATAGTACAATTACTACTTTTTATATGAGGGAAGGAGTTGTGAATTATTGTTTTAACTTTGCAAAAAGGACCTCAGCAAAGGAAGATTTCTATATACTGGGGCAAGGCAAAGTAAGTAGAACCAGGGAAATAATATGTACAATGACTACAACAATCTAAATGAAAAGAACACATACACACAAATTAAAAACTGGGATCTATGTAATTTTAGTAACTGGATTAGGCCCCAAAGAAGAGATAGACAACAAACCTCTCTCCCTTCTTTGCAGAGGTAGGGGACTATGGGTGGGGAACACTACATATACTTTCAGGTTTGGTTGATGTTTTGGTTAATTTTGCTGAACTGCTTTTTTTCCTCTTTTCTTATTACTGTTAGTTATTAAATGACAGCTCACTGGGTAGGGGAAGGAAATATTGGGAAATTAAAATGAAATTTATTTTTAAGAGGCCCTTTTGTATTAGAGCACAACCCATCCCAAGCACAGTAGAAGGACAATTAGAATTCTTTCTGATTCTCCTTAGTTATTCTACCACTGGGTTCTAATTAATGGGAATCATAAATGCTAGCTAGGCACAGGAGAGCCCATCTTAATTCTAACTCAAGATATTCTTGGTAGAAAGTCAATACCTTAACATCTGTCCTAGAATCTCCTTATACAGAATTATCCTGAAAATGAAGAGGCTGCAGACATATGCAAGTAAAGGAAGGCACTTCCCTTCTTCTTTCTGAAGAAAAGGTTCAGAAATATGAGGCTGTGATGGGCATTCTTTTTTTTTTCAGTGCTGTTTATGATCAACTGTGTGACTTTTGCAAAATACAAGAATCTCTCTCTGTTCATCATTTCTATCATTTACTAATGACAGTTAGGAATAGTATTCAGTGACCTATGAGAAAAAGCACCCTCTAGGGCAGGGGTGGGGAATCAAGGGACCTGAAATGGACCACAAGTCACTGGGCCACTTTACATGTGGTGGCAGGACTAGATGAGCATCGGAAAAGTCATTCTGCTCTCCAACAGTTGTCCCATCCCAGTGCTACAAGGCTTGAAATTCCATTCTCAGAGATTATTTTTTTTAAATTCAGAAAGTGCCCTTTCCTCTAGGTGCCTTCAGGTAAGAAGCACAGAAAGTGGAGAAAAGGAAGACAAAAGATAACACTTACTTCGTAATTTTGCCTACTCTCACTCTAACCTAAGCATGACCACAATAATTCAGCTGCAATGGAACTTTGTGGCTTACTGACATAAATAAGCCTGAGCTGGGTTTAGAATTGTTGTTACCTTAGATTAGTATTTACGTTAGGAATGTGGTCTGTATAATGATAATATACCCATCAACAAACTAGGCTCAATCTATAAAATATACAGTAGTCTAATTATTTTCCTTCTGTGATTAAGGTTACCTTATATCATTTAACAGGAATCTCAGACATAATTATCATGATGAATAGCTACCTCTGGTTGCCAGAGAAACTGCTTATAATTGATATAAATCAGAAACACTTTTGGATAAATAACTTTGAACTAAAATGAAGTTGTTTCTAAGTCCTAGGAATGTGAAACAATCAGTTGATGTTATCAGGGTCTTCTGTGACCAGCAAGGTATTGGTCATCTTGCAATTTAAAGAGGTCAGAGGATGAAATAAATTATGGATATGTCAACCCAGTTCCCAAATTAAATTCCCCCCACGTGTATTAGGCAGGATTTCAACTCAGGTCTTGATGGGTCCAAGTCTAGTGCCCTATCCACTATACGAGCTAACTGTCCAAGTATCCAATGGGACACAAACGATGGCAAGAGGAGATTCTTCATATCAAAGATAATGTCACACTAAAGGCCAACAGACTAGACTGGATGACACATGCTCTAGTTTCAGTTCTGCCACCAATTAGCTCTGTGGCTTTGGGCAAATTACTTAATATCCCTAAGCTCTAGGTTCCTCATCTGTAGAACAGGGATAATTGTACCTGCTCTGCTTAGCTCTTTAGGATTAGTATTAAACTTGAATAAGATAATGGATAGGAAAATGATTTTGCAAGCTATAAAATGCCATACAAATGTAAAGTATTATTATTATCATCTCATCACAAGCACTTACAAAAACAATAATGCAGCAATGGAATTTCAGAAACAGACTGCTATATCCCTAATCCATTCAGTTCTCTGGGCTCTTTAAATGAATGACAAAGCTCAAATTGGAAGAGCGGGAAAGAGAGTGAGAGCTTATACTAAGATGAACACCCATATATGAACTACTTTGAACTACCTTTCCATTCCTTTGTCCCAAGCACCTTACCTTCTAGAGTGCTTCCAGACCTAGGAAAGATATTCTTAATGCCTACACCCCACCCAGCAGTCTAATGTCAGAAACCCTTTTGAAACTGATTTGATTTCTGAGTATCTTGCCATATCGTTAGTTTATCCTTTCCCACAATAACATTTGAGGTGGAGGTGAGGGTGGCAGTTCATGAACTGATCACTATTTAGGCATCAAAGGTTCAGTCGGGAATCATAATTGAGAAGCTGATTTCTAAGGGCTTTGGAGAGAAAAGAACTTCCTTAACTTCTTCCTGGGGGATTGCTCAGACTTCTTTAGTCACCTTAATAAAATGTCATATTCAACCTTACTGGGTATTTGATTTAATTTAGCTGACTATCCTGACTGGGAATATTTATAGGCAGCTAATAATAAAATAATAGTAATAGGTATAATAATAAGACAAACTAACATTTATATACTGCTTTAACATTCTACAAGAAGGAAGGCTACTCATTTAGCAGGTAAGGAAACTCAAACAGACAATGTATAAGGAACTTATTCAGGAATAAAGAAGTGCCCACTATGAAACTGAGTAATCTAGTTGAGAACCTTTGTTGTATATGCAAGTGGACCAAATTTAACTAATTTATTTGCCTGGACTGTAGTTTGACAGATGTTGTTTTATCATCAGTGGTCCAATGATGTGAGTATAATTTACCTGAGTTCAATAATGTAAAACTTAAATATTAAGCACCAATAAGTGCTCAGTAAATGCTTTATCTTTCCCATGCACTGTTGCACAGGTTCTATCATGTCCATCCAAGTCTCTAAAGGCTTACATAAATTAGCTACTTTGTTAACTGGCTAGTAGAGCTATAACCTATATTATTTCTACCTTGAACCGTTCAATCTAGATTTTCTTTGTTCAGCAAATAGTCATAAAGAATATCAGGGTATAAATGAGATAAATAAATGTCCTCTGTAGCTGAGTTTAGTGTAATAAGAGCTTAATAAATGCTTGCTGTGTGCCCGGCTACTTTTCCTCAGTATACCACCACTCTGCCAGTCAACGGGGCAATACTGGAGTCATTCTCAACTTCCCATTCTCCCTCACCCCACATACCCAATCAGGTGTCAAGTTTTGTCAATTTCACCTGAACATCTCTCACATCCCTCCACTTCTCTCTATTCACATGACCACCACCCTCTCACTTGGACCATTGGATAGCCTATTAATTGGTCTACCTAAATTCTCTATTCCCTTCAGTCCTTCTTCTACTCAGATGCCAATGTCATTTTCTGAAGTCACAGGTCCAACCATTTCACATCCTTACTCAATAAACTCTTCTAGGGTGGGAGGGAGTTAGGCTTAACTTTTTTTGTGTCATGACCCCCTGTGATAGTTTGGTGGAAGCCTGTGGACCCTTTCTCAGAATATTTTTAAATGCATAAAAGTAAATACATAGGATTACAAAAGAAACCAGTTATATTGAAATAATTATAAAAAAGGTGCACAGATGCAGGTTAAGAACTCCTGATCTAGTGGCTCACTGTGGCATTGAAGGACAAATATGAACCCTCATATTTTTCATTTCAAGTGCTTGGCAACTTGGTCCCCACCTATCTTTCCAAGCTTGCTATGCTTTATTCTCCTTCATACTCTCCATTAGATTATGAGCTCCTTGAGGGTAGGGGCTGTCTTTTGCCTCTTTTTGTAACCCCAGGGCTTAGCACAGTGCCTGGCACATAGCAGGTACTTAATAAATGTTTATTGATTGACTGATTGATTTGGTTTTTATTCTGGCCAAACTGTCCTTCTTGCTGTTTTTCATGCACCACATTCCATCTCCTGTCTTTTTTGCCCCAAGCCAAAGCTTGGCATGTGAATTTTGAGGCCTCCCAGTTGCTAAGGCCTCTGTCCCCAGAAATTACCTTGTATTTACTTTTTAAATACTTATATTTATACAAGTTGTTTCCCCTGACAGAGTGTAAGCTCCTTGAGAGTGAGAACTGTTTTGTTTTTGTTTTGTATCCCCGGTACCTACCATAGCACCTGGCACACAGTAAGTACTTATTATGCTAATTAAGTTTGTTTAATTGACTGACCTTTCTTCAGAGATAAGTAGGAATATTATGTTATCATCAGAACTGAAAAACCAGAGGTAAAGCATCTTCCCTCATATATATTTTATGTATATATATGCATATATATGGAATTTAATGATAACATAAACATAATTAATAATAGAGTATGTTATTTGATTAGAAGAAATATTTCTCAGATCTTTGTTTCCACCAGAGAAGGCAAGGGATCAAAGCAATGCCTAATTTCAAAGTTTGAATTCAGGAGCTGGAAGCAAACATTTATCCATTATGAATTAAAAAATAAACAGATAAGCTAGTAGACAGCCTTCTCCTTCATTTCCCTATGTAATGATTATTTAGCTGATGCTTTTGCCCATAAATCTTATAAAACTATGCCCAAATTAAATCCTGTCTCTTAAGTTTATACCAAAGACATCTTGACACTAATGAGTGGCTCCCTGAAGATATCTTCTGTCCATAATAATCCTATTCTTTGAGTGCCAGTACATTCAGGGAAAGCTCCAACTATCGTTAATTCAGCCAGTTTTTGAGTGGTTGCTATACTAATATATGATCTCAGCCCCAAAAATGAATGGACAATCTAGTTAGAGAGGTATGTCATGTACATATGAAACAGCTAAATGGGATGAACTATACCTGAGATTTCACTGGTTCAGGGAACTCCTAGATATACACCTGCTCTGCAATTCATAGTCTTAGATAGTCACCCAAGGGCATTGAGAAGTTAAAAGACTTGCCCAGGGTCATACAACCAGAATATACATGAGGTGAACCTTGATCCAGGTCATTCTAACTCCAAAATCATCTTCCTCTCTAGTGCACCATGTGCCTCTCATGACATCACAGGTTCAAACCAAAAGAAAAAAAAATCCTAGCACCTATCCTAGTTCCTGGAATGTAAAAAGTACTTAACAAATGTTTACTGAATGAATAAATGAATGCTGAATTGGTTACAAGGCAGATCACAGTGCAGATCAACAACATTTAGAACCATAGAGCTGAAAAAGACCTGAGAAATTTAGTTACCAAGGTATTAAGACTTCATGATAAACTTGGACTGTGAATTACATTATGGCCAGGCTCTACTCATTATCTTAATTTATTCAAGTGGATATAGGTGCTCATGAGATCAGAGTTGTCTAAAGTAGGACTCAACCCCAGGGCTTCTTGACTGCAAGGCCAGCCTTCTATCCATTACGCCACCTGATTCTCAAAACAACTAAATACAAGAGATGTCACAAAATTGTTTATAGTTAAGTGGAGATTGTGAATACTGAAATAAATGCTGTAAGCTCAGAGAAGGGTGAGATAGTTTTGGGGTAGGTTAAAGAAGGCTTAGTGGAAGAGGCAGGACTTTAGATGGGGCAAGAAGGACAGGCTAAGATCAGAACTTGTTAATTTAAAAAAGAGAGAGAAGATATGTAGTGCTTATCAGTTAAAATGAATGAACCTCAACTTATTTAAAACATTGAAAATCAAAATGGGAAATGGACAACAGAACTTACATAGACACTGACTATAATAATTTCATTAAGAAGTTTAACTGGTGTAGATTAATTTCCACAACTAGGAGACCCAAAGAGTTCAGAAAGCATCTAAGTCAGCAAACAATTGTCAAATAATGAAATGGCTGCCAAAGACAACACTGGTTTAGACTACAAACTAATCTGCAAATTCTCACAAAGAAGGACAATGAACAATTATGAGCAGTATTATCTCTTTTTTTGTTATTGTTGTTTAAACATTTTTAATCATGACTGATCCTTCATAACTTCTAAGCAGAGAAAAGCAGTGGAGAGTAATATCAGTTTAAAGAAAATATAACAAGATAGCCAGAGACATGAAGTCATCCCAAGGACATTAAAGGATGAAAATGGAATGACTCCAAATAGAAGAAAAACTAACCACAATTTTCAAAAGCCCTTTTTACAAACTTTTCTCTGTTGAGGATAGTGGAGCCACAACCCTTTGACCCTGACATCACAGATCCCAAGATGCTTTATAGATAAGTTACAAATGGCACTGAAAAGAACAAAGATGGGAAAAGCAGCCAGACTGGATGGTGAGAAGAGATTCATACTAGAGGGCAATTGGGGACCATTATGCAAAATATATACAGGAGAGAAAGATAAAAAAAATGTGGGGAAAAAAATCTCAAATCCTGTTAATATTGAAAAATGTGACCCAAGAGAACATTAATAGCTATGAACCTATATGCCTACCCTCCTGTCTATACAAAACGAAAGTAATCTGTTCACAAATCAGGGGTATTAGGAGGGAAAAAGTTGGCTT
Source organism: Trichosurus vulpecula (assembly GCF_011100635.1). Classification (NCBI taxonomy): domain Eukaryota; kingdom Metazoa; phylum Chordata; class Mammalia; order Diprotodontia; family Phalangeridae; genus Trichosurus; species Trichosurus vulpecula. Next base: position 326,020,403 of record NC_050575.1, read on the forward strand.
TCATAAGCAGATGGAGAGTACAAGATTGCATTGTGCTAAGCATCTGTGGATCATAAAAAGGCACTCGATTCAACAGAACTAAATTCCATTTTACAAGATTTTTTATATAAAGATATCTTCTATACACACATCAAGATCATTCAGGATTCCCTGGAAGATGTAATAACAGAAATACCCCTGTTCAATGAGCCTCTGATTATAGAAGCAAGGTGAGTCATAAAGCAGAGGTATTTGCCAACCTAATGAAAGAAATCCAGAGCAGAGTCCAGGTTGAGAAGGGAGTCCCTGTGGATGGTGAGGTTCTCCAGATGGTCCTGTTTATGGATGATACTGTGTTGATTCCAGTCTAGTGCTGACTTTCTTAGAAGAGATCTGTAATAACTCAAAAGAGTCTGGCTTGTCCTTCTGCACTGGAAAAAACTAAGTGGCTGAAGAATGCCTATTGTCTAGATTTTAACATGTATTTGGATGGACACATGATAGAACCTGTGCAGCACTGTATGGCAAAGATAAATAAAGCATTTATTGAGCACTTCTTATGGGCAAAGCACTGTGCTAAGTGCTGGGGATACAAACAGAAAAAAGTTAGGTAGTCCCTCCTCTCAAAGAGCTCACATTCTAATCAGAGAGAAAACACAGAGAACATTTCAGCTGCAAGTCAGATAGAACAGTCCCATGGTCCTTGGGGTGTAGCAACAAAACAGATGTTAGTGACTCTTTTTTTTTTAAAAAATGCAATTTATTTATTTATTTAACATATTTGGTTTTCAGCATTGATTTTCACAACATTTTGAATTACAAATTTTCTCCCCATTTCTACCCTCCCCCCCACTCCAAGATGGCTTATATTCTGGTTGCCCTGTTCCCCAGTCAGCCCTCCCCTCTATTACCCCCCTCCCCTCTCATCCCCTTTTCCCTTCCTTTCTTGTAGGGCAAGATAAATTTCTACGCCCCATTGCCTGTGTATCTTATTTTTTAGTTGCATACAAAAACTTTTTTTGTTTTTAAACATCTGATTTTAAAACTTTGAGTTCCAAATTCTCTTCCCTCTTCCCTTCCCACCCACCCTCCCTAAGAAGTTGAGCAATTCAACCTAGGCCACACATGTATTATTATGTATAATCCTTCCACAATACTCATGTTGTGAAAGGCTAACTACATTTTGCTCCTTCCCAACCCATCCTGCTTTATTGAATTTTCTCCCTTCACCCTGTCCCCTTTCCAAAGTGTTTGTTTTGATTACCTCCACCCCCATATGCCCTCCCCTCCATCATCCCCCCGCCTTTTATTTTTTTTTTTTTATCTTCCTCCCTCTTCTTTCCTGTGGGGTAAGATACCCAACTGAGTATGTATGGTATTCCCCCTCAGGCCAAATCTGATGAGAGCAAGGTTCACTCATTCCCCCCTCACCTGCCCTCTCCCCTCCTCCCATAGAACTGCTTCCTCTTGCCACCTTTATGGGAGATAATCCACCCCATTCTATCTCTCCCTATCTCCCTCTCTCAGTATGTTACTCTCTCATCCCTTAATTTCATTTTATTTCTTTTAGATATCTTCCCTTCATCTTCAACTCACCCTGTGTCTGCTCTCTCTCTTTTACATATATATATATAAACACATATATACACATACATACACATACATACATATACACATAGATACATACATACATACACATTCACTTATATATATACATAAACATATATATATATATACATATATATACATATATGCATATTCCCTTCAACTACCCTAATACTGAGGTCTCATGAATCATACTCATCATCTTTCCATGTAGGAATGTAAACAAAACAGTTCAACTTTAGTAAGTCCCTTGCAATTTCTGTTTCTTGATTACCTTTTCATGCTTCTCTTGATTCTTGTGTTTGAAAGTCAAATTTTCTATTCAGTTCTGGTCTTTTCACTGAGAAAGCTTGAAAGTCCTCTATTTTATTGAAACTCCATATTTTGCCTTGGAACATGATACTCAGTTTTGCTGGGTAGGTGATTCTAGGTTTTAATCCTAGCTCCATTGACCTCCAGAATATCGCATTCCAAGCCCTTCGATCTCTTAATGTAGAAGCTGCCAGATCTTGGGTTATTCTGATTAGGTTTCCACAATACTCAAATTGTTTCTTTCTGGCTGCTTGCAGTATTTTCTCCTTGATCTGGGAGCTCTGGAATTTGGCAACAATATTCCTAGGAGATTTCTTTTGGGGATCTATTTGAGGAGGTGATCGATGGATTCTTTCAATTTCTATTTTGCCCTGTGGCTCTAGAATATCAGGGCAGTTCTCCTTGATAATTTCCTGAATGATGGCATCTAGGCTCTTTTTTTGATCATGGCTTTCAGGTAGTCCAATAATTTTTAAATTCTCTCTCCTGGATCTATTTTCCAGGTCAGTGGTTTTTCCAAGGAGATATTTCACATTGTCTTCCATTTTTTCATTCCTCTGGTTCTGTTTTATAATATCCTGATTTCTCATAAAGTCACTAGCTTCCACTTGCTCCAATCTAATTTTTAAAGTAGTATTTTCTTCAGTGGTCTTTTGGACCTCCTTTTCCATTTGGCTAATTCTGCCTTTCAAGGCATTCTTCTCCTCATTGGCTTTTTGGAGCTCTTTTGTCATTTGAGTTAGTCTGTTTTTTAAGGTGTTGTTTTCTTCAGTGTATTTTTCAGTATTTTTTTGGGTCTCCTTTAGCAAGTCATTGACTTGTTTTTCATGGTTTTCTCGCATCCTTCTCATTTCTCTTCCCAATTTTTCCTCTACTTCTCTAACTTGCTTTTCCAACTCCTTTTTGAGTTCTTCTATGGCCTGGGGCCAGTTCATGTTTTTCTTGGAGGCTTTGGTTGTAGGCTCTATGACTTTGTTGTCTTCTTTAGGCTGTATGTTTTGGTCTTCTTTGTCACCAAAGAAAGAATCCAAAGTCTAAGACTGAATCTGGGCACGTTTTCGCTGCCTGGCCATATTCCCAACCAACTAACTTGACCCTTGAGTTTTTCAGTGGGGTATGACTGCTTGTAGACTAACGAGTTCTATGTTCTACGTTTGGGGGGGAGGTGCCAGCTCTGTCAGAGCCGCACTCCTCCTTCCGCAAGGACCCCCAGTCCAGACTGGACTTAGATCTTCAGCAGGCTGTTGCCCTTCTGCTCTGATCCGCCACTTAATTCCTCCCACCAGGTGGGCCTGGAGCCGGAAGTAACAACAGCTGTAGCTGCCCCACCTCCGCTGCCCCCGGGGCTGGAAGCCTAACAGTGAACTCCTTCCACTCCCGCAGCTTTTCCCACTAACCTTCTCCGCAGTCTTTGGTGTTTGTGGGTCGAGGGGTCTGGTAACTGCCGCAGCTCACATATTCAGGGCGCTAGGGCCCCCTCCGCCCGGCTTCTGTTCTGGATGGTTCACGTCGCTCAGGCTGGGCTCTGCTCCACTCTGTTCCCAGCTCCCAGCTCCCAGCTCCGTGTGGAATAGACCTCACCCAGAGACCATCCAGGGTGTCCTGGGCTGGAGCCCTGCTTCCCTCTGCTGTTCTGTGGGTTCTGCCGTTCTAGAATTGGTTCAGAGCCATTTTTATAGGTTTTTGGAGGGACTCGGGTACGGAGCTCACTCTAGTCCGTGCTTACCAGCCACCATCTTGGCTCTGCCCCCCCTAGTGACTCTTTTTTAAATGTTATTTCCTCTGATAAAAATCATACTGGTTTCTGGAACCATCTGACAGTGCGAAGGACTTTGGCAGCAAGAATTTTATTTTCTGGATCTTTAGTAGCTGTGCCAAGCAGATGCCAGGCTGAATCTCCATAGGAGTTGCTTCCCAGGATGATGGCTGAGGACACAGGGCTGGAAATATTACTATTCTCAGAGCTCTTGGGCTCAGGGTCCTAGGCTATATTGGTAGTGGTTTGACTTCAGGATAATGCACTGGGCCCAGAATGGAAAAAAAGAATAGGAGACTGGATCACTTTCAAGAAATTGCTAAATTTTTCTGTTTGTTTTTTACTGATCCTAAGTTTCTCACAAAAGCAAAGGTCCATCTTTCAACTACTGACATTTTACCAATACTGCTGTATGGTAGCAAGACAAAAAATACCACTACTTCTGAAGAATTTAAGATTAGTTATCAATCAGAGGTCACTAGACAGGTGCATTAGGAGACTGTAATGCATAACCAATGAGAAACTCTTAAGAAGGATAAGAGTAAAAAAGGTCATCGAGGAATTATCCGTCCAATAGAGAATATGGGCTGGTTGTATGGCAAGAGTAAGGGAGAATGAGTGGACAGCCCGAGTGTCCACTGGTATACTTCGAAATGTCAGGAGAAAGTGCAGAAAGTCTCTAGCATGTTTGGTGGATATTCTGTGGCAAATTTTTGGGTAAAAATGGACACAAATCCCACAGAATGGGCAAGCATGGATCTGCATCATTGTTGGGAACTATTAAATTGTTAAATAACAGATTCTTTTGAGATTATTGAGCACAAGATGGATGGAGAAATTATTATATGGAGAGGTGTAATGTTAATGGGATATAAGATCTTCCCCACCCATTAATAGGCCTCACATGGAGCCCACTGGGGGAGGAGTTTGCTTAGGAGAGGCTTGCTCATAGGAAGGCTTCCACACCTTTTGGTTCTAAATTAATTAGGCACTGAGTCACAAGGGTTGTGATGCCTTCTGGCTCTGGGCCTATTAGCCAAAAGTGTATATATACTCTCAGGTTGGCATTTTGCTTGGGGGGCTTGCTTATGAGAAGGATCTTTTGACTTCCTGGTCGAGACTCTGAGTAGCTGAATGTTTAGAGCTCCCCGACTACTCAGATGTAAACACTCTCTCGATCCAGTGATGTATGTAAAGTATACAGCAATATTGCTTTGATCAGGCAGTTAGAGCCCTGTATGTTAGTCTCTGTGCTAATTTCTCTATTGTATTTTCTCTGCTTGTATCTTCTCTGACATTCGGGGTGCTGACCTTTCCCCTGAACTAGTGAATGTAATTAAAAGAAGGATTGTTAATCCCTTTTGAGCAGTCTTTCCTAGAAAAGCAGATCAAAGAACCTGTGCTAGCAGGCCATCCTAGGTATGCTAGGGTGCTTGCTATTATAAGAGGGAAGAACATTTCAGAAGGGAGAAATAGAGTGAAATAAAGGTGTGGAGCCAGTATAATATATAGAGAGAGTTTGGGAGGAAGAGCAGTATGCCTGAACAGAGAGTTCACACAGAAGAAAGTTTATGTGGAGTTTAGATGGTGGAATCAGGAAAGACAGGTTAGTGTCAGACTGCAGAGTTCCAGGTGAAGGTGTTTAGACTATATCATGTAGATAATGAACAGGAGACATAAGACATATGTAGGTCCAGGGGTCACATATTGCTGCTTCTTAGGTGAGCTGCTTTACGTAACTTAAAATCTGAAGTACAATGTAAATTTCTTCAATAGTTTAATGGATCTGTGATTTTGTCAACAGGGAGTTTATACTACTACAGGGGTACAAACTTCAGTTCATTCATATCTTCTCATCATGTGTGACTCTTACCTATGAGGGCCCACCTAGTATGCTAAAGATCTGCCTTTAGGTCTCTGGATGCGCAGGAATACAAATGCAACACAAGGTTTGCCCCACATTCTCCTTGTATGACAAACCCATCTATTTTTCTGATCATATAGCTCTTTAGTGATATCTTTTATGAAGATTTTTGCATGCAATTCTTTGTTGAGAATGTATGCCTCTTTATGTCCACCTTACATCCCTCTATTGTTCTTTGGATGACCCACAATTTTGATTTTTTTTGTTTGTTTTTGGTTTTGGCAGGGCAATTGGGGTTAAGTGGCTTGCCCAAGGTTACACAGCTAGTACATGAGTCAAGTGTCTGAGGCTGGATTTAAACCCAGGTCCTCCTGACTCCCAGGCTGGTGCTCTACTCACTGCACCACCTAGCTGCCCCTTGATTTCTTAAATATTGTGATAGTCCATGATTCATGACAATAAATCATCAACTGATTCAACCTAAAGAAAAACATTGGTATTAAAGAGAATGGGTTTTTGCTTCAGGAAAAGGCCTGAGGTCAGTAAAAATGCTATATAATTTCTTGAAAACCATTTACTTTCTCTTCTTTCTACTCATTTTTAGGCCCTATTGATTATCTACAGTGACCAGATCTATGGGTTTTCCTTACAACTATATATATCATAGTCCCGACAACATTCTTCAACAGTTTGGTTTTTCTTGTGTATGTAGTTAAGCCAAACTCTTGAGTGATCATGGAGCTCCTCCAAGTTACTCTATAACACTTTGGGCTCTTCTGCTATCATAACAATGTCATATACATACAAGTACATCTGGAGGGCATCTTCATCTTTTTTTTTTGGAGGGGGGAAGGCAGGGCAATTGAGGTTAAGTGACTTGCCCACGGTCACTCAGCTAGTAAGTGTATCAAGTGTCTGAGGCCAGATTTGAACTCAGGTCTTCCTGACTCCAGGGCCTGTGCTCTACTCACTGCACCACCTAGCTGCCCCAGACCATCTTTATCTATAGGGAATGATTTTCCTACTTGGATTCTGTGCAAGACCTATTCTATTACAATGACAAATGTCCTTGGTGAGTGCACGCTCTTGTTTTATGTCTTGATTGATAATAGAGGATCAGCAAATGGTTATTCTATTTTTGCGTTTAGCAAGGAATATTATATTTTATGATTTTAACATATTCTTGGAAGATAATTCAGTGAAGGAAAGTCTTTAAAGTGGTACTTTGATTTAATAAACTATCTGCTTTTTGCAGTCAGTTGTGTAACTGTAAAGATGTATTTTTCAATAGAAATTTACTTGACAGAGCCTAATTATTTCCTTTTCATATTCCCATCAAGGATTCTCTCAGTACCTGTATAGATTATCCCTATACATATTTTGTAAAGATGAGAAGATAGGTGTATACGTTATTAATATCCACCTCATTGTCTTTGGGGGTGGGGTAGTAATATTAAAGTATGAATTTTTTTCCCCAATAGTTTGACATTTCCCCTCTTTCAGATATGTTGAGCATAGATCCCTCGACGCTTTCAAAATTGTCACCTCCAGCACAGACCTGAATGTCTATGTATACCTGATCTGGTTTGGCTGCTTTCCCCATCTTTGACTTCTTTTCTACTTCCTTACATAGCCCATCAAGGACTGAGATGGTTGAGTCCAAATGTAGCCCCACTGTCACTGATGGAGAAAACACTTTATTGGAGAAATCTTGACAGATTATTTATATATCTGTTCATTGTCCTCCTTCTACTATAATCCTTAAGTACCCTTGAGATGATTTGATTTAACTGGGTATCATATCAAGCTTTTTGTAACACATTTCCTTGTCCACTACTTCTTGCATGGGGTAATATTGGTAATACATGGGGTAATAGTGTTCATAGTCTTATACTACACTTTTCTGTGAAACTTTGTAAATTTCTAAACCAGTATTGCCTTTGGCTACTATATCTCTCTACTTGGCAAAAAGAGCAAGTATTTGCTTGCATAAATACTGGATTTCTAAGCTATGTGGCCCTCTTGTTGCACTGGTTGATTCAGATTGATTGAACTTCCATAGCAAACAGTGCCAGTCTGTGTTGGCTTATCTATATCCCCTTTTTAAGACAATAATAGCTTACTGAAACACATTAGATTGGAGGTATTTTAATTGTAAGCTATGTCTTCTCAATTTAATTCTTTCTAATTTGATGTTGATTTTCATCTTTGCTCTAACAAGTTGATAGTCTGTCTGAACACAGAAAGCTAGTTTGGAAACACCTGCCACACCGGTAACTTAGCCATTTCCTATCTGTGAAGATAGTACAGCAGCAATGCTGAAGAAATCACCAATTGAGTGCCTGTTTAAGCAGCCATTATGTTAGTCAACACTGTTGGCATGGTAGAAGGTCAAGGCTTTCAAAAGAAAAATTAAATGTTACATAGAGGGCTTTTCCTCTTTGATCAATAAAGCTATTTAAAATTTAAAACCCAAGGAAAAGTCATTGGACAAAAGTTTGGTTTGCTATCAGCTCCAGAATTATTAGTCAAAGCCTTGACCAGGCTTCTGATGAAGAGCCTGTCATTGACTGGGCAATAGATGGAGAAGGTCTAACTCACAAAAGCTGTCCATTATGGGTTTAGGGCTCAGAGAGAGTCTGCCATTCATGCATATGATATATAGACATGTCACCAAATAGCTCATGTTTCAATTATAAAGTAACTTCTTTCATCTCTTGTGGCTGATCGAATTCTGGATTTTCCATTTCAGTAGGGCACCATTCCCAATGTCTTTAAGGAAGTTCATAGCAGGAGAAGAGGTCAGTGATTTTTAATAGATCATGCTAAAATGAGGCAACAAATCAAGAAGACTCAACTCTTTTAAAAAGAACATCCCTAAAGGAAGGAATCTGGAGGCAATGATAGCTAATGACCCCTCAGACAGCTAAAGATCAAATGAGATATCTGTACAAAGTACTTAGCACAGTGCCTAGAACATAGTAGGCACCGTATAAATGCGTGTTCTTTTCCCTTTCTCCTTCCCCTAAAACATTTTGTTCCCTTCATTAAAGTTTCCTTAACCTTTATATCTATTGACTTGTCTGAAAAGCTGGGTACTATAATTAATGACTGGGCATAGCCTTTGCCTTTTAAGGATCTCACACTCTCTTATATAACAACACTAACAAGATGAAAAACAATCTGTTACATTTCTCTAGCACTTTAATATTTATAAAGTACTTGCTCCATAATTACCCCATGAGGTAGGTCGTCATCATCATCATCATCATCATCATCTATATGGTGCTTTACACACCTTATTTAATTTGAACTGTGTAACAGCACTGCTAGAGAGGAATTTAAATATCCTTCTCCTCATTTCTGAGAAAAGGAAAAGTGAGGCTGAGAGAGCCCAAGTGGCTGCACATGGTCACCCAGTTAGTAGAGGTCACAATCAGCATGGGAATCTAGGTCTTTTTGACTCCAGGCCCAGCAGGCTATCCATGATGCCTATGCTTTATATATTATCATTTTTCACCTTACAGATGAGGAAATGAAGGCTCAAAGAACTGAATTAAAGTCAAGAGATTCAGATCCCCTGACTTCAGGAACACTTAGAGCAATAGCTAGTCTAAACTGCACGTGGGACAGTTTAGTTGAGGGGAGGGATGAAAAGAATGAAAGGACTGCAGGGGGATTCAGAGGACAGTTTGATAGAACAAAATAGGTAATGAAGATTAGGAGGAGGCTAGAGTCCCACAGGGGTAGCTGTGCTTCAGGATAGGACAGCAATCAGACCACTGTTGGGGAGGAAATGAGAAAGTACTCTCTTCCTTACTCTGTCCCCTTGAGATGAAGAAGGAAACATTTCCCTCCTCCCACCCAGTCATCATGTTGGCCCCATGGATTGGTGCCCTGTTTGCCCCAACCTGGTTCCAATGTCTTCATTCTATTGCACCCTGTGATAATGTCTATCAGAGCTATCATGGAGCTTTATTGAAGCTATTTACAACCAGAGTGTCTTTCTAGAAAAAAAAAATCAATGAACAAGCATTTATTAAGTGCTTACTGTGTGCAAGGAACTGTCTTAGGTGTATGGGATACAAAGACAAATGGGAAATAGTCCTTACCCTCAAGCACCCTCTAACAAGGGCAGCTACATGCACATATAAAGGTACATACAAAATACATATAAAACTGATACAAGGTAACCTTGAGGGGGAAGGCATCAAGAACTGGGAGGAACAGGCAAGATAGGCCTATAACTTCATGAGAAAAAAATCACTGTTGAAAAGATGGCTTTGTTTGTACCAAAAAAGAAAGAAAGAAAAAGAAAGATAAAAAGATATATAATTCTTGATAAATATGCCATCTATATAATTTTTTAGAATAGTGAGATGCAGCATGGAAATGGATGAAGAACTAACTTTGAAATCAGGAAGACCTAGGTTCTAGTCTTTCCTTCAACACATAGTGGCTGTATAACTGGGCAAATCACCCAATCTCTGAGTGACCCAGGTTAACTACCTAAGATTATAAAGTGCTGAGCGGCTGCTGATATGCATTGGTAGAGGGAGTTCCTTCACCAGGAGTTCTACATATGGGGGAGACCACAGGTTTGGTTCCTTATCCCTATCCCCACCAAAATAAAAAATAAATATGTTGGATTGCCTTTAGAAAGTCAAAAAATTTTCTTAATGACCCCAAACTATTCTCCAAAACATAGACTTTATTTTTTAACTAACCATAACAGAATACGTTTTCATTCCACTCTTATTAATCATTTGACCAAAAAAAATCAAATTTGATTATTTTAGTCATCAAAGTACTTGAGAGGACAACTGGAGTTAGATTGGTCTAGCTGAATAGGAGACTTTCTATGGGAAGCAACCTATTAATCTCAAAAGGCTGACAACTACTTCTACATTTGTAAATTGGGATAATAGCAGTTGTGCGGCCCCTTCACAGGAATATTATAAGAATTAATGAGATTATATTCATAGAGCACTTTGAAGTACATAGATGAAAGGTACTAATTATTAATAATCAGTGGACTTATTCTTTTTTTTAAGTTTCCTCCACACCTATTCTTGGTCAGGGCTAGACAAAATCTTTAGGTTTCAGTCTTGGCTTGTCCAATTTAGACACTAGGCCAAGACAGAACAATTACACAGCATCATGAGCATTTCTTTTCTCAAATTTACACTAGTGAGACTAAACACATTTTTAAGAAAGATTCCCACATAGAGAATTGGAAACCATTTAAAAAACCACAACTGATGCTGGCATCTCCACTTAATTACAAAGAAGATCAAGTAAGTCATTTTTGAATTTGTCATAAAAAATATTCAGTAATGATTCAGGAAACCATCACGTAGTCAATCTGCCAACCTGAGTTATGACAGTGATCTGGTAGTGACCACATCAGAAGGACAGGAAATAATCCAGAAATAACTGAAAGTCTTAGGATTTAAATTTATTAGAAAAAGATGCTTAGTTGCATTTATTTTTACACAAAACATTTACAGTAAGCCAGATTTAATAATCAGAGGGCCTTACCTTATAGCATAGCTGTAGATAGGGCTATCCCTTGATAAAATTAATAAAGTTGCCAAAATTTGCAAAAACACTTTATACATTTTTTCATTTGATCCTCCCAATAACTCTATGATGCAAGTTGTGTGATCATCTCTATTTTATACTGAGGCTGAGAGAAGATACATGGGTATTAAGTATCAGAAAGAGGATCTGAACCCAAGTCTTCCTCAATCCAAATCTGGTGCTCTATCCACTATACAATACTGCCTCTTTGAGAAGGCTTTGCAGAGGATGTCTTAAGTTAGCTTTCAAAGGATGAAGGAAACACACAGAGTTGCTTCTGAGGCAACACAGAGTAGCAGAGGGAATACTAAACTGAAAATCAGGAATCAATAGACAATTAATGTGTACCCACTATGTGCCAGGCACTGTGACAGGAGCTAGAAATATGAAGACCAAAAAATGAAAAAGTCCTTACCCTTAAGAAGCTTACATTCTTTTGAAAAAATTGATATTTATTACTTTTATATATATATATATATATATTCATTTTCTAATATATTTCTCCATCCTTCTCTTACCCACAGAGGCTCCCCTTTTAATAAAAATTAATAAAGGGGAAAAAATATCAAGACCAGCCAATACACTTATGGTATGTGACAATGTATGCAATACTCCACACCTATTGTCTTCCACCTGGACAATGATGGTGAGGAGGCTCATTTCCTCAATTCTTCTTTAGGACCAAATTTGATCATTATAATTACATAGCATTCAGTTCAATTTTATTGTTCTTTCTATTCATACTGTTGTAGTCATTATACATGGTTTTCCTTGTGTTATTTCATTCTGCACTAGTTTATATAACTTTCTGTGTTTCTCTGAATTCTTCCACATTTCTTGTGGAATTCCTTTGCAATCATGTGCCACTATTTGATTAGCCAGTCCCAATCAGTGGGCATCTAACTTTATTTCCAATTCTTTGCTTCCGCAAAATGTTATTATTAATAGTTTAGTAAATATAGAACCTTTCTTTTTATCTCTGGACCACCAAATTTATAGTCTATTGGGGAGAAAATATTCATATATTGTATAAATAAATACGAATATATATATATGTACATATTGGGGAGGTGAAGAAACAAGCATTTATTAAGTAACTACTATGTCAGGCGCTGTGCAAATCACTTTACAAATATCTCATTAAATGCTCACAAAAACCCTGTGAGGGAGTTCTATTATCTCCATTTTATAGCTGAGTAAACTGAGGCAGATAGAGGTCAAGTGACATGCCCAGAGTCACACAGCTAGGAAGTATCTGAGGTTGCATTTGAAAGCTTTAAAATGGCAGAGGAATTTGTAATTTATCCTAGAGGCAACAAGGAGCTTACTGAGTTAACTGAGAGGGGAGCGACATCGTCTGATCTGTGCTTTATTAATATCACTTGGGCAGGTGTACGAAGGACAGACTAGAGATGAGATAAATTAGGAGGCTATTCAAATACTCTGTTCACCAATAAATATCATAACAACCCCCACCCATGCCTGTCCATTCTGTGAGACCTTTGTCACATAAGGAAGCTGTAAATCCTAAATAAGGGGCCCACCCAATGTGTGGGAAGCCTTCCTTTAGACCTCCTGACGCTGTGTGGATACCAACAGAGCAAATGGGCTCTCGCTATAACACTGTCAACTATTTTTTTTTCCAGTTTATATCTTTCTCTCAGGATTTCTTCTCCTACATATTGTGTTTTGGTAGTGTGCTATTCTTGCAAGTCAAGTCAGGTCTTTTTGTTTTTCGGATTTTTTTTTCATTAGGGTAACAGATTTATTATTATTGTTCTGTGAAATCAGGGAAATTTTGGCTACATGATGAAAGTGCATATCCAAATTAGAACAAAGCTATTGACCTGTAAGGTTTGAAAGAAATCTGCCAATGTCTCAAAATAATTGAAATATGGGTAAGAATTTCCTTTTAACTGAAAAAGGCATGCAGTAAATATTTAAAGAAGAGGTCTTAAACATTGTCAGTCTGAAGACTGGGATACAGACCTTGACTCATACTGGTATGATGTAACCTTGGTCAAGTTACAATCCAGGCAACAGAATAGCTATTTGTTTTTGTTAGTTGAAGGAGTTTCCTCATCAACTATTCCCTACATCAGTGAAATTACAGGTCTAGGCCAAAAAGAAAAATTAATATTTTTCCTTATAAAATAATTTTCTTAATTCCTAAGCAAGTTGCCTCTTCACATAATCTAACAGAAGTCAATAGTGCACCATCAAACAAGTATTATGTTATACTTCCGGTTACAACAGAGTAGTGAGAAGTGTGGAAAGAACTGGTGTATATTTTTATGTCTGATAAAATTTTGAACAGTGGTTAAAAAAGGAATTACAAAACCATAACAAATGTTCATGTAGCTAAGGAAGTTGAGATTTGAGGAATTGCATAAATTTACCTTAAAAGTTTAAAATTCAAAAAAAGTTTAGCTCCTTTGAGTCCCTATCTTAAATAAGTTATTTCATAATTAATCAAAGTCAAAGGCAACAGTGAATTCAAGATATAGTTTGTAGAAGCTCTATCCATTATCTATCTACAGCAACCTCATTTATTTCATCAGTCCTCTCCTCCAACACATATTTTTGGAGATGACAGTGGTTGTGATACTCTAACAAAAGTTTTTTCCATATGGTTCTTAATCTGCCCTATTATTAAGAATTTTTTTAAATAGTCCCCACAAAATGTTGAATACATGGTAAGAAAAAGTCATTGTATCAAATGTTTTTACTCAACTGTTTTTCTTTGTTACAAGGAAGGGTTTGATGCAGGGTGAAGGGTGAAAGGGGATGTGTTTCCAGAGATGCCTGTGATTTAAAAACAAAAGGCATCCATAAAACTTTTTTTTAAGCCATACTTCTTTTGACAGAAATTAGACAAAGTTACAACTATTTCATGGTAGAAGAAGATACAAATGAAGGAAATGTTTCAATGATGCTGATGTAAGGGAAGGAAATATCCTTACAATGAGAGCTTTAAGAAAGGAATTTTTTGTATGTAGTCTACTAATTTTATTTTGTTTAAAATTTCAAAGGTAAATGGTTCTAATTTTGATTGTTTATAATAAGCTGGTAACAGTAACAATGTGTTGAAACATTCTGCGATACTAAAAGTGACAGACACCAAGGCCTGAAGCCAGGTGGAACTTTTTAAAGCTACTAAGTGTAAACTGAGCTATTCATCCTAAACTTTGATAGATATTGTTGCTATCTTGCTGCTAACTCTGACACCAACTTCCGGTGAGAAATTAGGTTAAGCCAAGAAAAAAGGTAACTTGTAGTCCATTGGCAAGTATTGCATGCGTTCAAATGGCATGTGACATTTCTAAAGTAGAGATTCCTGGTCCAGCGGTACATTCTCCTGTGACTATTTCAAGGGAACATGTTCCTCTTATGCAGAACAAGGGTACTGGACTATGACCACTGAAGTCCCTTCCAGCTCTTACATCTATGACCCTATGACTGATTTTTACTAGCACTGTGGTGTCTCTGGATCCAGCTCTCTCTGTCTCTTCATTTGCAATATTCATCATATCTCAAACAACAATGTGCACACAGTCATCCTACTTTCCCCTGCATTTCAAGGAAATAAAAGGTTTCCACCCCAATTTTCTCTGAGCACAGTTGGGTTTTTCCCCATCACTTCCATGGCATGCGCATCATACAAAGCAAAATGTTAGCACTCAAGAAGAAATCTGAGGTGAGGTCATTCCAGCTGCCAAGAAGTATTCTGATGAGATACATGGGAGGGGAAAGGATTTCCCAAAGGTGCCCTTCCTTTTGCAGCATGACTTCAAGCTAGAACCTTCCATCTTTTTTGGAGACATTATATTCTGGTACCCTCTAATCTTTAAAAAAAGTTTTCATGGCTTTTTGTTCATTTTTAAAATTGAATTTTTTTTAAAAAAAATTTAATTTAAAATCTTTTTTTCCCCCACTTTTCTCTTCCCTATTCAAGGAAAAACAAAATCCATTACAAATATGTATAGTCAAGCAAAACAAATCTCCACCCTAGCCAGGTGGGGAGCTTAGGGAGAGGAAAGGAGAAGAGAGGAGAGGAGGAGAGGGGAAGGGAGGGGAGGGGAGTATAGATAAGATGTTTCAATCTGCTCTCAGAGTCAACCAGCTCTCAATCTGGAGGTGTATAGCATGTTTCATAATGAGTCCTCTGAAATTGTGGTTGGTCATTGTGTTGATAAGAGTCCCTAAATTTTGAAAAGTTGTTTGTATTCATAACATTGTTATTGTATAAATTGTTGTTATGATTTTGCTCATTTCACTTTTTATCGGTTTAACATGTTTTCCCAGGTTTCTGAGAAACCAACCCCTTCATCATTTCTTATATCACAATATTTGAGTGAGGGAGGGCTGTGCAAGGCCAACAGCCTCACTTTCTCCTCCAGAGCCATGTGGGTCCAGTGGCCTGATATTCACCAAGAAGACTGGATATGGCCCAGGATGCATGAGGAGACTCTGGCCCTTTTAGGCTAAGGACTTTTCAGGTTCTCACTTTGAGTGAGGTAACACACTTTCAGTGAATAGGCCTCTTTAAAAAGTTAATCAAGGGATGGCCCCTTTAATCAAAAACTCAAAAAAAAAAATCAAACTGGGAGAGAGATACCCTCAGGCTTCTTGCCCCAAAACAGAAACAGTTACTATTTAGTATTTACATTCACTCTGTGTAAGGAGGGCAGGGAACTAGTGTCCAATCTATTAGCTCCAGAGTGAGTTGGGTTTAAAGCTTGAGTAACCTGCAAGTCTTGTCATCATTTCCCTGATGTCATGGTCCAGAACGAAGGACAAACACAATCTGTGAGTAGCCTCTCTTCTCCTCCCTACCCCTTCACTCCCCTCCCCTCAGGATGCTCTGCCCAAAGGAAGGTACATTTCAAAGGCCAAATGCTGCCTCCTTAACTTTGGGTTCACTGGCTAGATTTCCTTCTCGTAGTCTAATAATTTTTAAATTATCTCTCCTGGATCTGTTTTCCAGGTCAGTGGTTTTTCCAATGAGATATTTCATATTGTCTTCTATTTTTTCATTCTTTTGGTTCTGTTTTATAATTTCTTGATTTCTCATAAAGTTATTCACTTCCATTTGCTCCATTCTAATTTTTAAGGAATTATTTTCTTCAGTGATCTTTTGGACCTCCTTTTCCATCTGGCCAATTCAGCTTTTTAAGGCATTCTCCTCATTGGCTTTTTGGACCTCCTTTGTCTTTTGGGTTAGTCTATCTTTTAAGATGTTATTTTCTTCAGTATTTTGGAGGTCTCCTTTAGTAAACTGTAGACTCGTTTTTCCTGATTTCCTTGCATCACTCTCATTTCTCTTCCACATTTTTCCTCTACTTCCCTTACTTGATTTTCCAAATCCTTTTTGAGTTCTTCCATGGGCCTGAGACCAATTCATATTTTTCTTGGAGGCTTTTGATGTAGGATTTTTGACTTTGTTGTCTTCTGGCTTAGATTTCCTTCTCAAAAACCAAGCCTTAAATCCAGCTCACTCTAGAGCTCATAGATTGGATAATAGGTCCCTGTCCTCCTAGCACAGAGTGAATGTAAATACTAAATAGTAACAGTTTCTCTTTGGGGCAGGAACCCTGAGTGTCTTCCCCCGCACAGTTTGATACTGTCTGTTATCTCCAGGTAGCCTTCAACTACTTCCCATCCTTAATCCCACTCTCTTGGTTCCTGGAGTCTGACTTCTAGTTACCCCAATCCCATCAAGCTCCTCCTTAGACTCCTCCTCAAGACCCTCCCTAAACCCCTCCTCCCATCATCCCAGGACCAGCCTAGATCCTTCCCATAATCTTTCTGTATATAAGTTTCATCTTGCCTCCATAAAGGTGCTCAGATTCAATCTACCTCACAAGCGTCACAAATGGCGAGATTTCTTAAGACAACCCAATATGGTGAATCTTTTATAAACTTTGTCTATCTTTGGCTGTAAGAAGGCTTAAGTTGAATTCATTCAAGCAGGACCCGGCATGTTGGTATTTTGGGGTCTTGAGCACCCCTAAAACATATGGTTCTTTAACCTCATCACCTTGATTAACTTCTTAAAGAGGCCTGTTCAGTGAATGGGCATTAATTCACTCAAAGTGAGAACCTGAAAAGACCTTAGACTGAAAGGGCCAAGGTCTCCTCATGCATCCTGGGCCATATCCAGTCTTCTTGGTAAATATCAGGCCATTGGACCCACATGGCTCTGAAGGAGAAAGTGAGGCTGGTGACCTTGCACAGCCTTCCCTCACTCAAATCAAAGTCAACTGCAAGTCATGTCATCATTTCCCTGATGTCATTGTCCTCTTCGAGAATGAAGGACAAACACACATATCACAATAGTATTCCATTGCATTCATAAACTATGACTTGTTTAGCCACTCCCTCAATTTATGGGCACCCCCTTGGCTTCCAAATCTTTGCCACCACAAAAAGAGCCGCTAGAAATATTTTTGTATGTGTGTCCTTTACCTCCTTCTTTGATCTCTTTGGGATATAGATCTAGCAGTAGTATCCCTGGATCAGACGGTATGCACAGTTCAATAGCTTTTTGGGCATAGTCCTAAATTGCTTTCCAGAATGGCTAGACCAGTTTTCAGCTCCCCCAAAAGTGCATCAAAGTACCTTTTTTTCCTCAGCCTCTCTAAAACTTGTCATTTTCCTTTTTTTAAAATCAACTTTGTCAATTTGATGAGGGAGAGATGTGGTACCCCTTATTTTTCACCACTACCCTCATTTGACAGTATGTTATCAAGAATGACCTTCCTTCTCAAAGCCTTCACCAATTTATTCAGCATCCCAACAGAGACAACAATGTATAGAGAGATTGACATCACAATCACATAAACATTGTTTACCATGAAACTCAATCTCCCTTCTTTCTGCCCTTGTATAAGTGGACTCTCAGGACTGGAATGTATTCCCTCCTCTGCTTAGCACCTTAGAATTCCCAACTTCCTCTTAAGTGAAGCTCATGTTCCACTTCCATCGTGAAACATGTTATCTATATGTTGGAAAGGCTCAGAGTATGGAATGAAGCTTCTTTTTTTTTCCTTTTCCTTTTTCCTTTCTCCTTCCTTCCTTCCTTCTTTCCTTCCTTCCTTTCTTTCTTCCTTCCTTCCTTTCTTTGCCAATATGGATTTAAAAAAAAACCAGTTGTTAAGTATCCTCTCCCTCTTCCAGTTACTTTCTATTTTTTTTTTATTTCTATACTATATCCCCTTTCCCAAATAGAACATAATCTCCTCGAGAAAAGGGATTTTCGTTTTTGTATCCTAGTTCTTGGCACAATACTTTCAACATAGTTAAGTGTTCAATGTTTATTGATTTGAATTAAAATGAATCACAGAAAGGATTATTTCTTACAGAGTTCTATTTTAAGATGTCATTTCCAGGAACGAGAAAATCTAGGGGCAGGGCTTGTCCTAGACCACTGAGAAATTAACTCCTCTTCCAGAAATCCTTCCTGGCTCTGTTCCTTCATTGGTCCCCATGTGGCAGTGATGGAGAAGAATGAAGATGTAGACTATCCTGCTATACTGGACAGCAGATCCCAAGGGACAATTACATTCCAGTCATTTTATAAGAAAACACAAGGCATCTACCTCTACAACCCGTGAAGGTAATGTATCACTATGGAGTGAGTAAGGCCTATCTAAACTGTGATTGTGTCATAGTATGCTTGGAATTTCCCAAGGCAGTTGTGGGTGTCAACGAAGGTAGAAATGATGGCCCTGGTATGTCCAAACTCAAACAATGTTTACAGGTTTTCTGCATTAACTTGAACTACCTGCAGCCTCTTCAGAGTTCTCGTGACATGTTGTAGGCAATAAGCTGGAGCTATGCATCAAAACACCCCGATTATTCTAGCTTCCAGAGCAGAAGCTTCCAGGACTAGAGAGGACCATGCTATCAAAGAGCACAGAACACAGTATCCTATAAATACACATTGAATCACTTATCCTGAAGATTCTAGGGTCTGACTCAAATTACTTGGAGAATTAGAAGACCGGAGCATAGAAGAGGAGCCAGGCCCCACAAAGAGGGCACCAAATGCAAATGGATAATTAACGTCAAATATCATGTGGTGAGGGTCTGGGTCATAATCTGAAGGTAGTGAAAGTCACGTTTGAATTGAAGAACAGGGAAGGCTGCCAGGGCTACCTTGATCTGAGGAAGCCCCTTGTCAGAAGAGGGAAGAGAAGTTAACTCTAGAAGCCAGAATTTTCTTTCCTAACTGCTTTGGATTTGAAGGTCACAAAAGAACAGAAGGCTCCGACAAAACCAGACAACAAAAAGACAACTGCTAACCTCATTATTCCCAAGTCATCTGTGGGCCTGGGTTATTGCTGCATTTCACTGGTTCTGAGGGCATGTTTCTGAGAAGATGGGCTGAGGGCACTGGTTCTAAGAAGATGGAAGATCAAGTGTTTATACATGATAGCAGGTCACCAGAGCAGTGTCCAGATTATCTAGCTAGTGATAAAGCTAATGTAAGATACTTTGAGAGTGATGAGAGTGGAAGATGAATATATATGTATGTGAATATGTAAATATGAAAGTGATGGAGTACTATTGTGCTATAAGAAATAAGGAAATAGATGATTTCAAAAAGACATGGAAAGACATATGAACTGGTGCATGGTGATATAATTAGAACCAGGAAAAATTATATTATAACATCAATATAAAAAGGAACAATTTGAAGGACTTTTATAAAATGATGAAGAACTAAAACGAGCAGAAACATATACAATAATATTGATAAACAACTTTAAAAAAATCTAAAAGAACTATCATCAATACAATGACTACTCACAATTCCAGAGGACAAGCAGCAAATGTTGAGCCCATGTCAGTGATATTTGATAGATCATGAAAAACAGAAGGGGTACCACAAGGTTGGAAAGAAGTAAATAAATTCTTGATTTTCAAAAAAAAAAAAGGAAAGAAAGCAGAGTCTAGAAGCTATAGGAAAATGATCTTGACTTTAATTCATGAGAAATTCTAGAGAGGATCATTAAAGAAATAGTTGGCAAATATGTAAGAAAGGGAAATGGTAACTAAAAAGAACCAGTATGATTTTTATCAAGAATAAGATATAGCATACTAGCCTCATTTCCTTTTTTGACAGGATTACTAAACTAGTATGAGGAGAATCCTGTGTATAGAATTTGCCTAGATCTAGACTTCAGTTGTTTTGTTTTGAGATTAGGTTTCCCTATCTTGCCAAATCTAGAAAGGTAGCAGCCACTTACAGGCCTGATCCCAGTACTATTTGGTATGGAACCTTTAGTCTGGTTTCCAAGCTAGGTCAGTTTGCCCCTTCTTGGGAAACCTGGTGGCTCTCCACTCCCAGGGGCTCATCATATTTGTGCCATACTTACTGGGGATACTGAATCAGCCTTATCCCCAACTCTAGTGATCCACCAGCCTCAGGGATTACATGCATATGACACCACACCGAGCCCTCTCTAGGGTTTTAGAAAAGCTTTGAATAAAGTATTCCTTACAGTTATACCATTCCTAATGAACCCCAAAATTGCATTAGTGTTTCTGTCAGCCATATCACTCTTACTGACTCATATTAAGCATATAGTCCTTTAAAATACCCAGGTCCTTTTCATAAAACCTGTACTCTATCCATGCCTCTACTATATTATATTTGCAGAGCTGATTTTTTATATTCGAGGAAAAAAAACTTTACATTTAACCTACTGAATTTCATCTTATTAACATGAAACTCTAAACTTTGGAAATCCTTACAGATCTTAACCATCCTCTACTGTGTGAGCTATAGCTCCCATTTGAAAATTTGATAAGCACACTATCTATGCATTCATCCAAGTTATTGTTAAAATGTTAAATAGCTCAGAGCCAAATATAAATATCTAGGGGTACACCACTAAATCCCGACTATTATCCAGTGTTACCATTCTTTCTACCTTTATGCCATTTATTATAATGTAAGCTACTTGACAGCAGGGACTGTTTCCATTTTGGCTTATATTCCTAGCATCTAGCACAATGCCTGGAACGTAGAGGGTGCCAAATAAATGTTGATTAACTAAAACTTTTTAAAGCATGCACCCTGTGCCTCTTTCCAAGTAAATGATAAAAAGGTTAAAAAAAAAGACAGGAGAAAACATAGATTCCTGGAGCACTCCACTAGAAACTTCCTTACAATTTGATATCAAATCATGAATAAATTCTAGGGGACTAGCCATTAGACTATATCCGAATCCACTCACCAATATTATTGTTTAACCTATGTCTCTCCACCTTTCCTACAAAAATAGCAGGTGACATTATATAATGCTCTACAAACATCTATACGTAATATATCCACAGTGTTCCCGTGGTCTAGGAAACCATATAAAAAATGAAATTCTGTTAGTCTGGCATAACCTATTCTTCACGAATCCATGATAACTCTATGTGATCATTACTTCCTTTTCTATATGTTTAAAAGTCATCCCTTTACCATTCTCTGTCCCCTCCTCCCCCAAGAAGTGAAGTCAAGCTCACTAATCTAGAGTTTGCAAACTAATTCCTATTTTGCTCCCCCACCCAACAAAGGACATTTGTTCTCCAGTCCTCTTGTTCTCTAAGCCCCTATTCTCTACGATTTCTTTCAAAAACCATTAACAGTGGCTGAGCTATTATATCTGTCAGACCTTTCAGTATCAGGGATGTAATTCATCTGGGCCTAGAGACTTACACTCATCAAGAGCAGCGAGGTGAAAGGCCATGATGAGTCTTGTCAATTTTACAGGATACTGCCACATTGTTTACTAGATTCTACTGCTCTGTGTTTCCACCAGTAATGGACAAGTATACTTGTTTTTCCATAGCCCTACCAGCACTGCTTCATTGTTTTAATTATTTTTGACAATTTAGTGGACTAAAGAGGCTTCTGTTTGATTATTAATAAGGCTGGAGTTTATTTCAAGTGTTTATTAACAATGCTGTCCCTCTTTTGTAAACTGTTCCTATTTCTTGACCACGTATCCATTAGGGACTGAGAATTGTCTTCATAAATCTTAACAGCTCCTTTTTTGCTTTAGATATCAGGATTCTAGCTATCATGTATTTGGCAACACCCTGAGAGCACTAATAAAAAAAGAGAAGAAATACTTATATGTAGTCATTTATAACTGCATTATTTGTCATTGCAAAAAAAAACCAGCAATAACAAAACTAGAAGCAACCTAACTATCCAACAATAAGGGAACAGATAAAATATGGCAGATAAATGTATGTACCACTATTTACTGTTTGTTGACTACTAAAAAAAATTTGCCTTGATACTGCAAATGGCTCTCCTTAAATAGCTCTCCTTCAATAAGGTGTTTCCTATGCATATATCAAAATGATACAAAATTCCTAGAAATATATAAAGATAAGGTAGCAGAGATAACTCTGCTCAATTACCCTGTGATTATAAATATCAAACAAGGAAAAAAACAGGAAGATTTATGGTCACCAAAGTTATTTACCAATGTCTTGGCCCAGAAGCAATTCCAAATGGAAGATGGATTCCTGTGGTAACAAGGTTCTCCATATGCTCCTGTTTTAGAATGACATTATGCTGATTCTATCAAGCCCTGGAGTGTTGCAGTCTCTTAGATGAGATCATTAATTACTCAAAAGAGTTCAGTCTCACTATACACACAGAAAAAATTCAAGTGGATGAAGACTGTATATTATCTACAGTCTAGACTATACAGATGGATGGATGACCCATAAAGCTGGCTGATAAATAGATTTATCTTGAATAGATATGGTGGACAGCCAATGGACTGGCTTTAAAGGAAGAAAGATTGCTGGATTGCATTTGGGAAATTGTGCAATTAGTTTAATAACCTCAATCTTCTCCCTGAGAAAAAGGGTTATCTTTTGAACTTCAGTATTCTTCTGATGATGATTTATAGCTGCAAATCATAATTTCACAGTCTCTAAAGGTCAATGTAGAGGTGTGAGATATACGTAAGTTATATTATATCAGCAACAAATAATCATGCAAGAGAAACAACATAATGTCATCAAGCAGATGTATCATGGGAAAAGAAGATGGGACAGTTATGTAGTAAGAATGAATACAAAAGGATAGATAGCCTGCATGATTCGCCAGTATTCTCAAAATGTCAAGAGATGCAGAGGAAAGTCCCCAGTATGTTAAGTGGACCCCATGTAAAAGATTTATAGATGAATATGAGCAAAAGTAGCTCAGGATCAGAATGTGTAGAGATCATTCGTGTCAATGGCATCACAGATACATCATATTATCCAAGTAATGTATACTATAATGCATACTATAGTGGTGTAAAGATGTACAAGTACGAGGAAAATAAAGATATCTGGAAGGAATTTTATTAAATAATACACAGTTAAAGCAGAACTAGAAAAAGAGTATAATAAGATCATATAAAAAGAAAAATAAGAATAACAAGGAAAGATCAACACACAGGGAAAGAATGGAAAGTTACGACATTTTGAGCACTGAAATTCATTTATATGTAAAAGTTGCAACGTAAGTTGGTCTGGGTAAGCCAGTATTTAGGATTAAGTTTGTGAAAAATCTTTTTCAAAAAGGGACATGAGTGCTTTCTATTACCCTACTTATGCTGAGTACCAACACTCTATTTAACACTTTTGTTCTTTCTTTTCCAGTCCTTGTCAGAGAAAACAAAAGCAAAATGAAAACTGAATTGCCTTGCTTTCTCTGTTTTCTATTATCATCACCTCATCCAGCCTAGGCAGCAGTTCTTCCCATCCTTTATTTCTCTTCTCTCCTCCACAATTTAGCTAAAAATTACAACAAGAATAACCTTTTTGTTGTTTCTAGCCTTCCTTGTCAGCTTCAGTTCATTCTGTACTCCTGACACTATTATCATACTGTGCTTTCGTTTTCATCTTCCATACATTTTAAAATCTAAGTTGGTCTGTGAGTTTCCTGTGCATCCACATCCATCTCTGGAGACAGTGTACTATTTTCCTCTTCACTGAAATTCTCTCTAATCATGTCTTCTGAATTTCATCAGCAGGAGCTTTCTAAAAGAATATAAACTGGTTAAAGGCAGGAATGGTTTCATTATTTGTCTTCCTGTCATGAGTGTCTAACAGAATGCCTGGCATAGTATACCGTATGTGCTTATTAAATTACTGATTGTTTCCCGTCCCTCTAAGGCTGATTAGCCTATATGCCACAACATCCTGCTTAGCTTTTTACTGGACTGTTTGAAATCTGTTCTCTCCAACCTAACCATTTTTCCTTTTCTATCCTAAATTTTAAGTTGGAGTTATTACTTCCCTCCAAAGGTTCCAATTATTTCTATCCCACAAATTAGTTCTTCCCTGTTGGCAAGAATCATATACAGAATAGAATTTTCCTTGTTGGTTCCTCTGCCTTTTAGAGAATGAAGTTTTCATTAAAGCAAATCAATAATTATTGGCTACTCTGCTTTTGGCAAAGAGGGAGCTTCAACAGATGTCTAGATGATTGATTACCCTATCACTACTATATCATGCCTCTCCGTTATCTGTTATCTATTTCCTGAACACTTTTTCTATTTCCTTTCTGTCTATGTGTTCTGTAAAATATTCTGATGATGTTACTGTTTCCATCTCTGGTTCTGCTGAATTTTGTCTAAATGCTTGGCTTTTAGTTTTTCCTCATTAGTTCCTGGGTCTTCTGCCGTGTTCATATCTCTTCAATATCCTATACTTCTTTGCCCCATAATCATATTATGTATGTGAAATAACTTTGTGAACTAAGTGCTATGCAAATATAAGGCCAAAAACATCAGGCACCAAGTCCTTTCAGCATTTCTTTGTAAGGTCACTTACATCCTTCTCTTTTTTTCCCATTCCTAACTCTACCACCCTAGCCTAGGTCCTTGCCTGGATTATTTTAATAGTCTTTAAAATTTTTTTGATGTTTTCTAGTTCTTATAGCATCATGGGATCCCATATATCCTTCTTCCTTCCCCTCCCTGACAGTTATCCTATATGACAAATAGTGTTTTTTTTTAGAGAGTGGGGGGAAAGTTAGAATAACTAATCAATACATTGAGAAAATCTGAAAACATGTGTAACACCTGTGGACCTCTCACTTGCACAAAGGGGTAGGTTGGAGTGTGCCCTTTCATATCTCTTCATTTGAGTTCCACTTTTATAATTTTGTTACATTTACTTTTAATTTTTTTGTATGTTGTTCTTTCCATTTAAATTGTTGTAGTTACTGCGTACATTGTTTTCTTGGGTCTGGTCACTTCACTCTTCATCAGTTAATATATTATTTTTCCATGCTTCTCCGTATTCATCATACATATCATCTACTTATAGCACAGTAGTATTCCATTACATTCATGTACCAAAATTTATTTAGCCATTCCCCAATTGATGGGAATCTATTTAATAGTCTTTTTGATGGTGTCTCTGCCTCCAGTGTCTCCCATCTTCGATCTCTCTAGCACAATGCCATGTGTTTAAGCTTCCTAAATTAAAACTTCATCATGTTGATCCCCTATTCAAAAGCCTTCAGTGAGTTTCTACTATATTCTAGATAAAGTACAACTTCTTTGTACAGGCTTTTGAGGGCCTAGATTTATAATTTCTTTCAAACTTCTCCTATATCTGAGCCTATCTTATCCATCCAACCTTATTTCTCACTACTCCTCAATGGAAATCCTCCAACCAGGCCATCACCTCCCTCTCCTGAGAACATACTTGTGGTCTTTCCTTCTCTTGCTTTTGCTCCTGCTCTCTGTCATCTATCTGAAATAACCTTCCTCTGAGTCTCCAAATTATACCTGTCCTTCAAATTTCATCCTAAAGGTCAACCCCTCCATGAAGTCTTCTTCAACTATTTCAACCCACCCTAAACTCATACTGTTCTGAAATCCTGCAGAATTTATAGTCTGTAGTACTCATTTGGGCACTTCATTAAACATTGCCTCTAAGTGTTATTTATCTGCTTTGTGCACATTGTTCTGCTCTCGCTTTAAATCTGTGACCCTATGGTGCCCAACTAGACCATAAACTCAGTTAGGAAGTGGCAGAGCCAGAACTTGCATGAAGACCCCCTAATGCCTAGTCTGGCACTGTTTCCACTATGCTTTCTTGTCTATAACAAGCTGAGAATCACAATCCACCTTTCATTGACCTCAACAGGATTCTTCCTGGTCTGTATGCACTTCTATTCCCAATGTAATTGTACCTGAAAACCCCAACAAGACTAGGAAAGGGAAAACAAGCCATCACCGGGTGGGACCACATAGAGGACAGAGACAGAGGAAGTATAATAAATGCCTATAGGATGACTGTTTCTGAGAACTAAGTGACATAATTCATAAATAGATTATAGTGTGGCTCCCCTCCTAGAAAATAAGGTTTACCTAGGTCCTCCTTCCAAACCTCTGAGGTCATTTATCATTGTGGACCTAATGACATTTATTCTGCAGGGCTTTTAGGGAAAGGAGAAATGGAGCACAGACTGCAAGCAAGTACGGATGCCTGTCAGTCTACAGAACTGGTAGAACTTAATGAAGGCACTGTTCTCACAAATATTCTTCTTGAAAGTGATTAGAGGAACTACCCACTTGATGATAGGCTTCATTACAGAAGAAGACATATAACCTGACTCTTCAAACTCAGGATGGGATGGGAGAGCTACAAAGGTCATCCAAACAGCTTTTAATAATACTGCCCAACACACACACACACAAATGTAGATTGGTAAACATGAATAGTTTGCTAATTTAGGAAAGTTCAACCAATCACTCAGCTAATAATTATCTATGAGTATGTATCAGTGTTATAGTAGAAGCTATTAATTAAGCTAAGTTTTGTTTAATAAACAACAAAATAAGTCTCTCTCAAAGAGTTTATAGTCTGATGGGGAAGCACTTGAAACAATGAACAATAAACTACTAATTATAAATACCGAATTATTTGGTACTATCTAGAAATTTAGGAGGAATCCAAGAAGAAAAAAAGATCAGTCAGCATTGGATTGTTTTCTGAAGAGGTGGGGCTTGGGCTGAGTTGTAAAGAATGGGTGGATTAGGCAGTGGAGTTGGGAGAAGCCATTCCCTCCTCACCTCACACCCCACCCCAAAGGAGAACAACATGAGTAATTGTAAGAAGGTGGAAATAAGTATGAGTTATGTGGAGGCTGAAGAGAAGATATGCCTATTAGAAAGTATTAAAGTATTGAATTAGAAAGAGGCAGGTAATAGAGATGAATATGTAGGGTGTTAATAAAAGACGGTAAGTCTTGAAAGCCAAGTGAAGGTGTATGGACTTGGTGTGACCATACTCTGGTTACCAGACTAGTAGGCATTCTAAGTACAAATGTAGCTGGCCTCCTCCCTACTCCCTGCTTTCTTAAAATTCAACACTCACAATTTAAAAGTTCAGTTTAGAAAATTGGATAGAATTCAAGTGTTAACATAGTTAGAGGGGAAGGGACAATTTGAGAGAGGCAAAGAAACTATGAAGGAAGTGGTTTCACATGCATGGTAGATACTTTCTATCAGAAAACCTGGCTTTAAGTTCTAGCTCTGAAAATCACTAGGCTTGTGACTTTGGGCAAGTTATTCAAGCCCGTGACTTTCAGTTTCCTCAGCTATAAAATGGAAATAAAAAGGATTGCATTATCTATAAGTACTAGTGAGAAAAGTGCTCAATAAAGCTGAAAGCCTATATAAATGCGAACTATTACTACAGACTGCACATTCCTTGAGAGGCAGGAAGTTACTCACATTGGCGTTTACCATAGGAGTGAGTACACAATGTTTCATACAGATAAATGTTGACTTAATTGAAAGAATATTGCAGTACCAGTGATGGTATTACAAAGTAACCTTTGAAGGAATCTGTGGACAATTTGAGAGCATTAAAATAAATCTGAACCGAAATTTTTCATATCTATTCATTTAATATAACTCAAATTCATTTTATATGCACAGAAATATATTCAAATGAATTCTGTTCAAATTGGTAATGATTTTTAAATGCAGCAAGAATAGGACACTTAAAGGGAGACTATATTAAATGATACTTGTTTGAATTGTGTCATGACAACCTAGTCCTGGTATCAAAACGCCTTGTTATGTTCCGGTGAAAGACATAAGAAATTTTGAATAACAGGCTGTCTGCAGGAACATTACTTATTTGGTTGTTTTTTGGAGAGCATCATCTTTAGGCTGATTAAAAACGCATTTTCTCTCTAGGTCAGCCAACACTAAACATCCTGGACAAGTCATAGCATCTGGTTCTCAGCAAGTGTGCATTAGCTAACAGCAGCTGAGGAAGGCAGGACGTATCACTCTCCCAACTAGAAGAAAAACACAGAGTTAATCATTGACAAGCTTAATACACAGGAAAACCCAGAAGAAAGATCTGTCAAAACACCCAGGCCAAAAAGACAGTCTTTTTTCTGCTACTCAGGGACTTTGCCAAACAAGGAAAAATATCGTTAATATCTCGTATAAATGAGGAAGAGATGGAGCTGGTGGACTGGCGAAGCAGTCGGACTCACTCAGTAAAAACAGTAAAAGCAGGAAAACAAAGCTGTCCTCCCCAAAGAAAACATTTTTATTCATTGGCTGCTTCCATGGCCTGGACAGAGAAACAGCATACTGAAAACTATCTGCATGGGTAATAATATGGAAACTGTTATTGAGGAAGAAAAAACAAACTGAACACAACATCTTCTATTGAACACCTTTACTGATGGCAGACACAGAAAACCATCTTTGCCAAATGGCGACATCAATCTGGGGACAGACTGCCACTGAAGGAGCCCAGGATCACTGCTTGTCCCTAGCTTTGAGTTCCTCCTCCCCATGCCACACCTGCCCTTTCCCTTGTAACCATGCTGACAAATTAGCACAGCTAAATGGGCCTGGCTAAACTTGTCTTGAAAGATGCAAAATACAATTACCAGGCAGAATGCTACTGCTATTGTTCAAAGCATGTTCTAACTAGGTTTCCCATCTCAGGAATAAAGTATCAAAAAGATTAATATGCTCTCAAACAGGTATAAATATTGGTGATGGCTATCTTGTAACTTTCCTTAGTCTATAAACAAATTAGAAAGTTCGTTAGAACTAAGTGCAGGATTGTATCTAGATGTACAATGATTCTGTTACATAGAAAGGAGGGGAAAAACAATTTCTTTCCTTTCCTTCCCATCAGAGACAGTTCTGTTTGAAGGGCACAGATTTTCTTGATATTAAGTTCACAGGATTTAGAGCTGGAATGGACCTTCAAGATTATAATCCAAACCTTTCATTTTTTTAGGTAAGTAAAAGGAAGACAGGAGAGGTTAAATGATATGTCTAAGGTCACATGGGCAGTTAGGTGGCACAATGGAGAGAGTATTAGGCCTGGAGACTGGAAGACTCCTCTTTTAGCTGTGTGACCCTGGGCAGGTCACTTAACCCTGTTTGTCTCTGTTTCCTTACCTATAAAATGAGCTAGAGAAGGAAATGGCCAACCATTCCAGTATCTTTGCCAAGAAAACCCCAAATGGGGTCACAGAGAGTCGGACACAACTGAAAAAGTTTACATAGGTAAGTAGCAGAGCCTGAGTCTGACTTGAGGTCCTCTAACTCCATAGCCACACTGAACAAACTAGGGACCACACAAAGTTATATATCTTTACTGGTCATAATTCTCCTAAAATCATTTCATTACTTCTTTTGAAGCTCCTTATTTAAAAATGAAATTGTTATGCTTAGTAATGTGAATAAATTGGGAAAGACAGTCCGTCATTTGTAAATGGATTACTAAACAAGTGGCTTAAATGTATTTGACAGGCTCATAATAGATTATGTATGTATGTGAATACACACACGTGAATACGTACACATGCATATGCATGTGTGCATTTATATCCAAAAAAGGACTTATTATTTACAAATTTAACAACCATATAAAGTAGATCAATTAAAAATCTTAAAAAGAACAAAAGCCATTTGAAGGGAACCCAAATATTACTAAGCACCTGACATGAGATATTATTATTGTAGTTGGGCGCTCAATTTAGTACTGAGATTCCCAGCAAGTAAAGCAAATATGGAAATGTGTTGGATGATAGAGTTCATGCTCATTTTCTGATAAAAAGAAGCACATAATTCCTTGGGAGAGACAAACTTTTTCTTGACATTGAAATGTAGGAAGAATCACTGCCTTACATAAGGGAAATTAATAGCATGAAGGACATCTTCAATTACAATTTTGGAAAAGACATAGCAATGTTCTTCTAGTAGTAGTTTCATATATCAATCCCATATAAATATATATATATATGTATATGCACGCATACATATACATGCACATATGTATGAACATATACACACACACTGACAGAATAATATTAAATTCGAACTCAGGAAAAACATTTTTGTGGAGAGCAAAGATAATATGATCCAGGCATGTTGTTTCCTGATAAGCAAACCTAATCCAGTGATAAATAGCTTAAAGAACCTAAAAGGAATGGATAGTTAACCTATTCATTAGTCTGTCTCCCTCACATACCAGATTTCTCAAACAAGCCTTTGGAAGAGTCAGAACTGTTGGTCAGTCAGATTATAGGTTATTCTACTAAAAAAAGATCTCTTTGAAAGGAAAAAATGTCTATATAACAAAAAAATTATATAAAATTATCCCATCAAATATTTTACAGTGAAGGTATTTTTTAAAAGCATTTTTTCCTATTCACAGTAAGATGTTTTATTCATTCTTACTATCATTACTCCCATGATTGATTCAGCATATTAGTGAGAAGTCACTGTCACGAAGAAGAAACTAAAAACAAAGCAACTATTCCAGGACATTCACTCAGGTGAGGTGTATGTATGTGTTGGGGAGGAGAGTACTACTCTTTTCCATATTGTACAGACTCATCTGAACTCCCCACTAGCCTAAGGTATGTGAACAGGAGCTCTTTCCTTCTCAAACGGGCAATTCTTCAGTTTGGTGGATAGCTGACATTGTCTAAGCACTGAAGAATGGCTCACAGAATCCTAGAAGAGAACTGACTTAGAGGCCACTTCGCTTTGCCTGTACCTGAACAAGAGCCACATCAAGGTTACACCTGACAAGTAGCTGGCCTAAACTCTTTCTAGTGAGGAAGAAACCATCATCTCTTCACGCATCTCATCCTGCTATGGATGGCTCTAATTCTTACCTAGGTTGTTTGTTTGTTTTTTCTCCTTATCTGAGTTTAAATCTGTCTCTTGGCAACTTTCACCAGTTGTCCTAATACTGGGACCAAGCATTACATGTCTAACCACTATGCTACATGACAGCCCCTCAAATCCTTCAGATCGTCATCACATGTTGTCTTTGTATCCTCAGTGCCTAGCATAGCACTTTGCAGACAGCAGATGTTTAATGAATATTTGTTGAAACATTTAATTGAATATCCTGCCTCCTCTTCTCTAAGCTAAATACCCCCACAATCTTTCTATAGTATTCTCCTTTCTGTACATGGTCTTGCTCCCTGAATCCTTTCTAAAAAGTGGTACCCAGAAATGAACACAGTTCTTTACAATGATGTGCAAAGTTAACTATGACTAAGTAATTAAATTTATTGCTATACAATAAATTACATATGTACCATTTCGCATCTTTTAAAAAAAATTAGCATTTAAAGTACTTTTGCTGTGATCATTTGCTCTATGTGATTTGGCCTCTGAGTTCACAAGATTCTGACATATAAATGTTTGCTTATCATGAAACTACACTTTTATCCCAATGGATATGAAACATACTTTAGGAAAATCACTTCAGTGACTAGAGGAAGGACTGGAATGGGGAAAGACTCGAGGCAGAGAGATCCACCAGCAGGCTATTGCAGTAATCCAGGCATGTGGTGATGAAAGCCTGAATTAGAGTAGTGGCAGTGTCAGAGGAGGGAAGGAGGTATATTTGCAAAGGCAAAGCCAACACGCCTTGGCAACAACTTGGATGTGGGGGGTGAGACAGTGAGGAATCCAAGAGGACTCCTATGTGGTGAGTCTGAGAGACTGGGGGGATGGTGCTGCCTCCACAATAGCAGGGAAGGAGTCATAACCATTTTTTAAAACCACAGAAATAAAAACACAACAAAAGAGAACAATGAAGCACATTTGTATGGCATGAACTGTAGCATTCAACAGCCAGAGAACTAACTTAGGGTGGAGAAATTGGTTTGATCTGGTTTGATCTGGTCAAAGTCAGATTCTCCAACTTAGTCTAATTTAAGGAGAAAACATGATATCATGAAATGAAACCACATCAAAATTATTGCTTGTCCCAAGTGATTCACACATCACTGGAGATGTGGTCTGGTTAGGGCAAGTACATAGCCACCATTACTACCTATGTTCTGAACACGAGGCCTCTCAATGCAGCTGTGTCACACTGCTGATTCATGCGGAACAGACAGTACATTAGCTCCCACAAATGATATTCTTTGTGATGTTGTCTAGCTATGCTTTATCTAGTACTTAGGAAGTTGAATTTTTGAACACAAGTATGGCAATATATTTGCATCCTTACTAAATTTCATCTTATTTTATTTGGCTCACCATTCTAACCCATCTAGTGTTAGAGTCCTTCTCAGCTTGGTGTCTTCTGCAAATCTGACAGAGCTATGACTTCACTCAAGTCAGTGATAAAAATGAGAAACAGTTCAGATCAGTTTGACATACTGGGCAGGATCCCAGGAAAAGATGATGATCATTCAACACTTTAAGGATCTATAATTTAACCAGTGTGGGTATTCTCTTTTCCAACACAAATTGCAACCCCTCTGTGACACAGTTTCTCAGATTTGTTACGGCTAAAAATATCCATCACCCTATAGTCAATCTTATAATGAAACTCTCTTAACTGGGATGGTTCTCAGATTCATCTCATGCACTTAGCAGCTGATACCAGGCATATCAAAATAGGGAGTGGAAAAATAGGAAGAAAAAAGTGAGAGAAAACAAAGGAGAAGAAAAAAATAAAGAAAAGAAAAACAGTGAGAGGTAGCTTGGTGTACTGAAGACCTGAGTTCAAATCCTGCCTTAGATACTTCCTTATCCCAGGCAAGTCATTGACCCATCTTATCTTCAGTTTCCTCATCTTATAAAATGAGTGTAATAATAGGATCTATAACATGGAGGTTTTGAGGATCAAATGTGATACCACATGTAAATATATGATAATATACGTAAAGTATTTTGCAAACCTTAAAGGGCTATACTACTGTTAGCTCTTGCATTTTTAAATGTGCAGAAGAGAACAAAAGGAAGCTAGAATCACTGGCAAGCAGGACAATTTTGAAAGTCAGATACTGAATCATGTGTTTAAAAAGAAAAGCTAGAAATTGTTGAGATTTGCCATTTAATGTACAATCCTACTTTTCTGTCTTTCCTATGTATGCAGAAATGCTCATTCCATTTGGTGTGTGGGGCTCAGAATGACAAGAAAAGAAAAAATAAGAATACTATAGTGTATGGTACTACACTGCCTATGAGTGGTACCTGGGTTACAGCCTTCCTAGCATGGATCTAGATTAGTGCACCAGAGAGTAAAATAACTATGTTAGAGTTCTGGTTTTACCACTAACTATAATTTTGGATCAAAAAATTATGAGCACGTAGGAAGTCTACAAGTATTGTTTATTGCAGGTAGGTGGCACAGTAAGTAGAGCAGCCTCAGACACTTGACATGCTTACTAGCTGTGTGACCTTGGGCAAGTCACTTAACCCCAATTGCCCTGACTTCCACCCTGCAAAAAAGAAAAGTATTGTATATTGCACATATTTTCTGGCTTTTTTGATGTATTTATCAGTTATACTGACTTTTTTTCCCCTCTTTTTTTTTCTCATAAAATACTAATTGTTAAATGGGATGGCTCTCCAGGAGGGGAAGGAGGAGGGAAACCTTAAGGAAATATGATGATATAAAGAAAAAAAATCAATAAAAGTTATTTTAAAATTATACCTGCTATTGCTCTACCCTTCCCCCTTCACCTCTCCAAAAAAAAAATGAACAAGGAAAATTAGTGAAGGAAAAACAGGCTTGCATAGAGTTTGGTGTTAGACTAAACTGAGGCAGATGGTTCCAAGAGCATTTGTAGACAAAAGTGTATGAAGAACAATAAATATAAGTAAAGTGAAACAGACCTGCTCACATTTTTTAATAATGAATTCTTATCAGTGATAATAGCATAATCAATAGTAGAATCTGAATTCCATCATCTAAGTGGAGTTCAAATGTACAATAGCACATTTTGTGAGAAAGCAGCAATGACACTCAGGGCAGCTAGGTAGTGCAATGGATAGAGCACCAGGTCTGGGATCAGGAGGGCCTGACTTCAAATCTGGCCTCAGACACCTACTATCTGTATGACCCTTGGCAAGTCACTTAACCCTGTTTGCCTCAGTTTCCCCATCCATAAAATGAACTGGAGAATGGAATGGCACACAACTCCAGTATCTTTGCCAAGAAAACCCCAAATGGGATCATGAAGTATCAGAAACTGAAACAACTGAACAACAACCACAACGCAATGACACTCAAGAAGATAAGGTTAGGACAAACAGGTAGATCTGGCCAAATACATAAGAAAACCCTGATCTGTGGTGGCAGTTTTAAAGGCACTCAGGGATCAATTTTTAGTTATCTCGAAGATGAGAAAAATCCAAAAGAATAAAGAAAAATTATAGATGGTAAAATTCAGTGATTACTGAACCATATGCCCTTGTCATCTTAGAAAAATGTTTATGAGAATGGTCTCACATAGATGGAATCATTTATGAAAATATGAAAAGGAAAAAAAGAAAGGTTTTATTGGCAACCTTCCAAAACAGACCACAACTTAAATCACACCACTGACCGAGAGATATAAACTCCATTGTGTCTATTGCATGATTACCAAAACCACGTAGGATTTTATGAGTGATGTGACTAGAGATGATAACAATAAATGACACTTACATAGTATTTTAAGGTTCATACAACACCTAACATTCATTACTTTATTTCATCCTCACATTAACTCAGGGAGGTTAGAGACTACTGGTATTATTGTTTCAGCTTTACAGATGAGTAAACTGAGGACTGGAGAGATGAAATGACTTTCCCACAGTCACAGAGATAGCGAGGAAGCACCAGTGTCAGGATTCAAGCCCATGTCTCTCCTGACTCCTAGTCTAGTTCCCTTTCCATTATACCAGTCTACATTCCCATAAAGAGCAAGCTTTACCAAAACAGTTTGCCTGTTTGGTAGATAATGTCCCATCTAAAGGCCAAATAGTAGAAGAATTTATCAATAAAGATGATCCTATTTTAGCCAACAATGCTATGACTGCATTGAGCTCCACACAAAATATCTACTCAGAAGACATTAAAAAGCCTAGCAATTTATATTAGACAAAGCAGGTGAAGATTTAATATTGCCTAGATCATGACATAGATTCTGACAGGCAGCCTATTCAATTACTCTACTACCATACATACACCTTAGAAGAAGAAGATGAAAAATCAGGTGGGCTCAGAATTGTATCACATTTGATCAGGCTGAATCAACTTGGTTCACATTTGAGAAACTGCACAGTTTTCAATAATTTCAAATTAATTGCTGCCATAAAAAACTACTTTTTAAAGTCTGCCAGTATCCTCCTGGTGATGCTACATTGGTACAAAGGATGGAGCAGCACTTTAGTGGACAACAGTGTCTTAATAACCTATAGACCAACTCAGGAAGACCAGCATCCTGTGCTGACACAATGACTGCTCTGACTCATGTATACATCCCTCAAAGGAAGGCCACCCTGCTGCCTCACACAATGAAGTTTCAGAAAAGGGCTCCGATAAGAAGGAAGTGACCAATGGCCTCAAGAAAAAAAAAATTTTCAAAAGGGTAAAACAGGGCCTTTAATTATCTTTACTTGGACCACAGGCTAAAACTGACCACTAAATTACTATGTAATTTATAACTGATTAATAGATTAAAAACACTAAAAAGTCCTTTCAACAAGGAGATTTCTACCTATAAAAATAATAGTAGGGACCATCCAATTTTCTCTTCTTTTCATCACTCTGATTATTAAACACATGAGGGATATAGAAGAGATGGGTATCTTTGCTAAGAAACAATTTACATTTTTGTTCAGCATTCTAGTGCAAATAGTCTTCATAAAAAAGAGAAACACTAAAAAATCCACATCTACATGTTCTCTTGGAAAATACAATGGAAGTAAAAGCCTGCTAGAATAATCTAGAACGTAAAACGTGATATTTTACTATAGGGACATGCCCTTTAGGTACATCTTGTACTTTGCCTATTATCTACTTAGTAGGTACACCCCACACACTATTCAGTCAGTTAACAAACATATAAGTACTATGTGCCAAGCATTGTGCTAAGTTTGGGGGATAGAAAGGAAGGCAAAAATTGTCTCTGCCCTCAAGGGACTTACAGTCTAATGAGGGAGACACACATGAAAATAGTGAGATACAAACAAGAGACATAGAGCAGATGGAAGGTAACCTTAAATGAGAGAGTCATATGAGCTGATTTTCAATTAATTGAACTGATAAATCATCAGCCTAAGATTACCAGGGAGTTCTGTTCTTAGCTTTATCAGTTACCTGCCGCTTGATCCATAGTTCAAACTCCTCTGTGCTATTTCCTTATCTCTTTCACAAGAATCAATGGGTAGTGCTGTTGAGCTTCTCTATGACAGAAACTATGAAGTAGACGTAAAAGCTAAGATCATAGATTTAGAGCTGAAGCACCATTTAGTCCAACCACTTCATCTGACAGATGACAAAACTGAGGCTCAGAAAGGTGAATGATTTGCCCATGGTCTGAGGCAAGATTTGAATCTAGGTCTTTCTGACTCTAAACCCAATGCTTTTTCCACTGAATCACCTAACTGCCTGTAAATGACTCAGCTGATATATCCAGTTTAGCAGACGTGAAATCATACATAATTTCTTTTGCTTAAAAATTTTAAAAGGATACTGCCTCTGACTCATTGACCTGGGAATAGCACTCAAGGGCACAGATAGTAGAATTTCCATGTATTCATTTAAAATAGTCCTGTCTTGAGGGACAAAAAGAAAAGGGGAACTAACTGGCTGGTTTTCAGTTCCCTACATTCTCTGCGATACTCAGTGAAATTCCCTTCGAACTAAATAGAAGTAAAAGGCTGAGTCAGGAAGCCTGAGTCACTGTTTCCTTTCTCACTAAATACCTGCCTACATAAGCATTTCAGCAGTGTGATGTTTTCATTGTGTCATTATGCAATCAAATGATAGGAAAGATATCCTAACCTTCAGAGAATTTATCATAAAAACAGTAGTACAAGCCACACTGTAGCATGGAGTAAGACATGAAATAACTAAATTCCATTTTTCTAATGTGGACATTCATTAAACCATGAAATATGTGTGTACTGCCTACCATGTGCATAGCACTGTGCTTGGTGCTTGGTATATTGCCTCAGGATTCTGGTCAACAGAGGAATGCCTCTTTGCAAGGAACTCTTGCTCCAATATCTTTCATTTTTACCTGTTTCTTGTAATAACAGAATAGCCCCCAAAAAACTTCTTAATCATAGCTAATGAAGATATGGCTTCAGGATATGGCTTCTAATCACCTCACTGAATAAATTTGCTATTAATTTTTTTCCCTGCAAGGCAAAGTAACAATTAAAATCACTACAGATTCTTTTTTTATGCTTAGTCTTATAACAGAAATGATGCATTTCCCCTCAGATCCAGAACTATATTTTACCCTTCTTTGTGAAGAATATTCATCAAAACGTGTGGCGAGAGGTCATAAAAACACCAGGCAGTTTATTCTAAAACCAGGGAACATTTCTTAAAGTCCAAAAAAAAGGAAGTTTAAAGTTAGTAAAAGCAAATACTACTGCAGCACAACAGATAATAAGCTTATGGTATGGTTAACCAGGAAGCAGAAAAGGGTGAATATATAAATAGCCCCCCAAAAAAGTTTAGATAAATTTATAGATAATATCAATAATGGGTATTTAAGAGAAACTAGGATATTATCCAGCACACATAATGAATGATACTTTTCTATCTTTGGTGTCATTTGTCATTGCCAAAGACAAAATATTGAGCTACACAGATCCATGCTGGTAATTCTTATGTAGGATTGTCTGGAAAATGAAATTCTAACAACACGATCACAAATTATCTCAGTGAGAAACAATTAGTTGATGTATTAAAGAAACCATTATGGTGGGGGAAAGAGAAAGTATATCTGGTGGATCTATAAACATACCAAGAGTGTTGATTGTTAACTGGAATCTCTAGGGACATGGCCATATCTCTATTTTAGACTTGATACTGCATTATAAAATCTGTGAATAACTAAAATGAAAGAAAAGTTAATGTGTTAAATAACAAAATAAAAATCCAAAGAAATCTTGACAGGCCAGGACAATGAACCACAAGATCACAGAATATAAATCTAAAAAGATGAAATATAACATAGATAAATGTTATGTTCTATTTTTAGGTTAAAAAAAAATCAAGTGTATCAATGTACTTAGGGAGGCCTAGTTATTCCCAAGAAAAAGACTGATTCATTTCAGTTGACTGCAAGTTCACTATGAATGATCTGGATGCCAAGAAACCTAATGTGTTATTAGGCAAATGTTAATAAAAGTATAGTATCCAGAATAAGGTAGGAAAAAAAAAACTCAATACAGGGTGTTTAAAAAGTCTGAGTGCTTTTTAAAATCAGTAATAGCTTAAAACTGAACTAAGACTCCTGGATATTTTGTGGTCAAAATACATTTGGGGTGCATCTTAATTTTAGCTGTCACATTTTAAGAGAGGCATTGAAAAACTAGAGTATTCTCAGAAGAAGATGATCAAAATATCAAATGATCTAGAAAATATGTCACTTGACTAGTCAAAAAAACTGAGGATGCTTAGCCTAAAAAAGACTGGGAGAATACACAATACCTTTCCTTTTAAAGGGCTATAATGTGAAAGAAGGATTCAATTTATTTTCCATAGTTTAAGACAGAAGAATTCTTTCTATCTGTTAAGGACGACCAGAAAAGGAATGGGTTGCTTCATGAGGAGGTAAGTTACTATCACTGGGAATGTTCAAGGAAAAGTTGGACAACTGTGTCAGGTTGCTTCACTGGTTAGGAAGTTAAAGTAGACGGCCTTTCAAACACTCATTGGCTCCTACCGCCAAAAGTCAGCAATCTCTATTCTTTTGAAGTTGTTATCGTCCAATCATATCACCCTGTTTAGATCTTTCTTGCTATAATCTACCAACTACTAGATCGATCTATCTCTTCTTTCTCAATGACTTCAATACTTAGAATACTTCTTTTTCATACCAACCTGACTTTGGGGAATCTAATATTTTTAATGATGTCATTTCTAACACTGGACTCCAAATTTATCAACCCCCTTCAACTTCCACGAACTTTACTTCCACTCTACCTTAATCAGCCAGAGGATATCCTCTTTTGAAATATTCCATAGATTGCAAATATCTCTGTGAATCAATGCCTCAATTCCACCACAGCTGTGTCACTTACAATATAAATCAAATACTTCTCTGTATTCTTGGCCTAGTGCAGAAGATCTTCTCATATTTACTTTCTTTATTGGCATTCTGCTTGCTAATGCAGCACATAAAGAATTGCAATGTTAGAGACCAAATGTAATTGCTCTGTGCTTATTTATGGAAAAAATAATTTGTTATAGGAATTTTTCCTGTTTATTGTCCTTCCAGTTTCATTACTAAATGTCCTCAGGATGATCTAGTCTCAAACCAAACCTTCTATGAATTTAGTTTGTCCTCCACTGGTTCTTGCTAATGTTATGAAATAATAAGATCTTCCAACATTTTCCTTAGAGTTACATAAATAAAATTAGATTTTAAATCTGTATTCCTCTTGGTTGCCAAACCTAGCTAATTGAAATGGAGATCAGGTATTTTCTGATTAAGGTAGTCTTTAGGCTCTCTTGCTCTCCTTATAGTGATTGATTTATATTGATTAAACTTCTACAGGAAATGGTAATAGTCTACATTAATATCTGTTCTTTTATCCATTTTCCATTTTTCAAGGTCAATCAGCTTAGATAAATTGTATATCATATAGGTATGTAATTTTTAGCATGCCTCATTTATTTTTCTTATAATCTGATATTGATTTTTATCTTTGTTCTAATGAGTTAGTTATTCAAGAAGAATTGATTCAGAAATCATTCCCACATTAGGAACCAGTCATTGCTAGTCTCTTAAAATATAATCAATTTGACTTTCTGTGGTGTTGTTTCGGGCTTACCATGTATAGTGCCTCTTGATTCTCTTCCTAAAGAGAGCTTTCATAATATAGAGATATGAAACCCTAGAATATACTGTATGCTTTGGTCTTTCTTATTTCTTACATGTGAACCATTTTTTCCCCAACATATGGTCATTATTACCCATTGTGCTCATCTTGAACTGAAGTCAATGATTATCTAAGTCTATTTTGATTTAATCTGAGGG
Organism: Trichosurus vulpecula; assembly: GCF_011100635.1. Classification (NCBI taxonomy): domain Eukaryota; kingdom Metazoa; phylum Chordata; class Mammalia; order Diprotodontia; family Phalangeridae; genus Trichosurus; species Trichosurus vulpecula. The sequence goes on from NC_050575.1 coordinate 326,061,044, forward strand.
TTTTATTGAAGTCTATATAGAATTACTCTTATCATCTTCTGCAACATATCTTGCAATAGCATGTAAATAACCTCTTTTTGGGCTTCTTGCAAATGCTTATCATGAGAAATTCAATATGATAACTCTAAGTGACTTATGAAAGTATGGGGGGCTTTTTTGCTGCTTTTGGATGTATGATAAAACCCAACTCTTTGTTGTTATTTTTGTGGTTGTTCAGTCATTTTTCAGTCACATCCAATTCTTCATGACCCCATTTGGGGTTTTCTTGACAAAGATGCTAGAGTGGCTTGCCATTTCCTTCGCCAGCCCATTTTATAGATGAGGAAACTGAAGCAAACAAGATTAAATGACTTACCCAGGGTCACAAAGCTAGTAAGTGTCTGAGGCCAGATTTGAACCAGGAAGATGAGTCTTCCTGACTTCAGGCCTGGCATTCTATCTACTGTGCCACAGAGCTACCCAATCTAACTCTACCAATTCCTTTCTTTGCCTTTCCAAGGAAAAACTATGAGGCATCCTTCTGCTTATTTCAGCATCCATTTGTTTTCTGGCTTCCCTCCTCATCTCAAATCACTCAGACATTTCCTTCCACATCCTATTACATTCTGGTATTGGATGAAAAGGAAGCCCTTCATGACAAATCTAACCCTTCTGAAGGCATCCTTCATCCTATCCCCTCTTTTTCTTTTTTATGTCTAGTTTTTTCCAACTATATGTAAAACCATTTTTAATAACCATTTTTTAAAATTTTGAGGTCCAGATTCTAAGATGGCAAGCAATCTCTTAGCCAGTGCCAGATAATTTTGATGATCACTGCTTCATTATATAGTTTGAGATTTGCTATAGCTAAGCTACCTCCCTTCACATTTTTTTCATTGATTCTCAGAATATTCTTGACTTTTTGTTCTTCCAGATGAATCCTGCCATTATTTTTTCTAGCTCTATAAAATAATTGTCATTTGGTATGGCACTGAAAAGTAAATTAATTTAGGTAGAATTATAATTTTATTACATTGGCTCAGCCTACCTATGAGCAACTATCATTTTTTCAGTTGTTCAGAGTGTTTTGTAATTGTATTCATATAGTTACTGGGTTTGTCTTGGAAAGTAGACTCCCAAATATTTTATATTGTCTTCAGTTATTTTAAATGGAATTTCTCTATCTCTTCCTGCTGAGTTTTGTTGGTAGTATATAGAATTGCTGATGATTTATGTGGGTTTATTTTATATCCTGATGCTTTGCTAAAGTTCTTAAATATTTAAACTACATTTTTAGTTGATTCTCTAGGATTCTCCAAGTATACCATCATATCATCTGCAAAGAGTGATAATTTGTTTCCTCACTACCTATTCTAATTTCTTCAATTTCTTTTTTCTTCTCTTATTGCTATTGCTGGCATTCCTAGTGCAATACTGAATAATTGTGGTGAAAATGGGCATCCTTGCTTCACCCCTGATCTTACTGGGAAGGCTTCTAGCTTATCCCCATTACAGAAAATGCTTGCTGATGGTTTTAAATAAATATTACTTCTCGTTTTAAGGAAATCTCCATTGATTCCTATGTTTCATAGTGTTTTTTTTAAGTAGGAATGAGTTTTGGATTTTGTAAAAAAAATTCATCTATTGAGATAATCATGTGATTTTTGTTGGTTTTGTTGTTGACATGGTCAATTATGCTGATAGTTTTCCTAATATTGAACCAGACCTACGTTCCCAGTATAAATCCCACCTGGTCACAGTGTGTGATCTTTGTGACATATTGCTGTAATCTCCTTGCTGGTACTTTATTTAATTTTTTGCATCAACATTTATTAAGGAAATTTGTCTAGTTTTCTTCCTCTGTATTTGCTCTTCCTGATTAAGGTATCAGGAACATATTTGTGTCACAAAAGGAATTTGGTGGGACTCTTTCTTTACCTCTTTTTTCAAAAAGTTTATATAGCATTGGAATTAATTGTTTAAGTGTTTGGTAGCATTCACTTGTGAATCCATCTATTCCTGGGTTTTTTTCTTAGCAAGCTCATTGACAACTTCTTCAATTTCTTTTCCTAAGATGGGGTTATTTATGTATTCTATTTCCTCTTCTGCTAATGTGAGCAATTTATATTTTTGTAAATATTCATCCATTTGACTTAGATTTTCAGATTTATTGGCATATAATTGGGCAAAATAGATCCTAATAATTGATTTAGTTTTGTCTTCAATGGTAATGAATTCACTCTTTTCATTTTTGATACTAGTGATTTGGTTTTCTTTTTTCTTTTTCTAAAGATCAAATTATCTATTTTATTGGTTTTTTACCCATACAACCAGCTACTATTTTTATTTATTGGTTCAATGGTTTTCTTACTTTCAATTTTATTAATCTCTACTTTGATTTTTAGGATTTCCAACGTGGTGTTTAAGTGGGGATTTTTAATTTGTTCTTTTTCTAGGGTTTTTTTTTTAGTTGCATGCCCAATCACTGATCTTCTCTTTCTATTTTATAGATGTAAACATTTAGAAGTATAAATTTTCCCCTAACTACTGCTTTGGCTGCAGCACTTTTGGTATGTTGTCTCATCGTTATCATTCTCTTTAATGAAATTATTGTTTCTATGATTTTTTCTTTGATTCACGAATCATTCTTTACAATTAGATTATTTAGTTTCCAATTAATTTTTGATCTATCTTTCCACTACCCTTTATTGAATGTAATTTTTATTGCATTATGATCTGAAAAGGATGCATTTAATAATTCTGCTTTTCATAGTGAGGTTTTTATGCATGGTCAATTTTGGGGTAGGTGTCATATACCATTGAGAAGAAGGTATATTCCTTTCTGTTCTCATTCAGTTTTCTCTAGGTTTATGTTACCTAACTTGTCTAAAATTCTATTCATCTCCTTATCTCCTTTCTTGTTTATTTTGTGGTTAGATTTATCTACTTCTGAGAAAGGAAAGTGGAGGCTCCCTAGTATAGTTTTACTATTTTTTCCTGTAACTCATTTAACTATTCCTTTAAGAATTCAATCTATCCACTCAACTTCCCCAGCAGATTGCCTTCTCTGTCATCCCCACTATCTTATCTTCAAGCTATTCCTATCTACTGGGTCCTTCCTTACTCCTTACAAATATACTCATGTCTCCCCTATCTTATAAAAAAAACAGCACCTCACCCAACCCTACCTTCCCTACTAACTATTGTCCTATATTTCTCTTCTACTTCTTGGTTAAATTTCTTGAGAAAATGGTTTACACTGTCTCCAATTTTTCATTCTCTTCTAAACCTTTTGCAGTCTGGCTTCAGACCTTATCATTCAACTTACTGGTAACCAAAGCTACCAATGATCTCTTAAGTGCCAAATCAAATGGTCTTTTCTCAATCATTATCCTTCTTGACCTTTTTGCAGAATTTGACATTATTGATAATCTCCTACCTGATACTCTTATTAGGTTTTCATAACATTGCTCTCTCCTGGTTCCCTCTTATCTGTTCAATTGCTCCTTCTCAGTATCTTTGCTTCTTCATCACTGTCATGGCCACTAACTGTAGATATCTTTCAAGGCTCTCATCTAGGCTCTTTTTTTCTCCCTCTATATTATCTCACTTGGTGATTTCATCATCTTCCATGGTGTCAGCTCTTATCTCTATGCTGATGAATTGCATACCTAGAAATCAAGTCCTTGCTTTAGCCTGACTTAACCAGCTGTTTTTTGGACATCTTGAAAAGGATTTCCTATAAGCATTTCTAACTCAACATGACTAAAAAGAACTAACCTTCTTTCTGCCCCAGCACTCCCCTCTTCTCAACTTTCCTTCTATTGTTAAGGGTACCACCACTGCTGCCCATCAGGATCACAACCTGGGTAGTATAACTCTTCACAAACATTCAACCCACATAATTCAATTTCTTGCCAAAACTTGTCATTTCTACTTATATAATATCTTATATAAATCCCCTTCTCCTGATTCACAGTCACAACCCTAGTACAGGCCCTCAGCACTTCTTATTTAGATTACTGCAGAAGCTCATCACTCATCTCCCTGCCTCAAGTCCCTCCCCACTCCAAACCATGTTCTACTCAGCCCCAAAAAATGATTTTTAGAAAAAAAAAGGCCTGACCAAGTCACCCCCTGTTAAATAAGCTCCATTCACTCCTTATTACCTTCCAGATCAAATATAAATTCCTTCATTTGGCAATTAAAGCTCTTCATAACCTAGGTCTTTCCTGCCTTTCCAACCTTCTTATATTCTAATCTCCTCTATCCAATCAGGTTGGTGATTGTTCTTTATTCTCAAAAAGAACCAAAATGATATCACTATGTCAGGGTCAAGGTACAGTGTATCTGACTATGGCTGATCAGATCAATATGAGTTCAGAAGGTTCTACGACAGGTCAGGCACAAATAGTCCACATGAACAACTGGAGATGTGGGAATGCCACACTGGGTAGTCCATTGCAAGTATCTCCCACTTCATGCAACTGATTACAAAGTTCTTCAGAGAAACCTTGAAAGTGTCCTTGTATCACTTCTCCTGAACTCCATGTGAGCTCTTGCCTTGGGTGAGTTCTCCATAAAATAGTCTCTTAGGCAAACATATATTTGGCATTCAACTGTGGCTAGCCCATCAGAGTTGCATTCTCTGCAGTAAAGTTTGAATGCTTGGCAGTTCAGCTGGAGAAAGGACCTCACTATCTGGTACCTTATCTTGCCAGGTGATCTTCAGAATCTTCCTAAGACAGGGCAAGTAGGTGGCACAGTAGATGGAGTGCTTACCTGGGGTCCAGAAGACCTGAGTTCAAATCCAACCTCAGGTACACACTAGCTGTGTGACCCTGGACAAATTGCTTAACCCTGTCTGCCTTAGTTTCCTTATCTGTAAAATAAGCTAGAGAAGGAAATGGCAAACTTCTCCAGTATCTTTGCCAAAAAAAGCCCCAAATGGGGTCACAAAGAGTCAGACATGATTGAGATGACTGAACAATAATTCTATCTACAATCCAGCTACACTGACCTACCTTGCAGTTCTTTGAATATGACACTCCATGCCTTTGTTCTGACTGTCCTCTATACCTAGAATACTCTCCCTCCTCACTTCTTAGTTTGACTTCCTTCATGACTCAGATCAAATCCCACCTACTCCAAGAGGCCTTTGGGTCTACCAGCTACTAATGCCTTCCCCTCTCAAGGTCCCATTCATCCACTCTGTACATACCTTATATATAACTAGTTGTTTGTGTGATGTCTCCACCATTGGAATGTAAGCTCCTTGAGGGCAGGGACTATGTTTTTGTCTTCTCTGTATCTCCAGTTTTGAGTATATTAGTGTTTAACAAATGATTATCGATTCAACTTGGTTTCAGTTATAATTAAACATGAAGCTATTATTCAGTTCCTCAAGAGAATCAAGAGTTTAAACAGATTAATATTTATAGATGGTCTGGAAACAGATTCTTATCAACTTCTTTCTCCTTTTTCCACAGTCCTGCCACCTTCAAAGAGCTGCACACAGGTGTGAGATTTTGTATTTTTCTTTATTTCTTTGGTTGCCACAGCCAAAGAATTCATAACTAAGTGGCCAACCCTGACATATTGGGAATGGGCTTCTCAGTACTTAGTCATGTTGGTCCCTGGAAAGAAAATCTAGTCCTCAAGGTCTCTGCAAATTGATAGGATCCAACAGAGATTGTGATCCACTAGCTCAGATTTTGGGAAGCCAGGTTCACCTCCACATCAAAGTGAGACACTGGAATAGGATGGAGATATTAACTTTACTCATAAAATCTCTATTCAGGCTGCCCTCATGATTGTTCAAGCCCTTATTGTCTCTTACCTAGTCCAATATGATGCCCCAGATTGGCCTTTCTGCTTCTGTCTCTTCCCTCTCCAAACTGTTCTTAATGATGCTGGCAAAATATTCTTCCTAATGGATAAGACTGACCATGTCAGTCCCCTGGTCACAAATCCTTCAGTGGCTCCCTATTGTGTTTAGGATAAAATACATATATCTTAGCCTGCCTGACAGTGAAGACTCTCCCTCACATACTTTCAGTTTCAGCTAAACTACACTGTATCTGTTCTCCCAGCTTGACATACTTCTAGGCATTTGTGTAGATTTGGATTACATTCCCTCCTTATTCCCACCTAACAAAACACTTTTCTTTCAAGGTTCAAAACAAAAGTCACTTCCTTTTAGAAACCTCCCCTCACATCCCCCTACATATATATCTATATCTATATCTATCTATCTATATCTATATCTATATACATATCTATATATCTAGATATATAGATATATACGGAGAGAGAGAGAGAGAGCGTTTTCTTTCACTTCTGAATGACTCGCCCCAACCCACAGAAAATTCACTTGCAACAAAATAGTACAGCTAATGGGAGAAAAATCAAACACTGATATGTCTGATAACTGAGGGAGGCGTGTTTCATCAGCAGTACACTTAGACACTGCATTTATCAGAATTCTGACATCTTTTGATATTGTTTTCTATTATATTATTGTGGTTACTCCTCACATTTTCCTATAGCATTCTGTCTGGATCTTTCCTTTACCCCCGTCAACTCTAACTTGTATTACACTTATTATTAGTTTATATATTGTATTACCTCCTAGCAGATGGAATTCCTTGAGGGCAGATACTATATCATTTTTCATCTTTGTATCTCTAGTACCTACCAAAATCCCTAGCACATATTAGAGATTTAATAAATGTTGCTGAATTTGTTGAAGGTCCATGACAACTTTTAAGATTCCACAAGTCTAACTAAGAGAATGACTAAGCGCTTGAGCAGACTTCCCTCTGTAATCTCTGCTATGTCTTAATTTGGCAAGTGATTTCTATTCGGATTTGGTCCTACCCTCCGGGAGGCAGTGTAACAACATGAAGAATGTTAGTCAAGGCCAGGAAATGAAGGTTTTTTTCATCCATTACTCTGCCACTGATTCAATGTGTGATCCTAGACAAGCCATAACATCTCTGAGACTAGGTTTAATCACTTTTAATTAACTTCTGTAAGGAAAGTGTTATGCAAATACAAATGATGCATCACCATGCAATATCCTGAAGATGCTGCCAAGTGACTTATTAAATGTAAAATACATTTAAACAAGTCTATGGTATGAAATCTATAGGACTCTACAAGTCAAATCTGGAAAATAATACCAGAGACTTTTGTGAACTTACTAGGTAAAAACACGTAATCAAAAGGTGATAAAAACTGAATCACTAAGTAGGATCTCTGATAGGCTGGTTTTATTTGATTGAAGCATTTGGGGCCCATATTCTATACAATCTATTTTAGAATAATTTATTACCTTTATGATATGGGACTTCAAAGGATAATCAATATGATCTCTCCATCCAGCCCCAACCTCAAAGCTAGTCTCTCATAACCACCTATCTCTTGGACATCAATATCTGAATAGCCCAAGGAGATCTCAAACCCAAGATGTACAAAACAGAATTCATCATGTTTTCCCCAAAATCCTTCCCTCTTCCAAACTTACTCATTCCTGTCAAGACACCACCATCCTGCCCATGCTGGAAAGAGAAGTGTCACCTTCAACCTCTCATTCACAGTCACCCCACACACCCAAGCTGTTGCCAAATCTTGTTTTTACCCTCGCAAAATCTCTCATATATATCCTCTTTTCTTCACTCACATTGCTACCATCTTTTGTAAGCTCTCATAACCTCGTTCCTTGACTAATGCAATAGCCTTCTGGCTGGTCTCCATGCTTGAAGTCTCTTTCCACTCCAATCCATCCTTTACTCAGCTGTCAAAGTTATCTTCCTAAGGTTTAGGTCTGACCATGCCATCTTTCCTGCTCAATTAGGTCTAGAGGCTCCCTCTTACCACCAGGATCAAATATAAAATCCTGTTTGGCTTTTAAAGTCCTTCATGACCTGGCCCCTTCCTATTCTTTCAGTTTTGTTACACTTTACTCCTTTCCAGGTATTCTGTAATCTAGGGACACTGGCCTCCTTGCTGATCCTTGAACACCACATTCTAGCTCTCAGTTCTGCCTTTTCATTGGCTGCTACTCATGCCCAGAATGCTCATCCCCCTCACTCCCACCTCCTGATTTCCCTCAAAATTCAGTTCAGATCCCATCTTCTGCAGGTGGGATTCTGTTCCTTCTCCTTCCCTATCCTCTAACATGCTGTTAATGCCTTTCCTTTGGTATTACCTTGCTTTTACAATGTATACATCTTAAGTGTATAAATTTTTGCTCTTATTTCCCTCATTAGAGTGTAAGCTTTTTAACAGTAGGAATCATATTTTTGCCTTTCTTGGAATCCCCACTACTTAGCACAGAGCTTGGGAAATAGTAAGCACCAAATGAGTACTTGCTGACTGACTAACTGATGACCTAGTAGAAAGAACACAGGTCTGAGAATCAGAAGATCTCAGTTATTTTACTAGCTATATGACTAATTAACTTGTTTGGCCTTAAGTAACTTAACCTCCCCAGGCATCAGTTTCCTCATCTGTAAAACTGAAAGTAACATCCCTATGTATTTCATAAGGTTACCATGAAGAATGAATGAGATATTAAATAGGAAAACACCGAAAAATTAAAAGGATTAAACAAATATAAGACACTGTTATATTATTTGAATCTTTGTTGCAAGAAGACTAAGGGAAGATATAAAAAGAACCAAAGTTCCTTTCTCTCTTTCAGGTTTTCTTTTTTCATCATAAATCTAAGTATATAACAACCAATATACACATCAACCCACAAAATCTATAGATTCACCCATGTACAACCTTACTTTGCATTACTGGTCAGTCATTTTGCATATTAACCAGCTATACTCGAATTTCCATATTTAAGATCCACAGAAAGAATGAGTATTTTCATACTACCATTCATTTGTATATGTTTTCCTCTCTCCTCCTGTTACTAGCTATAGTGTAGGTATAAAAAAATCCAACTCTGCCTTGGTAGTAAAAGCAGGTAGTCAAGGTAGAAGGTTATGAAAAGAGAAAAAAGGATTTTTATGGAATTTTCAGAAATTCACTTTGAAGTTTAGAAATGAGGAATAGTTTCTTTATAAATATCATCTAAGAACTCAACTGGCCTTTCTCCTAGGTATCTCTTAAAAGTAAAATTCTGAAAAAAAAAATTTTCACTCAGGACCTGTCCCTCTAATAGTGGGCAAACAATTACTGCAATGGCCAAATGCTCCCACACAAATCTTGAGAAATAATAAGCTAAAAACAGGTCAGTGACTATGTAAATGTGTAAATTCCTTAATACTCAGTGTTACACTTTCAAATTCAATAGCTCTTCTCATTGAGAAAGGTACAGAAATACCTAAATTAGTCTCCAATTATGAGCTATTAATAGTTTTATCCAAAGAACTTTCAATAAAAACAAACTACCTATTCTAATAAATATTATTCCTTTATCATATAGCAGATATGCTTTTGAGAACATTAGAAATTAAAAATCAGCTCAAGTATGAGTTCCTTTAAATTAACAGCATATGAAATTATAATGCTGTACTTCATATTTTTTTCTATCACAGTGGCCTGAAGTTATGAAATAATTAGCTCTGATTCACACTTTCTAAATTTCTGCCTTGTGTTGCTCTAACTTCCAATTCTATTACCCACCTACCAGGCTCAATAGGAAATTAATATTTATGATCTTACATACTATATAATCAAAACTGGCAAAGCATTTTAAAATTACATTTGCATCCATTCAAGAATGAATAGCTTTTTTTAAAAAAGAACTGATTTAATTCTGATTGTTACTCAGATATCAAAAAATATATACTTAAAATGTCTGTAACAATGTAATTATGTACAAGAGGCTCACATTACTCTGTGTTTGAGTTTTACAGAAAACTTTTGCAAAAGAAAGAAAGTGAAACAAATGGAGGTTCAGATTCATACAGCTGTCCTGTTTTAGAACAAAAATATCCCCCTACTCTATTCCTTTATAATTAAGCTTTAATATAAGAAAAGATCTGGTTAGAAAGCCAATTGGAATTCAGCACCATCGTGGCTACCAAAATCAGAACTGATGATATGGTCTGGAAGGGCCCAAAAAGAGAATTTAGTTCTCATACAGAGGTCCAAGTGGAACAATTAATAATGGTTGATTGAGCTTGTCAGTAGATTTAAGAACACATACCTAGATTTGTCATGGAGAACTGAGTTTTAGTTAGCACAACAGTGAAGTGAAGTTAAAGGAAAGGGAAGGGGAAGAAAATAAGGCACTGTACTGGGAGCTTTTTAAAAAAACTAAATAATACCTTATTTGAAAATTATCTCATTTTGAAAAGTATTTGAGTACTAGGATAGATTTCTGCCTCTGACACTTACCTACCTTGGACAAGCTTCCTCAGCTACAGTTTATTCATATGTAAAATAAGGAGGATAATACTTGCTTAATCTACCCAGAAAGTTGCTGGTACAAAAGTGCTTTGTAAATTGTAAGGTGCTTTAAAAGTATGAGTTGTTGGGGGTGGCTGTTTAATGAAAAGTCTTTTGAGATTTTTAAGATTCAAAAAAAGTCTTTTGAGAAACTGCACGATATACTAGGGAAAAAAAAACCCAGCAACACAGGATTTGGTGTCAGGAGAGACTTCCAGCTCTTAAACTGACTAGCTGTGCAACCCAGGGCAAGTCACCTAATCTCTCACAAACCAAATTTCCTAATCTGTAAGACACTAAAATTAATACTTGCACCACCCATCTCATAGGATTTTTATAAACCAGCTATTGTAAAGCACAATATAAACCCAAGTTCCTTTTACTAGTGCCAGTACTTCTGTTAAGTAGTTGGACCTCAGATCTCATTTGTCAAATAGGCATGGTCCCATGTACTCCACTGACTAACTGTTGATAGGATAATAGTGAAATAAGATGTGGAAAGGTTTTGTAAAAGTAGATATTGCTATAGGAACAGAAAACATTACGTATGCTATTTAAAGCAGGTGGGAGTAAAGAAAAAATGAGAAGAACAACTAATCCTGGCTAAGTATTCATAGAAAAGATATGTATCAGAGGCAACATAATTGTGAGTGAATGCACCGAGCAATCAATTGTCAGGTAATCTGAAATTGTGAAGGGAGAAAAATCTTAGACTTTGTTACGACACAAAAAAGGTGACTAATAAAATTAATTAATCAACCAATCACTTAACATTTATTAAGGCTTACTATGGGCCAGGCACTGTACTGAGGCTATAAAGAAAAAACTGACAGTTCCTGTCCTCAAAGAGTTTATATCCTAATGGAGGAATCAGAGTGATGCGGAGTAGATGAAAGATAGCCTTAGAGTGGAAGGTACTAGTATTCTAGGGACGAGGAAAGGGCTCCCGCAGAAGGCAGAATTTGAGCTGAGTCTTGAAGGAAACCATGGATTCTAAGAGCTAGGAGTGAGGAGGAATAGCATTTCAGGGATGAGGCACAGCTAGTGTAAAAGCCCAGAGACAAGAAACGGATGCTGTATGTGAAGAACAATAAATAGGTCAGTGAGGACGGATCATATGGGTAGGAATGATGGATAGGAAGACTGGGAAGATATGAAAGGGTAAAGTTGTGAACAGCTTTAAGTGTTGAAGAAAGGAGTTTATGTTTGATCCTTGAGGTGACAAGGAGCCACTGGAGTTTATCAAATAGGGGGCAACATCACCAGATTTTCACTTCAAGAAAACCACTTTGGCAGCTATGCAGAAGATGGAATGGAGGCAGGATGGGAGGTGGAATTGAGACAAGGAGACCAAAATTAGGAAGCAATTAGACCAGTACAGGTAAGAAGCAATGAGGGCTAGAGCTACAGTTGTATGAATGGAGAGTAGAAGGGAAAGTATAGGAGAAATGTGGAGGCAAAAATGGCTATACAGGGCGAGCAAGAGGCAGGAGCTGAGGATGACAAAAAGGTTATAAAACAAAGAGAGCAGAAGGATGACACCTTCACCAGAAATAGGAAAGTTAAGAATAGGAGAGAGGGGTTGGGGGGCAGAGATAATGAGTTATGTTTTGGATATATTGAGTTTGAAATGAGACTAGAGCTGGGGTTGCCACAGAAATCTGAGAATCAGCAGCAGAGATGATAACTGAACCAACGGAAGCCGATGAGATCACTAAGTTAAAAAGATACCCACAGTTAGTAGACATGACATGGATGAAGATCCAGCAAAGGAGAATGAGAAGGGTTGGTCGGATAGGTAGAAGGAGAACCCAAAGAAAGCAATTGCACAAAAAAGAGAGAGAAAGAGAGAGAGAAAATTCAGAAGGTGATCAACTTATCACCGGCTGTTTGGAGGTCAAGAAGAATGAAAGCCTATTGGGCTTGGTACTTAAGCACTGGTAACTTTGAAAAGAACTATTTCAGTTGAATGATGAAATCTGAAGCTAGTCTGTAGAGAATTCAGAAGGGAGAAGGAAAAGTGGAAATACAGACACGTAGCATATTTTTTTAAAATTTACTATGGAGAAGATGGCAGCTGGAAAGCTGGGACTTGTGTGAGCTCCCTGTCAAGTCCCTCCAAAAACCTATAAAAAATGGCTCTGAACAAATTCTAGAACTGCAGAACCCACAAAATAGCAGAGAGAAGCAGGGATCCAGCCCAGGACAACCTGGATGGTCGCTGGGTGAGGTCTACTGCCCACGGAGCTGACAGTGGAGCTGAGCAGAGCAGAGGCCAATGTGGGCGGCAGGGACCAACCAGACCAGGAGCTGGGAGGAACAGGCCCTAGCACCCTGAGTCAGTGAGCTGTGGCAGTTACCAGACTTCTCAACCCACAAACACCAAAGACAACAGAGAAGGTTAGTGGGAAAAGCTGCGGGGGACAGAGTGAAAGGAGTTCCCAGTTTGGCCACAACCCTGGGGGCAGTGGAGGTGGGGCAGCTAAAGAACTACAGCTACAGTTGCTTCTGGCCCCACGCCCACCTGGTTGGAGGAATTAAGTGGCGGATCAAAGCAGGAGTGCAGAGCCTGCTGAAGATCTGAGTCCAGTCTGGGTTGGTGGTTCTTGGGGAAAGAGGAGTGCTGGTGTGGCAGAGCTGGTGGTATAGAAATAGCTCTGAAAACAACAGTGCATTCCCTCAAGCTTGGAACAAAGTACTCTTTACTCTACAAGCAGTCATACCCCGACGAAAAACTCAAGGGTCAAGTAAGTTGGCTGGGAACGTGGCCAGGCAGCAAAAATGCACTCAGATTCAGTCTCAGACTTTGGAATCTTTCTTCGGTGACAAAGAAGACCAAAAAGTACAGCCAGAAAAAGTCAACAAAGTCAAAGAGCCTACATCAAAAGCCTCCACAAAAAACATGAACTGGTCTCAGGCCATGGAAGAGCTCAAAAAGTTGGAAAAGCAAGTTAGAGAAGTAGAGGAAAAATTGGGAAGAGAAATCAGAGTGATGCAAGAAAATCACAAAAAACAAGTCAATGACTTGCTAAAGGAGACCCAAAAAAACACAGAAAAAAAAATACTGAAGAAAACAACACCTTAAAAAATAGACTAACTCAAATGGCAAAAGAGCTCCAAAAAGCCAATAAGGAGAAGAATGCCTTGAAAGGCAGAATTAGCCAAATGGAAAAGGAGGTCCAAAAGACCACTGAAGAAAAACTACCTTAAAAATTAGATTGGAGCAAGTGGAAGCTAGTGACTTCATGAGAAATCAAGATATTATAAAACAGAACCAAAGGAATCAAAAAGTGGAAGACAACGTGAAATATCTCATTAGAAAAACCACTGACCTGGAAAATAGATCCAGGAGAGATAATTTAAAAATTATTGGACTACCTGAAAGCCATGATCAAAAAAGAACCTAGATATCATCTTTCAAGAAATTATCAAGGAGAACTGCCCTGATATTCTAGAGCCAGAGGGTAAAATAGAAATTGAAAGAATCCACAGATCTCCTCCTCAAATAGATCCCAAAAAGAAATCTCCTAGGAATATTGTTGCCAAATTCCAGAGCTCTCAGGTCAAGGAGAAAATATTGCAAGCAGCCAGAAAGAAACAATTTGAGTACTGTGGAAACATAATCAGAATAATACAAGATCTAGTAGCTTCAACATTAAGAGATCAAAGGGCTTGGAATACGACATTCTGGAGGTCAGTGGAGCTAGGATTAAAACCAAGAATTACCTAGCCAGCAAAACTGAGTATCATGGTCCAAGGTAAAATACGGACTTTCAATAAAATAGAAGACTTTCAAGCTTTCTCAGTGAAAAGACAAGAGCTGAATAGAAAATCTGACTTTCAAACACAAGAATGAAGAGAAGCATGAAAAGGTAATCAAGAAAAAGAACAAGAAAAAGAAACCGCAAGGGATTTACCAAAGTTGAACTGTTTTGTTTACATCCCTACATGGAAAGATGATGTGTATGATTCATGAGACCTCAGTATTAGGGTAGCTGAAGGGAATACGCAGATATATATATATATCTGTGTGTGTGTGTGTGTGTGTGTGTGTGTGTGTATGTATATATGTATGCATATACATATATATATATGTATGTATGTATGTATGTAGATAGATGGCACAGGGAGAGTTGAATATGAAGGGATGATATCTAAAAAAAAGAGGGATGAGAGAGGAATATATTGAGAGAGGGAGAAAGGGAGAGACAGAATGGGGTAAATTATCTAACATAAAAGTGGCAAGAAAAAGCAGTTCTGTAGGAAGGGAAGAGGAGGCAGGTGAGGGGGAATGAGTGAATCTTGCTCTTATCAGATTTGATCTGAGGAGGGAATACTATACACAGTCAATGGGGTATCTTACCCCACAGGAAAGAAAGAGGAAGAAGATAAAAAAGGGGGGATGATAGCAGGCAGGGCAGATGGGGGAGGAGGTAATCAAAAACAAACACTTTCAAAAAGGAACAGGGTCAAGGGAGAAAATTCAATAAAGGGGGATAGGTTAGGAAGGAGCAAAATATAGTTAGTCTTTCACAACATGAGTATTGTGGAAGGGTTTTACATAATGATACGCATGTGGCCTCTGTTGAATTGCTTGCCTTCTGAGGGAGGGTGGGTGGGAAGAGAAGAGGGGAGAGAATTTGGAACTCAAAGTTTTTAAAAACAGATGTTCAAAAAGAACAAAAAAAAAGTTTTTGCATGCAACTGGGAAATAAGATACACAGGCAATGGGGCATAGAAATTTATCTTGAAAGGAAGGGAAAAGGGGATGGGAGGGGAGTGGGGTGACAGAAGGGAGGGCTGGCTGGGGAACTGGGAAACCAGAACATACGCCATCTTGGAGTGGGGGGAGGGTAGAAATGGGGAGAAAATTCGTAATTCAAACTCTTGCGAAAATCACTGCATAAAACTAAATATATTAAATAAATTAAATTTTAAAAATGGAAATTGAAATATTTGCATTAACCAGTTGTAGTGAGAAAAGCACTAAATAAATCTTATAGTTCAATTTAAAAAAATTAAAAATAAAATTTAGTATAGAATAGGGAAAAACAAGTAGAATGATAGTTATAATCAGGGATGGTGGGATCTAGTGAAGGTTTTTTAAGGTTAGGGGAGATATGGCCATGTTTGTGGGCAGCAAGAAAGGAACTGGTAGGGAAAGATTAGAGAGATGGTAGGGATAGCAATGACAGCAATCTGATGAAGAAGATAAGAGGAGAGAAGATGATGGGTGCAGGTAAAGAGGTGTGTTTTGTAGAACGGTCACCTCTTTAATTAAAGACAGACTTGAAGTAGGAGATATTGGGACATGATGTCAGAGGGATAAGAGATGAGGAGGAGAAAAGAGGGAGTTCTTGGTAAATAGCCTCAATTTTTTCAGTGAAGTATGAGGTGAAGTCATCAGCTGAGAGGGTAAGGGAGGGGGTGCTTTGGGCGGTTTGAGTACAGATGTTTTAAAACAATCATTTTGAAGAGTGGTATAGAGAATGGATTATGGAGGAGTAGTATTACCTTTCTGCAATGAAGTTCTAGTTATGACTGATATTTTAATAGCTAACATTTACATAATACTTCAAAGTTTGCAGAGCACTTTATATGCTATCTCATTCTATCCTCATAAAAATTCTGGGAGATACTATTGTCTCTATTTTACAGATGAAGAAATGGAGGTAAAGGTTGAAGAATCATACATTTTCAATGGACCCAGTCACCATGATTTCATAACTTCCTCTAGCACTGTTCAGTAGCATGTGAGTAGGAACAAAGGAAGCAGATGTGGGAGCAGTCTACGGTTAGGAATTGATGAGTAATGAGTAGTAATGAGAGAAGCAGGGCAAGGAATTTGGGGGTAGATGATAGAGTAGAAATGGACTGGGTACTTGTGTTGGTAAGCAAAATGGGTTCCTTAGCAGTTAGTTCAACAAGTGCCCTTGAGGAGTTTGGCTTTTCTTTGCTTTGAGTAATTCAGTGTATTTCATTGAGTCTTCCTAAGTGCTAAGCCCCAGGCCCAAACCCCTATTAGGTGTAAAACCTATGTGGGTGTGGATTGGCAACTAAGGTGGGGCCCAAGGTGGGGCTAACTCCAGGGAGGGTCTAGTTTACATGTCTGGGACAGCAGAGGCTTTTAGACCATGTGGGTTTAAGTCACCTCTTTGTGACGATTTTAGGTCACATGGGTGAGTCGCATGTGTGACTCACCCCTGACCCTAAAAAAGATCTAAAACCAGGGGTTGGCTGTCTCTTCTTTGGAGCTCTTTGCCGCAGCAGTTGTGGCGCACATGACTCTGGGCCAGCCCTTGTTCTGAGCTCCCAGGCTGAACCTAGATGTTGGTAACTATGAATTGTATTGGGTCTGTCTGTTGATATTTCTAATTTGTTTGTATTTTGCTCTGAAGTTCAGTGTGCTGGCTTTTTCCCCTGAACTAAGTGAATGATATTTGTGTGCTGAATTAAAGTAAGTTTGCCAACCCCTTAACCTTGCTTTCCTTAGTTAAGCAGATCAAAAGAACCTGTGCTGTTGGCAGCTTTCTGGGTGCTGGCTGTGGGTGGATCTTACACCCCCACAGAAGCTGCTAGCCAGATTGTTGAAATAATGCATTTTCCAGCCAAAGCATTGTTATACATAGTAAGTTTAACATAATGACTAACAGCACATTTGACTAACAGTCCAGAGAGTTAAGAGAGAGATAAATGTTTCAGCCTTTAAGGAAAGAAAAACAAGGAGTGGGGGAGAATCACATGTTTCCTTACCCATTGCTTCCCAACATCTTATTAGCTTTAGAAGAGGCTCAAATGATCTTTTGGAAAGAGTTAAACAAGAAGTTGAGCATAGATAGATAGGATCTTTCCTGGGCAATACGGAGGATTAGTGAAAGTCCTGGTAGCAAGGTGCCTTCCTTTCTCTCTTCCTTCTGTTTTCCTTTCCCTTGTGTATGTGCAGCCCAGATGTCAGTTGCATAGAGCAGGTGGGAGCTGATTGCTGAGAAGCCCAAGAAGCCCCTGGGAGTTCCCTGTCCTATAGACTTCTTTTCAAGTTCTCAGTAGTAAAAGAAAAATAGGCTCAAGTAGGGAGGATGAAATGCTTTATAGTTTCAAGTATGATTGTAACCACATTGAAATTGATTAGCACCCTGACAGTCTGGATCCTGAGATTTAAGTTTATTAGGTTTGACTATCTACAGTATAGTTTAAAAGCTTTTTTGTGGCCTGGACACCAAATGATTGCTTCTTTGGGAAAAGTCCACATAAGCTCCATATAATTTGCAGGTACCCATTCAAATAGGAAACTATTAAAAAGACAATAATTAAAAGAGGAATAGAGGCAGTCCATTGGGGAAGAAAGAGTATCTTCATTTCTTTGGCACTCTTGCTTTGGATAGAGAAGGGGATCCCCATGAAGTTTCTTAGGAAAGAATACAGAAAAGGACTGCTAGGTTATTTCAGTGATCTTTTCCCCTGGTCATTCTAGAATAAGAAGGGGAAGAGAGACTTCCTTCTTATTTAAAAAATAGTAATAAGGGAATATAGAGTCCTGATTTATTAGAAATATCACATGAAACTAAGTTAGAAGATCTTAATCTAACCCTGGTAATAACTAACTGATTTTCAGCAAGTTATTTAACATTCCTAGTCCTCATTTTCTCATCTGTAGCAATGGGGATCTATAATCTATGGCCTAAATCTATGATCCTATGATATATACACATATGTGTGCTACATATATGCATGGATATATATACACATATATTAACAAGCAGCTCTTTTTGTAGAAGCTAAAAATCAGAAACTAAACAAATTCTAGCATATAAATATAATGAAATATTGTTGTGCAATGAGAAATGACGAATTGGACTATTTCAGAGGAAACTGCAAAGACTTTTGTAAAGGGTGGAGATTTCCCCTTAGTGGAAAGGCAGAACTTGAGGAGAAGGAAAAGGAATTTGATTTCATTTTTCATGTAGAGAGTTCATAGTAGTTATTCTACAGATGTGGGTTGGCACCTTCTCCATGACTTATGGTCTTAGAGGGTTACTTAGACCATTGAGAGATTAAGTAACTTGCCCACGGTCACACAGATAGTATGAGTTAGAAATGGAACTTGAATGGAGCTCTTCCCTAGCTCTGAGACCAGCTCTCTATCCACTATGCACTGTGCCACACTCATCGGGACATCTTAGAATTGCTCTTCCCCTTCCCCACAGGGATAAGAGACTTGTGGAAATAAAACATAATCTTTCACCTGAAAATGATTGGAGACATTTGTCCTATGATATTTTGGATCGCAGGTCTGATCAAAGGCCATCATAAACAGTCAATAAATGGCAATAAATAGCACTTGCAAATACCGCAGTACTTTTGGAAAAGGTTAACGGCCTACTTCCTTGCTGGTAGATGACATCCACTTTCTTTGTTCTAAAAGTTTGGCTAGTTCATTTTTGTTATTCTTCCTGACTCTCCTCTTATTTCAGTATAGAACTATTTATTTGAAATTAAAATGTTGTTTAAAGTGATTACTTTGTACTATTTCTGTTTATAGTGTCTTTCCCTTAAAAAAACAGACAATTCACATGTAAAAATCACCCCTTGGTCAATCAGAAGTTTATTGTACCACTGCCCTGTTGTGCCTTGGCTTTAAGACCTTTATGATTGAATGAAAGCAAAACAATATGTGTATGTGTATGTATGTGTGGGAGAGGGGGCAGTCAGTGAAGGAGGGAGGAGAAGGGAAAAGAGAAACACCCTCAGGACCAATTGGCTGTTTGACATCTTAAGCTGGGTGTCCCATAGACATGTCAGATCTAACAAGTCCAAAACAGAACTCACTGTTTTTTCCCTGAATTTCTCTCCCCTCTTGAGGTGGAGGCAGCTAGGTGGTGCAGTGGCTGGAATGCTGGGCCTAGAGTCAGGAAGATCAAGTTCAAATATGGCCTTACTCATTAGCTCTGTGACCTGGGCAAGCCACTTCACCTCTGACTGCCTCTACAAAACAGGGTTAATAATAGCACCTTCCTCACAGGGTGGTTGTGAGGATTAAATGAGATAATATTTGTAAAAGTGCTTAGCACAGTCCCTGGCACATAATAACATACTTAATAAAGGCTTGTTTCCTTTCTTCCTTCTTTCTAACTTTCCTGCTGCTATAAAGGGTGCCACCATTCTCTCAGTCACCTGGGTTTGCAAACCAGGCATTATCCTGGACTCCTCACACTCATTTACTTCACATATCTAATCCATTGCCAAAATCTTGTCCATTCTGCTTTTACAGTGTCTCTCATACACAGCCTCCTCTTTAGCCTCAAAGAGCCACATCCCTAGTTGAGGCCCTTATGTCTTCTCATTTAGACTCTTGCAGTAGTAGCCTTATAACTGGTCTCCATGCCTCAAGTCTCTCCCCACTCCAGTCCATCCTCCACTTAGCCTTCAAAGTGATTTTTTTAAAGCATAGGCCAGCCCCTGCTCAGAGAGCCTTGGGGGCGCCATATTATCTCCAAGATAAAATGTAAAAGTTAAAGCTTTTCTAACCCGGCCTCGTCTCCTTTCTTGTGCTTTATTCCCTTATGTGTGCTAAGAGCCAGTTCAGACTGCAGTTCCTTAAACACAGCCCTCCATCTCTCATCTCTGTACCTTTGTGTTCCCCTCACCTGGAATGATCCCCCCTCAACTCTTTCTCTGAGTTTCCCCAGCTTCCTTTGAAGCTAACCTAAAATCCCATCTCTTCCCTTCCCCCTCAGCTACTAATGCCTTCTCCTCTCAGATTACCTTCAGTCTACTCTGTGAATATCTTGCATATGCCTGCTTATTTACCTGTTGCTTCCCCCATTAGAAGGTGAGCTCCTTAAGGGCAGCCACCACCTCTTTTTGTTTCTTTCATTGCATATCGTGTTGAGCGCTGTGTCCATCACGTAATAAGAGCTTTATAGATGCTTGCTGAGTGACTAGCAGACTCATAATATTTGGAAAGGCAAAAGCAGTTAGTTCCTGATATTGACAAGGTCAGGAACCTCAGGTGTAAATATTAATATGAATTAGCATTATTCTTGTATAGAGTGTTATTCTAGGTGCTATACCATATGTGGACAGTATTACTAAAATGGAAGCCAACCACATTACTTCCTTAATATCCAGTTCTTAGGTACAAAGTGACATATAACCAGGCAAGGAGAAGGAATGCTCACGTTTATTTCTGGCATTTTGGGTCTGCTAACTTGGAGCCTACTAAATTTTAAATGTTCATACTTAATGATTTTTATCAAACTCATGTTGCTACTGCTGTTAACCCATTCTGCTGCTTGTATCATGTCATTGTCCCTTCAGAAGATATTACCCCACCTATGAGCAATTCCCATCTTATGAGCCACGGGGCAACAGGAAACAAGAACACTGCCTGTGCAGCTAGCACAGCTGAGTAGTGATGAATCTCATTAGCAGATCACACTTGGAGAGTAAATCTATCATCTACTGGAAATGTACCCTGTGGGGGATTGTTGTTTTAACCAGCAGCAGAAATTCATTATGAAATAGGAATCCAGTAATCCAAGGAAAATATAAAGTTGATATTATCCATGTGTAGAATATCTTATAATGTCATTGGTTCTCTTCAAAAATGAAGGATGAACAAATATTATGTTAGCAATAGTCTGTCTAACTTGGAATGGAGGCTTTTATAAATTATTTGAGGGCCATCTTTCAAATTAAGAATAGGAAGGTTTTGGTGACACCATAGGTCATGATGTTATTTTCCCTAAAATTGAATTCTAATTGAAGATCATAGATAACAAGTAGCTTGTCTTAGTACTCCAACGAATATGCTAAATATTAACACCAATAACTTTTAAAATAGAAAGAGGCATCCAATATTAAAAGACCATTTAGTTTTAATGAAGTCAGGCATATGAGTTGAAGTTCGAAGTCTTTTCCCATTTATTGTGAAATTAAGAAGATAAAAGGGAGCCTTTTTGTCTTCTTTCAGAACTGCTTGGGAATAAGTCATTTTAAAAAAAAAAACCCAAATATTAACAGATATGTTAAATTTGTAGTTACCTTGATAGTCTTAAGGGAGAATGAATCAAATGAATAAAATCACTCACTAAAGTTTAGGCTTAGAAATCATGAGTCACAGTAACTAGAACATCTTTCAATAGGTATTGCTAAATTCAAAACATTCAAAGGATTGTTAAGGAAGTTGGAAACCTCGTCATAAATGGGCTGATTTATCTTGCCTGCTTATGATGTAACTAGCACCTGACAGTAGATTTCTCAAAATTGTTCATTTTTTTGTGCTACTAACAGAATATTTGAGATCAGATATGATAGCTTTAGTAACAAAAAGGAAAGTGTCTTTTAGGTTTAAATAACAGCATTTTAGGATCCTTGTATTTCCACTGGTTTTCTACTGGTTTTGAAAGATAAGAACTACAGCTAAATATATGTGTTTCCTTGTAGGAGAGTCCTATCAAGTCAAAGTTTTTTTATTTTTTGGAAGGGAATTGGAGAAGGATTTTAGAACAAGGAAGTTTTAATAGGTTTGTCACATTCTTTTTTGTGGTACCTCTTTGCATTAATTTTGTTTTATATCTCAGTCATCATCACCATCAAAACATTAAGTGCTCATATGAATGGGTTTTCTATGTAGCATGTTGGGTAGTCCCTCTGTAGAGGATTTTTGGTGGGACTGGACAAGAGCTCCAGGAGGAATTTATCAATAGGATTAGGGACCAACATGGCAAAGGGCTTTTCCACAGGTTCTGAGGGAAGTTCCAGGTTGAGAAGACCAAAGGAGCTGAGGGAAGTTCCAGGAGGAGAGGGCCACAGGCCTTGAGGAATTTCCAAAGTGAGACAGCAACCTGCAGTGTGGTGGCAAAGTGTATGATTTTGATATGTGCAAGGGAAACACTTTGTTGGAGGAGAGGCTCTAAGATGATGTTTTGCTTGACTGAGTCAAATACATTTTAATAGTCAACAAACAACAGGTACAGTAGAATCTTGAGTTCTCTATGGCAAATCTGCTGCAAAATACCATTTGTGAAAGCTTACCTATTCACTTCTTATACCTTTAAGAAGGATGCCCTTGATGTTTGTGTAGATTATCCTCATAAATATTTTGTGAGGCATATGGGTGAATAGTTATTGACCTACACTTAATAATCCCCTACCCTGTTCTTCATACTCACTATAACTTCCACTCTCTCCAACCCTCAGTACTTTCTGAAAGTCATTATTCCTACATTGGCCACATGCTAATCTTGACTCAGTACCGTGTTGGTAAGCAAAATGGGCTCCTTAGCATTTAGTTCAACAAGTGCCCTTGAAGAGTTTGGCTTTTCTTTGCTTTGAGTAATTCAGTGTATTTCATTGAGTCTTCCTAAGTGCTAAGCCCCAGGCCCAAACCCCTATTAGGTGTAAAACCTATGTGGGTGTGGATTGGCAACTAAGGTGGGGCCCAAGGTGGGGCTAACTCCAGGGAGGGTCTAGTTTACATGTCTGGGACCGCAGAGGCTTTTAGACCATGTGGGTTTAAGTCTGCTTCTTTGTGATGATTCTAGGTCACATGGGTGAGTCGCATGTGTGACTCACCCCTGACCCTAAAAAAGATCTAAAACCAGGGGTTGGCTGTCTCTTCTTTGGAGCTCTCTTACCCACAGCAGTTGTGGCGCACGTGACTCTGGGCCAGCCCTTGTTCTGAGCTCCCGGACTAAACCTAGATGTTGGTAACTATGAATCTGTATTTGGTCTGTCTGTTAATGTTTGTAATTTGCTCTGAAGTTCAGTGTGCTGGTCTCTTCCCCCTGAACTAAGTGAATGATATTTGTATGCTGAATTAAAGTAAGCTTGTCAACCCCTTTAACCTTGCTTTCCTTAGTTAAGTAGATCAAAAGAACCTGTGCTGTTGGCAGCTTTCTGGGTGCTGGCTGTGGGTGGATCTTACACCCCCACAGAAGGTGCTAGCTGGATTGTTGAAACATGCATTCAGATGCATTCTATCTTGGGAGGCCAAGAGCATGTCTCCCCATGGCTTCTGTGGAGTGATGGGTGCTCTCCCAATCCCAAACCACTGTTGATAGTTCCTGGGAACAAGGGAGGGGAGTAGTAATCAAGAAAGGAATAATAGATAGAAGGAGAAAGAATAGGGAGAGGAGGGAGGTGAGAGATAAGAGCTACTTGGAGAGGCCCAGGGCAAACCCCAGAAAAGACTTTCTGGTCTGGGGCTGGTTCCCTAGTCAGCTACTTTCTTCCATAGGCCCCAGTAATTGGTCTATCTGCTTCCCTTTCCCATGCTAGGGTTTTAAAGGTTGCCTACTATGAGAAATCATTATTCCTCTCTAATTAATAACTAATTATTGCATTAAGACCGAAGTTTTTCCCCTTTTCTACTTCCTCATCCAGAAATCAATTGTGGGAAATCTTTCTAAAAAATTTACCCAGTCAGGACAGCTGAGCTCTAATCAAAGACAGAAAAAGAAATACTAAATTTAGGCTAATGGGTGCATTCCTGCTCATTGAGTTTGCTCAGGCAGGTCTGGGAAAATGTGAATTCTCCCTTTTGTCAGCGACAGGTGAGGTATAAATTGATAAGTCTCTTTGAACAAGATTTGGCTGATCCAAGTCACATACCCCAAGAGCCTCATTGTAATATAGCCCAGCCTCTCATTGTAATATTCATTTTCTCATTAATTGTTAACCCATCTGAGTTGATTGCCACCCTCAGGGACACCTGCTCTTCCAAGGGCATATAAGCTGTGAGCCCACTGCCATGAGGGGTCTTTGGTCTAAGAGAGACAGCCAAATGACCATCCTTTTATTAATAAATGTGCTGACTTTGTTAATAAAATGATCAAATTACCCAGAAACTATGTCTTTTGAACTTTTTAAACACCACGTTACTATGTGCCCCTCTTTTCATTCCATTAATACCCTACCAGCATAGTATGTACTAATGGAAATTTTAGGAACACAAAGATCTAAAGTAAGATTTACCTATGTTTCCCAATGTAGACTCAGGATATTCTGGGCCTTTTTTTTTAATAGGAGCTGGGGTACCAGTTCTATGATGAAGAGGAAGATGAGCCCTTAGGGCAAGCGGGCCACTAATGAAGAGATGAAGTAGGAATGAGGATGTCTATGCAGCCAAGGGTAGGAGCTGAGAGAGTAGTGGTTTGGAGAAGGGAGGGCAACTTTGGGGTGGTCTACCATGTCCCCTTTCATAAATCCTATCACGTTAGAACTCACCCTGGACTAGCTTTGGTTGCCCTTAGCTAAATATAGGGCTCACAGACTTGGCTACAGATTAAAAAGGTTCTAAGCTTGCTTTGTCAGGAAGACTATTTATTAAACCTTAATAGATACAAACTGAGAGGTCAGCAAATGGACCTGAAGGGCTGAAGTCCTAAAGAAGGCCACTTGGTGATGGTAGAAACCACCAGTATGATGTCATCACTGGGGAATTTGACATCCTTTTAGCACTGGGGATGGGAGCTATCACAGCCACATGCGTCTCCTACGTGTGTCCTGGCCACGTATGTTCTATGTGGTTTCCCTAGCCACACATGTTCCCTTTATGTGTGTGCCCTCTTCTGCTAGCTCTGTGGTAACCTGTGGGAAGTCATATTCCATACATACAGAACTTTTCTTGAGACTACTACGTTGTGTGAATAAATATCTTTTGTTTTGAACTGTGGCCTCTGGCTGTCTGGTTAAAGAAAATATACTAATGAGGGCTCATGAGCTGGGGTTCTGAGGGGAATGCTGAGAACCTCAAACCTGGGGGAACTTTTCTGGGGGTTCATATGTGAGAAGGAATATTCTATGCACCACATATAGTATAGGTGAGACGTTGTTCTTGCTATCATGGGATTTAGAGCATAGTAGGGAGATATAACACAAACACAAATAATTATAATGCAAAATAACACAGGACATGCATGAGAGAGGCGTTAAATAGAATGCTGTATGAGTAATGGTGGGGAAAGGTCGCTGCAAAGAAAGTTTTATGAAAGTAGTATCTGAGTACAGTAAGGACTTGAAGGATTGATAGGAATTCAGGAAGCAGAGACAGGACTTTAATGCAGGCATATAGAACAGTGGGATCAAAGACAATGAAGAGGGAAAACACAGGATGTTTTATAGAGACAGTCTGGTTTCACCAGAATGTAGAGTAAAGGCTGACACTTGACAAGTCAGAGTCATGCTAGACTGCAAAGAGTCTTGAATGTCAAGCAAAAAGAAGCTTTACCTATACTTGGTAGACAATAGAGTCACTGCATATTCTTGAGCTGAGAGGTAATAGAGTCAGATCTATGAATAAAGATTAATCTAAAGGATAGAATAAAGAGGGAAGAGTGTGGAAGCATGACTTGGCCATGGTCATGTGCTTAGAAAAATGAGCAAAACTTGAACTAGAAGTTGGGTTTTCCAAGTTCAAGACTAGTGGCATTCCCACCATATCACATTGCCTCCTGGAACATAAGGAATGATGGATGCCAGCAGTAGCAGGGAGAGGAATTCCTTTGAAGTCAAGAACTTTGGGGATAAATTTACTAGAAATGTAAGGGAGAGAGCACAGAAAAGTAGATGCTACATTCCCTTGAAAGAGAAAAGCAGAATCACTAAAGATGACTTTTCCAATGAAATTTGGCAGGTCTAAAGGCTTCTTATAAAGCATAAAAGAGGCCCCTTTAAAGAGTGCATACAGTTGACTGAATTAGCCTTTAAAGAATTTATGAACTACAGATAGTTGCTATGAAGTTAATTCATGTATGCTGTGTAGATCAATGACAGGAGAGATGACAATGGCTTACTTTTTACTGATCATTTGGTAAAGAAAACAAACAAAAAATCCTTACTACTGCTTAAGGTAGGGCACTGTCATATTTGAAAAATTAGTGTGAACAATTTCAAGTGCCCAAATGACATTAACTACTATATAGCGATGGCTCTAAATTATAGGATTACAGATTTAGAGCTAGGAACGACTTTAGAGATCATTTGATTCAACCCCAGAAAAGGAAACTGAGGCTCAGAAGGGTCAATTGGCCCAAAGTCACAAAGACAGTAATATATGGCAGGTACAGGAGTCAAACATGGGTTCTCAGACTATAAATTCAGCACTTTTCAACTATCCCTCATATATATCCTAACTCCTATCTTTTCCTACCTGGATCTCATCTATTCAGATCAACTCTATGGTAATTAATTACATTCATAAAGTTTCTCTAAAGTAAGTATTCTGGAATACTAAATGAAATCTGAATAAAAGCTGAAATATCTTTACTCATTATACTTAGAAAATACATTCTTTAAGAAGATTCTTTTTTTTTTTTTGATTTAGGTATTAATCCTGCCTGAAGACCCTTCTGAGTATAGCATATTTGTGGAGATAGTTTCCTGGGGGATTTTCAGTTGTAAACAAAGGATTGAGCTTACATGGAAGTTTTGCCAACACTGGGAACTATCCTTTGAATGACACTACAAAATGCCTCTATATTTATAGTGACAGGCTAAGACATGTAATAAAAATAATAACAATAGTAATTCCTACAGAAGTTTGCGAACATATTAGAGAAGGAAGCCAAGAGGAGTCAGTAAGAATGAAAAGAGAATATAAAATAGGTTTAAAATCAAAAGAAAAAAAGGCAGCATTCAAGATTCTAATGTAAAAGGCACATAGTACTCTTGGCTTTAAGAGTTTATGGGGGCAGCCAGGTGGTGCAGTGAGTAGAGCACTGGCCCTGGAGTCAGGAGGATCTGAGTTCAAATCTGGCCTCAGACACTTGACACATGTACTAGCTGTGTGACCTTGGGTGAGTCACTTAACCCCAATTGCCCTGCCAAAAAAACCCCAAAAAAACAAAAAAAAGAGTTTATGAAAATTTTCCTATCTTCCCATGCAGAGAGAGCTACAAAATTATTACAATCTTTAATACAACTTTTCAAAAGTTATGAGATGAGAAAAAAAAGAGATATTTGGGGTTGTGAAACACTTAAGTAGAAATTTCTTCTTACTAAAAGTATGACTAATAGTACTACAAAAAATATTGCCAGGGAACATACGGGAAAGAAATTTAGACGTGTTATACAGCTCACCCAAGCACTAGAAACCTCAGGTGGCTTAGAGGTTAGATGATTTTCAACACAATGAAACTCCATGTCTAAGAAGGTTGCTTGTATTTCTAAAAGCCTACCTTGTGATCTGCTGGGCACATCTGCAGTTCTAGCTAAAAGTAATGCAGTAATCAAGCTATGCCCAAAGCAAAGAATGAGACAGAATGTCCTTAGATGATTTCCTTTAAGAGCTTTACATGACTGTGTCTCTTAGTTCTTCCAGAGCTATTTAGCAGAAAAGAGCTAATGATTACAAAAGTAGGGCCAATTTCTAAGTGTCTACCTCACCATTAAGTACCTACCACAGACTGAGGTGGCTATAGGTCCCCAGAATAAAACAGTGGTTCTTGCTTTTGCTTTTTCCCCCCTCATTCTAGAAGTTCTTTTGCATACTTCTTTAGTCTCTTTTTCAAAATACACAAACAAAATTTAAGTATTTTTGTAAAATATAAACAATTACTATTCACTCTGTATTCCTTAATGTCCACTTTCAGCAATTTCTAATATTAGGGATCTCAAACTCTAAGAAAGAAAATAAAATTATATAATGGGTGATGGAATACTATTGTGCCATAAGAAATGGGGATGATGCAGACTTCATAACAACCTGGAAAAACCTACACGACATAATGCTGAGTGAGCGGAGCAGAGCCAGGAGAACGTTGTGCACAGCCACAGATATATGGATTCCGTGAGGACCAACCCTGACATACTGCGCTTTTCTCAGCAACCTAAGGGGCAAGGACAACTCCAGGGGACTCACGATGGAGAATGCTATCTTCATCGAGACAAAGAACTGCGAAGTTTGAATACAGACTGAGGCACACTACATGCTCACCTTTTCTGCTTCTCTTTTGTTTTTGTTTTTGGGGTTTTTTTTTTTGGTTCTGTTTCTTCTTTCTCATGATTCATTCCATTGGTCAAAATTCTTCTCCACAACTTGACTAGTGCATAAATCAATTCAATGCAAAGTTATACATGACAGTTATATGAGACTTCATGCCGTCTTGGGGAGGGAGGGGAGAAAAACTGGAACTCAAAACTATGTAGAACCGTGTGTGGTAAACTAAAAATAAATAAAGAAATTTATTAAAAAAAAAAACCCTGTGGGAATCACCAGTGAATATCCACTCTATTTACAAACCATCCTGCCAATTAAAAAATATATTTCCTGAAAAAAAAATTATATAATGGGATGAGTTCAAATAACTAAAATAAAGGCTTTATTGACTCATATGGGGAAGTGTAATTTTTTTTTCAGGTACATTAGCGTAGAAGCAGCACCTGTTTCATGTAGACAAGGCTGATTTCTCTTTGAAGGGGTAGGAAGTCCATCCTCAGGAATTTGGTTTGTCCAGAAATTAGGGTTTAAATCATTAAGGTGGCCTCCTTGAAAGCAGGGAGAGAAAAGATCCAGCCTGTGGAGAGCTGTTGCTCTGGAGCTGCAAGCAGCCCCTACCTGACCAAGAATCCCCACTCTGCCACTTCTGTGACAAGTGACTGGGGCCTTGGCTCAAAGGCCTCCAATGAGAAAGGCCATTCCACTTCCAGGCAGCTCTAATTGTTAGAAGGCTTATGCTACATTGAGCCTAAACTTGACTCTCTACAACTTCTACCTACTGCAGTGAGGAAAATGTGCATGAGAAAGGCTGACTGGAGTCAGGAGAATTGGACTCCAATCCAAGAACTGCTCCTTACAGCCTTAGTAATCCTGCACAAATCTTCTCAGCTTCCTGGGCTTCGGTTTCCTCATCTGCAGAATAAGGGAGTTGGACTAGGTGATCCTGAGATAATATAGATGAGGTGATCTGCTCACTTTAAAATGGTATATTATAACTATTGTTGTTGCTGTCTCATCTACTGGACATTTCAAAGGCCCAGAGATATCTCAGAACCGTGGCCAACATGGAACCTATTTTCCTCCGCCCAAACTCTTC
Source organism: Trichosurus vulpecula (assembly GCF_011100635.1). Lineage (NCBI taxonomy): Eukaryota > Metazoa > Chordata > Mammalia > Diprotodontia > Phalangeridae > Trichosurus > Trichosurus vulpecula. Next base: position 326,090,473 of record NC_050575.1, read on the forward strand.
TTCCAAACTTCCCTACTTGTCAGAGGAGCAACCAGCTCTTCCAATCACCCAAGTTAGTAAGCTCAGCATCACGCTCAGCTCCTCTCTCCCTCACATCATACGTATACCCCATCAGTTGCCAAATCTTGCAGTTTCTACTTTGATAACATCCCTTGCATACATTCCCGTTTCTCCACTCACACAACTCTTGCCTTAGTTCAGGGCCTCACCACCTCCTACCTAGATCTTTGCAATAGTTTCCAAATTGGTTTCCTTGTTTCAAGTCTCTTTTCTACTCCTGTCTATCTTCCACACAGCTGCCCCAGTAATTTTCCTTATGCACGTATCTGATTATGTTCCTCTCCTACACAATAAAATTCAGTAGTTCCCTATTATGTATTACCTCACCAAACTGGTAATAAACTCCTTCTGGTGAAGGAACTGTATCTTATATTACTTTTGCATTCTCAGTGACACAGTGCCAGGTACACAGGTGCTCAATAAATACTTGTTAATTGTTTGGTGATGTAATTTTTAAGATCCACTGTGAAAAGCTACACAATATAACTTAAGGATCTCTGACAGGTTGCTCCAATTTCTGGGGAGAACAGACACCCACAGTTAAAAATAATGATATGAACATCTTTGATGAACTAGTTCCTTTTTTGTTATATTTTTGTAATATAAAAATCAGACCAGAGGGATTACTACACTCTCTGATAACAATTCTTTTTTTATAAAGAAACTGGAAGCAATTTAAATACCCAACAATAGACGAATGATGAATCCCCCTAGGAACAGGGGCTAACTGTGGAACAATAAGGCAGTGTAATATTATAATGCAATTTAGATAGGTAAGTATGAGGAATAGGTAGAAATATGGAAAAGTCTTTATGAAATTGTGCATAGAAAAATAGCAGAACCAGAATAACAGTGTGCATGGGCATTTAAAAGGAAAAATGAATAGGAATGAATGAAAAAAGAATACTTATGAATACTTAGAGGGAGCAAAAGAGAAGTTAGAACATTTTAGGAGTAGATTTAATTTCTTTAAATGTAAACAGAAGCAAAGTAATTTCAATTGATTATATTGATGTTCAATGCTCAAATGGATTTGTGATTTAACTGATTTGATTGTTACCATGCTATAAATTGCAGTCTATCCATGACTCCCCAGCTTGTGTGACTTTTCTCCATGTTCCTGCACAAGTTTATTAAGGGGGTATACTCATGTTTCAACACTCCGGCTAGCAGCTACTATGGCTGTGTAAAACCAACAATAACCAGCACACAGAACTCTGCAAGCCCAAGTTCTTTTGATCTGCTTTACTAAGGAAAGCAACATTAAGGGGTTAACAATCATTCACTCAGCTCAGGGGGAAAAGCCAGCACCCAGAGCTTCAGAGCAAATACAAACAAACTACAAACATCAACAGACAGACCTTGTCTGATTCAAATCTCAATGCATAGTTACCAGAGTTTAACAGTCCGAACATCCGGGTTTACAAGCTGGAGGGCTCTTACTTACAGCTGCCCAGAGTCTCCACATCAGCACTCCTCCAAGAGTGAGAGCCCTAAGCAAATAGCTCTGTTCTCTCTTTTTATGCACTCTTTAGCCGTCATCAAACATTACCTGAGCCACCAGAACTTATGCTCTTACTATTGGCTCTGGTCTTAGCAACTCCCCTTAGGACCCTGGGGGCTTCACGCCCACATCTGCTTAGCACCTAGTAGCTAGGGGTTTTGGGCCTACTTGGGGGTGAAGATATATTCAGACCTCCCTTCATTGACCCCACCTGGAGGCCCATCTTACTTATCAATGCAACTCAACATGGTGAAGTCCTACCTAGCTTTTCCCTAACATCGTGAGGATACCGAAGGAGCAATTCAGGTGATCACCTAACAGAGTTTGCTCTCAACAGGACTAATTTACCCTTCTACATTTCTCTGATGATATCTCTTACTCCTGTTCTTTGAAGACCCTCATTGGTCACATGTAACAATCTGTTCACACTCATTATTCACCTCTCCACTCCCTTCTGTATGATACTCATTTTCAGTTATTTGGAGACTGTTTTGCTCCATGACTTGCAATGATAAAACAGTAGAATGTCAGAATTAAAAAGATGGACCAAGGACATTCATGTCACATGACCAACAAAATAGAAGACTATCTAGTTTCTCTAGTCCCCCCTCCTTCTCAATTCCCCCCCCCAAAAAATAGAGAAATTATGAGCCAGAGGTAGAGAAATCACAGCTGCATCTCTAGAAGAAAGCAAGAAGCCCAACAAAGTAGTAGCCTTATGAATGAATAGTGGATAACATTCATCATTAATGAACTCTCAGTCCTACCCCACACCAGATGCCACGCCTCAGTATGGCCCACACACAGACTCCTGAACTTATTCTATGGAAGCCAGTCGACAATTTCTCTGTTGCAGAAATCTCTGCTGGCACATCCTGTCCTTGCTTGTCTCTATCATGTGTTACCAAAAAAAGCAGCAGACCTCAACTCTAACCAGCTATGTGAGGTAGAGGAGGTGGTATGAGAAGGGGGAATGGGGATCCACTTTCTGGATTGCTCAAGAAGACCCTATGTTAGGAGACTCCACAGCAGCAAACTCTAACTAAATACCCAGCCTGCCTTTCCAACCTCATAAAAAGTGGTGAATGTCGGCACAGTCTGGTAAGAGAACTAGAGACCAGAGGGAACAAAGGGAACTAGAACCCAGATGAAGCCAATTCAGTCCCCTTAAAAAGCTACTTGGGGCAGGGACTGAGGATTACAAAAAGTAAAATCCCAACATAGAAGGAGGCTGAGACAGAATTTTTTTTTTACTCTCTTCATTATCTCCTTTCCTTCTATTGACTCTTGATCCTCATTCTCTGATTCATGACCCCTATAATTATCTGATCTCTTTTTTCTCCCTCTGCATTCCTCATGCAATCAAAGTTTCTGAGCTATTCATTCCAGGCTCTCCCTTCTAGATGGTTTCTGCAATCATCCTATAGAACTTGCCCTGTGGATTCCCCCTTTCCATTCTGTCTCACTCCCAGAGCAATGCCAATTATTGCAGGTGTCAATTATTGCACCTGTCTCTCATTATGCAGCCTACTACTTACCTTTGCTTTCTGTATTTAGAAGACTTCTCCTATTACGGTGTTCAGGTTTTTTGACATTTCATGTTCTTTTGAGAAGCCTATAATCCTTACATTGTCTTTAGATGGCCTTTCTTCAAGATCAATGTGTTTTGCTTATCTGGAGATCATATATTCTTTTAATTCTATAGTTTTATGCATCTTTTTTTCCAGATAGGCCACAAATAATGAAGACAGTAAAAGAAATTCTTTTTGGAAAGGAATAAAAAAATAGGAATACTTGAGGGAAAGGAAGGGAAGGGGGAATCTACTTGACTAACTGGGAGGGGAAAACAGGAGGAAGAATTAAAACCAAATAAAAGCAGGAGAGAAAAAGGAATTAATAAAGCAAAAACCCAAAGGGAAAGAGGTAACATACGAAAAGAAGGTATTGGGATGAGGGAAAAAGAGCCAATGGAATCAGATCCACCTTTAAAAAAATTAAAGTAAATAACGTGAAGATATGTTTAATGTGAATGTATATGTAGAGCCTATATCAGACTGCATACCATCTTGGGGAGGGGGGAGCAGAAGGAGAGGGAGAATATTTGGAACTCAAAAACTTGTGGAACTGAATGTTGTAAACTAAAAAGAAATAAATAAATTTTAAAAAATTAAAATAACTGAAGGAAACATAGTTCCTTTGGAAGAATACTTTCAAAAATACAAAATGCCCAAACTATCAGAAGACCATTTAGAAGTTCTAAATAACCCAATCTCAGAAAAGGAAACAGATCTGGCTAGAAAGGAATTACCAATGGAAAAAACTCCTGGTCCTGATGCATTCACAGGAAACTTCTATCAAACTTTTAAAAGAACAGTTTGTATTCATAAATCACAAAAATTAAGAAAAAAGTACATTACTAGAATCATTTTATGAGAAAAATATAATACTAATGCCTAAACCAGGAAAAGATAAACCATGGAAACAAATCTATATGCCAACATCACTATTGGCTGTAAATGATTCAAAAAAAATTTTTTTAATCCTGTGAAACTGACTTGAGTGATTTATACAAGAAATCACTCATTATGATCTACAGAAATTTATACTAGGGATCCAAAGATGGTTCAACATTAGGAAAGCAATCAACATAATTAACAATATTCAAAACTGAATCATCCAAAATCACATGATCATTTTAATAGAAGCAGAAAAGGCCTTTGACAAAGTACAAGACTTTTATGCTAAAAACTTTACAAAGTATATACATACAGGGACTTTTTTAAATATCATAAAAAGCATTTATCTAAAACCAAAAGCATGCATCATTTGCAATGAGGATACACTAGAACTTTTTTCAGTAAATATAGGAGTAAAGCAAAAATTCCTACTTTTCACAATATTATTTGATATAATTCTGGAAATCCTAGCAACAGCAATAAGAGAAAGAAATTGGAGGCATAAAAATAGGTAAAGAAAAGATAAAACTATCTCTATTTACTGATGATATGATGGCATTCTTGGAAAATCCTAGGGAATTAGCAAAGATACTAATTGGAAAAATTAGTAGCTTCAGCAAAGTTGCAAGCTACAAAATAAATCATCAAAAATCAACAGCACTTTTATGTAAAAAAATAACAAAATACAAGATTCAATAAAAGAGAGGGAAACTTCATTTCAAATAACTACAAAATGCATAAAACATCTGAGGCTTGACCTACCAAAACACACAAAGACTTGTATAGATTCAGTTAGAGAAATAAAGAACCACTTAAGTAGATGAAAGTCTATTTAGTGCTCATGAATAGGCCATGCTAATATAGTAAAAAGGACAATACTACCAAAATCAATTTATAATTTTAATGGCATATCAATCAAAATATCAAGATACTTTTAAAACTTGATAAAATAATAACAAAATCACTAAAAAATATAAGATCTAGAATATCAAAGGAAATGATAAAAAGAAGTAGAGATGAAAGGAGAATGACACTTTCAGACCTCAAACTATATTATAAAGAAGCAGTCATCAGATACTGGTTAAAAATAGAGAGGTATAGCAATAGAATATACTAGACAACGGAGAATCAGAAATAATAGAACTCAATAACCTAGTGCTTCATAAACTGGAAAACATAAACTACATAGGGGAAAAAACTTCCATGTTTGGTTTTTTTTTTTAATTGCTTGGAAAACTGGAAAGCAGTCTGGCAGAAATTAGGCTTAAACTTTCTTTCCTTCAGTTTCTGGAGGGAATAATTCTTAGGTTCATACTTTCAAGCTTATTTTCATACTAATCTGCTCCAAAGGGAGAGATTATGTCAAAATTTTAGCAGACAATAGAAGTAATTAATATTGTGCCTAAACCTGGGACAAATTTCTTCCTGAATAAGACCCATTCTCTCTTTCTACATATTATCATTATTATTCAGTCGTTTTCAGTCATGTCATTTTATAGATGACGAAAATGAGGTAAGCAGGGTTAGGTGACTTGCCCAGGGTCACACAGCTGGTAAATGTGTGAGGCTAGATTTGAAGATGAGTCTTCCTGACTCCAGTCCTAGCACTCTATTCACTGCACCATCTAGCTGCCCATTTCCACATATTATCATACATTATCGTGCAATCAAATGGGTATGTTGGAGGAAACATCTTGATAGGAAGATAGAGTTCCTTACATTGTTCTTCTACTATTAGAAGAAGAAAAAAAATCCAATCTAAGCAAGAAAATAAACCAGTTTTAAACAACAGTAATTACCAAAGATATCAAATGATCAAAACAGGTCAAATAATGTACTGCCCCAATTCTCAGGCACAGTTTTCTAGTCCTTAAAAGGCTGGAAATAAAGCATTTTTATTTGCTTTCTCTTTAGGAAGATGAAGACAGTTAATTTAAGTCTTTACTTGCCATTGCTTCATTTGTTTTCCCATATTTGAGAAGAGAAATTAAGAAAAAAAAATCAATGAAACCCTAACACACTGAATACCACTCATTGTCCCTGCCAGTAATGAAACTTTAGTGAAGACTTACAAATAATGTTTTAGTCAGAGAGCAAGGAACTAACAATGCCCTTAGATCAAAGGATCTTATAAAGAGAAGAAAGAGTCCATTCCTAAACTGTATTCTGCTACACAATTCAAGTCTGTTTCTGTTTTCCTTCTTACTGGAATATTATTGTTGTAGGGTAGCTCAAAGCCGGCCAAGAACATGTAATAAAGGCAGGAATGAGGAACAAAATATTAAGGTGGAGGATATTTCCTTCACCAAGAGGTTTTGTTCTTGACCTTTTCCTCTCTAATTCATTTGAACAGAAGACACCATCCCCCACCAAAAAACCCTTGGAATTTGAGAAAACAAGGTTGAAGTTTCAAATCCAGAGAGTACGCAGCTATTTACTGAAAGATCAGCCCCTGAAATGATCCTAAAGTGGTTCTGTTTGGCGATCAGAGACTACATTATGAGTACAGAGAGGTTTGGAATAGAGATGGTGTCCCTGGCAAGTAGGAAGAGAGGTTTAAAAAATAGACAAATGCAGTCAGGGAGCATACTCTATGACTTTAGCCTTAGGCGTGGCAGGTGACATGCTAAGTTTGAAATATCAAAGGGCCATTCTGTGGGAATTGGTAATGTGAAACTGGATCTCCGGAGAAAGACTACAACTGTAGATCTAACAGATCTGGGAGTCATCTAGGTAGATGACCGAACTTATGTAACCTAATGAGGTCACTAGGAACAGAGCCAAAGATATGGATGATGACCCAGCAATGGAGACTGAGAATGAGACAAGCAAGGAAACCAAAAGAACAGTGTCACGAAAACCCAGAGTTATTAATTGCTTATTAATTATTTCAATTAATTTTTAGTTGACCCGATAGGTTCCTGAAGTACAATATCATACCATCTGCAAAAAAGCGATCATTTTGCTTCCTCTTTGCCTAGGCTTATTCCCTAAGGGAGAAAAAAGAGGGAGTTATTAGCATCGAATGCTACAAAATGTCAAGAAGGATAAGGATTGAGAAAAGACCACTGAACTTTCAAATTAAGAAACCACTGGTAACTTAGGGAAATGAAATTTTAGTTGTGTGATAACATTGGCCATGTTGCAAGAGGCTAAGAAGTGAATGAAGACAGACTGAAAACAGTCTGCAAGTAGCCAGACTAGATAACTTTTTCAAGGAGTTTATCTGTAAAACAGAAAAGAGAGAGAGGATGATGCTTAGTGGGGATAATCAGCCCAAGGGAGGGTTGTTTTTTTTTTTTTTAAAGAATGGTAGAGATTTGAGGTGGTTTGTAGGCAGGAAGAAAAGAACCAGTAGACTAGAGAATAGAGATCATAGAGAGAATAGATTTGCAGAGGGAAGAAATCTGCTGGAGAACATGGAAAGGGATAGAATCAAGGGTATAGATAGGAGTAGCCTTGTTAAGAAGGACTACCTCTTCATCAGAAACTGAAGTAGAGAGATTGAGAGATGATGTCAAGGGGTTTTGAGACAAAGAGTAGGGGAAAAGGGGGAGCTCATGGTGAATGACCTTTTCTTTCTCAGTAAATTAGGCAGCTTAAAGAGTAGAGAAAGGGACTGAGGTACCCTCAGCAGCCTTTGAGGAGATGAGAGGTTTGGAAGAGCTGTTGTGAGGAGTGTGGTGAAGGATCAAAGAGTTAAAAATAAATGGATTACCTTGCTTCAGTGGGGGTCCAATTAAGATTAGATAACATAAATCTGTAATGAACCCAGTCAGCATGGCCAATTAACTTACTCCAGAAGCATGTGGTAGAAACAGAGGGAGCAGAAGATGGGAGTAATCCAGGATTGGGGTTTGTCAAGAGCTGAGTGATGACAGGATAAGGGGGCAAGGGATTTGAAAGTAGAGGCCAGTGTAAAGCTGAACTGGTTACTACACGATCAAGACTGGAAAGAGAGAAAAGTGAAGCCAGGGCAGGGGAGAAGGCAAAGGAGGATGGAGTGGTGGACAGACTGAAGGTTAAGGTGAAAATCAAGAACAAGTTTAAGCATGAAGCAGAGGGAGACCTGGAATAGTTATTATCCAAGCCCTACAGAATTCACATTTGGCATGGTTAGAAGAAGCCCTGAGTGTTTGTCTGATTGAAATAACCCTGTATGCTGACAGAAAGGCAAGGCTGTATAGTGGAGTATCTGGCTTGGAGTCAGGAGAGACTTGGGTTCAAGTCTCAAGTCACTTGCTAGTTGTGTGATTATGAACTCCTGGCCTCTCTGAACACCTATTTCAGCATCTAAAATGATCTTCATAGAGATCACCATGAGATCTTAAGATGCCACCTAAGTGTGAGCTATGGTCCTCATCATTACTATTACTACTACTACTACTACTACTACTACTACTACTACTACTACTACTACTACAGTGGTTTTGTTGCAAGGATATTGGTAGAGCAGTGGAGAGGGAGAACCCCTCAGACTCCTACAACACCAACCAGAGCTGTTAGAAACAAAGAAACTGTGGCACCAACCAGGGTTTGGGTCAACTTTGTTCCCAAGTGGATTGATCTGGACAGCAGCTGTGGGATCTCTGAACAAGAAGAGTGGAAAATCAATTTTTAGGATTTTTGCAGGGAGTTCAGGGAAATGCCTTGCTGACTGACTGCCGCTTACCTTCTTGCCAGTGGTTCTTATTGTTTTTTATCTTTCTGAACTTTTTTTAAACACCCTGAGAACTATTTCTACTTGAAAATGTTTGAATAGTTTTTTGGTTAAAAAAAAAGACTTTGAGCTCTGAGTGATCCATTCTACCAGACAGGTACCTGAACAAGTGGTATAGATAGTGGCTTATGTTCCATCTCAGCAATATATGCCACTATCGCACCCACAACTCTGATATGACAGCAAAAAATATCTACTAAATAACTTTTTCTCTCCAGAGAATAAAAATTGACCATTTTCTCTGTATTTTAAGAAAGGATACCAAGTAATAAGGGACAGCTAGGTGGCACAGTGAATAAAGCACTGGGTCTACAGTCAGAACGACCAGAGTTCAAATATGATCTCAGACGCTGTGGCCCTGGGCAAGTCACCTACCCCTGCCTGCATAAAGCTGGAGAAAGAAATGGCAAACCACTTCTTTATCCTCACCAAGAAAACCCCATGGACAGTTGGCCAATGGGGTCATGAAGAGGAAGACATGACTAAACAATAACAAGTAGTAAAGAATTGGAAAAAATAGATGTCATTGATTGGGAAATGGCTAAACAAGTTGTACATAAATATAATGAAGTATCATTATACCATAAGAAATAATGAATGTGAAAATACAGAGAAACATGGAAAGAATATACAGACTAGTAAAAAAGTGAAGTAAACAAAACCAGGGAAATAATATGTATGACAACTATAACAATGTAAAAGAAAGGAACAAAATAACCTAAAGCAAAGCTATGTAATTATCAAGATCAAGGTTGGCCCGTAAGAAGAGAGAAAAGTACTACATAAAAGCTAGCTATTGTTAGTTATTACTTGTAGAAGTGAGAGACCATGGGTGTAGAATATTATGTATACCACCTGACTCAATTGATTTGTTGATTAGTTTTGCCAGACTGCTTTTTTTTTTCTCTATTTCTTTTTTTCATTCTTTATTATACAGAATGGCTCTTTGGTGAGGGATGAGAGAGATATAATTGGAAATGAAGGTGATATAAAAACAAAAGATAACAATTAAAAATAAATACACAAAACTGCTTGTTTAAAGGTTTACCTTTAAATTGACACTTACCAAAAGGGTTCAAGACTACATAAACATCTAAAAATATTTAAATGGAGGCACAATGGGAAAACTGCCCACTGTTAACTTCAAGTTACCTGATGGGCTCTGCATGATCCTTCTAAAACTTATGACTATTATAGTCTTAGAATTTGACTTCTGGGACTGAGGTCCAGCAGCACCTGATTTATTAAGAGCAGGTAAATGTACTTGAGTGCAAAGCACAACATGAACTTCCTATCCCCACCCACCCAAGGCCAAACAGAATCAATCACTCCTTTGTGCTGCCCTGCAGAAGTACAATCCTACAGCCAGAGACACTCACAAGGCTTAGAAAACACTGGTAGAAAAAAAAATGTGAAGAGAAATAAATAACTCAATTAATCATCAGGACATGTTTCTTAATTCCAGCTGCCAAATAAATAACCCAATCTTATTTCTTCCTTTTAAAATAAACCTACTCAAAAGCAGGAAAAATCACATTTTGAGAAGAATAGTTAAGCAATGATGTTTCATATCATGTACAAAAACTACCAGTGAGTGAGTTCCTTACTTTCTGGGGACCGTATCTGTGAAAAACATTCAGTAACATTACCACTGAAGCTGCCAAGGTATCAACTGCTTGGGATCAATTTGTGCCAACTTTCTAAGAGTCAATCCTAACTCCAATCCCTTGCCTAATAAAAAAAAAACAATCTGCTATACAAGATCTGTCATGTGGAGATACAGATTCTGCAACAATAACACATAATAGCTGTAATTGTGTAGTCAAAAGAACACAATATTACATGCCAGAAAATAGATTCTTGTATACCTGAAAGGTTTTAGTTAAATCAGTCTTGAACTTATAAACATCTTTTCTAAAATGTGACGCCCAAAACTGAACACAATATTCCACAAATGGTCTGATCATAACAGAGTACTAGTTGAGAGAAATTATTATTTCTCTTATATTAATAACCAATTATTAAGTTAAAATAAAGGTTTTTCCTTCCTATTTCCTTATTCAGAAACCAGATCATTCAGTCAGCCTCTAAAGGGCATTGCTGATAGAACAGATTGCCCAAATCCTTGGGGTATATGCTTTTTGATCTTGGGTGAGACTCCACCCAAATAGAAAACCTTACAAACCGAATCCAGTCTAGGTAAGATCTTGCCCTTAGGAAATAAGCCCCTATCCTTGGGACCTTCTATTAGAATTTAGGATGATCCAGATTATGAAGGGGAAAACCAGCCAGAGTAGTCTGGGTAGAGATGGACTCTTTTGTCCAGATTGCTGGAGACAGCTGAATCTCATTATAGGTCATGTTCTCAGCAGGAGGAGCTGAACACTGTTTGCCCACCTTCTCATTAATATGTCCACTCCCTCAGAGTTTATTTCCACCCTTAGGGACACCCTCTTTTCCAAAGGCCTTTTAAGCATTGAATGTTTTGGGGGGAGGGAAGGTATCTCGGGTTTACAAGAGAAAGCCACTGACCACATTTTGTTAATTATTTGCTAGCCATAATTGATAAAATGATTGTTAATGATCCAGAAATGATGTCTCTTGGACTTTTCATTCATCACGGAGCGCTGGACACTATGCCTCTTTAATGTAGTCTGAGATTGCACCAGCTTTCTTAGTTGTCATATTGCACTGTCGATTCATATTGTGTTTGTTTGGTTTAGGATTTTTTTAAGGCTGGGTCTCCCTCTCTCACCCAAGCTGGAAGCGCAGCCTAATTCCAATACTAATTGGCATGAAACCTTTGCCCTGCTGTTTCCAGGATGAACCAGTTCACCTCTCCTTGGACAGCCTGTTGGTCCCCTGCTCTTTGGATGGTCACCATTTCGGGACAGACTTACTATGGACATCCAATCGATTTAGCCCTACTGTAGAGCAGAATTTGTGAACTCAAGCAGTCCACTAGTCTCAGCCTCCCCTAGTAGCATGTACTACAGGCATATATTGCCACACCCAATTCATATTGTGTTTGTAACCCTAACACTGCTGTTTGTTCCAAATCTGTTGTGGCCATGGTACCTCTCATACTAGTAGGAAATAAGGTTGGTCTGGTATGTGCTTTCTTGGAAAGGCCATACTGGGTTCTTTGTGATCACTGCTTCCTGTTCTATATGTTCACTAATCATTTCTTTATAGCATAATACTCTTTAGAGCATACTAAGGTCTAGAATTTTCCCAGATGTATAGAATTAATGGTTCTAAATCATAGTGAATAGCCTTCCTTGAAAATGTACAGGGAACAGCCCTGCAGGGATGGGAGAAAAGCTCAGAGACAAAAATTTGAATTTGTTCCTACACATGGTAGCTTTGCAAGTGGAAATTCCCAAGGCCATCTGATGACGGGTAGTGGAATGCAAGGTGGAAAATTTGGAGAACAGGGCAGAGGCAACAGACCTAATTACATCCACTTTATTTACTACTGCTGAATATTATAAATCTATGTTAATGTCATATAGCAAGAGTGATGCATTCTATTTGCCAGGGCTATCTTGAACTGTGTAATATTTTTTATTTCTCTGCTCCTATATTTTAGCTTGATACAATGTGAATTTTGTTTTGAGATTTTTTCTTTTGTAATAAACATGTTCCTGTTCATACAAGAAAATTTTTTAATAAAATACAAGAAAATAGAGTTTTGCCAGGAATTAAAGTCACTTGCTTATAGTTTGTAAACTACATTATCTTACCCTTTTTATTTTTTAAAAATTGGTACATTTACTCTTCTTCTATCCTGCAACATCTTTCAAATATCACCAGTATTGGCTCAGCAATCATATCTGCTATTTCTTTAAATATTCTCACACTGATAACAGACCTAGAATTTAAATCCAGTTCTTCAATTTTAAAAAATAGCGATTTCAATGACATGAAATTGAAAAGCTTTTGCAGAAACAAAATCAACGAAGCTATGAACAAGAGAGGAGTCTGTGAATTGGGGGAAAAATTTGTATCAACTATCTCAGGTAAATGTCTGACATTTAAGACAGATAGAAATTAACACAAAATTATAGGATTAAGAGTCATTCACTAATGCATAAGTGGTCAAAGTTTGAGAACTCTGAAAACAAAGGGTTCTCAAATATATTTTAAACCACAGGTATATTTGCTTTCAAGGAAAAAGGCAAGCAAACCATTTCTTGACAATTTTGTTGTCACAAAAGTCATTAAACTACTTCTAGGAGTTGTATATTAGCCTGGGAAATTTAGGGTAGAATACTGGTTTTTGTTTGACTTTTAAAGAAGATAAACAGGAAGAGAACAATTAGGAAGTTTGCCAAATTTCAGGTCCAGGAAAAATAGAAAAACTAATTGTATCTAGGTTTCAATCTTTTACCTAAATGAGTCAGGGTATCAAAATAATTACATCCTACAAACCAATTCAGGATTAATAGCTATATTCTATATATCCTTAATTATTTAAAAAGTCATCTATCAACAAGTATTTATTCAAGACCTTCCATAGATTCAGCACTATCAAGGAAACAGAAGTAGTGAAAGACATGGTCATTGCGTCAAGGAGTCCTAATATAATTAGAGAGACCAAACTAACACAGGAAACAGCAATAATTAAACAATACATAAAACAAAATATCATAGTATACTATAAAGAGTGTTAGAGTCTAGAGAGCTGGGTTCAAATTCTGTCTTGACATTAGCTATCCATAGGCAAGCCACAATCCCTCTGGGCCTCAGGTTCCTTGTCTACAAAATGGAGACCCAGCACTCACACAATCTATCTCACAGGGATGTTTGCAAAAAGCACTTTGTAAAGCTTAAAATGTTATTTAAATATGAATTGGCATTATTATCATTAGCAGTAACAATAATAGCAACAATCAAGTGATATATGATTAAGTGCTAAATTGCACGGTACAGACCATAAATGTTATAAAAGTTCAGATTAAGGCTGAAGTAGCTAGATAAAGATTTCTGAAGGCATCAATCAATTAAGAATATTGCCAAAGTAATAGGGATTGTTCTCTCAAAAATAAACTAATACTAAAGCTAAAAAAATTACTTTTCTACATCATATATACAAAATCCTGAGCTTACCAGAATCTAAGTTTCCCAATCCATTAAAACTCTAATATGCTCAACCTTTCTGGTACTTTTCACTTCATAGTAATTTTATTGACTCTCAATGTCCATTCTGGACATTATGGAGAGGATATAAAACCAGTGTCATCTAAATAGTGGGCAAATATTATCACAAAGGACAGGTCTTCAAAAGAATGCCTAATTCAAATTTAGTACCATGAAAATGAGAAGTAAGTAAAATGTAGTCTTATGGTTACAAGCCATTTTTAAAAGAAGGTTCAGGTACTAAATGACATGCTGCATCCCAAGAAAGGAAAACATTTTCAGTGAAAGATTAGATCCCAGCTCTCAAGTTTAATATATAATGAAAGAAACAGATCCAAGTTAATCAATTATTGAACATAGCCTATTCTCATTGGTTGTTCAAAACTAACCATGAGAAGATGATGTTTCTTGCGTTCTGGACCTACCGCTGAATATTTATTAAGTGACTGTAACAGGCAGGGGGTACTGACATGATTCATTCAGGCCAGCTACAACAGGTTTCTGACCTATCATTTGGATGAAAAATGATATGACCCTTGGTATTTAATTATCTTATAAAAGATCAAACAATGACCTACTGAATGATGTTCTGAATTATAGAGGAACCTTGATTTAATAAAATAAAACCCCACAAAAATTTACCAGTCCTCTAAATGTCCCAAATATTTCCTTTAAGTGTGTCTTAAAATTGGGAATTAACAATTGATAAATGGTCAGATTATATGAAAAGGCAATTTTTTAGAGGAAAAAAATCCGAGCTATCAATAGCCATATGAAAAAATGCTCTGAATAACTAATTGTTAGAAAAATGCAAATTGGAACAATTCTGAGGTTCCACCTCACCCCCACAACTTCAGCAAGGTTGAAAAAAAGGAAAATGAGAAATGCTAGAGGGACTGTGGGAAAACAGATACAATAATATACTGTTAGTAGAACTGTGAACTGGTCTAGCCATTCTGGAAGACACTTTGGAACTATGCTCAAAAAGTTATTAAATGTACAAAAACTTTAACTAGCAATACCACTACTAGGTATATCTCCTAAAGTGATTTTTTTAAATGGGAAAAAGACCTATTCATACAAAAATATAGCAGCTTAGCAGCTCTTTTTGAGATGACAAAGAACTGGACACTAAGGGGGTACCCATAAATTGGGGCATGGCTGAACAAGTTATGATTTATGAATGTGATGGAATACTATTATGTTGGAAGAAATGATGAAGGGGATGGTTTCAGAGAAACCTGGGAAGACTTATATAAACTGATGCAGAGTCAAGTGAGAAAAATCAGAAGAATTTACACAATAACAACAATATTGTGAAGACAAACAACTTTGAAAGACCTAGAACTCTGGTCGATGTAATGACCAATCATAAATTCCAGAGGACTCATATTAAAACATGCTACCCACCTCATGACAGAGAAGTGATGGACTCAGGGTAAAGACTGAGCCAAATTGTTTTAGAACATGGCCAAAATGAGAATTTGTTTCACTCAACAATACATGTTCTAACAGGTTTTTTTTTTCTTTTTCAGTGGGGGAAGTGAAAAGCAGGAGAGAGAAAAGGTAGATTTTCATTGATTGAAAAAAAAAATCTAATAAAAAAAGCTAAATCTTGAAAAATAAAATGAGAATAATAAGATAATTCCAAACAGATTTATAATGAAATTTTGAGCTCATACTTTTGTTTGTTATTCAACTGTTAACACATTTCCCAAGAATTCATTACTCCCATTTCACAACAGGATAAAATACCAAAATGTAAGAGGTACTAGTCAATTTATTTGGCAAAATAAATTGTTCCCCAAAAAAGTTCAAAGAACTGAAGCCTGAGTCTAAATTCTAGTTTCTAGCTCTGACAACTCTTCCCTCATACACTAAATTTACAAAAATCCCCCAAATGCAACCAAGGCTCAGAAACTATATTTCAGGCCATGCCTTAGAGTCTAACAAAGTGGAAAAAAGCAAAATCAACAGTGATTATGGAGAAAACTAAATAACCCAATCCTTGATAACAAAAGTCCTTGGCAACATATTCAACAGACTTGTACAAAGTAAATGAATTTAAGGGCTTAGGATAAAGGGTTGTGTAAACAGAAGACCTATTTTACCAATAACAGAACTAAAGAAGATGAAGAATAGTTAAATAATTATCAAAAACAAAATGGAGCAAGACAACAAACTGGAAAATGTATGCCCTACCTAAGCTGAGCTAATTTTAATTTCTTGCTTTAATCCCCTTCTTTTCAGTAGACATCATACCTTCAATCTATTCAGGTTTCTTCTTTAATTCAATTTCAATCAGTATTTAATGAATGTCTAAGGAAGTCCACTTTATATGAGAGAAACAGACACTCTATTAGAAGTCAACAGAACTGGATTATGGCACTAGCTTAGCCACTAACTAGCTATTACCTTGGGCTTACTTAATCTTTTCTGGACTTTGATTTCCTTGTTTACAGAATGAGGGAGTTGACCTAGATCAGGAGTTCTTAACCTGAGGGTTCTTGAACTTTAAAAAAATATATATATACATTGATAACTGCCATGGAACCCCTCTGATTGGAGGGTGGAGCAAAGAGCTCCTCCTAAAACCTGCATTTAAGGAAAGTACTCAGGCCAGCTATCCCTTCTCTTTGTTTCCTGCCAGGTGAGATTCTCCATCATGTGCCAAGTAACATCATTATCAGGAACCTCTTCATCCTGCAAGATCCCATCAGCCTTGGTACTCACACCCTATCATTGCCCTCTTCCCTGGAACCCCGCTGATTAGAAGGTGTAGGAAAAATCTCTTCCCAAAACCTCCTTTTAAGATGAGCATCCAGGCCAACCATCTCTTCTCTTCATTTTCCACCTGGCTGTACGCCTTTGGAATTCTCCATCACGTGTTCGTATGCCTGGTACCTTTCCCCCAGTGCTTTTCAGCTTCCTTTTGTGTGCTCTCTTAAGCTCCTGAAAGGCAGAGACTTTCTTTTTCATATTTGTATCCCCAGTACTTAGCACAGTGCCTGGCACATGGTAGATGATTAGCAAATGTTTGGTGACTGACTGATTGTATATTACTATAATTGGTTTCTTCTGCAATTTTTTAAAATCAGTATTTTAAGAAGGGGTCTATAGGCTCCCAAACTGAGAAAAATGTCCATGACCCCCCCAAAAGTTTAAGAACCCCTGGCCTAGATGATCTTTAAGGCCCCATAGAGCACAATGATTTTATATGCCTAACTCACTGGGGAATAAGCATACCACTGCAAGCTGGATTTTGCCTTAATACCAGGCTGAAACTGCAGTCTCAAAGGTTACCAGTGATGTCCTAATCACCAGATCCAAAGGCTAAGTCCACATTTTTTCTTGATCTTGTTGCAGCATTAGAAATTGTTAAATATCCTTCCTTCTTAAAACCCCTTCTTCCCTTGGCTCCCATATCCCTGTTTACTCATTTCTCTCTGGGTGTTTTTTTTTTCTATCTCTTCGTTAGTTATTTCATCTTCCATAGTTTCAATTCTATGAACTTCCATAATTTCAACTCTAGAGATAGCTGGCTAGAGTTATTTCTATGTAGACAGCTCCCAGTTATTTGCCCCGTCTTTCCTTTTTTTGTCTTTGCTTTTGCCTGCCTTCCTGCCAAGCCCACCTACCAAAATCCTATCTGCCCTCCAAGTACTAGATCAAATGCTAACCTCCTCCTCTGGAAAGCCTTTGCTAGGGACTCCAGCTAGAAGAGATCCTTCCCTACTCTGAACTCCTATTGTTTGATTGTAGCATTCTTCCTGGCACTTATCCATAGAATACCTCATCTTTTATTGTATTGTAGTTATTTGTGTACATTTGTATCTTATCACCAAAGAAGAAGGTCAATAATACTTGGACCATATATGAAAACTCCCTGAATTGTACAATTGATATCAGCAAATGTCGGCAGTGTGCCTGCATATGAGCAGAGCAAACGTTACATGGGCAGCTGTGGGGGGATGCTCTATTTATCACTGCAAAATGAGGCAGTCAAGGGAAAGGCTTGGAGGAAGAACAATTCTCACCATTCCCAACATAGAGGTCTGCAGACCTCTATAAGCTAATGAGGAGAGAACAAATCCATTTGCTCTAACTCTTCCAAACCACCATCACTGTACTGCTAAATGTTACCTGGCTCCAACAAATGGAGCTTACCAACATTTTTTAAAGTTAATTAATAACCAGCTTAGAAATAAATGTAACACTTCATTGAACATAAATTCATTTTAAGAAAACTTTAATGGAAATGCATTGCAGGAGGCTCTTTTTTAAAATTTTTATTCTTTTGAATTTGACCAACATCAATAAACATGAATAGTTCCATGTGAAAAGCACTGAAAAAGATTACCTAACACTACAAATCGCTATTAGATATACTATTAGTTTTTCTAAGTACATTTTTAAAAAGTTTTTTGAAAAAAAGTTTAAATTGACCTGTTTGTGTTCTCTTCTAAACCTCTTTTTGCTCTCTCCTGTATGTTTTATTAATATTCTGTTGAAACTCATTTCATTTTTTTTTTTTTCAAATGTCATAATCACCCCCATCCCCTTCCATCTCTCCCCTGCTACCCCTTAAAAGAACAAAAGGCCTCCTTTGTAACAAATAAGTACAGTCAAGAAAAGCAAATCCATATATTGGCTATGTCTGAAAACACATTTTCCCTTTTGCACCTGGGAGGCACTGTCTTAAGTATATAGCTAAATGTTTTTCTGAACCGTCAATTCAAACATACACATTTTGCAAAAAGCTGACAATAATCATAGGAAAAATATTAGTTCTAACATACATCTCAGTAAATTTCCCCTCTTAGAATCACTGAAACAGCTAGCAATTGTAGAGAGCTGGCTCTTCTCACCAGGAGTGGATTCTAGTACAAGGAGAAAAGGCAGAAAAAGCAAACTAATGGAAAAGGCGAGAAATGAAGGATGCCTCAGTAAAATGGGGATGATAATATCTGCACTATGTACCACACAGGTTGGTTTTGAGGAAAGCATTTCTCAAACTAGAAAATGTTGTATAAACATAAGATTTTTATTCTTAACAATGATATTAATAAGAAACAGTGAGAAAGACTAAAAGGAGAGCAAGAGGAAGATGGTAGTTCATTGGTAGGAAATATGGCCCAATTCACCATCATCTCAAAGCCAAGAAAACTCCAAATATTGATATGGTTTTAATGCTTGGGCCTTCTTTCTGTTGATTATCTCCAATTTATCCTCTAGATATCTTGTTTGTATGTAGTTATTTGCATGTTTCCTCCCACATCAGACTCTAACTTCCTTGAGAATAGGGGCTATTTTTTGCCTTTCTTTGTATCTAGTGCTTTAACACAGTGCCTGGTACATAGCTGACAATCAATAAATGCTCATTGACGGACTGTTGACTAAAGTTCTATATTTAAGATGTCCTGTCTGAGACTGAGAAAAAAATCTGCATTAGTTTTATAAACAGCTTCACCTGACAGGATTCTCTGTCTTCTGACAGTGGTGTCAAACAGGAGACCTAAATCAGACATAAGGATCCCTGTGGGCCGCATGTCAACTTAGAAAACCACGTTTATATATTTCATTTTTTCATTAATAAATTTGTTTTGTTAAATACTCCCCAATTACATTTTAATCTGATTCAGTCTGTAGCCACAGGCCACATAGTTGACACCTCTGCTCTAGAATTTATGAAAGAAGATGGAAATTATTGGTCCTAGGGAAATCAGGGTTATCCTTAAACTTCACAACTTTGTTTAAAGCCACTTAGCTCCTGTTTCCCTCTCCTTGGCTCCATGAGTCTTCTCTGATCATAGAAAAGGCAGAGCAAACAGCCTAAGGTAGCCACCTAGGCCCAAGTTTAGAACATTCAAAAGTTCTCATCTGTGGTCAACTTTGGGTTGATCTTAACAAAACTGGACACACAGCACAAAATTAGTTGGTAAAGTCTCTGGTTCTCATTAATACCGGCTTAGAAGCTAAACCCACCACTAAGCAAACATCTCTTAAATAGCCCGATACCCCCAAGGGCCCTGGAGTGGCACTTTTATGATTAAGTCACATAGCATCCTTGAGCAAACTTATTCAATCCCTGGGTGAATGGCAACCTCAACCCCATCATGACCAATCTAAACAAATACTACCCTGTGCTCATTCATGATGATGAGAACTCTCTTTCTTAGACCAAACTTCATGGAAAACTCCAGAGGCCAGACATGGAAGAACTTTAGAGAAAAAGAATTAAAGAGACAGCAATAGAAGTAGTCTTTCCTGAACAGCTTTAGATGCACCAAATCCAAAATGCACCCACAGCCCTTGTATAGAAGCAGCTATTTAAGGAATGGGGCGGGGGAGGGCAGAATAAGGTTATCTAATGAATATGTCTGTGATTTCAAAGGTCGGGGGCAGGGAGACTTTTCTAGTTCTTTGATCTTATTCTAAATTCAAGAAATACATAAAATTTTGAGAAACTATCAAAACTAGGTATCAATATTACAACCATTTCTAACTGCTTAGAAACAGATTTCAATGTCAGCCCTTTCATTTCCTCCCCATCCAACCCTCAAAAAGAAGTCTGAAAATCCTTCCACTTTCCAAAAACAAGGGTTCGAGTCCAGGTTGACACACTTCCTCTTTTATACAAAGACTAAATCTACACAGCACATGGTGAAGAGGAGATCTGGCAACAATTGGTGGGGTCTGAGCTGGGAAAACAGTCAAACCCAGAAAATTCAGGGTCAAAAATCAATCAGGTGAATTGCCAAAGAAGGCAACACATTGAGAGTGATATAGGGAGGAGAGATTTTACAGTTAAGATCTTAAGTTCTCACTAGCTGTGTGACCATGGGCAAGTCACTTAACCCCAACTGCCACCAAAAAAAAAAAGATCTGAGGTTCTTTCTCTTCTCTCTTCTGGAATATGAAAAAGATGGGGGTTCTTGGAAACATGTTGTCCAGCATTATATACTTGGCCAATCAACAACATTAGTTAAATGCCTATTACGTGAGTCACTGGGCCAGGCCCTGGGAATGTGAAGGAAAGAGTCCATGCCTTCAAGCAGATTACAGTCTATCAAGGGAAAGTATATTAAATTTATACACAAAATAAGTATAATAAGTAATTTGAGAAAAGGGCACTAATAGTGGAGGGCATCAGGAAGGGCTGGTCTCCCAGGCGCACAGACAGACCAAAGTCCTCTTGCCTTTCTCCTACTTACTCAAGTCTAGTTTAATGTAGAATGACCCCAGACTCGTGGAATGGTCTGACTTAGGGATGATCCAGAGCTGGGCAGGGCCTCCTGGGTCCCTACAATCCCAAAAAATCTTTCCAACCCACCTCAATTTGAATTTTCAATCCAGTATTTAATGAGTGCCCATCACAATGCAAGATCACATCATCTGACTACAAGATAAATTCACAGTCTTTTTGGGAAAATAAAATATGGGGGGTGGGGGTGCGAATACAAGAACAGCCTATTAGTTTTGGATTAAATATAATAAAATACAAAAATGTATGACACGGTTTGGAAAAATATATATCAATTTTAGCTGAATTGCCTCATGGAGAAGGTTGGATTTGAAAAGGGCCTCAAAGGATAGGTAAGATTTGAGTACATTCACTCCTACAGTTCCTAAATGATGTCCCTCTAGCAGATGCACAAAATCTCACTCTTCAGGCATTCATAGAGATCCTTAGGTATCTACAAGAACATTCCTGGAAATATGTGGTTCTCTCTCTCTCTCTCTCTCTCTCTCTCTCTCTCTCACACACACACACACACACACACACACACACACACTCTTACACACCAACAGTCCTCCAAGTGGAATATGGGATCTATAACTTAAACTTCCAATATCGAAGATCTCTTTTCCCTATTTATTACTGATTATTGGGAGGAGATATATTTAAGACCACATGTTCCTGACTGTAGGCCATTTCTTCTGGTTGTTATACAGCCCCACATACTCTTGTGATTTGAGACGCTGGCTTCCTTGCTGTTCCCTGACCAAGGCAACTCTTTTCTAACTCCAGGCATTTTAATTGGCTGTCTCCTATGCCTGGAATGTTCCCCCTTCTCATCTCTACTTCCTGGCTTCCCTGGATTCCTTCAAGTCCCAGCTAAAATCCTTACACAGGAAGCTTTTTCCTATCCTCCCTCATTCTAGTGTCTTCCCCCCTATTGATTATTTCTACTTTATCCTGTGTATAACTTGTCTGTATATGATTGTTTGATGTTGTCTCCCCCATTAGACTGTGAGCTCCTGGAGAGCAGAAGCTGTCTTATACCTTTCTTTATTCTCCCGCACTTAGTACAGTGCCTGGCACATAAGATGTTGTTAATAAATTGACTGACTTAAAGAAATTCTGAATTACATTGCAAGGTTTGTCACTGGGTTAGGTATGCAGCGAAGAAGCTGACTAATCATCCAGTTTTCCTATCTATAAAACATAATATTTGTTAAGAAAGTGGATTGAAATAGTATAGAATATTATTATCGGTATGTATGGTATTATATTGGTACATGTATCAGTCATAGAAATAACAGGTCAGAGTCATCGTCAGTTCTCATCTTACAGTCGGGGTGACCAGCCTGAACACTACAGGGAGAGCTCAGAGGACTTTCTCTAAATAACAGAAACCAGTAGCTATTTCTGGCCCTTCTATTCTTCTGGGGCTGCATAGATTAAAATGAAGTTGA
Source organism: Trichosurus vulpecula (assembly GCF_011100635.1). Lineage (NCBI taxonomy): Eukaryota > Metazoa > Chordata > Mammalia > Diprotodontia > Phalangeridae > Trichosurus > Trichosurus vulpecula. Next base: position 326,113,055 of record NC_050575.1, read on the forward strand.
TCTCAGTGGTGGGTTAGCAGGTTCTGGCGGGAATAAATAGAGTGAATAAGAATGAAATGTGACTAAAAGTGGTACCAACCCTGTTATTTATTATCATAGGCACACAAACAGGAATGTGCTGCAGCCAGCTGGAACTGGAAACCCGACTGTTAAAATTTTCAGTGTGAGCATTTACACTTCAGAAATCAGCAATCAAGGCTTGTTTTGTTTTGTTGACTGGTATACTTGAGAAAATAACATAGATTAAACGTAAAAGTCTCCTGTGTATATTTGAGAGCCGATTGTTAAATATTTACAAGCACATGACTACATGTAAATTATGTAGGCCATCATGAAATTAGTCCTAATCTAAAAAGAAATCATTCTGTGGAAAAATGAGGGTTCCCATAACGCGTGTGAGTGAACAAAATTTTGACCCTCCCTATAAGGCTACATTATTGCTATATATGGTACCTTGATAATCACAGTTTGATAACATAATACAAGCACAGTGCTCTCTTTGATATGAGGATTGAACTGTTCTGCTCACAACACCTAGGATACTTCTTTATCAGCAGGTTCTCTCTACTTTCTACCGCCTCCCCTCCCTCTTCCATCTCCTCCTCCCCTCCTCCCCGGAAAAACTCCCATTAAAATTCCTATTACAGGAAGCCACTTTCTAATCACCTTGATGAGAAAGAATCTGGATAGAAGATTTATGTTCTTATATTTGCACAGCACAGTGTCTGGAAGTTAGTAGGTGCTTTATAAATCTTTGTTGAAAATAACTGAATTTCCCAAAAGGATTGGAGAAAGAGGGAACATTTATTAAGCACCATTTATTAAGTGTGTCAGGCACTGTGCTAAGCATTGAGAACAAACATACAAAAAGGGGCAGTCCATGTCCTCAAGAAGCTTATTTTCTAATGGGGGAAGACAATACATCAAAAAGCAACTGGGGGGAAAGGTTTTTGCATGCAACTAGGAAATAAGATACACAGGCAACGGGGCATAGAAATTTATCTTGCCCTACAAGAGAAGGGAAAACGGGATGGGAGTGGAGTGGGGTGACAGAAGGGAGGGCTAACTGGGGAATGGGGCAACCAGAATATATGCCACCTTGGAGTGGGCAGGAGGGTAGAAATGGGGAGAAAATTCATAATTCAAACTTTTGAAAATCAATGCTGAAAACTAAATATAGTAAATAAATTTTAAAAAATTAAAATTAAAAAAAAAACAAAAAAAAAAACTGGGGCAGGGGTGGGGGGGAAGGTGGTACATATCCAAGTTGCTCCTTAGCAACTAGCTAACTTAACTAGCTCAAGTTGAGTGAAAGAAATCACACAAATAGGATTCTAAATTTTCAAGCTTTTCAAACTGAAGACTTGCTATCAAATGGAATTTTTCCACTAAATAGTTTACAATTCTGGTAAGTATACACCCAATTCTTACCTAATAGAAAACAAAATTTCTTCAGATTGAGGAAAAAAAGAAAAACATGATGTTCTAGCCTAAAATAGAAGCTTGTGCACATAGGAATGATTTCAAAAGAGAAAAATTTCAATTTATAAGTCTCTTCAGAACAACCAGCCTTACAGCTCTGCTATGTACTCATATTCTCTGTCTAAAATATATACTGATCTAAGATTTTTCCTACAAACAAGACCAACCTTGGTGCAGAGTGGTACAGCAGAAAGACAGGATTTGGAGTCAAAAGTCCTGAATTCAAACTCTGACTCTGCTTACTCACACATGAGACTTGAACAAGTCTTATCCTATAAAATGAGGGGGTAGTATTAGCAAAACAAAACAGTGGTAACTAGTTGAAAGGATGAGGTCTGGAGAAAAAGAACAGGACGCAGAACAATGAGGGCCTAATAAAAGGGGAGAGTAAAAGAAACCAAAAAGAGCATCTTTTACTTCCCAATTTTGTCTAAAGTAGGCCCAGCCAACAGTATATTCTGGAGTTTAGGAATTTTCAATATGCAAATTGCTTAGGGTCAAAGCATGAGTAGCTTTATAGCTTGATGAGATGAGCCCTTGTGAAACGTGGGCAGCCTGACAGTTGGGCTGGAATGTCTCAGCTCCCTCATCACCCTACCTTCTACTCTCTTCTCTATAATAAACAAGCTGCCCAAGTTTCTACCTCTCACTTGAAACATTTAAAACAGATGAACCTTTTTTTCACCTTTCAGCCCAGAGGATACATACTGATAAAAACAACTTCTTAGGTATCAGGGAATCCCACATATGGAAGGAAGGCACGAGCAAAGGGACAAAGGCTTCTGCCTAGAACCAAATGATGGGCTTTGTTCACCATTACAATAAAAGTTTCTGCAAAGATTAAAGTTTTATATAAAAGTTGAACCATAATCAATGTTCCTTCCAATTTGATGAAAACATTAGCCCAGTTTCTTTCTGTCAGCTGGTTCTTACAATTCACTGTCAGAAAGGTGTTTTAATTTGAAAGAGGCTCACTTGGTCAGCTGTGTAACATTTGATATTCCTTTCTCTTTTCTATTCCCAAACTGCTACTAGAATTAAGCAACATCATATACTATGAGGACCACTCCTGTTTAATCTGTATGGTACAGCAGTTAACTCTGAGACCAGTGTCAGGCTACACTCATAAGCCTCATGGAAACTTCCATATTGATGAGCTACAAGAACTATTTATCCTTTCTGAGGCTACAGGAAGTATCTTGTTTTCTCAGCTCAAAAGTACCCACCCCTTTAGAAAGAGACTTCTACAGATGCTTAGGGCTAGAGATAATAGAGTTGAAAGTCATCAGCATAAAGATAGTGGTTAAAGTCACAAGAGTGTATGAGATTTTTTTCAAAAGAGTAAACACAGAGAAAAAAGTGGGCTAAGAACAAAGTCTTTTAGGCTGACCAAACTTAGGAGGAATAACAGCTAGCATTCACAGAGCTGTCTAATGTTTGCCAAGCATTCTACATATATTGTCATTTGGTCTTCCCAATAACCTTGTGAGATCGGTACTGTTAGCTCCATTTTGTTGATGAAAAAACTGAAGGAGAAAGATGTTAAGTGGCTTGCCCAAAGTCACACAGCTAGTAAGTATACAAGGAAGGATTTGAACTCAGGACTTTCAAACACTAGGTCCAGTGCTCTATTACCCAAAGGAAAAAATGAACAATCAATTGGAGAGGTTGAAGGAAAAATATGATTGAGCCAAGGTTTAACTGAGGCGAAGAAGGCCAGAATCTCAAAAAAGAGGAATGTGAGTAGCGGCTGATCAATAGTGTAAGATTGTGCAGAAGATCAAACTAGATGAAGACTGAGGAAAAAAACATTGGATTTGGCAACTATGTCAAAAGAGCAATCTCGGTAAAGTGTTAGTGGTGGATAAAATCTAGAATGTAAGAGTTTGAGAAGTGAGTGGGAAATAAGAAAGTTAGGTATTAAGTATAGACTGTTGGCCCAGTGGCTACAGCACCAGAGTCAGGAAGACTTATTTTCCCGAGTTCAAATCTGGCCTCAGTGACCCCAGGCAAGTCACTTAATTAACCCTCTTTGCTTCAGTTCTTCATCTGTAAAATGAGCTGGAAAAGGAAATGGCAAACCATTCTACTATCTTTGCCAAGAAATCCCCAAATAGGGTCACAAAAAGTCGGACACTGAACAATGACTGAAAACAGAGATGGATCTTTCAAGAAACCTCACTGAAAGAAGAAAGAAAAGAAAGTGGCAAGTGGCTCACAAATATTTTGATTGTGCCCTGCACTAATTTTTATGTGACTTCATGGGCAAAGCAATTTTGGCTGAATGAATTCTCTAATACTCAAGTTTACGCCAAAACAAAATTTATGCACAATAAAGGGCACACTATCTTCCTGAAAAAAAAAAAAGTTCAGTGAATCTCGGAACACAGGAAACTAGGGGAGTTATTATAATTCTTAGTACTACCTCCTATCCTCACTCCTTTCTACTCAGCCCTAAAATAAACCCACAACTACAGTACTTTTTGAACCTAGAACGTGTCCCTCCCAAGGCTAGAAAAGTTCCAAATGAGAGTGGAGGAAAAAGAAAAGAAAATATGAGGGTCAAATTTTGAGATGCCACGGCCAATCTAGCTTGTCAGCAAACAGTTAAACTTGAGTTTAAATTTAATGGGAATGCTGCTTCCAGAATGCAACTAAACATGAGGGCTACCTTTGGTACAAAACCATGCTGCAATTTTTAAAAGAGATGTTTTCTCATAGATCAAAAATTTGAACACAGGAACATATACTGCTTTTGAACTATACAATGTAAAGCATTTAGAACAGGACCATCTTGAACTCTAGAAGCTTACGACAGCTAACGATAATAATAATATTTATAGAGCACTTACTACATGCCAGGCATTGTGGCAAGTGCTTTATAATTATTATCTCATCTGATCTTCACAATATCCCTGGGGTCACTGAGGCCAGATTTGAACTCAGGAAAATAAGCCAAAACCTAATTTCTTATAATTCCCATTCATTTATCCTATTTCTTTTCCCTAGAACTCTGTTGTAAGCCTAATATAATGCCCTCTCCACACAACATTATATTAAATATTTAAAATAAATATAAATAATTTTAAATAAAATTTAAAATACTTTAAGATAAGTGCCATATACTTTACTCTCAATCTTCTTTCCCCACCCCCAACCCCAGGGTAAAAATTCTCTAGTTTTTTCTACCACTCCTTACAAGATCCTGCACCAGATTAACTAACCCAGGTATGGGGAACCAGTAGCCTTGAAGCTGCCAGTTCCCCACCCCTAAACCCTATTTGCCCTAGAATCTGTCAATACCACTTTTAAAAGTGATACCCAAAAGAGAAGGTAACTCTTTAGGCATGATTTAGCCAGGGCAGATATGTACACATATATAAATACATATATACACATAATACATACAGACATGCATACAAAGCAATATAGGACTAGATCACTAGAACATTAACTGTTGATTTTTGTTTGTGTGTTTGGTTTTAAGAGGCAGTATGGGGGAGCAGACAGTGCAGAGCAGCCAGAGCTGGGAGACCTAGACTCAACTTCCTAGGTTCTGCCATTCATTAGATGTGTGAACTTTAGGAAGTCACTTAATATTCCTGGGCCTCAGCCTCATCTATCAAGTAGGAAATGTTTATAATACCTAACTCACAAAGAACTTTATAAATAGTAAAAGATGACATAAATTCTATATATAATTAATGGCATCGCACCAGTGGCTCAAATCAAATTTACAGTCAACACCTCGGTGTTTTTCACATGTACTCCTATTGAGATAGTTTTAACTCAATCAAAGAATACAACTGAATTTCTGAAAGTGAGTGAATTCCTTTCCATGCACCCCTATTAAATATCATCTTATAAGCTGCATCTCATCCTTCCATCATGTTGAGACCTTTTTGAATACTGATTGTGTATTCTAAGGTATCTATTCTTAGCTTTATGTCATCTAAAAGTTTGGTAAGCATATTTTCCTTGTCTAAGTCACTGATAAAATGTTGAGCAAGAGAAGGTCACAAAGCCCTGGGGCACAGCACAAGACACATTCCTAACTATACAGTCCTCTAGTCCATCTTTTTTTTTTTTTTAAATCTTGTACAAAGAGATACCATAAGACTAGGCCAAATACCTTATTGAAATCTAAACACACTAGTTCTAAAGCATTCCATGATCTACTAAGCTAATACAAAAAGCAATGAGATTAGTTTAGCTTAACATTTATTCTTAATGAACCCAGGGAGATTTCCCTAGCTATCACGGCTTTCTGTCTGTTAGATGACAGAAATGAGTTCCTTTTAACTGGCTACACAATGCACTGTTTGATTAAGTGAAGAACACATAAAATCTTAAACCTGTCAACTCCCAATTTTGAAATTACTACTTCTGTTTCTGAATTCTTTGAGATGCCTGGAAATCCCAAACAAAAGAACCAAGACTTGACCTTGGACAGAAGCTCATTAGCTTCTGTCATTCTTCTTCATTGTAAAAGGGGTGGCCCCTCTGGAAAGAAGCCCACAGTCAGCTGGCCAACAGAGCTAGAAACTAAGAGAAACACAAGCAGCTTTTACATCACTGGGCAAAGTACCCCATCACCCTGGGTGCAAGACTAGTGTAGTGATCTTACAACCCGAAATCCTTGCCAAGTTCTCAAAGGACATAATTCCTGGCTCTTTCTCACTACATTCCATCTGTCCACGAGAATGGAGCCAACAAGCAGAGCAAAGGAACAGACCAGGCTGAATGGAGGTGACCACAAAGAATCCTAACACTTGGGGCTAGAGGTTGGCAGATTACTCAGCTGGGACACTAGGAGTTCGCTGGTGTTTAGTCTTGTTTGCCCAGTTGAAACATTTAATAGCATTAAAAAAGCCTTAAGGAAGGAAGGAAACAAGCATTTATTAAGCAGTTACTATGTACTAGGTAGGGTGCTTAGCACTTTACAAATATTATCTCTTTTGATCCTCAAAACAACACGGTGAAGGAAGTGCTATTTTATGCCCATTTTAGAGTTGAGGAAACCAAGAAGTTAAGTAACTTGCCCTAGATCACACAGTTACTAAGAGTCTGATGCTGGATTTGAACTCTAATCTTCCTGACTTCAGGCCCAGTGTTCTATCCACTGTACCACCTAGCTACCTCTATAGAAAATTTAAAAAGCTTATCAATCTCAAAATCATCTCTCTAATATTAGGAATAAAATTATTCTAGAAAGAAACATTCTCATTATCTGCTAAATGTAAAGATTCCTTTTTGTGGTTTTCCAAATTAAACCAAAGCAGGCAGCTAATTATGGATATGACAGCCCAAAGAACCCTAACATAAGCGATTGGTATTATTATTCTACAGTATCAATCATGACAACACACATCAAAACGGGAATGAGGAACACCCACTAGATGCCTGTGGTCTATTTAAAGATAGCTTCTGAGGCATTTGCACTCAGGATTGACACATGTGGTATACATTTTTTTCATAACATGTTCCTTGAAACCCATCAAAAGAGACAGGGGAAGATGCATTTCCATTGATCTTCTGCATGTATTAAAGACAGATGCCCCTCCACCCCCAAAAAATCCACAGTTTTCTGTTAAGACAAGACCTTACTATGTACACTGTTTGAGCATCATAAAATAGCATTTGACTTAGAGCAAAGTATAGCCCTAAAGGCTTTCCTCCAACAAAGTGCCTTCTGTAAACAGGCTGAAATTAGCTGAAAGATGCAGCCACATGGACCCTCAGATGATCAGTATCAAGAAAGGCAGAAAGTAGGGCACCGTCTGTTTGCCAAAAGGTTTTCATCACTGCAATAGAGGACATCCACTGCAAAATGTAGAAGGAAGAGAGATTTACTACAGATGGAGAAGTCTGCTAGATATTCTAGTTTGGGAATAATATTATGTTGCCTGCCTGAAACCCCAAGATCCTACCAAAAAAACACATCAGTGAGATCCACACCACAATCATTCAAAAGATATTAACCTAACAGCACACATAGGAAAAAACAAATGCATACAGTATATTCATTGTCCAAGAATATATATGTGTGTGTATACATATATACACATATATGCATATATACATACTTCATGTATTTGGAATATATATAAAATTATAATCTACATTATATATAATTGTGTATATATAATATCTATTCCACATGTGTATGTGTGTGAAATATATAGGTATATGTTATGTACACAAATTATAAATCATGCGTGTGCATATACTATACATAATTGGGTATACATCATGTTTCATTATGTTTGTGTGTACCTACATACACACACAAATACATATATGTGCACATTATATAACATATATGACAAGGAAAGCAGATGGACAATGAACTGTACCCTGAATTGAGAAAGAAGACAGTAGGCTGGGTTACATTTGAAAAAGTGCACAGTGCTTTCAATGCTATAAAACTGCTGCCAGAGACAGAAAGACACACAAACGCACACACACATACAATACACATCTTTTTTTAAAATCAATATTTTTCTAGTGATGTATATTATATAACTATAAATCACAGGATATCACAATCTCTGAAGAATAAAAATTGCAGGGTAAACCAAATGCTAGTGAAAAGAAGCATGAGGGCAGAAAGTAAGCTGAAAAATATTACTAATGATGGCTTACATGCAAAAATTTTAAAATAGCAGAAAAAGTCATTGAGAAAATATTTGGAAAAGGAAATGTACCAATCATGTGCTGAAAAAAAGTTTAGCATATGATCAACCCAAGTGATGCACCTGTACCCAGAAAATGCTAAAAGACTTTGAGGAAGACTCTCAACACATTGGTGAATTCTAATAGGAAATTATAAGCCAGGCAGGATTCTTGTAATAATCTCTGCTACCAGGGAAGCTAAGGCTAGTGGCTCACAGGAGCTTAGGAGTTCTGAGCTGCAGCAGCCTAAGAAAAGTGGGCACCCAAGTCCAACACAAATATGGTGAGCCCCACGGAGCAGGGAGCCATTGGTCTGCCTAAGGAAGGACAAACCTACCCAGGTCTAAAATGGATCAAGACTAGGGGGCAGAGCCAAGATGGCAGCTGGAAAGCAGGATCTTGCCTAGGGCTCTCCCCCAGGACCCTCCAAACACTGACAAAAAATGGCTCTGAACAAATTCCAGAACTGCAGAACCCACAGAATAGTGGAGGGAAGCAGGGCTCCAGCCCAGGGCAGCCTGGATGGTCGCTGGGTAAGGTCTATCACACAGAACTGGGAGCAGAGGGGAGTAGAGCCCAGTGTGGGCTGTGCCCAGACCAACCAGACCTGGAACCTTGCAGAACAGGCCCCAGCACGCTGAATCAGTGCGCTGTGGCAGTTACCAGACTTCTCAACCCACAAACACCAAAGACAACAGAGAAGGTTAGTGGGAAAAACTGCTGGGGGACAAAGTAAAAGGAGTTTGTGGTTCACTCAGCGGAGGAGGTGCAGTTACAGAACTACAGCTGCAGTTGCGCCCCAGGCCCACCTGGTGGGAGGAATTAAGTGGTGGATCAGAGCAGGAGTGCCGAGCTTACTTAAATCTGAGTCTAGTCCGGGTTGGTGGTTCTTGGGGGAGGAGAAGCGCTGGTGTGGCAGAGCTTCCTGTGTCGAAGTAGCTCTGAAAACAACAGCGCAGCCCCTCAAGCTTGGGACAAAGTACTCTATACTCTAGAAGCAGTCATACCCCGCTGAAAAACTCAAGGGTCAAGTTAGTTGGCTGGGAACATGGCCAGGCAGCGAAAACACACTCAGATTTAGTCTCAGACTTTGGAATCTTTCTTTGGTGACAAAGAAGACCAAAACATACAGCCAGAAGAAGTCAACAAAGTCAAAGAGCCTACATCAAAAGCCTCCAAGAAAAACATGAACTGGTCTCAGGCCATGGAAGAGCTCAAAAAGGATTTGGAAAAGCAAGTTAGAAAAGTAGAGGAAAAATTTGGAAGAGAAATGAGAGTGATACAAGAAAACCATGAAAAACAAGTCAATGACTGGCTAAAGCAGACTCAAAAAATACTGAAGAAAACAACACCTTAAAAAATAGACTAACTCAAATGGCAAAAGAGCTCCAAAAAGCCAATGAGAAGAAGAATGCTTTGAAAGGCAGAATTGGCCAAATGGAAAAAGAGGTCCAAAAGACCACTGAAGAAAATACTACCCTCAAAATTAGATTGGAGCAAGTGGAAGCTAGTGACTTGATGAGAAATCAAGGTATTATAAAACAGAACCAAAGGAATGAAAAAGTAGAAGACAATGTGAAATATCTCATTGGAAAAACTACTGACCTGGAAAATAGATCCAGGAAAGATAATTTAAAAATTCTTGGACTACATGAAAGCCATGATCAAAAAAAGAGCCTAGATATCATCTTTCAAGAAATTATCAAGGAAAACTGCCCTGATATTCTAGAGCCAGAAGGTAAAATAGAAATGGAAAGAATCCACCGATCACCTCCTGAAAAAGATCCCAAAAAGAAAATTCCTAGGAATATTGTTGCCAAATTCCAGAGCTCCCAGATCAAGGAGAAAATACTACAAGCAGCCAGAGAGAAACAATTTGAGTATTGTGGAAACACAATCTGGATAATACAAGATCTAGCAGCTTCTACATTAAGGGACTGAAGGGCTTAGGAATACGATATTCCAGAGGTCAATGGAGCTAGGATTAAAACCAAGAATCACCTACCCAGCAAAACCGAGTATCATGCTCCAAGGCAAAATATGGATTTTCAACAAAATAGAGGACTTTCAAGCTTTCTCAGTGAAAAGACCAGAGCTGAATAGAAAATTTGACTTTCAAACACAAGAATCAGAGAAACATGAAAAGGTAAACAAGAAAGAAAAATCATAAGTGACTTACTAAAGTTGAGCTGTTTTGTTTACATTCCTGCATGGAAAGATGATGTGTATAATTCATGAAACCTCAGTATTAGGGTATATACATTAGGGTATATACATAGAGAATATACATATATATTTAGACAGAGGGCACAGGATGAGTTGAATATGAAGGGATGATATCTAAAAAAACAAATCAAATTAAGGGATGAGAGAAGAATATATTGACAGAGGGAGAAAGGGAGAGATAGAATGGGGTAAATTATCTCACATAAAAGTGGCAAGAAAAAGCAGTTCTGTAGGAAGGGGAGAGGGGGTAGGTGAGGGGGAATGAGTGAATCTTGCTCTCATAGGATTTGACCTGAGGAGGGAAATACCATACATACTCAATTGGGTATCTTACCCCACAGGAAAGTAGGAGGAAAGAGATAAAAAAGGGCGGGGGCGGGGGGTGATAGAAGGGAGGGCAGAAAGGGGAAAGGGGTAATCAAAAGCAAACACTTTTGAAAAGGGACAGGGTCAAGGGAAAAAATAGAATAAAGGGGGATAGGATAGGAAGGAGCAAAATATAGTTAGTCTTTCACAACATGAATATTGTGAAAGGGTTTTGCATAATGATACACATGTGGCCTAAGTTGAATTGCTTGCCTTCTTGGGGGGGGGGGGGAGAGGGGAGAGAATTTGGAACTCAAAGTTTTAAAAGCAGATGTTCAAAAAAAATGCATGCAACTAGGAAATAAAATATACAGGCAGTGGGGCAGAGAAATCTATCTTGCCCTACAAGAAAGTAAGGGAAAAGGGGATGAGGGGGAGTGGGGTGACAGAAGGAGAGGCTGCCTGGGGAACGGGGCAATCAGAATATATGCCATCTTGGAGTGGGGGGGAAGGTAGAAATGGAGAGAAAATTTGAAATTCAAACTCTTGTGAAAATCAATTCAGAAAACTAAAAATATTAAATAAATAAATAATGAGAGTTTTTAAAAAATGGAGTAAGACTAAGGTCCTGTGGCAATCAGTAATGGCATCAGACCAATGAATGGCTCTTAGACTCCCAGCCTGAATAAAATAAGGGGAGAGAGGAAAAGAAGAGGAGGGAGGAAGGGAGGGTTATAAAAAGACCTAGACAAGAGGCACACATGATAAGAAGACCTGGGTAGTTGCAATATATATCTTTTACCTAAGCAGGTCCCTAATACACATTTTAAAAAAACACAAAATATATCTTGGAGATAATACCCAAGTAGATAACATCACGAATTCCCCTGAATCATTAAAGAGTAAGAAAGCAAGTGGGTTTGGCCATACGTATGGCAGATCCTGCTGATGGCTACCACAAGAAACTCTACTTAACCTTCTTTTCACAAGGAACAGACAGAACCACAAAGGTGACTACTATGACATTAAAGGAAAATAAAGATGTTCAATGGCTAATATGGAAATGTTTTGCATGCATATTTATAATTGATAAGAATTGCTTGCCTTCTCAAGGAGAAGGGAAGGGTGGGAGGGACAAAGAGAATTTAGAACACGAAATTTTTTAAATGATTGTAACAGACTTTATATGCAATTGGGAAATAATTAATGAAATAAATAAAAATATACAAAAAATTAAGATGTTCATTTGATTACATCTATATGATATGGTGCTGAAATAGATATTAGGCAATATTTGTTACTTTGTAAACCTACTGAGGGCAATCAAGAAAAATCTTCAACATAAATGACAGATTTTTTAAAATAAAATGAATATACACACTATTTAAATGAAAACTATGTAAAATGGGAAAATTTTATCAGTCTCTATACTCACTGAATTCAGTCAAACTCAGGATGAAATACAGATCTACAAGTTTAATTTTAAATTGTCCCTCATGCAATCTGCACAAATTGTATATTTCATACACAATTGTTAGTATGCATGAAGAAATATATGAGTTTTTCGAGTTGTTAAAAGAATAATAAATTTTATTAGAAAAAAAACAGTCCATTTAAAGGAAAGCTGGTTGTAAAACAGTGTGACAATGTAGGGTAGAAGATAAGGCATATCTATACATCTATTGGGAAGCATTCTGGCTTTTTTGAGCCAAAGTTCATCAAAGGGAGATTGAAAAGAAGAGACTGATATCTATCATAGTGAAAATAATAAAGATGAAGCCAATGCATTTGATAACAAAATTTCCTCCTGAAACTTGCATGTTTAGTGGCTATGTAAAAACAGAATACTCTAAATATATCAATTCAAGCTCCTAAAATTCATACTCTGAATAGTCAGAAGTATGTTGATCAGTGCAATGACCAACCAGGACTTTAGAACAATGACAAAGCAAGCCACAGACTCCTGAAAGAGAGGTGGGGGCCTTAAGATGCAAAATAAAATACATGTTCAGACCAATGTGGGAATTTGTTTTGCTTGACTATGAATATCTGTTACAATGATTTTTCTTCTTTTTCCACTGGAGGTGGGGTAGAAGGAAGGACAAAGGGAGGTCAATATAAGAGAGAGAAGGACCGAAGGGAGGGGGGAGCACAGAGAGTGTCATATGCAAGGAAAACAATACCAGTTTGGTTGGGATGTAGAGTGGAGGAAGGGCAGTAATGCATAATATGCCTAGAAAAACAGATTCAGGTCAGTCCAGGACAGAAGTTTAAAGAGCCTGACTTGGAGTGGCAACCATGAAGTGAACAGATGGGACAGACTGGGAGATGTTGGAGGCAGCAATGATAAAGAATTGAGGATGATCCTGGAAAAGTGGAAGGATGGTGGTACTCTCATGAAAAACAGAAAGGTCCAGAAAAGGAGTAGGTTTTGGGAAAAAGATTATGAGTTCTCCTTTGGATATGATGCCTACAGGACATATAGTTCAAAATGTTCAATAGGCAATGACTTGCAAGTGGAACTTAGGAGCGAACCTAGGGCTGGATATCTAGCTCTGAGAGATATTGAAGAGATGATAATTAAGTCCATGGGAGCTGATAAGATGACAGAGAGAGCCTATAGAGGAAAGGCGTTGTATAGAAGTTAGCACTCAAGTGAGCCTAGAAAGCAGTTGGTATTTCAAGGGCAATGGTGAGGTGGAAGGGCATTAGTGACTTAGGGGACAGGCTGGCAAAGTCAGTCTCCAAGCCTCAGTTCCCATATGTAAAATTTGGGGTTGAATGAGATCCCGCCCAAGTTTCTCTTCAGCCTTCAACCTATCATGCTATAATTGATAATATCCACAAAGCATCTTCTGCCAATTCCCATGATTCTGGATCAGTGGGGCATTTTCCAAAGATAATAGGCCATATTACTTCCCGACACCCCCAGTCCACAATGTTGTCTTAAACAGTTTTTGTTTTTGTTTTGTTCTAAACCAGTGGTTTCATTGGTGTAGAGAGTTTTCCAGTGTGGAAAACTCCCTCCCAGATGGATCAGAATCACCTGGGGTACTGAGAAGTTAAACAATGTGTCCATGGTCATTGCCGTAGCTGGTACATTTCAGAGGCAGGTTTTGAAAACAGGTTTTTCTGCCTCCAAAATCAGCCTTCTATCAACTGTATCAAGATGCCTCTCAAACAGAGTGCAATTTTTTTTAAAGCAAAAAGCTTATTTAATTCTCTATTACTAAAATGGAAGGCACAATCCCTTCCAAATAATAATCCTAAGAGCCATTTGTTTCATATCCAAATAGAGTGGCGGGAAGGGAATTTTTCAGGACACCTTTGAGCCATAGGTCCCCTTCAACAGTTAGGTACTAGCTGTCTATTAGCCCTATCAACCAAATGCAAAATGGCTCTTCTGTCTTAAATTTAATTGGAGTGAGGTCTGGGTCCCAAGGTACAATACAAGGAGAGGTAGCAATCTTCCTCAAAAGAGCCTGAGGGGCATGTGGTTGAGGCAGGCTCTCCCCAGGGAAGGGAGAAAGGCACACTGTTGGGGCACATGGTACCTGGTCCAACCTTTGCATTATCTTCCCATAAACATGTGTCGAACACACATAGCAATGCACAACACTCTCGGGTACAGGCCAAATCAGATTAAAATATAATTGGGAAATACTTAAAAAAATAAAAAGAAATAATACATATATGTATATAGATAATATTAATATGTGGTTTTCTAAGTCAATATGTGGCCCACAGGGATTCATATGTAAGATTTAGTGGCCCCAGTTTCTACTTGAGTTTGGTACCACTACCCTAAAACATAGCTTAAGAAGTAGAAACAGTTGCAAAGACCAATAGTCTCAGCCAGGATCAACAGCTGATGCTTCTATGGAAAAAACTGGTAAGATTGGGAGGTGAAGAAAGGCAGTTAAAATTGGAAGGTGAAGAAAGGCAGGTGGCAAATAAACACCTAAACACCTTAAACACCTACTTATGTGCCAGGCACTGTGCTGGAGATAAAAATATAGAAGAATAAAAAAGATGACCCCTGCCCTCAAGGAGTTTACAATCTAATGGGGGAAGATCACATACAAAAAGAAGCTGAAGTGGGGTGGGGAGGGAGCTGGGGAAGAATTTGGGGGAAGAGGTGGAGAAAGGACCTAATACAGGGGCATAGTAGAGTCCAGTCCAAGGAGTACAAGTTGGGGGGAATGAAGAGATGACTGACCTCGAAACCCTCTTTAAATGCGAGCTTTGGGAAGAGTTCTTTGTTCCACCTTCCAGCCCTCCAATCAGAGGGGCAAAGGGTACTACCGAGAGTACTGATGAGGTGTGAGTAACAAACCTGAGGCAATCCCATAGGATGACGAGTTTTCTGATGATGAAGTTTCCTGGGAATATGGTGGAATCCAGTCAGAAGAGTACAAGCTGCTGGGAAATGAATTTTATCTTCAAAACATCTCTTAAACAAACACACCCCCTTCTCTCCTTTAACGCAGCCACCACAGTGCTACAGGCTCTTATTACCTCATGCCTGGACTACTATGATAGCCTGCTGGTGAGTCTGCCTGCCACAACCCCAACTCAATAAACTTCACTGGCTCCCTATCACCTCCAGTATCAAACATTATATCCTCTGTTTCATAGCCTGGCCCACTCATCTTTCCAATCTTCTTATTCCTTACACCTCCCACATCCTCTTTAATCCATTGACTTGGGCCCCCTTACTATTCCTCCAACAGGACATTCCATCTCCTGACAAGGCATTGTCACTGGCTGTCCCCCATGGTGAGAACTCTCCCTTCTCATCTGTGCCTCTTGTCTCCCTGGCTCCCTGAAGCCTCAGTTAAAGTCTCACCTGCAAGAAGACTTTTCCAGTCCCTCTTAATCTTCCAGTTTCCTCCCTCTGTGGCTTACCCCTAATTTGTCTTGTTGGCTCTCCAATTAGATTGAGTTCCTTGACAGCACAGTTTAGCACAGAGTAGGCATTTAATAAATGCTAATTGAACGATGGCATCTTAGTTAACCCTTTCACCTTTATGTTGTCCCTAAACTTGACAAGTGTACTATCTACATCTTCCATTGGTCCTTGATAAAAATGTTAGAGCCTTGAAGTAATCCTCTAGAGACTTTTCTCTAAGATGTTACCAGATCGCTCATGACTACTCTTTGAAGCTAAGTTCCAAATTTATCTAATTGTAAAACTGGTAAAATGAAAAAGATAATTAAGAAAATTTTGGTGGTCAAAAGTAGAAAATCAAAGTTGATATTGATATTTCACTGGGAGTCAAATTAAGTACCAAAAGATCCTTTTAACAGTCATCTCCTTGAGGGCAGGAAAGGTTTTGTTTTTGTCTTTTATTTCCCCTGCACCACCAGGGCCTGGCACATAGTAGGCACTCAAGAAATATCTGTTGAAGTAAACACAAGATAGGAGCTAAAATAAAGAAAGTAAAACAAGACAGCTTTATTTTAAAAAATGCTCATAATAAGAAGGGGCAGTTGAGGAGGATGGAAAGAGTTCAAATCTTTTAGGATCCTGGGTAGAATTGCCACCCAAACTGATAAAGATCAGTGGGTTGTTAGAGGGTTCTTATATGCATCAAGCAAGACCAGGCATTGGAGAAAGGAAGCAAGGAGTCTGGACCCGATGTACAGGTGAAAATTAAGGAGACTGGTGCTAATTCATGCTGTGGGGGAACTCTGAGGAATTAGAGGCTAGCTGATATTCGAACTGCCAGCTAGCAGGTGACTGCAGGCCTTACTTTGATGATGACTAAGGGGATCTGAGCAGGGCAGTGAGGCTATGGAAGTCCTTATACCCTAAATCCTGTATAATCCTCTACTCCCTAAAAAAAAAACAACCCTAACTCATAAAGGCACAAAGTGAAAGTGTGGTTAATAAAATCTACAGATCTATTTGCAATTTAAGAAAAAAACTAATTTACATTATGTTGAGATCTCAGTCACTATTCATCCTAGTGAGCGGTTTAAATAAACTGCCTGAATTTTGGTTCTTGTACAACCAGTTCATACATTTAAACCAATAAAATACTGACATCAATTTCACAACATGACTGTCACATATATAGAGGGATCAAATGAACTAAATGAAAATTAATAATTCATTATTGAATAACAAGTTTTGTACTATAACAAGTAAACGAAAATGTCCACAGAACACTTTTTAGAAAAATTTGGAGGAGGAAGGTGCAGAATAGGGGACTGGATCTATGATTTTGTTGGTACAGTGAACTCTCAATGAGGAAATGCCCTCTACTTATGCAGACCAGCACCTGCTGGTCTTCAACTTAAGAGGCTTAGAGTTGTCTGTGGCATTGGGAGGTCTAGTAACCTGCCCAGGGTAACAGAGCTTAGGTGTTTTAGAGGCAGAACTTGAATCCACCAGGTATTCTAAACTCTGAGGCCAGCTCTCTATCTACTACATCCCACTGCCTCTGTAAAAGCAAAATTTTTAGAACAGTATTTTTTAAAAAATAAAACCAATACCACATCAGAATGGCAAATATTGCAATACAATTGTAGAATGTTCACAAAAAGTTTAAAGGAAAGAGTGCACAAAGGAAGCTCAAAAGAAAATCTAATTAAAGATACCGTCTTAATGGGGGCAAAAGGATAAAATCCACATCATGATGCACTGGGAGTACATATTTGATGATTTATCTGAATAATTTCATATTGTAAAAAAAAAACTTGATTAGGTTATTCAATAATCTGGGCTTCCTGAATCTAATTATAAGTTCTCTTTTCATACACACAAATACATAAACCAAGTTAATAAAGGCCTGATCTGGAAATTCATATGCAGCATAAACCCAAATGATTCCAAAAGGTATTGGGATAGAGGTTAAAAGTACTGAATCAGGTACCCTGATAGGGCTATGGTCATTAAAAAGGAGAAACATATGGCTTTTTTCAGTGAACACAAGTGAAAGCTGACACAACTGAAAGACTATCTAGGGTATAAAGCAAAGAATCCAAACTCAGAGACTTCAAGACTAGGAGATTTGACACTGCTTCTTCAAACTGGCCTGGACTGTGAAAACGAATAGGTAAGAGAGTTCTGTGGGGTTTTTTCTCTAAATCACAATTTATAATCTTTATTTAGTATCCCTATCACAGTTTTGAGATTCTGATCCTCTGGCAAGGATTCTGAGATCTACCTAAAATGTATTTAGTGGCAGCTCTTTTGCACTTTTTCAATCAAAACTTGGGCACACTCTATTTGTCTTGGCCAACTCCCATCACCCTCAGTCTAGGTTACAGATTCCTCTCACAAGATGGTGACATCCACATTCTCAGGAAACTGACTCACATAAGGACAAGAAGAAATAGAATTTTTTTTGATATTACTTCTGAATATTCATGGAAGGCAGATGGTGCCAAAGACAATTACTACACAAAATTAACTTAAGTGCTACATGGTGGTCTAGCATAAATAATCATGAAAAAACAAATCCACAGTTTCTCGAATGAAATACTAAAGTTTAACTTACCTGTCCAGTTTTCCCCAGTTCTAGCTCTACAATGGCAACAGGAGCATTAATTTGGTCAAGGTGTTTTGACTGAGACTTCAGATCTACTCTCCAATTCATGGCTTTCAGACTGTTTTCCCATCGACTTTGATTGATTAGACTCTCCTTGATTTTTGTCTTGTGGTTTTTCCAGAATTTGGAAATAACTGCTGCTTGATCAGCTGTAATTCCACCTTGTTTTTTGGTTTGAGCAGTCAGGAATGCCTCTAATTGGTTGAAATCCATGTCTGCAGATGCAATAGACTAGAAAGATAAAAGGGTGGGGGTGGAAGAAGTATTAATTCTTTGGCAAACTGGAGAATGATAAGAATAATAATATTCACATGTATTTAGGAACAAATTTTTCTCATGACAATCCCATGAGGTACATAGTAAAGGGATTATTATTCCTGCTTTACATTTGAAGAAACTGAGACTCTTGGGAAATCAAATGGCTTGCCTATGTTTGACAGAATGGAAGGGTTGATTCCTGGCAAATTTGTAGAATTAGAAGAGTAGCCAAAAACATCTAGAAAAGAAAGCAATGACCTCAAGGCCAATGAGACTTCAACAAGAATGAGTCATGCCAAACTAATATTATTTCCATTTTTTGGACAAGTTTATTACACTGGCAGTTTAGGGAAATGTTATAGATAAGGTTTAGTTAGATTCTATTTTTCAAAATAATTTTTGTTGATCTAAGACAATTCCAAAAGACTCATGATGGAATATGCTATCCACATCCAGAGAAAGAAGTATGGAGTCTGAATGTAGATTGAAGTATACTATTTTTCCTTTTTGTGTTGTTTTTTTTTTCTTTCATTCTAATTCTTTACAACATGACTAATGTGGAAATACGTTTAACATGATTGTATATGTATGGACTATATCAGATTGCACGCCGTCTTGGGAAGAAGGGAGGGAGAGGAAGGGAAGAAAATTAAAAACTCAAAATCTTATAAAAATAAATAAATATTTTTTTGAAAATATAATCTTTGTAACCTATGTTAACAACCTATGTATAACAAATGTCAAATAAAATGATTGTTGCAACATTCATAGTAGATTAGAAAAAGAGGATTATACATGAAACTGAATATATTACAGATTGCTTTATTAAAAAACAAAACATAATAAATTTAATATGCAACTTCCAAGTAAGTCCTATTTGTGGTTCTTTCTGGCCTTCCTTCTGTTCTTTTCTGTGAATTTTTAATAAATGCTTCAGTGGTCCCTTTTTCATCCTTTTCTTTACTTTTTTTTTAACTATTCTATCCCTAGCCTCCCTCTCCCTCTTATCCACCCCACTGAAAAATGAAAAATAATAACAAAACAAATATGCCTGACAAAACAGAACGAAATCCCATGTTGGCCATGTCTGAAAATATGTCTTATTCTATCTCTTGAGTCCATGACTCTGTCAAGCGTTTTCCTAGATTTCATCAAAGCATTGACAAAATCTCTTACAATAATTAGTACTTACACAGTACTTTAAGTTACACAAAGTTGCAAAAATTGTTATCTCATCCAATCCTCACAATAACCTTGTGAGGTAGGTGCTAATATGACTCCCATTTTACTGATGAAGAGGCTAAGTAAGGTTAAATGACTTGCCCAGAATCCAAGTATCTGAGGCAGGATTCAAACTCCGGTCTTCCTGATTCTAAGCCCAGCACTCTATCTACTTCACCAGCCAGTTGCTTCCACACAGAGAGATACAGACTAGATTGGTTCATTTATTCAGGGCTGGCTGCACAGCTGGACCCAGAGTCATAATTAATGGTTCCATATCAAGCTGGAAGGAGGTCTTGAGTGCAAGACCTTAAGAATCTGTCTTTGCCCCTGGGCCATTTGACATTTTTATCAGTGACCGATAATAATAAGATTGTCTACTTATCAAATGTACTGATGATGCAAACCTAGGTGGCAGAGTTAACACGGATTTGGGACTTAGGATACAAGAAGACTTCTATAGACTAAGACATTGGGTTGAATCTGGTAAGAGGAAATGTGATCAATCAACAAGCATTTGGTAGCAGGGCTGATCAGGGGAACCACTGAGTTGATGAATGGGTGTACCTCCCATGAAACTGAACATATACTCTGTCTCCTTGCTAACAGACATGAACCTTACTAAGATGAAGCAGGAAACTCCTGGTTGGTTCTCACTGACAAGAGCGTTGCACCAAAACGACTGCCAACAATATCATTGGTTGTTTCGTGGGTTGTCAAAGACAAAAATTTATCACTACATGGTTAGCCTGCTGGTGATGAACCTCTCCATACTTAGCTAGGACGGTCCTAGGAAAGCAGAGTTGATCTATTGCTGGTACATAGACTCAAGGCCCTTCTAGGATGGTAGAATTTTCCAGAGTTTATGCTCCACTGGCATAGCCTTTAAGAACCCAGGATCACATCCAATCCACACTGAGGAATCAGAGTAGGCTTTTATGGAGTTTAAGGATGATTAAAAATAAAAATCACTTTTCTATCTACTATCTCAGTCAAGTCTCATGAGGCTGAGATTGAAGAGATAGCCAAAAATCAAGCTGGAGGTCATAAAGTGCTAGCCAGGTCTGCATTCAGAGAGAGACCTGAGTTCAGAGCCTACTAGCCATGTGATCCTAGGCAAGTCACTTACTCTGCCTCAGCTTCCTCATCCATTAAATGGGGATAATAGCATCTACCTCCCATGGTTGTCAAAAGGATCAAATGAGATTATAATTGGAAGCACTTACCACAGTGCCTGGCACATGGTATATGCTTTGTAAATGTTAGCTATTACTAATTCAATAAATATTTATGGTATTGTCAAACTTTTCAATATTCATAAAATAACACACATGCTTGCATGCTAAAATATCTTTGCAAGATAAGCATTTTAAATTGCAAAAGATACAATTTTTCCCCTTGGTTGTGTGCTTACGTTTTGTTCTTTAGTCTCTGGGGTGATGATGAGAGGAGAAAAGTGGTTAATGCTAAGATACTCAAGGACAGGATATGTTTGATTCTCTTGGGAGAGGAGAGGCACAGGCTTGCAGACCATCATTAGCTTGGTCTTTTTGTTGATTTGTTCAAAGGTCTATTTTATGAAAGTGATAGGTCACTTGTCCTTGGCTGCATTTGGTGAATCCCAGAGAGACGTTTTTGCTTAACTCCTACAATTTTCATTTATTTTGTCCCTTGTCCTCTAAAAATCTGCAAGTACTCCAATCTGCACTCTGATTATCTCTACCATTGAGTTAACCCTTCTCTAATCCCATCCCTGATCCTCTCCTGAGTAGACGCAGGTAATCAATAAATTTAACAAGCATTTATTTCTACTATATGCAAACTTCTAAAATAAAATAGTGGTAGGCACTGGGAATATTATGAGTCTCATTTGGAACAGCTGAACCATCAAAGAAATATTAAAACTTTGAGAATTTGTCCTTACATGAGGCATTTTAGCAGTTTTGTGAAATATAGCCACTTGCAACTTGTCCTCCTGAAGTATAGAGTCTCTATGATAAATGGAGTTGGTGTGGTGTAATTGAAAGAGTAGCAAACAGGAAGTTAGGAGACCCAGGTTCTAATCCCAGCTCTTCCATTAACTACAGCTATGACCTTGAGCAAGTCATTTATCCCATGTTTTTTTCTTTATCAGTAAAATAAAGGGACTGAATTAAATGACCAGCAAGGTCCCTTCCAATGCTGAAGCTTATCATTCTGCTCACTTGCTGAAGATCAGTTATCAATCTTACCTTAGTTTACATTTGGTTAAATGCAAGTATCTTTCCCTTTCCTCTCCCCATTACTCAAATAGCTCCTACGTTATAGGAATGTTGAAGGGAAATGTTTTATTTTGCAATTATTAGAGAGGTCTAAAATTTCTGGCTATGATGCTGAATACAGTCATCTTTGCATAGGGTGGATAATATATCATCATGTTATATTTACTATTTCCATTAGCAACTTGCTCTACTATATACTGTGGTAACTCAAAAGTCTGTCTCTATGTTCTTCTCAAATGATGATGAAAGTGAATTTTCTTCTGTCATTCCATATGAATGAACTACTAAATATTTTGACAAACTTCAAAGTCACATTCACCCCCAGCTTGAGTTAGTTTCAATTGTGAATATGCTACTTAAATTCAGCCAAATTTGTAGAGATGACCAGAAATTCAATTCAACAAATATTGTTTAAACACTTACTATATTTAACATACTGAAAAAGAGACACAAAGACAAAAACAAACCCACTCAAGATGCTCATTTTTTACTAAAAAAAAAACAAGAGGTACATGAATACACGAATACAAGACAATTTAAGGAAGAAGAAGAGAGGAAGAAGCAAAAAAAAAAAAAAGCTTTGTATGAGCTTCATCTAAGATGAGCTTTGAAGGAAGCTGGGGACTCTAAAAAAGTTGAGAGGAGGAGGGACTGCATACCAGACATGCCAATAGTAAAAGTTCTTGTCCTGAGATTTGTAACATTTTAAAGAAATATTTTGATAACTGCATTATACATAATTTTTCTTTGTAATCCTATGTATTTTATTTTATGCATTTAAAAGATATTGTTCTAGGAAGTTTTCAGACAAAGAAATCAAAGCTATCTATAGTCAAATGAAAAAATGTTCTAAATCACTACTGATTAGAGAAATGCAAAGTAAAACAACTCTGAGATACCACCTTATACCTATCAGACTGGCTAATATGGCAAAAAAGGAAAATGACAAATATTGGAGGGGATATGAGAAGACTGAGACACTAATGAACTGTTGGTAGTATCGTGAACTGATCCAACCATTCTGGAGAGCAATTCAGAACTACATCCCAAAGGCAATAAAACTGTGCATACTCTTTGATCCAGCAATACCACTGATAGGTCTATATCCCAAAGATATAAAAAAAAAGGTAAAAGAACCTATTTGTACAAAAATATTTATAGCAGCTCTTTTTGTGGTGGCTAAGAATTAGAAAGTGAAGGGATGTCCATCAGTTGAGGAATGGCTGAACAAACTGTAGCATATGATTATGATGGAATATTATTGTGCCATAAGAAATGACAAGCAGGGTGATTTCAGAAAAATCTGAAAAGACTTACATGAACTGATGCATAGGGAAATGAACAGAACCAGAATGTTGTGCATGGAAACAGCAATATTGTTCAATAGACTTAGCTATTCTCAGCAATACAATTATCTAAGACAATACCAAAGGACTAAAGATGAAGCATACTATCCGACTCTGGAGAAAGAACTGAGATTGTTTGAATATAGACTGAAGCATTCTATTTTTCACTTTCTTTCTTTATTCTTTTTTTTTATTCTAGTCTTCTTGTATATAAAGACTAATATGGAAATGTTTTACATGATTGCACATGTATAATCTATATCTGCTTGCTGACCCTCTCTGGGAGGGGCGAAGGGAAGGAGGGATAAAATGTGGAACTCAAAGCTTTAAAAAAAATGTTTCAAAACTGTTTTAAAATGTAATTGGGAAAAAAATAAAAAAGATTTTTAAAAAGATATTGTTCTATGGATTCCATAGGCTTCTCTAGGCTGCCAAAGGGACCCATGAAACAAACAAAAAAGCCTAGAACCTGAAAGAAATTAGGCAAAGAAATTAGGCTAAAAAATTAGGGTAGAAACAGGGAAGAATTTAAATGAAAAACAAAAAAACAAATTTACTCCACCAATAAAAGACTCAGGGTGATACAAAGTGGAGGAAGCTGATGACGTATCTTACACAGAGGTAAAAATGTTTGCAGACTAGAAGACATTTGGAGGTGAGAGTGAGATTTATCTTCTTTCAATTTTCTCAACAGTTCTTATTCTTCAAACTCACTTCACTCCCTCAACATCAGAAAGTCAGTCTTTGAACCCTTCATTGTTGTCTGCCACTAATCTAGCCAAATACTCCTTCCTCCTATGTCTGCTTGGGTGAGAAGCCCAGACTCAAGACTGGAGATCAGGTGTGGCCCACCCAACCTTTGGTCTTCCAGGTCCCAACTCTCTGCCCCAACCAAAGAGAAGGAAGCAGCAGGCCTCTATCAAAAAGAAAAACAGGCCACCCACACACACCTTCCCTCTTCCTTCTCCTCTCCACATCCCCTGCCCCTGGAAAATTGCAATTTGACAGAAGCTTCTGTCTTTTTTCACTAACCTTTTCAGTTAATTTGTGAAATGTACTCTCAGCTCCAGTAATATGAAATAAGCAAATGGAGTATTAAGCTAATTCCTTTCTTGTGAACTAAGCCTAAATTCACATAGCAATTACCTCTCCTCCAGCCTAATTCTCAGATTTCACATGCTCCTCAGTACAACATCCCTCAATAGCATTCAATGGGCGGAGCCTTAATGTGGTATTACTTACATCTTTTAAAATGAAGGAAAATTATTCAGAAACATGAAGCACTCTAAAAAAGAAAAGGAAGGTCAAAGATATAATTTTGAAATCAATTAATCTTTATATCATTTACATTAAGGAGGGGAGAGGAACTACCTGCAGCTATGGTTAAATTTTTCAATCGCATTGATTGGGAGATAAACAAAAGATGTTAGAAGAAGTGATTATGATATATTAGATAGCTACAAAAATTGGCTAACATTACCTCCCTATAACATGAAGGAATTTTTCTGGAGAGCAATTTGGAACTATACCCAAAGGGCTATAAAACTCTGCATACCCTTGATCCAGCAATACCACTACTAGGTGTGTATCCCAAAGAGATCCAAAAAAGAACCTATTTGTACAAAAATATTTATAGCAGCTCTTTTTGTGGTGACTAAAAATTGGAAGTTGAGGGGATGCCCATCAATTGGGAAGTAGCTGAACAACTTGTAGTATATGATTATAATGGAATATTGCACTATAAGAAATGACAAGCAGGAGGATTTCAGAAAAACATAGACAGATTTACATGAACTGATACAAAATGAAGTGAGCAGAACCAGGAGAATATTGTGCACAAAAACAGCAACATTTTATGATGAATAACTGTGAATGACTAGCTATTCTCAGCAATAAGATGATTCAAGACAATCCCAAAGGACTTGTGATGAAAAATGCTATTAGCGTCTCAGAGAAAGAACCTTTGTCTGTAATACACGCTGAAGCATACTGGCTTGCTTGCTTTCCTCCTTTCTTTATTTCTTTATTTCCTTCTTTCTTTTTTTCTTTGTTTTCCTGCACAAAATGACTAATATGGAAATGTTCTGCATGATTGCACATGTATAATCTATATCAGATTGCTTCCCATCCCAGGGAAGGGGAAGAGAAAGAAGGGGTAAAATTTGGAACTCAAAACTAAAAAAAAAAACAAACAATGTTAAAAATTGTTTTTACATGTAGTTGGGAAAAAATAGAATATTATTTTTAAAAATATGAAAGAATTTCTCTATGCATTCAACAAGCATTTACTCATCAAACACCTACTAAATCCAATGCACTCTGCTAAGCCCTCTGGGAAACACAAAAATAAATGAGATAAGCTTCTTTGAGTGGTGATGATTATTCAATCAATAAGCATTCCTTAAACTTACAATGTGTCAGGCTAAGTACTAGGGATACAGAGAAAAAGCAAAAAGAGTCTCAGGCTTCAAGGAACTTAACATTCTACCAAGGGAGACAACATTTATAAATGAGAACAAACAAGATAAATACAGAATAGATGGAAGGTAACCTTAAAGGAATGGTGGTAGCAACTGGGGCAGGGAAGGGGAACCATCTGTTGGAAGAAGTAAGCCTTGAACCAAGCTAGGGATTCTAAGAGTCCAAGGTTAGGAGGGAAAGCATTCTAGACATGAGGAACAAGCAGTGCAAAGTCATGGAGGCAGGAAATTGAGATCTAGTGTGAGGAACAGCAAGTAAGGCAGTATGGCTGGATTGTAGAGGGAATGCAGAGAAAGATGATGTAAGAAAACTGGAAAGGTAAGAAGGGGCCAGGCTGTGAAGTGCTTTAAATATCAAAGGAGTTTATTTGATTCTGGGGCAACCGGGAGCCACTAGAGTTTATTGAGGAAAGAAAATGGCATGGTCAGACTTAAGGTTTAGGAAAGTCATTCCAACAGAAGAGTGAAGGATGGGTTGAAATGCTGAAACCTTGAGGCAGGGAGACCAAGAGAAAACTATTAAGACAGTTCAGATAAGACATGACAAGGGCCTGACTTAGGGTACTGCCTGTATAAAAACCTCTCACCAGATGAGAGGAATGTTGAAGAGAAAAGAAATTACAAGATTTGGCAACTAATTATATATGTAAGATGATCTAGAGAGAGGATGGCACTGAAGTTGTGAACCTAGATGACTGGAAGGATGGTGGTCTTCTCTACAGCAATAGAGAAGTTCAGAAGAGAGACAGGTTTTGGGGAGTAAATAATGAGCTCTGTGTTAGACACAATGACAACATTAGATGACATTTATATAGCACTTACTATGTGTCAGGCACTGTGCTCTGCACTTTACAACTATCATCTCACTTGATCTTCATAACCACTCTAGAAGGTGGGGCTATTACTATCCCCATTTTACAGATAAGGAAATTGGGGTAAACAGAGGTTTAATGACTTGCCCAAGATCACACAACTAATAAGTATGTGAGGCTGGATTTTAACTTGGATCTCCCTGACTCCACCCTGCCTATATGACATATTGATAATAAGACCCATAACAGAGACAAATCTGTTAGATAAATAAACAAGTTAGACTATGAAAGGTACATAAAAGGAATCTAAGATGCTACAAGATTATATGAAGGGGAAGGTCAATTAAAGCTGGAGGGATTGGGGAAGGATTCAGTAGGAAGTAACATCTAAGTTGTTCCCTAAAGGACTGGCAGGTAGAACATCTCAGCCAAGAAGAATGGTCAAGGGGGTGGCAAGCAATCCAGTCTGGCTAGATGGAGGATAGAGTACAACATCCCAGAGAATTACAGAATCCTAGAGGTATTGATAGAACATTGAGGTGAAAAACTACAGCAGGCAGGAAGTAGGAAGAGGAAGGAGGAGGAGGAAAAAGAGGAAGGAGGAAGAGAAGAAGAAAGAGGAAGAGAATGACAAAGACAACAACAACCCAGTATTGATCAATAATACCATCTCATCTGCCCCAAACCAACAAAATAACAGAATCATAAATCTAGAGCTGGAAGACACCTCAGAGGCCACAACAGTCCTGGCCCTTTCTTGTTCCACCTATTGCCCTTTGAACAGAGCTTATTGTTGTCCCCAACAGGTGGTTCAAGCCTTGAGTGTCCAGTCATTATTCTTACAAGATTAAGTCATTCTTCTGCACTGATATGCTTCCAATAGTTCTATAAAGCTACAAATCACAAAAGAAGCACAGTCTCTGAAGAATCCGAATTGAAAGTAACCAAAAGGCCAATGGAGGGACATACAGTAAACCATTAGCTGTCTGTAGCATATTCTCAATAATGACTTGCTTGTTAAGGAATAGCAAAAAAGATGGCATTCAGAAAATATCAGATTATAAAAGATGCACTAGATAGTTAATGAGAGCAAAAAATAAATGATGAAAAAATCAAGTGATATACTGATATTGCTTAAGGAATGCTAAGCAATCCAAAGAAAAGCTCCTCCACAGAATAAGGAATGGATAGGTTTCAAACTGCACCACTGGAGCAAATACCCTCACTGGTGAGATCATGGGTATTCTGAAGTATTTGTACCTGCCCCAGAGTTCCCCTTTTCTATCTACACTCTCTCTGGTGGTGATTAATCTCATTAGCTCCCAAGGGTCTAATTATCACCCTTATGCTGATGACTGATGATCTGTTGTTCTCCGTTTTCACAGACTACCAATGGCATCATGGGGTGATGTCTTGACTCGCATGTGAATTGGATTTGTGAAGCAGAGTTGAACAAAGTCATCAGCCTCATTCTCTCTTCCAGAGTCATCAGAGTCCAGTGTCAAGACAACTCACAATGGCTCAGGATGCAGTGTATGACCTTGGGGTCTAAGTGCACCCCAGTGCCTGTCTCAGCATCTTCATGATGGTTGGAACACACTGTTCTGATCTGATCATTCCACCGGGGGAAGTCTTCATATGCTTCACATCCCCCCAAGGGTTTGAGGACTGTTGGTTACCCTTAACCTAGTTTAGCCAAACTGCCAAGACAGTTTTACTGGGGCCTGCCTGCTAGGCATGTTACAGCTTACTCTCACATCTACATATCCTTTAGACTCAGACTCTCCAGAGTTTCAGTCAAGTACTACCAATGGCCTAAAAGAGATTTCAAATTAAATGTACCAAAGATAATTCAAACCCAACATGTCCATAGCAGAACTCACTATCTTTTCCCCAAATACTCCTTTCCTCCAATTTTCTCTATTTCTATTTAAAGCACCCCCATTCTTCTAATCCACTAGGTTCATTATTTCAGTGTTATCCTCAGTCTCCCTCATACCACAACCAGTTGCCAGATCCTGCCAAACCTCCATAAAACTCTCGCATTTGACCCCTTCTCTCTGTTAACCCCACTGCTATGTTAGCTTGGGCCTCCATTACTACTTGCCTAGATTATTGCAATGGTATCTCATCAATCCCCCTGTCTAAAGCCTTTCACTCTCCAATCAGTGCTCCATACAGATAGATTGTGTAGGGTCCCAATCCATCTTTCCAGCTTTGTTGGACATTACTCCCTCTCCTGCACTTTGTGATCCAGCCAAACTGTCTTTCTCTCTGTTCCTTACACATGACCCTCCATCTCTCTCTCCATGCTTTTGCATTGGCCATCCCTAGTTTCCTAGAACATATTCCTTCACTTCCAACTTAAAGAATTATTCTCTTTCTCCAAGATTCAAGTTAAGCACCAGCTTCTACATAAAGTCTTCCTTGATCTCCCCCTTCCTTCAACTGGTAAAGCCTTCCTGCCCCAAATACTCTATAATTAGTTCCTTTATTTGTATTAATTCATTTCACATTCATCCCACATATACTTAAATATGTACTTGTTTTCCTTGTTTAGAATGTAAATTGCTTGAGAATAAGGGATTGCTTCATTCATTGTATCACCCACCTACTTTCATCTTCCTCTTATGTGTAATCTTCCCCCAATAGGATATAAGCTCCTTGAGGGTAGGGACTCTCTTCCTTTTTGCTTGTATTTGTATTCCCAATGCTTAGCACAGGGCATGATGCATAGTAATCACTTAATGAACACTTACTAACTGGCACAGTGACTAGCACATAGTAGGTGCTTAATAAATGCATGTTAATTTCCTTTTTTAAAAGAAGTTAAGCTGAAAGAATTCCCTGTGCAGGTATATCAGTTTCTTTAGGTACTTTCATTTATGATAATACTGTAACTTAGAAAACTGAAGTACTTGGGACAGATGGTATTTTCAGCAATTCTTCCAGTTGAAGGCAGAGGCTTTAAGGGAAAACAAGGAGGATAAAGGAGGACAAATTGCATTTTATCTGGCTAAAATATGGGAGTTGAGAAAGGGATATTAAAAAATAGGCTAAGAGATTGAGAGTTGAAAATGGGATTTTTTTTCAGGACCCTGGCTTAAGACATGGGAATTAGGAGCTATTGGATGGGAATCAGGTTTATTTAACGAAAACCATGAAGAATGTATTTGCCATGAGGCAAATTTGTAATTTGATTGAGAAGGCTTTGACCTGAAAATAAGGGAGAAATAGAAAAATTACAGATGCATTATTAAGTTGGATAACTAAGGGAGTAGCAGGTATGTCATCGTAAGAATAGCAGTGGAACATATCTTCCACAGTATATGTTACATGGATGAAGTGCTGGGAGTGGGACCACTGAAACCAGATGACAGGCTTCGGCTATGTACAGATAGACTTAAAATTCACACAAATCTATAAAGCCAGTAAATACAACAAGCTAAGCTCATTCTTTTGTGTACTTTTACCCTTCTTCCTGGTGCTGAACATCTACAGATTCTGAGGGCTTATAAGTGACACTTTCTAGGTATTCTTATAAGTGATACTTATAAGTGATACTTTCTAGGTATTCTGCATTGTCAGGCACAACTCTACCCAACTGCGTTCCATGAGGATATGGTCCATATCTTAGTCATCATTGTATGTTTCCTAGCATTTAACACATGTACTATGTACTTAGTATGTTCTTTTTTAAAAAAAAAAGTGTTGAATTTAATTAATACAGACAATAAATCTATTATGCAGGGAGTTGGACTACATGAACTATAAGGTCTTTTTCAAATCTAGAAACCTTATATGTCAATCAACAAGCATTTATTAAGTGCGTTTTTGTTGTTGTTATTCAGGTGTGTCTTACTTTTTGTGAACCCATGGACCATATTGTCCACGGCAAACAGAATCTCTGTGATTTGCCCAGGGTCACACAGCTACTAAGTATTGGAGGCTGAATTTGAACTCAGGTCTTCCTGACTCCAGGCCCAGTGCTCAATCCACTGAGCCACTTAGCGGTCTTCTTTATTAGGTACCTATCACAA
Organism: Trichosurus vulpecula; assembly: GCF_011100635.1. Taxonomy (NCBI): domain Eukaryota; kingdom Metazoa; phylum Chordata; class Mammalia; order Diprotodontia; family Phalangeridae; genus Trichosurus; species Trichosurus vulpecula. The sequence continues at coordinate 326,143,721 of NC_050575.1, forward strand.
AAAAACAGGCCCTCCCAAGAAGTTCAAGTCTAAGAGGAGAGACAACATGCAAATGATTGTGCTAATATAAAGTGTACACACACACACACACACACACACACACACACACGATAAATTGGAAATAATCAAAAGAGGAACGGCCCTAGTATTAAGGGGGAATCAGGAAAGGCTTCTTATAGGAAGTGAGTTTTTTAACTGGGATCTGAAGGAAGTCAGGGAAGCCAAGAGATGGAGACGAAGAAGGAGAAAATTCCGCATGGGAGACAGTCAGAGAAAATGCAAAAAGCTGGGAGGAATGTCTTGTGTGCAAAACAGCAAGGAGGCCATATACATACATACATACACACACACACAATAATTACATATCTTTATATTTATACACATACACACATACATCTTGTTTATACATAGCTGTTTGCGTGTTGTTTCCCCCATTAGGCCGTGAACTCCTGGAGAACACGAACTGTTTTTTGAGATTACCAACAGACTATCAGAGTTGTGAGACGTTAGGAAAGTGGCTAAGGCTGGATAAAGAAAACTGAGAATTATTGTCATAGAGATGAGCACTGAATCCATGGGAGATGATGAAATTACCAAGCAAAACAGCATAGAGGGAGAAGAGAAGAGGGCCAAGGATAGAGCTTTAGGGGACACCCAAAATGACTGTAACCTCATTGAAGATCCAGAAAAGGAGACTGAGAAGGAGTGATCCAACAGGTAGGAGACCCAGTAAAGAGCATTGTCACGAAAACCTAGAGAGAAGAGAGTATCAAAGAAGAGAGGTCATCAATAGTGACAAAGGCCACAAAGAGGTCAAGAAGGATGGCTATGTGATAAATAATTACTAATTTACCAACTAGAACTGTAATACTAACCACTGTATATGTATGAGGTTTACAGTCAGAGATCACTCACAGTCAGGATACGGCCTGTTTTATTTTCTCCAGATCTATTACTGCTTCTCACTATAACTGGATTGATTTAATAACTGCATCTGGCAATTAAATGAAAAAGAAAATTCACTCTTTTCCCTACAAGTAACTGAGGATAGGCTGTTCTTTTTCAAATGAAGATAGCTAATGCCTGTTTAAAACTTTGTAATGAATACTGGCATGCTGCTTTGCTACTATGTAGGCATGTATCTTTTCTTAGTTCTGCTCTCAATTTGTAAGAGATTCAGTGAAAATAGCACGGCAGCAAAAAGAACAAAAATGGTCATTCTATGAAATGCAGTGAGATATCACAATTTACAATCATAAATATCTGACAATAAATGTTTGTTGAATTCAATCAAATAGAAATATGGTAGCTGAGGATTCCTGAGAATTCTAGCAAAATCCTCCATATTCACTTCCTTAGAAATGCTTCCAAATGTTACTTTTTCAGTCTATAACCTACAATGAACAATTTCAGCCAAAAACAGGTGGTCAGTGAAGTCTGAAGCAAGTGGTTTGGATGTCATGAAGCTACACTGCAAAGCCATGAAAGACTGGGCACTGGTACTATTTCTTTACTATAAGCACTTCTCAGTGTAGCTCTGAGTCATCATTAAAACTTTTTCTGATGGACTCTATTGAAGGAAAAAATATTACAAGTGAGTAAAAAATTATTCACATAAGTAAATGTGGAAGTTCACCAACAGGAACTCTAAACATGAGCAATTATTCTCATGAGTCTCATAAGCACACTGACTGACCACATGGACTTTATGTGGCCGCATCTCAGCCTTCACACTAACCCCTACTTCTTCCCAAGTCCCCACCATTGTTTTTGTAGAATGCCCTTAAGGAAATTAAACACTAAACACCCAGAAATTGCAACAACTTGGCTATAAAACACACAAAAGGCAGGAAGCACAGATGTTAATGTTTTAAGAAGAATTCTAAATCACCAGCTAAACAGACGGTTAATAGTTTTCCAAAACCTGAGTCTTAAGCACTTCTGTGCTGTGAAGCATATACAACAACATAGCAGGAAGAACTTTATTTCATGTTCTTGTTTGTGAAGGTTTAAATTTTCCAGGTTAAAATGCAAAGACTAACCCCTCTAGTTTTAAGCTTGAAGGACAGCTCTATGCTGCTTGTGAAAGTAAAATATGAACTGTATCTGATTTTTTTTCAGAGACCTTCAGTCAAGAAGGCAGATTGCGAATGGGATATATTTCAATTAAATCAAACCCTAGATCTTTCATTTATTCCTAAATCAATCAACAAAAAAGTTCAATATTTATATACAATTGGTAATTTGCTCTTAAAGAAGCTGTGAACAATGTGGTATGAATTTAAAATTGGCACCATAAATAATCACAGAAAAGTCAGTTTCTGGTTACATTTTGATAGCAAGAGACTTGCTTCTCCATTGAACCTCTTTTTGTGCTAACATGGAGTTTCACAATACAGACTGAGCTAAAAGTAAACAAGAATAAACAGCATCTAGGCAAAGAACATACTTTCGCACAATGTGTAAACATCTCATTATTCCATGTTACTCATCACTCCCAAGAAGCAGTTCCACAATTGTACCACAGGTTTTCCTAAGAACTAGAATTTCCTTTCTGTTTCTCTGACTAATATCAAACATGTAACTAAACATCTTCTGAATCTACTATGCTCCAACTGTGCTGATCTCAAAAGTTTTTTTTTTTAATTCAGTTTGAACTATTAAAAGCCACTCTGAATTTTCTACTCCACTGTGAGTCTGCTTCAGGAGTTACAAGGCTCAACTACAGAAGAAATATTCATCTCAAAGAAGGATCACTTGATGAATGGAAAGCTGCTGTGTCAGACTTGGTAAGTGTAAGATCTCAGTTGTTGTCTTTAGGGGCATCAGTAAAGCCCTTCCAAGAGATTTCAAACTGCCACACTTTAAAAAACCCAACAACAATAAAAAGTAGGTTGGAGATGTCAAGAGGGGTCAATGTTACCTCTTTCTTTATAAGCACAAGTAGTAAAGTTTCTTTTCTTTCCACAGAATCTAAGGAAGACAAGCTCTAGCTCAGTGCATTGCTATAACATCAAGACTTGAGTTACCTAGAGGACAAGACAGTACCCCCCACAAGCAGAGAAGTGGAACAATGGGCAGGGAGATGAAGGAAATGGTACCTAGAAGCTTTAGATACTCTACCTCCTTAGCCAGAGGTTACCTGGGGGAGAGGGCTGAAAAGAATAGCTTGACATCTGATACATAGAATATTTTCTGGAAAATTACAGCACTACAAAGTGAGTGTTTAAAAATGGACTTATATAAGGGACCTTCACTAAGGTGACACCACTCAAGACAACATAAATTTTGAAGTTATTTTTCCAGAAGTGGAGATGGGTATAAAAATTCCCTAGTTCAGGGGTTCTTGACCTGGGGGCTACGACCTTTAAAAAAAATACACTTCAATAGTTGTATTTCAATGTAATTGTTTTCCTTTGTAATCCTATGTATTTTATTTTATGTATTTACAAACATTATTGTAAGAAGGGACCCATAGGCTTGTTAGACTGACAAAAAGGTCCATGACACAAAAAAAGTCAAGAACATATGTTCCACTTGGCCAATTCAATCAAACCCAGGATCTGGTATTTATTGTCCACAGTTACAGAAATAAAGGGCTGGTAAGTACCTGCACTTGCCATCTCTCTCAATATTAGGCTGGCATCAGGAGAAATTATAATTTCATTCATAAAATCAGAACTGATTCTATTATTTTATTAGTAAGAGGAATTCCCAGGTGAGGAAACTCCCCTCTAACAATTCAGGCTGGCACCTTCTCTGAAACTTACAAGCTCAAATAGAAACATGGCCTCTAAATCACATCTGAGTGTGTTTGATACCTCTGGTCTAAAGCACTTAGAGGTTAAGTGACTTGTCCAGGATCATACTACCATAGTGTCAAACAACAAATTTACTGAGTACCTAAGGTACCTTCCCACTGGTTGTTTTTTTAGGGGACATGAACCTTTTGAATCAGGGCTGGCAACTGTAGCCACCAGCTTTGTGCCGTTCCTACCTTATGCTTCAGGATTCCTAGAAGTGATTGCCAGCCCTGACCCTTCCCTATGCAGAATTTTGGTACCTTCTTGAGGCTGTTCCAAACTTCAAAATTATTTTCATGGCCAAGCCCTTGTCAATCTGTCAGTCGATAAACATTTATTCATCTATTATGTGCCAGGCACTGTGCTGAATGCTAGGGATACAAAGAATACGAAAAGATGGTCCCTGCTCTCAAGGAGCTCATAGTCTAGGGAGACAACATACAAACAACTCTGTGTAAACAAGATAAATACAGGATAAACTGGAGATAATTAACAGAGAGAAGACACCGAATTCCTGTCCGGAAAGTTGTGAGTTCTGGTGTTGGGTTGTTGTTTTTTTCTAAGCCCCTCAGAGACTCAACAGGAGGTGGTAACTATGCAGGGGGAGCACTCTGCCTGGGAAAAGATCAGTAGAATTCAGTGACTTTGATTCAAGCAGATATTCCCAGTAGCCTGAGGGGCTCTTTTTCTATGCAAGCTGAGCTAGGGAGGGCAGTGGGCCAGACAGACTACTGAAAAAGAACTAGAATGTGTTAACTAGCCAGGTTGCATATTGGCCTGGCCATCAGATTGTAAGAACTCTTAACACTCTCTCTAGAAAGAGGAATTAGATGGAAGTAGTGGGTTAAGTAACAGATTTCCCAAGTCTCAAGGTGAGCCAGAAATCTAGAGAGAGTACCATCGTGTGTACATGAAAGCAACGGCAACAGAAAACCATAGACAAATAAAGAGACAGATCAGTGAGTCAGGAATCTTCAGTCCAAGGAAGAGAGAAGCAGCCAGAATTAAGAATCAATAAAGTACTGAGACATAATGTAGAAAATAAATGCAGACTGTATGACTTGACTGTGGTTTTCACTAGTAACATGAGTCGTGAGCACTGTGCAGCGCTAGGAAAATGAGGGTCAACTCTAGTAGTCCAAACATGAATTCTTGCCCCACTTTGGAAGGCCTGAAACTCAAGATATTGTTACACGCCTAGAACAAAGAAATTGCTCTAAAGTGATGCCAGTGGAAATGGAGAAGATGCAAAAAAAAAATTTAAAGGAATTTCTAAAGGAGAAATGAATGTCTTGACAACAGATGAAAGAGAGAGCAGAGTCAGATGAATAAAGCACACAGCCTGGAAGGCTAGAAGAATAATGACACCGCTGACAGAAATGAGAGAACAGAAAAAGGGAACAAGTTTAAAGGAGAAAATGAGTTTAATCTTAGACATGTTGAATTGTGTGATAAATGATAACAGGTGGTACAAATGAAAGTGTCATTCTGGGAGGCTGATCATGGAATTAGAATCCAGAATTAGAATCAGCCTGAACTTGGAGATTTGAGAATCTTCTACATCAGGGTCCTCATCTCCCCACCCCTCTTCCCTATTTTCCTTCAAGTCCTAGCTAAAATCCTGCCTTTTACAAGGAGCCTCTCTTGATCCCTCTTAATACCAGTACCTTCCCTCTATTCATTACCTAAACTCTATCCAGTACATAGTTTGTTTGTAATTGGTTGTTTTCACATTGTCTCTCCCAATGAGGTTATTGGGAACAGGGACTGTCTTTGTCTTTCCTTTTATCTCCAGCAATTAGCACAGCGCCTGGCACATAGTATGAACTTAATAAATGCTTACTGATCGACAGACTGGGGTCCATGAATTTTTTTTTACATTTTGATAACTGTATTTCAATATAATTGATTTTCTTTGTAATCGTACGTACTTTAGTTAATGCATTTAATAACATTCTTCTGAGGAGTCCATAGGCTCCACCAGTCACCAATAGGGTCCATGACACAAAAATGGTAAAGAGCTCCAGCTCTACATAGTATGGCACATTCCCCTCTTCTCTCAGTCATTAATATTGTCTCCCTTCAAATTACCTTTTATGGACTACATTGTTAAGATATTGACTCCCTTCCCCAAGCTCCTTGCGGGCAAAGACTTTCATTCTGCCTTTGTATTGACAGCATTTCACACATAGTAGATTATGTTCAATGAATTGAGTGTATGACTTGTGCTAATGCAAAGGGTAGGAGATGGTAGGATGACTTGGGTGAAAATTTAGTGGTTCAAAACTTAGTGTGTGATAGTAGTGTATGAAATAGGGATGGAAGGATAGCCTGGAATCGGGTTATGAAAGGCCTTGAATGTCAGGCTGAGGAATTTTATATTATCCAAGAGGAAACAGGGAACCACTGAAAGTTTTTGAGTATTGAAATAACAGGGTCAGACTTGTGCCTTAGGAAGACAACTTCTACAATGACGTAAAGAATAAATTAAAGGGGGAACGAGGCTAAAGGCAGAGTGACCTGTTAGGAGACTATTATAATATTCCAGACAAGAGATGACAATAAAAGGCAGATATGAGATTTTATGGAAATAAAATCAACAAAATTTGGTAACTGATGGCTCACTCCCTCTGACCCATCCCTAATATTCAAAGACAACTCCAAGATTTCCAGACCAAATGACCAGAAGGATATAACACAAATAAGGAAGTTGGTAGAAGGAGCAAGTTCATTCAACAGCATGCATTCAACAAGCATTCCTAAGTGCCTACTATATGTCAGGCACTGTGCTAGGCACTGAAGATTCAAAAACAAAAATCAAAATAGTCTTTTACCTCAAGAAGCTTACAGTCTGGGAAAAATAACATATATACAAAATGGGAAAAGCAAAAATACATACAAAGTAGATAGCATCTAACTTGTTTGCAGAAAGTATGAGCGAGTAGTGGGAGTAGGAGAGACCTCCTATATGAGATGGCACCTGATCTGAAACCTGTAGGAAGCCAGAGATTCCATGAGGGAGAGAGGCAAGGAGGGAGAATTCTAATCATGGGGACAAGAGAAGGAAAGGGAAGGAAATAAACATTTATATAGCATCTACTATGTGCCAGGGACTGACCTAAGTTCTTTATAAATATTGTTTCATTTGATGAAATGTCAACTATGGGGAAGATCAAGCAGGACAGTTTGGCAGGAACATGGAGAAGTCTCTCCTCAAGTCTCTCCCCACTCTAGCCCACCCTCTACTCAACTGTCAAACTGATCCTCCTAAAAGGCAGGTCTGACCACATCACCCCCGCCCCCACTTCAATAAGCCCCAATGGCTCTCTATTACTTCCAGGAACAAATAAATATAAAATCCTGTTTGGCATTTAAAGTCCTTCAAAACCTGGCCTTTCCCACCTTTCCAAGTTTCTTATAACTTACTCCCCAACCTCCAGCCCCTGACTCTACAGTCCATTGACACTGGCCTCCTTTCTCTTCCTCGAACAACACACTCAGACTTTGGACTCCAAGCATTTTCACTGGCCACATGTGCCTCATGCCTGGAGAATCCTCTCCTTCCTCATCCCAATTTCCTAGCTTCTCTGGCTCTCTTCAGGTCCCAGCTAAACTCCCACTTTCTACAAAAAGCTTTCCCAGTCCCCTTCTTTGCTAATGCCTTCCTTCTAAGATTATCTCCAATTTATCCTGTGAAGCATCTGGACTGCTGTGTTTAGTTCTAGTCACCACAGTCTAAGAAGGACATTGACAAAGCAGATAGCACTTAGAAGAGGGCACAAGAGATGGTGAAAGGCTCTGAATCGGTGACAGAGGAGATCAGCTGAACCAACTGGCCAGGAGAAGAGAAGATTGAGGGGGACACGACAGCTGTCTTCAAGTATCTGAAGTGCTGTCAGGTGGAGGAGTGAACCTCAAAGTGTCACTCACTACCCAGCTGAGTGCACTAAAGAGGTTCTTATCTTTCTCTTTTTCAACGTCCCCTTCTGAAGAATTTGTTTTGCTTCTTACCACTGTCTCCCTAAATCTACCCTCCATCTTATTCCCCTCTTACCTTTCAACCCCTTTTCTCCCTACTTCCCTTTGTACAAGATGAATTTCCATACCTAACAGTGAGCAAACTTTTATTCTTCCTTCCTTGAACTAGTTCAGATGAGAGTCAGGTTCAAGTGTTGCCTGCTCCATCTCCATTGTTCCCCATACATACACACATATCCCTCTCCATTGTGTAAACTCTTCCTCATGGATGCCATGTGTGAGAAAGTTTTCCCCACTCTTCTTCCTCCCTCCCTACTTCTAGTATATCCATCTTCACCACCTTCCCATTCTTCATACCAACATAACAGAATCACACCCAGGCCCCCAAATGAAACTTCCTTTAAAATCCCTGGTAATGATAAAGTTCTGAGGGATCACATGTATTCTCTACTGATATAAGAATATAAAATAGTTTAACTTTGTTTAGTCCCTTATGATTTCTCCCTCATGTTTACTTTTTTGTGCTTCTCTTAAGTTTGAATGTGTTTGAAAGTCAAAGTTTCTCTTCAGCTCTGGTCTTTTTATCAGTGCTTGACAGTCCCCTATTCCATTAAATTTCTATGTTTTCCCCTGCAGAATTATATTTAGTTTTGCTTGACAGGTTATTCTTGGATATAATCTTAGCTCCTTTGCCTTCTGGAATATTGTATTCCAAGCCTTCCACTTCCTTATAATAGTAGCTGCTAAATCCTGTGTGATCTTAACTGTGGGTCCATGGTACTTGTAGTCTTTCTTTCTGGCTGCTTGCAGTATTTCTTGAATTTTGGCTATAATATTCCTGGGAGTTTTTATTTTCGGGTTTCTTTCAGGAGGTGATCAATTCAATTTCTTTCTTTAATCAAATTCTTTCAATTTCTATTTTACTCTCTGGATCAAAGCTATCAGAGCAGTTTTCCTTTATAATTTCTTTAAATATGATACCTAGGGTCTTTTTTTTTTGTTCATGGCTTTCAAGTAGTCCAATGGTTCTTAGACTATCTCTTCTTGATCTGTTTTTCCAGTCAGTTGCTTTTCCTATGAGATATTTCACATTTTCTTCTATTTCTTCAGTCTTTTGACTTTATAATTTCTTAATGTCCATGAAGTCATTAGCTTCTGTTTGGCCAATTCTAACTTTTAAGGAATTATTTTCTTCAATAATGTTTTCTATCTTTTTTGAAAAGCAATTAATTCATTTCTTTATTCATTATTTCCTCTACCACTCTTATTTGGTTTTTAAAATCATTCCTTTGCTCTTTTTAAAAAAAATGCCTTTTCCTCATCTAGGAATTCTAGTTGGGCTTGTATCTAATCTACATTTTTTTTGAGGTTTTGCTTATAGATGTTTTCAAGTCATTGTCTTCTTTTGTGTTTGTGTCTTGAGCTTCCCCATAGTAGCTTGGGTGTTGGGTGTGTTCAGGGAAGACTAGTACCCCTGGTGTGAGGGTTGCTGTGCCCTTTTCAGGGCTACTTTCCACCTTTAGTGTCCACCTGATTCACCTAACTCTCACCTGTAGCTCCAAGAAGCTGTAGCACACACAGTGACCACACCCCAATAAACCATTTTGGCGACAGGCTAAACCAGGTTGAGGGTAACCGAGGGGTCTCAAACCCATCAGGGAGTTAGTGGGATGGGTACCCCAAGCATGTAAAGACTCCCCCTGGTGGAACAGGTAGACGAGAACAATTTGTTCCAATGGCCATTAAGGCAGCTGAAGTGGGTGCTGTGGAGCCCTTAGAGCTTAGTTAGACATCAAAGATGCCAAAGTCATCCACTGCTTCTTGAGTCATCAACAGTCATCTTGACTCTGTCCTGCACTGGACTGCAGTGACTCTGGACTAAGAGAGTGATACCAATGACTTTATGCAATTCTGCCTCACTTAAATCCAATTTACATATGAATCAAAAGATATCATCCTTTTTACCTATCTTTACCATCCATTTTACCTATCTCAAAGTCCTGTGGCAACAGGCAAGTGACAAAGCAGCAGGGGCTACAATGGGAACTGTACTCACAACCCTGCACGCAGGTGACCCAGTCATCTCACTCAGAGCAGCAGTGGGATTTGGCAGCCCCTTAAGTGTCTGAGCAGCCTTTTTTAAGGACTGCACTGTTCACCTCCTGGTGTGAAAAAGAGGCTAGAAAAGACCAACCCTAGCCTGATTACCAGAGCAGGTGGGGATCCCACCCTGTGGTCAAAACACAAAAAAAAGGTACAAAAACATCTGCAAAGATGATTCCACTCACCATTGGTACATGGAATGTACACACACTTATAGACAACACAAAATCCAGTAGACCTGAAAGACTAACAGCTCTTGTTGCAAGAGAACTCACCAGGTATCACATCTAAATAGCAGCCCTGAGTGATATAAGGCTGGCAATTGAAGGCCAGCTTAATGAAGCCAGAGATGAATACATGTGTTTCTGGAGTGGCTGCAGTGATGGGGAGCACTGTGAAGCTGGCATAGGTTTTGCAATCAAAACTAGTCTAGTCAACAAACTTGTATGCCTACAAAAAGGAGTGAATGACAGGCTCATGACAATGCCATATCACCATCATCAGTGCCTATGCTCCTACCATGACAGACTGTGATGAGGTCAAAGAAAAATTTTATGAAGATCTGGAGACCCTCATCATCAATGTGCTAAAAGAGAACAAGCTTATAATTCTGGGTCACTTTAATGCTAGAGTGGGCTCAGACTACCAGACATGGCAGAGAGTCCTTGGGAGGAATGGAATTGAAAACAGCAATGGTCACTTACTACTGAGCACTTGTGCATCTCATGACCTTCTCATTACCAATACTTTCTTCCATTTACCCAAATGCAGTAAAACTTCATGGATGCATCCTTGCAGCAAACATTGATGTTAAATAGATTATGGCATTGTAAGGAGAAGAGACAAACAGGATATGAAAATGACAAAGGTGATGTGTGGCACAGAGTGCTGGACTGATCATAGACTTATCCTCTCCAAGCTAAATATTTGCATTCAACAAATGTGGTGGGTCCAAGGTAATATGACTACCAGAATAATTCATGTCAACAGATTAGAGCACTTCTCTGAGTGGCAACAATTTGTTGCTAACTTGGAGAGAAAGTTGAACCAATACACACTTGGCAACAGTGTAGCAGAAAAGGAGTGGGCAGCTCTCAGAGATTTGGTGTACAGCACTGCATCTGCTCATCTGGGTCAGAACACTCACAAACATCAAGACTGGTTTGATGAAAATGATGGGGAAATTCAGAAGCTACTAAATGAAAAATGAGAACTCCACAGGGTTTACCTGCTGGATAGTTCATCCATCTATAAGAAGGCAGCACTTAATTCCATCAAAAGTAAAGTACAAGGCAAGCTTAGAGAGACACAGGATTCTTGAATCAGTGAGAAGGCAGATGAAATTGAGTTTACGCTGATACTAAGAATCCAAAGTGCTTTTATGATGCCCTGAAGGCTATTTATGGGCTAAAAACCTATGGTGCATCTCAAATACTCAGTACTGATGGAACCACATCGATATAGTGATAAGATCATGATCCTAGAGAGATGGGCTGAACATTTCCTTAGTGTTCTCAACACACCATCATCAATCAATGTTGAAGTCATTGACCGAATACCTCAGGTTGAAGTCAATCTCTCTCAGTGAACTTCCAACTGAAGAACATGGCAAAGCACCTGGTGACGATTCTTTTCCAGCTGAGATTTACAAGGTGGGGAGTCTGCTGCTCATACAAAATCTGACTCAAATGTTCCTGGTTAGGTGGAAAGAGTTTATCACCCAGGAGTTCAAGGATACCTCCATTATCCATCTCTTATAAAGGTAAAGGAAGTAGATTGTCCTGGGACAATCACAGGAGACTCTCTCTCAGTCATTGCTGACAAGATTACTGCCAGAGTCCTCCTTAATAGGCTGATCCTTCATCTGGAAGATGGTTATCTAGAGAGCCAGTGTGGCTTCAGAAAGGGCCAAGAACAGGCCATAGGGTGTTTGCTGTCCAACAACTCCAGGAGAAATGCCAAGAGCAGAACAGAGGTCTATACACAATATTTGTAGATCTGACCAAGGCCTTTGATACTATCAGTCAAAGGGCTTATGGAAAATTGTCAAAATTTTGTTGCCTAGAGAAGTTCATCAGTATTGTATGTCAATTTCATGATGGCAGGCTGGCCTGGGTTTTGGATAGTGGATGATGCTCTCATGTTTTTCCAAGCACCAATGGAGTGAAATAAGGCCGTGTGCTTGCTCCCATGCTTTTTAGTATGATGCTCTCAGCCATGTTGTCAAGCGCCTTCTGTGAGGACGAAGCACTCATGGTAAATTCTTCAACTTGAAAAGGCTACAAGCCAAGACCAAAGTGGAGGGAGTGTTGGTACATGATTGTTTGTTTGCAGATGATTGTGCATTCAGTGCAGCCTCTGAAGATGAGATGCAATAAAGTATGGATTGATTCTTTACTGCTTATGCTAATTTTGGCCTAACAATTAACACCAAGAAAACACAGGTGCTCCACCAGCCAGTACCACACTATCCATATGTGGAACTATTGGTTACAGTAAATGGATGCTGTACGTAAGTTCATTTACCTTGGTAATGTATTTTCCAGGGACATATGCATTGATCGTGAGGTTGCATTGCCAGAGCTAGCTCAGTGTTTGGGAGGCTCCAAAGGAAAGTGTGGGAGAAAAGAAATATTAGACTGACTTACTAAACTGAAGGTCTACAGAGCCGTTGTGCTGACCTCATTGTTCTATGCCTGTGAAAGCTGGACAATACACCAGCACCATGTCAGGAAACTGAACTGCTTCCATTTGAATTGTATTAGGAAGATGGGTTCTCTGATGGGCTGGCCATGTTGTCTGAATGCTCGCCAAAAATACTATTTTATGGAGAACTCACACAGGGCAAGTGCTCCCATGGTAGTCAGAAAAAGTGATACAAGGACACTCTCAAGGCCTCTCTTAAGAACTCTGGAACTGATTTTGTGACATGGGAGACACTGACACAGGATCTCTCAGAATGGCGTGCCCACATCGGAGAAGGTGCTGTGCTCTGTGAGCAAAGCAGAATTGAAGGAGCTCAAAAGAAATGCAATATGCACAAATTTATAGCATCCACCCCAAATGTTCATATGGACTATTTGTGCACAGCCTATGGGAGAGCATTCAAAGCTCATATTGGTCTGATTGGCAACAGCTGAACACACTGTACCTTGACTATAATAGTGATGTCATTTTGGTCCTCTTTGAGTACAAAGTACAACAACCAACCAACCAAACAGCTCTTCATGATTCTGTTCTTTTTGTTTGTTCGTTCATTCTCCTAGCCTATTTCTTGATTTAGGAGTTTATGTTAGTGTTGGGGTCTGCTCATTTCTGGAGAATGATGTTTGTCCTGAACTTCTGCTGCTTTCACAGTTCAGTCTTGGGACCTACGAGTTTTCAGTACTTCCTAAGTGGTGCGAACCAAGGAGAGATCTATTCACTGCCCTCCTGGTCTGAGCTCTGTAAGTTCCTGACCCAGGCTTGGGTGTGTTGGCTCGTGGGTAGTTGAGTTTCAGTACTCTGTTGCTGGACTCACTGTTAACTAACAATTGCAACTAGGAAGGTTCTACAGGGTCAGAGGGACCAAACTGCTGGTTCCCCTTTAGTCTTGGTCTCCTGCCCTGGTTGTTACACTGCAGGCTCACGTGCTAGGCTAAAGGTTAGAACTGAGTAGCCACTTGTGCTCCTGGGCTCAGAGCCACATAGCTAAGTTTCTGGAATTTTTGTGCTCAGTACCCAGCTAGGTCCTTGTACTCAGTTGTAGTCATTCCCTTCCACCCTGGGTTTGTGACCTGGAATTGGATAATGGGCAACAGAGCTGCACTAGTTCAGGAGTCCACTGGGATCTCTTTCTGTTCTGGTACTTACCACCCTGGTGTTCAGTTTCAGCCTTCTCACCTTCTCTGATTCTAGAATGCTCCCTGCTATTGTCACTGTGCTGTGCTCCTAACCAGCTCCCATTTCAGTGTCCACAATCCTCTCTGTCTATCTTCATAAGCTGCCCTGTGCTAAAAATAATTACTCACTGTGACTTCTTCTTCTTGTCTTTCCTGATAAGAATTTGATCTGGTGCATTTTCTAGTCTGTAGAGGAGGCAGAATGTATGAGCTGGGCAAAAATGATGACTCTCATTCTGCCATCTTGACTCTGCCCACCCACCCCATCTTTTCACAGATGAGGTCACAGGTGTGAAACAGCAGAGAGTCTCAGTTCTTTCACTCCAAATCCAGTCTTCCTTCTCTTATTCCACATATGCAAATTTTTCATAAATGTGATGACTAACCATCTGGAAAGATATCTACCAATTTCAATGTATATATCCATTCAATTATATCACACACAAAAATATAAATTTAAATTTAGCACTTTTGAGGAACAGCCTGACATGGTAGCATGTAATGCTACCAAGAATTTGGCAATTATTGAAAATACATTTAGAAATTGATCTTTATAAGCAAAAATAAAATGTCAACAGTTTTGGCAAAAGTCCAAGAATTTGCTCTACTAGAATGTGTAGGCATTTGCTTTAATGAACACTACAAAATGCTGATTAGTGCCACTTGTTAGCACAATGCAATCAAAGCATTGTAAAAGTCAAAGTTATTTAACCTTATATATAACACTATTGGTTTTCTTCACCCCATTCCTTTTATTTGTGAATCTACTCAGTTAAAAAAAAAGTCAAGTCTAAGTAACTTAATTGCATTTATACTCTTTAATAATTAAATAAGGAACTGAAATTAAAATGAGAATGTCCCACAGGTGTCTATAGATAAATGATTAATTACCTTTAGGGCTCTTGAAAATTGTATTGTCTTAAATAGATTACAGATTTCCCTTGAAATCTTGTTCATACTGTTAATTTAATTACCACATCCTTTCCCCCACCACACACACACAAAATAGCAGTTTTTAAATGCTAGTTTACCTCTTCTTGTTTTTCATATTATTATAAATTAGTGAATTTCAAATTAATAAAATGTAGTAACTTCCTGACTATAAAATGTGCTAGTGTGAATGATGATACTTTACTATAGATAGATTATATTCATTATCTTAAGTAATCCATTTTTTTCTTTGTCAATATTTGTGGTAACTTCCCCAAATAGATTCACATAGATACTGCTGTCTTTTACTCAAATGGATCTAAGAGCTCAATTATTTGGGGGTTTCCTCAAATATCCAGATAGATACTCATCTATTCCTCTAAGCCCCATCATATCATCCTCATCCACTGACTGACACATACTTAATAACCTTGTTTGTGAATTGATCATGAATATTTGTCATTTATGGAATATAAGCCTTCCTATTTGGGATCATAGGTTCTAAAGAAGAGCTATTTTTTTTCTCTAGAATGCTGCTATATAGGAAATAATGCTGAATGTGAGTGCTTTTGCCATAGATTCTATGCATCTGATCCCTCTCTCCTCAAATCTCTCATTGTACTGTTCAATCTTGCCTGTGCACTTAAGCATATTCTAATTTATATTACAGTTATTTGTGCATATCTCATCTCCCTATTAGACTGTCAGCTTCCTAAAGGCAGGGAGCAATGTTATTTCATTTTGTTTCTATACATGCCAACATAGTGGGAGCTTAATGCTTTTTTAACTGCATTAAATAGAGTCTACTTGTAAGGTGCCCAATACATACAAAATCAACAGTTCCCTGTCCACTCTAGTGTGTGTCTATGTATAAGAACTCTAAATATCACCCCCTATATTGCTATAGCCAAATCAAATGTATGGCAATAGAGATGGATGTTTATCTATCTTATTTGCAAATTTTTGTTCCTTGTCTTTTATTTACAAAGCCTTGGGTTGTAAGTACATATTCTATGTATGACATATATTCTATGATCCTAAACATGAAAATTAATCCTTAAATTCCGTAAATAACAAATTTTCATGATGAATCCACAAGCAAGATTCTGTTATTAAGTACATGGCTTAATGAATGAAAATGTCTATAATTCTCCCAAGTAAAACAATAAATTTACCACACAGTTACATTTGTGATACTTCATACTACATGTATACATACATACATACATGCATACATATGTATCCTGTCCCCTAAGTAGTTAGATCAAATTATTCTATCCCAATCTATGAAATAAACCAATCCAGTTTAGACAGTGCTTGGAATCATTTCAGAAATTAAAGAAAAAATTAATGAATGACAGTTTTTTGGCCATAAAACTTAGAGTATTAATTTTATGAGGCTAATGATTTTTCTTCAAGAGGTAAGCACATCATAATAGGTAGAAAGGTAGCCTGGTCAAGAAGACCAGGGTTGAAGTCTCATCTCTAATATTTCTTGTGTTATCCAGGGCAAATCACTAAATTTATCAGGACCTCAGTCAACTCTCTAAGAGTATGACTATACCATGAAAAACAGTTTAACTTTCCCCCACTAAGAATCCTCTATGTTAATAAACTCAGTTACAGGATCCTGCAAAAAATGTTCCAACACTACTTATTAATTCTTCTAAACATGTGGTAATCAACACCAGAGCAAATGTCACCTAGACATCTAAGTGTTCTTCAAAGTGAAAGTGCACAAGACAATTCATTGGGGTAAAGAAAGAAAAAAAGAAAATGTTTTTTATCCTTTAAAAGAAGAAATTAAGCTTTACTAATAGTGTTCCATATCAAAATTGACACTAAAGCCCTCAGTCAGTCTACATATCATATGGTCATGTGTCACATATGTTACATGAAGTATACTTCAGCAAAGAGTGGGAGTTCTACAATGCAATGGTGTTGACACCTTCATCCATTTCAGCACAGTGCAAAGTACTTCAGTTTCCATATGCCCAGTTAAATGGATTTATGGATTATATTATATGGTTTTAACTAAACAAATCTTCATAAAATGGACAACTGGCTTTTAAAAATTCCTTCAGAGAAACTACAGATCAAAGATAATACTAAAACTCCAAGTACAAAAATAAAAAGAAAATGTCAGAGCTGACACCTCTACTCCTGATAGGACCTCTTCACCAACTACAGTAATAGGTAAAAACAATGATGTTGTTATTAAATTTTATAAGAAGCCAAAAAAATTCAAAATTATCAGGATTATTTGAAATATGGATTTCTATTACTATTGCTGATGCTAAATCTCCCCCTAAAGCACATAGTGTGTCTTGAAATGGTATCTAATGATAGTATGAAGCCACTATGATTAACAAGATACTTCAAAACCAAGCTTTTAAAGCCAAAAAAGTGTCACCTATACAATTTTTTTTATTTACACACAAACTTTGAAATAGAATTTTCTAACTTGTTTAAATATCTACCAAACTAAGAGTTCCACTGAGTTTTAAACTCATGTGCTAAAAATATAAAATGCAAGACCTGATTAGTTTGCAAGAACAAATGACTTTACTCAAGGAAGACATTTACTAGCCAAATGCCAACAAAAACTTTTGCTTAATTGGTATATAGGATTGAAAATGAGTATCATGATTTAGTGAGCACAGTTACTGATGTTCTTTTTCTATTTAGCTCCATGTTGGCTTATTAGGTATCTCTTTCAACAGCAAAAGTCACTAAAACAAGTACTGAAATAAGCTCAGAGTGGAACCTCTACATCACAAAGGGTTAAATCAAGATATTTAAGAATAATACATCATATTAAATCACAAGTAAAAAATTCATATATAATATACACATAATGGTAGATATATGGGTATATATGCATATATATAAGCATGTAAAATTTGGGTCAAAAATTCAATTTGGGGCCTTAGAAATTACAATAAATGTCTAAAATAAGCCGATGGAACATTTTCAACATTTACAACAACTTATACTGAAAATATTTTTGTATTTACCTGCAGAAACTTTTTTAATAGGGTAGCTAGGTTGCACAATAGATAAGAATACCAGGCTTGAACTCAGGAAGCCTCATCTTCCTGAATTTAAATCTAGCCTGGTTGCCTCAGTTTCCTTATCTGTAAAATGAGCTGGAGAAGAAAATGGCAAACCACTCCAGCATCTCTAACGAGAAAGCACCAAACGAAGGTCATGAAGAGTCAGACACAACTGAAACAACTGAACAACAACAAAGAGGAGGGGATAGTAACTTCATTAATTGTTCTATTATATTATTGTTCTTTTGTCATAATCAGTTATTAATGCTCGCCAGTCTATATTAATATGTTTAATTATTGATGTAATATTATTTGTACTGGTAATAAATAAAATGCCATAAAATTATTTTAAAATGTTTTTAAT
This sequence comes from Trichosurus vulpecula, assembly GCF_011100635.1. Taxonomy (NCBI): domain Eukaryota; kingdom Metazoa; phylum Chordata; class Mammalia; order Diprotodontia; family Phalangeridae; genus Trichosurus; species Trichosurus vulpecula. The sequence continues at coordinate 326,161,836 of NC_050575.1, forward strand.
TTAAATGCTTTCTATTATCCTGTTTTAATTTTCATTTTTATATGATTCAGAATGTACATAATATTATTATTAGAACATTAATAAATGTATATAATTCATTAATAAATACACATATATTGAGGGTATATGGTAAAAGAAAAATTTACTGATAGTAGTATGGAACCAAAAAGGTCTGAAGACCACTGATCTAAAATTCAAGATACTAAAAATTAACAGGAATCATTTAGAAAAATATCTAAATTCATCAACTCAACTTATACTTTATGGGTCCATGATTCTACTGCTACAGATACTCTCTTCCACAACAGACAACACAATCATGCCTTTGGACGTGGTCTTCAAGAGTTACAAACCTCATGATGATGAAAGTCTCTGAATTTATTCCCTATCATGGGTGTGGGACAACGGATATATATAGTCCATCACCTGGGTCTGTAGTTCAAGCTTTAACAGCTTCTCAGGGCCACTGACAATATTCTTTAAGAATCATGGGTCACCTTTCAGGCATAATAAAACATCAGTATGAGCTTTATTGTAGGTCTTAACTTAATAAATTACGTAATTTAGAGAGGGCTAATAATATTCTAACTGCAGGTCGTCTTTTAATCTATTACTCACAAGTTCTAAAAAGAGAAATAAGGACTAGAACGGAGACAGAGAAAAAAGGGGGGAAAGGAGAGAAAGCAGACAGGAACCTGCACATTAGGTAGAATAGGAAAATTCAATTCTACCAAATTTCAATTAAATAAATAATTTAATGAGCTCTTATTATGTGCTGGCAGGAGAGGGAAGAGAAATGAGACAAAAGAATATGAGAGATTTCATTACAAAGAGGAAAATAATATCAGAAAAGTACTTAACCTTCACTAAACTACTTCTATTTTTGATAAAAAGTTAACGCTAAAATTTGAGAATGGTATAGTTTTAATTCTGGAAGGATCAACAATGAAAGAATAATGGCTACTTAATTAGCCTTCATTCCAACACTATGACCTTTATACCCAAACAGAAATGGTTTTCTTTCAAACCCATAATTCTTTACCAAATAAATCTTGTAAATGGCAGATATTAGAGCATGTTCTGCCAAACTATGAAGGCATAACTAAAATATCAATTAAAAACTTTAGCATATGAGAAATTACCAATCTATTTTGTATTTAATATTTATTCAACATCAAAATGCCTCCCACCAAAACTATACAGGGTGTTCCTAAAGTCTGGACACATAGGCAAAAATGCATATTTTCAAGAAATGAAATGAATGAAATTTTCAACATTTTATTTAATTGGAATATTAACAAATAGCATCTTCAATATGATTTCCATCCTTTGTGATGTAAAAGTTGATGTGCTTTGCAAGATTCACGTGAACTTGATGCAATAGCTCCATATTTCCTATGTGTCCAGACTTTAGGAAAACCCTGCAGGTCAATATGTCAACTATCCAAAATGTTCAAAAGTCTCTCTATACCCCCATGATTAAGACAACCAATTCAATTGGTAGGCCTTCAAAAATATGATGAATGACTATAAGCATATGGAACATTACATAACTAATGAGTAATTAATAAGCATTTAATAAGCCCCTACTCTGTGCCCCAGTGAGGCCCTGAGGATACAGGCAGCTAGATGCAGTGGATAGTGTTGGACCTAGAGCAAACACCTAAATTCTAATCCTGCCTCAAACACTTAATCCCTGTGTTATGTTGGGCAAACCACTTAAGTAATTTTAGGGAACATATTTTTTTTTTCTGGGGGGAAAAAGGCAATTCAAACTCTGGTACTGTAACTCCAGATCTGTTGGAACAAAAAAGTGCTGCACCAGTAATTCTTTTAAGTGCTATACTACCCATGGTAGAGATTTCATCTAGCTCAGAAGTTGCCCTGGTCAGCCCCTGATCTAGCCCCAAAAGGTCAATTTATAAGGTTACTCTTGCTCTGTGTATGCTCTTAGCAACAAACAGCTACATGTTGGTCCATCTCCTTGGCACACAATCTTCAAGTGAAAAAAGAACTTGAAACCACAAAGAACACAAAGTTATTTGTAATGCTTGCACTCAGTCTTTCAACCTATAGCACTGCTTCCTAGAGCAGTAATTTTTAAGTTTGTATTTACATTGCAGGGGAATTTATTTTAAAATTATTCTTTAATGGGAGAGGAGAAGGGATATTATTGTTTTGTTTGGTGATAGGACTTTTTTGAAAATAAAATTGAAATCCTAAAATAGAAAAGAAATTTAGAAAATTTTAAATGTTTAAAGTCAGGTTCCCCCACTAAAAATCTTGATAAGCAAACTGTTGGCTTACTTTATTTCAGAAAAATTGTTTTATTGCTCACAGTTAATATAGTTAATTATAGTTAATATAGATTTCACCTCAAGCACAAAAACAGTTTGTCAGCAAGAGTCCTTGGCAAAAACCCACAAACATCCTCAGAATTTGATGAAAAGTTCAATCCTTTTATGGAAAATACAAAATTTCACTCCCACTATCTGGCAACTTAAAACACACTATGCTAGTTTAAGAACTTAGTAAATAGAGATTTGTATATAAAATCTGAAGCCTCCAGAACTTTTTATCATTTAAACAGGTAGACTGAGTCTTAAGAAATTTAAGAACTTTTCTTAGTTTCAATTTAAAAGAAATTGTAAACCATATCAAATTGGTTTGGAAGTAGGTTGAATTTTCATTCTTTCTTTAAATACCAGATTCTACATTAACTCTGAACTTTCTTTAGCAATTAAAAAATGCAAATGTTCATTATTTTTCATAACAATATTCCAAATGGCTTTGCTTAAAATCTATTCCTCTGAATGGATTTAATGAACAAATAAATCACAGGTGTTTCATAAACCTGAACAATTTTTTTTTTGTAATTCTCAAGGTGAATACTATATTTAGCTGCCTTGTCTCATGAAGCACATTTGATTTAAATTTTGTGAAAGCCACCCTTCCCCTAAGTATTCTATTATAAAGAAAAATAATTCAAATTGCAAGATGATAATTGAAAAAACATATAACCATACCATTTCTTTCAACTGACAATTAATTCTACCCACTCTTCATAAATTATACTTAACACTCTTTCTCGCTAATGTTTCTAAAAACTTCTGAAAAGAAAAAAATTTGACAAAATGTAAGTAATAGAGGTGTGCATCCTCCATGGTTTTTTTTAAATAATGTCCAAGGTAATTAAGTAATAATTAGCATGAACATTCATTAGAGTGGAAAGCTCCATAGGATCATAGGTGGAACTGGAAGGAACCACGGAGACAATCTTGTGCAAGACCCTCATTTGATAGAAGAGGAGACTGAGGCCCAGACACCCAGGTAAGAAATGAAAGATCTGGGGTATGAGCCCAGAGCCCCTGATTCCAAATCCAGTGTTCTTTCTTCAGCACCACAATACTTCAATTGCATTTGTACTCTGGAAGGTCTTAAAAAAAAGAACTTCCAAGTTCCAAAAAGAAAAGACCACTGTACAGTACCAAACAGAGAGAGATCACATTTATTTGAGTAACGGAGTACTAAGTACCAGAATTTCTGGCTTTATATATCACTTTGCCATTTCAGAAAGGATAGAAAATACTATATGATACATCAAACTCTAGCATTATATCTCTAAAATTTAAAAGATCATTTTAAACTAGTTGCTATAATCAAATGAATACAAAGCATTTACAGAATAGAATTATGGTGCTTGGTCAGATGCAAAGTACATCCCAAAATATCCTAGCTTCTTCATAAAAATTAATTATGCATGTAAGCCCTTTCTTACAAGAAATTTCATTTTTTAAGTAAACCTTGGGGTTTCATAAAACTAAAACTTGAATAAACAGAAGCCTCAATTAATCGGAATCATGTTTTTGCACTCTACTTTTAGAAAGAGTCAAACCAATTTGCTAGAAAAGTGATAAAATTGTTTATATTCCTGACTCAGGGATTCCACTATAAAGAAAGTGATTAGGAGTTTTCTTAAATAACCCAATAATAAAATGTAAAGTGTTTATCCTAAACAACCTGACAACAAAACACAAAGAAACTCCTCAATAAATCTGAGAAAATTATATGATGCGGGCCATGGAGTAGACAACTGAGAAACACGGGGAACTTCCAATGGTTTTTCTCTCCTTCTGTCTACCATCAGATTCCCACAGCTCCACCACTGGCAATGGCATCTTGTTGAACAGAACCTTCTGGTGGCAAGCGTTCAGTATATGGAGAATCCAGCTAAGGAACATCAGCAAAAGGAGTCAACAGTCTAGGGCCAGGAGCTCTTGTTGGGAGTTGCATGCCTCAGGAGCACGGACCCTTGCAGGTCCTAAGGTATGGGCTCAGGCTCTTTCTGAGGGTAGAGAGCAGTACCCTATGGTACAGGATATCAGCTCCAAAGTTGGAGGTAGTGATGTCACCAGGCAAGCAGCAAATGAAGCAGGATCCATCAGAGGCGCTTCCAGCTCCTCCAGGTGGATAGCATCCATTGAAGACTTTGAGATGGAGATAGAAAAGGGTAGTGTCATCAGCCCATTTATGGTACTCCAGCCATGAGCTGCCCCTTCTCACATGTGCCTTGGCCTTATGCACTTCTTAACTAAGTGACTTTCAATTGATGAACTCTGCGTGTCCACCTCCTATTAACACTGTGTATAGTTATGGGAGAGTGCACCCCAGGTTAAGGGGAGAGAATTTTGTTGCTACTGTTCTTATTGCACCATTTCAGTAAGTGCCTTTGCTTTAAGCTGTATATTCTTTACTAGCTGACTAAAATTAAGATAAACACAGCAATATGGACCCACAAAGCACCTTGAGAAGGGAGACAGGTGGGATAGGGCAACCCCGAAGGATGCATCTGCAAATGTGAATTGACAGGCATAGCTCGGAGGGGGTGCTACACCCTACTAAGCATATACTCCAAGGAAGAGGTAAAGAGAGGTAAAGGTCTCACGTTTACCAAAATTTTCATAGCATCACTTTTTGTGATAGTAAAAAAAAGAAAAGGAACATTTAAGGAAAAGATAGACAAATTGTGGTATATAAACGTGACAAAATATTGTTGTGCTGTAGGAAATGCCAAATATGAGAATTCAGAGAAACTCCACAGTCCTAGAACTTCAGATTTAGAAGATACCTTAGAGATCACCTATCATACGATGCTTCCTTAGATAGGATGTCTAAGGTCCCTTCTTGATCTAAAATACTTTCATTCTTTTGTTCACAACACCTTTTGAGCTCCCTATACTTCCATCATATGAATTGATATAGAGTGACATAAGTAGAACCAATGAGTCAAAATATTTACAAAGCACCTACTAGGTGCAAGATATTATGCTAGGCACTAAAGATCACAATAAGAGAAAGGAAAACACTACAAGACGTCAGAATTCAGAAAACACTGTAAGACATAGGACTACGTCATTGCCCTCCCAAACAAACTGTAATAGTTTCCTACCGCCTCTCAGACAAAATATACACCCCCTCCATTTGGCTTGAAAAGAAAGCCCTTCACAAACTGGCTCCAACCTACTTTTCCAGGCTAATTATACAATACAATGATCTATCCTAACTCCAAAGTACTGATGGTGAAACAAATTTTCCTCCTCTTAGTAAAGAAGTTGTAAACTGCCACATATTGTCAGACACAGCCAATATGTCCATTTGTTTTGCTTAATTATGCTCCTTATTACAAGGGTCCTATTGGGGGAGAATGTTATTGGGAAATGGCAGCAATGTCAAAAAGAAGGCATCGATTAAACATTTTTTTTAAAAAAGTCAAATCCCAAAACAAATCCATAGTAAGGAATTTGTTTAAAAGAAAAAAACTTGCAGAGTATATGCTGGAGTTAGTTCCAATTCAACCCAATCTCCTGCCCTTTCTATATCTATCAAAAAGATCAATGGTCAAAAAGATACAATGATGATCCATAAACACAGTTAGATCCTTAATCACCCAAGGATTTAATTATAGTCAATTTACTGATGCTACTGTGGGTAGATAATTGCTTTAAAACATTTTTTAAAAATATTTTGAAATAAAAATACCTAAACATTCTTGTTAATTAATATTTTACTGGATGGGCATCACTTACTAATTTTAGCAAGCTCATAGTGAACATTACACTTAGGTGAAGATATGTACTCTAGAGTGTGCAGGAGATTGTGTTGAATGGGTTATAAACTACAGTGACATTCACTTGGAAAGTGTTGCCACATCATTACTCAATATCTAGTTCCCTGCTTCCTCTCACTAAAATATGACAGTAAAATCCATAGATTGAAACCCTTTAGTATTTCTAACATAAAAATTACATTTTAGGATGAAGGAATGTTCTCAAAAGCTCTTCTACCAGAGCTTTTAGTGAAGAGTACTTTTATCTAACATCCTTGCCATCCTACCATCAAATAAAGTATTTTATGAATTTTAAACACATTGGGAATGATCTTCAAAGTTAGGGGGCCGCAGTAGATGATGCCTGTGAAGTCCTTTCCAGGTCTGAATCCTATACAGAAGTGCACAATGAAGAATGCCAAAACTGAAATGGAGAAATTTCTTCATCTGCTGGGAGCAGGACCAAGTCTCTATCATGGCAAAAGAAAAGAGAAAAAACCAGAAGAGAATGTAAAATCTCACATCTGTACCAGAGAATAGAATTCAGCAGTCTCTCTCACAGCTGAGGGGGCTGGGAAAAGTGAGTGGTCTTTAAAAAACTCTTGGAAATTGAAAACTGAAATAAAGGCATGAAAGTGCCATGAATGAGAGTACTGTCATATATAAAGCCATTTTTCTGCTCTTGTACATTTTATTCCAAAGAGCTTTGCAGACTTGGACATACTCTCAGAGAAGAAGGAAAATTAAGAGCATAGGCAGGGACAGAAGGAGTTAGAAGCCTATTTAAGAAGGGAAAAAGAAACTCAGGTTTCTTCAACAGAAATTGCTAAAGTGATTCTCATCCCTATGAATAGGCAGATATCAAATGACTGATTTTAAGAGTAACAATAGGATACAAGATTAGGGATTCTAACACTGACTGTAGTTTCTAAAAGATTCATTTTAAAAAGAAAATGTAAATGGCCTACATTTAATAATAGTAATTCATGTTTATATTTTAAAGATGTAACTTTTCTAAATTGCAGGTCTGACCATATCACCCCCCCAACAGACACAGACACAGACACACACACACACACACACACACACACACACACTCACCACACCATACCACACACACTCACTCAATAAATTCCTCTATAAAGGACTTGGCAGCAGGTAGGGGCCAAAAATAAAATAGGCTAAACTTCTTCAGAGTGGCAGACAGGTTAGATTAGAGACAGACCGACAATGGTCGGTTGCTGCAGTTCACGTGACAAACAGGAGCGAGTAGAGTACGCGGTGGCAACCCTACATTTTTTTCAGGCTGCCCGAAATCCTTTAGCGGATTGCAAGCGGCCTGTTGCGCAGGCCCGCTCTAGAATAAAGTGTAAGCTTCTCTGAGAAGCATTTAAAGTCTTTCCCAACTCTGTCCCGGTCTACCTTTCCAGTTTTATTACGTACACTACTCCCCTTCCTGCACTCTATGGTCAAACCACACTGGTTTTCTCTCTAACACTTCATCTCTTAGCCTTCTGCCTTTTCAGGGAGATCTTGCAAAGGACTCCCTACCTGGAATGCACTCCACTCCCCTCCACCTCTGAAAGTCCTTTATTAAGACTCAGCTCAAGCACAGCCATCTACATGAAGCCCTTCCTAACCTTGCCAAGGTGATTTTTCTCGAGAGCAGGTCCAACTACTTCACGGCACTCCTCCAGGAGTTCCAGTGGCTCCCTGTTAACCTCAAGATCAAACAGAAAGTCATCTGTTTGGCATTTAAGCCTCTTCTTCACCTTACCCTTCCTACCTGTACAGACTTCTTATACCTAGCCCCCTCTACCCCTTCTACGATCCAGCTGGCCCACCCTCAGTTCTTTGAACACTGCATTGCATCTCAAGTTTCATTCTATCTTCAGTCTCTGGGCCTTTGCAATGTGTCCCCCATGCCAGTCACATTTGGCCACCTCATCTCTGCCTCATAATTCTCCTGGCTTCCTTTAAGACTTAGTTCAAATCCCACCTTAGAAAGGAGGCTTTCCTGATCCCCCTAACTGCTACTGCCTTCCCTTTCAGATTACCATCCTATGACTGATAGAGACAGATAGGGATAGATAGATACATAGATAGGTAGGTAGAATATGTACCTATATGTTTACAGGCTGTTTCCCTCATTAGAAGGTATGCTTCTTGAGAGAAGGGACTGCTTTTTGCCTGTCTTTGTACCACCAGCATTATTATTGGTACACAGTAAGCACTTGATAAATACTTAGTGACTGACTGACTTGCTCCCAAAATTGGCTCACAAATATTTTTTTATTTATTCTAATTTGACATCAAGAAAACCCAGGTTCAAATCTCACCTCAGATATTTACTGTAAGGTCATGGGCAAACAACTATGTACAAATGAGAGAGAGAGAGAGAGAGAGAGAGAGAGAGAGAGAGAGAGAGAGAGAAAGAGAGAGAGAGAGAGAGAGAGAGACCTATACAATAAATTGGAGATAATCACAAAAGGAAGGCATAAGAATTAAAAGGGATCCAGCAATACCACTTCTAGGGCTTTATCCCAAAGAGATCATACAAGTGGGAAATGGACCCACCCATATGTATAAAAATATTTATAGCAGCTCTTTATGTGGTGGCAAAAAATTGGAAATCAAGGGGAGGCCCATCAGTTGAAGAATGGCTAAACAAGATGTGGTATACGAATGTAATAGAATATTATTGTGCGATAAGAAATGAGGAATAGACGGACTTCATTACAACCTGGAAAGACATATATGAGCTGATGCTGAGTAAGGGGAGCAGAACCAGGAGATCATTATACACGATTACAGACACACAGTATCTGTAAGGACTAACTTTGATAGACTTGACTCCCCTCATTAATACAGGGTTCAAAGACAGCTCCAAAAGACTCATGATGGAAAGGGCTATGCACATCCGGAGACAGAATTATGGAGTCTGAGTGCAGATTGAGGCAAACTGTTTACTCTCTTTTTTTTCCTTCTTTGGTTTTGTTTCTCCTTTCTCATGATTCATTCCATTGGTTGTAATTCTTCTTTACAACTGGACTGTTATGTAAATAAGTTCAATGTGAAGGTATATATAGAACATACATTGGATTGCATGTCATCTTAGGGGGGGAGGGGAGGAGGGGGAGGGAGAGAAAATTTGGAACCCAAGAGCTTGTGGAGCTGAGTGTTATAAACTGAAAATAAAAAATAAATTTATTTTTTTTAAAAAAAAAGAATTAGAAGGGATCAGGAAAGACTTTCCCATAGAAGGTGGGCTTTTAGCTGGAGAAGCCAGGAAGATGGGATGAAGAGGGAGAGAATTTCAGCCATGAGGACAGCCAATAAAATAAAGAAAGTTGGGAGAAGGAGTATCCCATGTAAGGAACAGGAAGATCTGTGTCACAGGATCTCAGAGTAAGGTATAAGAAGGTTAGAAAGGTAGAAAGGGGTTTTATATTCAAGCCTGAAGATAATAGGAAGCCACTGGAGTTTATTGAATAGAAAAGAGACTATGGCCAGACCACAAAAGCATATCAATCAGCACAGTTGAATTAAGCAACTACTATGTGCCACAGATTGTGCAAGGTGCTGGGGATAAAAAGACCAAAAAAAAAAAAATCCAAGCTCTCAAGAAGCTTACTTCAGTGGAGGGAAGCAACATCCCCAGAGGCTTGCACAATTTCTGGTACACAGTAGGTGCTTTGTAAATGCTTGCTGAATATTTGTGGCAACAAAGAATTGGAAACAAGTCAATAAGTATTTATTAAGCATTTATTGTATGCCAAGAGCTACACTAAGGACTGGGAATTCAAATATAAGCAGAAAGAAGGAAGAAAATGCATAAAAGGAAGTTGAAAAGAGGAGGAAAGGGTACCCACAGGGGCAAGGGAGAGAGGGCATGGTAGAGAAAGTCCAGTGAGTCAGGAGGGGAGCCCAGAGAAGAATATGGATGTCCTGGGTGCTTTCCTTCTGAGGTTCTGGAAGAACCAGCCAGCAAGAGTCCATGGAGGGTCCATAGAGTCATACTTCCAGTATAAGAAGGTCAAGAGCAAAGGGGACTTTAAGAGTGAGAAGACTGTCGTGGCACAGTAGAGAGTCCAGAGAGTGTGGAATGAAGCCCAGTAAGTAATGAAAATTCCCATCAACTGGGGAATGGCTGAATAAATTGTGGTACATAAATGTAATGGAATATTACTGTGCTCTAAGAAATGACTAATATGATGACTATAGAGAAGTATGAAGAACCTGAGCTGACACAAAGTAAAGTAAGCAGAACCTAGGATGCAATAAATGCAATGTTGTCCGGTTGTTTTCAGTCGTGTCCAATTCTCCATGACCCCATTTGGGGTTTTTTTGGCAAAGATACTGGAGTACTTTGCCATTTCCTTCTCCATCTCATTTTACAGATGAGGAAACTGAGGTAAACAGGGTTAAATGAGTTGCCCAGGGTCACACAGCTAGTGTCTTCCTGACTCCAGGCCCAGTACACTATCCACTGCACCACAACGGTAACAATGGAAATAAAAAGAACCATCACCACAAAACAGTTAAAAATGAATGTTGCAAAATTACAAAAAACAAGCTTGGCCCCACTCCTTTGCAGATTGGGCACAGATGTGGAACATTACATATAGCATCAAATTTTTTTTAAGTTTGATCAATTTTCCTGTGTTGTCTTTTTCTCTTTTTCTTTTAGAAAAACTTTTGTTACATGTGATGGCTCTCTGGGAGGGGAAGAAAAAGGGTGGAAATTTAGGCACTATAAAAACAAAAGATAATGAAAATTTATTTTAAAAAATAATTACTTGTTGATTGACTGCAGTAAAATCTGAGAGCAAGTCAGTCTTGGCAATGCCACTTTCTGAATGTGATGCCATACACTGATGTGCTAGGCACCTGAACTGGCCCATATTGGAGGGATACATCTCACCCTTACTAGTAGCAACTCACTGTGGAATATGAATCCTTGTGGAATATAAATGAATAAGAGTAAAACCTGGGACACACAACTGTGTGCATTATGTTTTTTCCCTGTTAAGTCTTTCACTATAGAGTACAGGCCTGGGAAATGGGAGAGACTGATCACCTCACCAGCCTTAGGTGAAAGGAGACATAGAGTTTTCTTGCCTCCCTGGGGCTATAAACCAGGGCTTCTTAAACTTTTTCCACTCAGGACCCTTTCAGCACTTCTTAACTGTGGGTCTTGACTACACTCTTGCCATCCCAAAACAAGTCATAGTAGAATGCTGGCGTAGTTCTTAACATGTTGGTAATAATTAATATATGAGTGTACTACTAGGGTTGAAAAGATCAATGCATGACCAATAATCCATTTCAAAAAATACACACAGAATTCTCTTTTGGGGCTTTCAAGTGAAACTGCTGTTTAAAGAGGCTGAACCTGTGACACTGCTTTTTAAATTCAGGGTTTGTCTGAGAGCTGAGCTCAAATAAAAGTTATTCATTGCAGTCATACAACAGATTAGTCTAATGTTACTAATTCCCAACCATTCATAGATATGCAACACTGTTGGAGTAGTGTTATGTCTGATACACCCTTGAAGAACTTCTATTCCATTTTCCACTCTTAACACGTTTTAAGTTGTACCCAAAATGAGTGTAAAAAGCTATTCTTTCAGGACATACAAGGACAGAAATAACTAGAATTCTGATCGTGTTCCTTAAGAGGTTATCAGGGGTTGCTCCTATGGCATTCCAATCATACTGGACAGCTCATTGTTTCTTCCCTTCCCCATTCTCATACTGACCTCTTCTATCTCCGTGACTCTGCTCACACAATACCTCAAGTCTATAACTGGCTCTTCCCATTGCCCTGTTGAAATCCCTCCCTTTCTTCAAGGTCCAACTCAGAGGCTATTTCCTTCACAAAGGTGTCTCTCTGATTCCCACTATCAGCTGAAAGTAACCTTTCACTCAAATTTTTTCATTGCACATTGCCTGGACTTCACCTTTGACCTTAAATAAATATCTGTAATACAAGGCAGATATCATATGGAAGGTACATTTTTGAATGAGGTCAGGAGCCTTCTCACTAAAACTGGTGCCTGTGCAGGTCCATCTCAGACCAACGAATTGCACGGAAAAGTCCTCCCAAAGCAGTAGGCAAGACTATGCTGCCTCTCCAGCTAAAGTGGAGGTTTTCTTTCCCATAGAGAGCAGCTTTCTGAGAGCAGTTTGCAGTTTAGGATCTAGGACATAATGGGGATTCATATACTCTCTATCCTGAGCTCTGGGCCTCTCCCTTCCCTTCTTCCCACAAAGCTTTTGCTGAGGGGCAAAAATGCTTACCCATCCCTTTAGCCCTTAGTCTACTTTTTTCCCTTTCTACCAGCCTTGCCACACAGCAGTCATCAATCATGCCCATCTGGATTGGTAGCCACCAAATTTTCTACTGCAACAAATTTTTTAAAAATTTTCTTTGTTATTTTTATGAACTTGACTAATAAGCATTTAATAAGTGCTTACTATATGTCAGGTACTATGCTAAGCACCAGGAACAAAAATAATAATGATGATGATGATGATGATGATGATGCTGACATGGGAAAAACATAGTCTCTGCCCTCTTTATTTCTTATAATTTTCTTTGGGGAAAGGAGGGTTTTTTCTTTTTTCACTTTTAAAATTTTATTTCATTTTTATGTTCCCCATGTACAGTGTATGTTGTTTTGCATACAGTAGGTACTTAATTATATTTACTGAATTTTAGAAATAGCTTTCTTTACAATTTATATAAATAAATCTTGCATAAACACTAACTCCATAAAACACTAAACTCTCAGAAGATTTCCTTTCGTAACTCAAGATGGCACCTCCTACAAGTGACTGAAGATCCTAAAGTCATAATGTCTCCGGGAGTAAGTTTCAAATGTACCCTGAGGATCATATTCAACCATCCATCATACTTTCCCTCCAAATACAGCCTTCTATTTTGCCCTTTATGGCATAAAACTCTTTTTTTAATCAGTCTCACTGTTTCCCAGCACAAATATATCATAAGATTAAGATCACACATATGGTAGTGGCAAACTACTCCACATTTTCTACACATTGGCCAAGACAGACACAACTGAAGATCGAAATGGGAAAAGAACATATTTCTCGAGCTTAAAAGCATCTTGTTTGTGGTGTGCCTCCACTTCACCTCAGTATCCTCACTTAGAAGTCTCTCTGTCCATCACCAACAGCTTGAAACACTTACTTGGCAAAGAAAAACACTGACATTGTGCCATCAGTAGGCCTGCCTGCCCAACTTAAGGCACCACAATGAATTCAGCCTTTTGGTGCTTCAGGTTAATAGTCATTCTTTCAGTAGCTTCCTCAAAAAGCCTTAAAGTACTCAGCTCTACATGAGTTTGACTCACAAAGCCCTAGAATACTAAGTATAGATTCTACATATGTTAATAAACAACCAAGCTGTCTTTAAGCTCTGGGCACTTGCAAAACGTTTTTTCTTTAAACATGTGGCTTTTCAGTAAGGTATCAATTATAAATTTTTATATTTTGTGTCTAAAAACCAGCTTACTGCTGAAAGAAATTTCAAATATTTAGCAAATGTCAGTAAAGCCTATAGCTATCATTTGAATCCTTACAATGAGCTATATTAGCAATTCACATTTAAGAGTGCCAACTGTATAATCGTTGAGAAACATTTAGTGATGACCTAGTAATAACGTACATGAATCCAAAAAAAATTGTTTTTGCTTCAAGACACAATAAAAGTGATCTGGTACAACTTAGTTGTTTTTTCTTTCAACTTAAATAATGCCATGCTTCTATATAGGAAGAAATACATATGGAATGGATATTAAAATTTAGAGGGGGAAAAGTCTACTATGGGTATTTCTAAGCTAAAACAGCAATAAGGTATTGGCCATAAGACTAACAGAACACTCTTCAACTATCTTGCTCTAACCCAGGGGTGGGGAACCTCAGCCTCAAGGCCATATGTGGCCCTCTAGGTCCTCAAGAGCAGCCTTTTGACTGAATCCAAACTTTACAGAACAAATTCCCTTAATAAAAGGGCTTTGAGGCCACAAGTTCCCCACCCCTGCTCTAACCTTTGGATTCAAGTCAATTCAACCAATATTCATTAAGCACTTACTATGGTTAAGTGTCATTCTAGACACTGAAATAACAACGTGAAAGAGAGAGAGAGAGAGAGAGAGAGAGAGAGAGAGAGAGAGAGAGAGAGAGAGAGAAGAAGAAGAAGGAGGAGGAGGAGGAGGAGGAGGAGGAGGAGGAGGAGGAGGAAGGGAAGAAAGGAAGGAAGGAAGGAAGGAAATCAGTTCCTTGACCTGAATAGGCTTAAATTCTACTGGAGGAGACATAAGAATAGATAGGTAAATATAAAATAATATCACAAAGGAAAGAGTACTAGCAACTAGGTGTATCAGTCAGACAACAAATATTTATTAAACATTTACTGTGAGCCAGGCACAAGAAAGGTTTCCCAGAGGAGGCAGCACCTGAGTAGGGACTTGAGAAATATTCTAAGAGGTAGAGATGAGTCCATTCCAAAGAAGAAGGGAAACCTGTGCAAATACCCAGAGGATAGGAATAGAACAAGAATAGTACAGAGAATAGCAAGGAGGCCCATTCGACCACAACCTAAGGTATGTGAAGGAGAATAAGGGAAGTAAGCTTGAAAAAGTAGGTTGGAATACAACTGTAAAGAGTATTAAATATCAGGGTGAAGATGCTTGCATTCTGCCTCAGATGCAAGAGGAAGCACTGAAGATTTTTTAGTAGTGACACAGATTATTTTGGCAGCTATGTGGTGGATGGATTGGAGAGATGTGAATCTGGAAGCAGGGAGATGGATCAAGATGCTTATTCATTCATTTGGGAGGTGACAGGAGCTTGAATTAAGATGGCAGTCACACGAGCAAAGAAATGGGGAGTGCATGAAAGACATACCATAGAAGTAGAAGTGACAGTGACTAAAAATTGGATTTTGGAGTGACTATGAATCTAGATGACTGGAAGAATGGTGGTATCCTCAACAGAAATAGGGAAACTATTGGGGAAGGAGGAGGGGGAGGGAAGGTGTAAAATAACAAGTTCTATTTTGGAATGTTGAGCTTGAGATGTATAACTAGAGTTCACAAGAGAGATTAGAATCATACACAGATTTGGGAGTGACTTGCATACAATAGTAATGATAACTGATGGTGTCCAAGATATACAGACAATAAATATGTATGTGTATTTATATTTATATGCATATATGCACTCATATTCACATGTGTATATGTATATACACATATCATATATATGCTATATATAAGATCAAAAGTCATTCCCTAATAGATAAGCATTCAAAGGTTATGAACAAATAGTTCTCATAAGAAAAATGTGGAACTGCAAACTATTAAAAACCATATGAAAGAATGTTCCAAATCACTAATAATAAAAGAAATACAAATCAAAACAAACCTGAAGTTTCATCTCACACCAAGCAAACTGTAAAAGATGATAAAAGATGGGAATAGTCCATGTTCAAGGATTTGTTGGGAAGACAAGAATACTGGTCCATCATGAATAGAGCTGTGATCAGTACAACTATTTTGAAAAGCAATTTGGAATTATGTATATAAAGTGACTAAAATGACTATTCCCTTTAATCTAGAGATTCTGCTACTTAGCTACATACCCCAAAGGTCACTAATAAGAAGAAAGTCCCCATATACGCCAATGGTGTTTCAATCAAATAAAACATACCAACTATAGTGAAGCAAAGGGGAAAGGGAAAAGAGGGGGAAAGATTGTAAGAGGAATGCACTCTGATTCTGCCTGTGCAATATTTGCTCAGAGAAGAAACAGAAAACTATTTCTACCAGCCTTAATCTGGTTCTATTGAGAAGGAGTAATTTTATTATATAGGTTATAAATAAGTTGAAAGTCACCTGTAGAAAACAGATCCACAGAAGAGAGATAACATTTTCTTTTATTCATGTGTTAGTGATCAAAGATAACATTTAGAGTAAGGATCAGTTTGGTTTGGTTTGGTTTGGTTTGGTTTGGTTTGGTTCCCTCCCACTCCCTACCCCTGGACAGCCTACCAATGTTTTTGGGGCTTAGGGAGAGAAGCAGGGAGCAAGGCAGATAAGAAAAGTCTGTTTTATTCTGTAATTTTCGGTAAGCATCACAGCAATTGTGTATACAGAAAGAAAAAAGATACTAAGCTTATAACTTGAAGAGGCAGTATGGCATAGTGGATACCAGTCACAGAGTTAGGAAGGCCTGGGAAATGGATAAGTCATCAAAATATATGATCAGAAGAATTGCAAATTACTAACAACTATATGAAATATTGTTACAAATGACTAACAATGAAAGAAATGTAAATCAAACAAATGAAGTTTCACCTCATGTCCACTAAATTAGCAAATATTATGAGAGAAATACTCAACGTTGTAGGAACTACAGGAAGATACATACTAATATACTGTTGGTTGAGCCATGAATTGGTCTGACAATTATAGCAAGCAATTTGGAATTTTGTTTAAAATTGATTAAAACATCCTTTGACCCAAAGATCTCCTGCTAGGCATGTACTCCAAGATGGTCAGACACAGAAAGCCCTATATACAGCAGTATTTTTTTATGGTAATGAAAAACTGGAAACAAAGTAAATACTCATAGATGAATGGCTAAAGAATCTATGGTAAATCCATGTACCAAAATTACTGTCATAAGAAATGATAAATATGAAGGATTCAGAGAAGCACAGGAAGACTGTACACAAACTGATACAGAGTGAGCTAAACAGAATTAGGAAAACAACATACACAAGGATGATGCCAATCTAAACAGAAAGAACAACCCCATGAAAAGGAAATTATATGCTGTTTAATTATAATTGTCATGCTTTGTCCAGAAGAACAATTGAGAAAATGCATCCCCCCTTTCTTCTTGACAGGGGAGGGAGACTATGGGTGTGTACTATTGATGTGTTGGTTGGCTTTGCTGAATTGCTTAATGAAGGACAGCTTGCTAGATACAAGAGAGGAGAGAGAAATATTCAGAAAATGAATGCAATGTAAAAAAAAAAGAAATCAAGAGAAATAAAATAAAAATGAAGAATTTTTTAAAAAGATTTATTAAAAATGATTGTAAAGAAGAGAAAACTCATTTGGATTCTGTTGAGGGAAGGACATGAAAGAAGAAAAATAATAAGTCATTAAGAAAATGGATAACCATGATCCTCCAGCCAATGACCAGTTTAGCAATAGGAGACGAAAAGGAAGGCAAATCTTGTCAAGGAGCTGAGTCAAGACAAATTCGCTGTACAAGTTATCTATACAAGGCTTATTTTATCCCAACCAAGAGTAGCAGCAATAGGGTTAGAAGTAAGTCCTAAGGTGTGGTATCTTGAACTGAATTCCAAAATGGTACGTAAATTATATGGCATTTATTCATGGAAGGAAATGTCGAGGCCACAAATTATGACGACTTGCACAGTTTTAAGCTCAGTTTCATTCAGTGCCCACAGCCTCCAAAATAGCAGTACTCCATAGATCAATACACCCTGTTTCATTACCCAGGGGAGCAACCCCTAGAGAGAAAAGGCCTTCCAAAACCAACTGTTGACCAACTGCCACCAAGAGGGCTAGTAAACCAGGAAAGCTAAATCAGGAAGGCACTCAGAGGGAGAGACAGAAGACACCAAGTGACAGATAAGCTCAAACCACAGTCTTAACTACCATCTCCCCTCTTACCCTAGTAGTAATAATACTCGATACTCTGAGCCCAAGAGTCTCAGAAATAATAGCATCCCTTCTCAAGACCACCAACCCTGTTTCCAGCCTGTCCCCTAAAGTCATCATCTAGGTGAATGAACAACCTTCCTGAAGAAAGGGCCCATAATTCCCTCATCCATAAATCTCCATCACCACCAACACTAACTCTTGGCCAACTGACACTGACAGGTAGCTAAGCCCAAGAGCTCCAGGAATAACTACGCCCTGGAAACAGCCAGCTCTGTGTAAGGCCTGGTATCCCACAGCCATTGTCCAAGGAAACAAACCTTGTGGCAATGCAGCCTGGGAACTGTGTCTGTGGCCACCATCTCCTCTGCAGCCACAGTTATTGAAAATTCAGAATAGAAAGTTCTTGATGCCAAAATCTTTGGCACTGTCAAATGTTTCAACATCATCTGTTGACATAGTTTTTATCTATGGAAATGACACTAAAGAGGCATAACCATCTGCCTCGCTGCTGCATAATAAGGACCTTTGGACCTGTCCTTCTGCCCTACAGCTAGAACCTATATGTATTATCTTCAATGCTCCTAGAGAACAGGAGCTGTCTCTGTTTTTCCATCTGCAGCCCTGGTTTATATGTAGTAGGTACTTAATAAATCCCTTTTCATCCACGCATCCATCCATCCATCTATCCATCCACCTATCCATCAATTCATTCACCAACACATCATTCTTAGATACCAAACACCTGAAGTTAACTTCTACAAGGTTACCATATTTTTTTAAACTACAGGGTGTTCTTAAAGTCTGGACGCATAGGCAAAAATGCATATTTTCAAGAAACGAAACGAGTGAAATTTTTATTTAATTGGAATATTAACAAATAACATCTTCAATATGATTTCCTTCATTTGTGATGCAAAGGTTGATGCACTTTGCAAGATTCACGGGATCTCGACGCAATAACATCACATTGCCGTCAATTGCCTATGTGTCCAGACTTTAGGAACACCCTGTATATCTGCAACCTACTAATGGCTTGCCTTCTAGGTGTAATGACCAGAGACAAATATGTAGACTTTTAAGATGAAGTTGCAAGCCATTGTTAATATGACAATCCAGGATTAGGAGCATGTAACAATGAGAAAAGAAAATGGATAGATAAGTTGTTTTATGCCTTATGAGAGAATTTAACAATATCTGCAGACCCTACATCTGGTAAATACTGGAAAGAGGTATTACTATATTGCAATGCATTGTGTATAGTGTTGTAGAATATATAGGCAAAGGAAGGCTTTCTTAATGTTGTTGAAGATATCAATAATATTTACAAATAATTATGGGAAAGGGGGCAATGAAAATCCATGTATACAGTAATTAAATGCTATTAAAATGCTATGTTTATGTTAACTGTAATATATAGGCTTTATTCATACTGCTATATTCATAATATTATACCTGGTTATTTTAGAGACAAAGCTTATCACAGGTAGGCACTGTGCTAAATGCTGGGATAACAAATACAAGCAAAAAGATCCTATTGGTGTGCATAATGCTTGATTTGTATGATAAAGTGAAAAAATGAAGTGAGATAAGTAAATGAGTTTGATAGATTATCACCACAAATTCTGCTCCTGCTGATAACACTGAAATATTCAGTTTGACCAGTAAGGGAATCCCACTTGTGCATTCCCCCAGGCATGGGGCCCATCCCCAGGAGTTTACTCAACAGACTGACTAGTGTTGCCCTAATAAGCATATTCCACAAGTACAACATGAATTGTGTCAACGAATGAGTAAAACACAGGATGGGAAATGATCAGGTGTTGTCATGGACTCAAAGAAGATTATAAGAACTAAGGTCCACAGTGGCAGAGTGATGACTTCCCATTCAACTTCACCAAGTAACTGATCTGTATGGCACATGGCCTTAAGATCTCAACCAATTCAAAGCTCTCTGTGCCTCTGTAAATAGAAGACCTGGAATATATTTACTACTGCACAGTAATTTCAGCTGAGGGGGCATACAAGAAACCACCAACCTAAACATGAGAACACCTTTTAATATCATGTGAATAGCACTGATACACAATCAATATTAATATGAGTTGTATATACATAAGTGTGGGTATACATATATGTACCTATCTTTTAAATTTGCTAATAAAAATGAATAGGGAGGTTCCAAGGAAAGTCTACAAGTTACTGTATTTTTAACAAAATTACATAAAAGTTTACAAACCAAGCTTAACAAATATGGAAGCTAAAATCAAGGTTTTGAGAACAGCATGATAAATTTTCCAATAAATTTTGGCTAAACTTCTATTACCATAATCCTAAATGGTCTTAGTCAAAGTTTCTGTTTGATTACTAAACAATGGAACCTCTGACTAAGTCCACCATTAGTATTTCCTATTTGGCTGCAACAGAAATTAATGATTAGTACAATCCAATATGGGACTTCCATTTGTGAAAAAAGTAATCAATGATACACTGTTGTAGTATGTTCTTGCATATCACAACTTCCACAAATGCTCTTGTTGCAGCTAAATCCATCTATATTGGCTCAAAATTCTCCCTAAAAAGCAAACTGTACAAACACACGTAACATATCAAAAACAATGAATTACTGAACATTGCTTGTAATTGAAATCAACTCGTATTAAACATACTGTGACATGAACAATATTAGTTTTTTAAATACCTGCATACAACCAAGGGGCACCTAGGATCTTAACCGAATATTTTAAAAATTAATCACCAAGACAACAAACATTGGCAATATGGTTCAAGTGTCACAGTTAATAAAAAGAAATCCAACTTACTCAGTAAGTTCAGAAATCTTTTCCATAAAGAAAGAAGAAAGGTCAACTTAACCCCAGAAAAGATTTGTTCATAAGTTCAAAAGATTTTTGAAAGAACAGAATGCATGGAACAGGCATGGATTTGCTTCCCCCAGGAACACTTGACATTCTGCTACCTGCTTCTTTAGCAGTTCCAGAAGACAGGAACAAATACCACCTCCGTTCAAATAAAAACCAAAATAATAACTAAAAACAGTTACTATTTGCTGCCTTCTTTGTGTGCACAGAAACAAATAAAAATTTGAGAGGGTTCCATAATATGAGAAATCATTATAGGTTGTTTACGTAGGTCTAGAAAATAAATCTAAATGTCTATGACGAGCAGATTCTAATCCCTATAACTTCACAGAAACAGTTCCATAGACTAAGTTTAAAAAGTAAGCACTAGAAAGCCTTGTTTTCCCCCCTTGCAATAAGTGGTTTATAACAATTTATTAGTGATTCATCATATTCTTGAGAGACGGCTCTCTCAAAATTGCATGTTTCTAGATTGCCAGTATCCTCCACAGGGTCAGGAAAGCAGAAGTGTAGGAATCGTCCATCTCGGGCTGGTGCCAAGGACAGAGGGCATTAGGACAAACGTAACACCTCTAGCATCAGCCTAACTGGCCATCTGCCCAGGTACAATGTCAAGGCGCACCTTACTGCTCCCATCACCCAGCTAGTCCCCACAATCGTCAGCAAACCCTAGTGTGCCACCTCTGGCCAGCCCTGAAAGGTCTGTGCTGGCATTATACTGCCCCCTCGTGGTCCCAGTAACACTTCACTACGTGAAGAGGAAGCACGTGAGGAGCCCAAGATTGTGAACAGGAGTTCATGTCTATCAGGGCAATAAAGTCCATATCTTCCTGAAAAAAAAAAAAAGCATTGTTTACTTTAAAAGGTGGAGGCTGGAGTCAGAAGATCTAGTTTTGAGTGTCCTGACTAACACTTACTGGCTATTTACAACAAATAAAGTGCCTCCCTCAGCTTTAAAATGAAGATCATTACAAGTATACCATCTACCTTGACAGGGTTGTTATGGGAAAAGCTGCTTACAAAATGCTATGTAAATATATACAGCTATATATGAAAAATTGTTAACAAATCAATAACCAAAAAACCCTTCATATTTGGAAAGCTAGCCTTTCACTTCTGAAAAACAATTCAAATTCTAACTTGACACTAGGAGAGGAAAAGCTGACTATCAAATTAGTGGCACTAGGCTGAAATCATAAAACTTATAATTTACTATGATTAACCCTAAAACATGACAAACACAATATTAGAAAAACATGACAGAGGAGGTGATAGGAAGGGAGAAAGCTGGTTGTAGAAATATCTAAGTATTGCTGACTAAAGACCACCTCACAACTGAGGCTCAAGCCAGACCATTGCTTCATCATGCTCTTTCGATCATGACTTACGACCTCAAAACTTACCTGTTAATTTATTTCCTTTAAAAATGAAAATTCACAACCACTATCCAACAAAAAAAATCACGAAAGAAGAAAATACTGTGATTTGAATCATAGCAAATTTAATAATGATACAGAATGAAATTAAATAATCAACTACAATGAAATTATATTTCATTTACTCATTCAATGGCATGAAAAAGTCAATTCTTATTACTGAGGGCCAGTCAGGCACCTTATACATTATCCATATCCCCTGCTTTTCCTCTCATTCTCCTGCCCTCTTTTTGCCCATTTTCATCACCCATTGAAAGTCTGATCTAAGTAAACAAGGAGAACAGATAACATTCTAATTAAACAAAATTATGACTTCTTAGCAGCTCTCACTAAAAGAATGCTAGGGTAAAAGGCAAAACTGTGGCTAAAATGAAGTGTTTTGTCTGGATTATCTGTGGATTTAAATAATTCTTATCCACTATTTCCATGTATCAACAAAAATTGGTTGTATGATCAAGGCCAAAGACGACAGGCTACAAGAAGCTTTTTATAAAATCTCAAAATGGCTTTTATGCAAACTAATCTAAAAGAACAAAAACAAAAACTGGGTTTCAATTCTGATAGTACCATGAATATAGGCTGACAGTGATGACATCGGAGGCAGGATCTGAACCAAGATCCTATGACTCCAGAACCAATACTTTCTTTGTACTGTATATCCTCCCTTCCTCATCTCCCTCTGTTGAAGTCCCTCCCTTCCTTCAGGAGCCAGTTCTGGTGTCATATTGTTCATGAAGTCTTCCATAAACCGCTCTATCCCCTAGGTCAGGGATTCTTAACCTGGGATCTTTGAACTTTTTTAAAATAACTATTTCAACATATTTGGTTTCCTTTTTAATCCAATCTATATATCCAGCCTTAGTCTCTCCCCTGAACTTCAGACCCACATATGTCATCAACTACCTGTTGGACATCTCAAACTGGATTCGCCAAAGATATTTCAAAACTCAACACATCCAAAACAGAACTCATTATCTTTTCCCTCTCTTCCTCCCCACCCCCCGGCCAACCCCATCATCTTCCAAACTTACTCTTTCTGCTTTAGGCACCACCATTCTTCCAGTCTGCCAGGTTCATAACTTTGGTGTTATACTTGACTCCTCACTCTACATATCCAAACAGCTGCCAAATCTTGCTATTTCTATCTCCAACAATATCTCTCATATCCGATTCTCTCTTTAATCATGCAAATATCACCTTAGTTCTAGCCTTCATCACCTCTTGCCTATTTTAATGCAAAGGCATCCTAATTGTTCCTCCTGACTCAAATTTCTCCTCACTCCAATCCATACAGCTACCAAAGTGATTTTTCTTAAGCACAGACAAGTCCAACTATGTCACTCCCCTAATCAATAAACTCTACTGGCTCCCTATTGCCTCTAGGATCAAATAATAAACCCCTCTGTTTTGCTTTAAAAGACCTTTGCAATCTGACACCGACCTATCTTTCCAGCCTAATTGGTCACTATTTTCCTGATTGGTCACTGATCCAGTCTTAACACATGACACTCCATTTCCTATCACAGTAGACACTTACATGCTTATTGACTGATTGGTATCAAGTGCTATCTATACAAGGTTTCCTGGAAAGATGCGTGAAGGGTGCATAGGGCTCTCTCCAGGTCCTTGCACAGGCCAATGTCTTTCTCTGAATTTATGAGTGCTTTTCTGAGCCTCCTCTTAGGTATGTGGGTATGTCTGTCTCTCCTTTAAAAAGACAAATCCAAGATCTGCCTATAGTGAGTGAACTCCATCCTTACTGATGCTGCCAAACAAATACCATTTTCAATGGAACAATGAAGACCTAGGACAAGAATTTACTTCTGGCCCAGGGAGTGCATGTCTTACACAGGTAAATTCATACCTTATTCAGGAGAGAGCAAAGAAAAAGAAGGCTCCTCTAGAGCCTGTCCATGATGGCTACACCTATAACTAGATCAAAATATGGCAGCAATCTCAGTTGACAAACGGGCAGTGGAAAGATTAGCTGAAGCTAGAGACAACAGGAGGAACCAGCTATCAAGGTTCTTGGCTTACAGCAAACAGGTTCAAAAGTTATTAAACAGTCCTTCAACTGTTTTTTCTCTTAACTATGGTAAATGTGAAAGGATACAAACTTTTTCTTTTTCTTTCCGTATGTGTATATATACATATAAATAATATGTAAAATATAATCATAGAGAAAATGTGATCCAGTTTAAGGTGCCTGAAAAGCAGGTAAAAATGCAAGATTGGAGGTCAGCAGAGACATTGGGACAGATTAGGTAGGTTTGAGAATCATCAGCATAGAGATAGCAATTGAATCCATGGGAGCTAATAAGACCACCAAGTGAAATAGTAGAGAGGGAGAAGAGAAGGGGACCCAGGACAAAACTCTGGGATATCCGTGGTTAGAGGGTGTGATTTGGAAGAGGATCCAGCAAAGGAGACAGAGATGGAGTGGTTAGACAGGTAGGAAGAGAGAAGACAGTGGTGTCCCAAAAAACAATAGAGACAAGATAATTTAATTCATAAAAATACTAGATTAAAGCAAAATGTGCTTTCTTAGATTAATTCCTAAGGCAAACATTTCACATGTTGCAAGCAGGTAATTTCATCATATGTACATCTAAATTTCTAAAGAAGATTAAAAAACTATATAAGGAAGTGTAAATACCAAGAAACAACAATAATAAAGTAACCAATACTGACCCTACAAATACACAGTAGTTAAATGTAAGTCAAATTTAAAATTGAGTAGCATGGAGCACTGGGAAAAAATCAAAAAAGGAGGTAATTGATAAGATGAAATATACTTACAACAAAGTTTTGATATAACATTTAATTATAATTCCTATGTTGTTCCACTGTGGAATCATATACTGTACTAGCATCTACTTTATTTTCTCATACTGTCCAAGGAAATTCTACATAGTAAGGAGTAGCCATGAAAACTGCTAAGCATTGGCTCTCAAAATGTGATTCATGGACTCCTAAGGGTCCCTGAGACCTTTTCAAGGGGACCATGAGATCAAAATTATTTTCATAATAATACTAAGAAATTATTTGCATATTTAAATATTCCTCCCTCGGATTTTTCTTCATATACTTCAACCAAATCAATATAATATAACTAACTGAAAGCAAGAGCAGATAAAATAATCTAAACTATCTTCTATTAAGCTAGACACTAAAGAAATTTGTAAAAATGATAAAAACAATACTACCATCCTCACTAATTTTTTGTTGTTTTGGAAAAAAAATAGTTATTTTTCATTTTAAAAAGTTAACATAATACGCTTATTTTTTAAAATGAATTCATTTTTAAACTTTTATCGATTTTCATTTCTAAATGATAAATATAGATATAAGCTATATAAACAAAAGCTCTTTGGGTCCTTAATAATTTTTAAGGGTATACAGGGTTTGGAGACCAAAGATTTTGAGAACTGTTGCTCTACAGAATCCATCTGAATAATGGAAACATCTAAGGAAATTTTACATGTACTCCTATTTTAGGCAGAACATGCCCTGGCTTCTATATTACTCCTGATCTCCTTGAGCACTGATTGTGCATTTTTTAAAAATTAATTTATTTTGCTACTAGTTCTGTATCCCAAAGAGATCATAAAAAGGGAAAAGGATCTACATGTACAAAAACATTTGTAATAGCTCTTTTTGTGGTGGCAAAAAATTGGAAATTGAGGGGATGCCTATCAATTGGGGAATGGCTGAATAAGTTGTGGTATATGTGGTATATGAATGTAATGGAATGCAATTGTTCCATAAGAAATGATGAGCAGGTGGATTACAGAAAAGCCTGAACAGACTTGCATGAACTGATGCTGGGTGAAGTGAGCAGAACCGGAACATTATACACAGTAACGACATTGTACAATAACCAACTATGATAGACTTAGCTCTTTTCAGCAATGCAATGATCTAAGACAATTCCAAAAAACTCATGATGGAAAATGCTATCCACATCCAGAGAAAGAACTATGGAGTCTGAATGTAGATTGAAGCATACGATTTTCTCTTTTTTTTTGCTTTCTCATGGTTTTTTCCTTTTGTTTTGAGTCTTCTTTCACAATATGACTAATGTGGAAATTTGTTTAATATGATTGTACATGCATAACCTATATCAGGTTGCATGTTATCTTGGGGAGGGAAAGGGGGGTGGAATTTAGAACTCAAAATCTCATAGAAGTGAATGTTGAAAACTAAAAATTAATTAATATTTTTAAAAGAAAAAAAAATTTATTTATTTTTAAAGTGCTTTATTGGTGATCTTTTCATTCAATGATTCATAGCTAACAACACAAACATCTTGGCCCCTTATAACAATTAGGCACTAAAATTTAGTCAACACACTGCCATGTCTGAAAATGTCAGCCTCATACCACTTACAGCCCACCACCTCTCTGCTAAGAGAATTGCCTTCCCTCAGTTCTCTTAAGTCACAACTAGTAGTTGTGGGCATTCCCAAAACACATAATTCCAGGACCTAAATTATTGAAGAGTTCATCTACTCATGATTTCAACTAACACGTTCAAAATCTGTATCTCCAGTACTGATCTTTCACCCTCTTTTCATTTCCATATGAAATTATTAGCAAAAATGTTCCCTGTGAGTCCTACATGAATACCTGAAACTTAATTTGACAAAAATTAAACTATCATACATCTTTCTTATATCCCAAGCTCAAAACCCTAGAGCCCATTCTTCTTTTTTCCCCTTCTTTAGTTCCCCAAATTCCAGTCCTTCATAAAAATCCTTTTACTCTTTCCACAATCTCTCTTTGCTGAGCACAAATTACCACAGTTCAAGCTTTCATTTCAACAGTCTCCTAACCAATTTTCTGCCTCCAGTCTCTCTTTTCCTCCCCAGAGGAATAAAGGCTATACAATTTTAACCATGTCATTTGTACTTCTTTATCCATCAGTTCTTCTTCTCATTACCTGTCCCAGATTCTCCTGCCTGGCCAAACAAATATGTATGTTGTCTTCTGTTTTAACTTACATGCTCCTACCTTCACCTTTACATGTTTTCCCCTACATCTGGAACCTTCCCTATTCTTTTGCATTCACCAGAATGCATTGAATGTTTTGATTATTCTCAATAAATGCTGACTTACAAAACCTCAAAAACAATACTAAGTCCCTCAAGAAGCATATAATTTAGCTTAGGAAAAGTCTAATTACATGAAACAATCATCAGCAAAACAGCTATATTGTACATACTTTTTAGAGTGCCCCCAAAGGGTTAGGGCTAGAGCAGCTATCAGCAGAGGAGAAGTCTCCTTCTTAGCATTCACTATGCTTGAGGGGGATTCATACTTGGTCTGAATACCAAAACAGCCACAGACCCTGACTCGGGTTAAGCAGCTTTTAGGTAGGAGACATGGAAACCAAGGAGGAAGAAGGAGGAAGCAGTAGCCCTGGCCAGCAAGAGATGCAAGAGGAGGGGGTGCATTGGAAGCAGATAGTAAAAGTCCTGAATGACTAGGCTAGGGGTCATGCACTGAGTGTTGAGGGTACTTCAAATACAAATTATGTTCTTTCAGTATAGAGACTGGTTGCCTTCCTTTCCCTCTCTCCAAATAGTGCCAAATGTGTTATGAGTCATTTGTTCACATTAAACCTCACTGCTTCCCACTGGCCTTCCCACTAGCTTTTGTTCTATAGGTTCATTTTTGTTTTTTAAACTAGCAAATGTGATAAAACATTGATCAAAATAAAGTCAAAGTTATGTGTTGTATCACAGTTAATGTTTACAAATACAGAGAGGAAAGAGAGAATTCCTTTTTCTAGAGATGACATGTTTGGTTTCAGAACAAATCTAGTGGCTTGAAACTAATTTAGAACAGTTGGAACAAAGTGGAAAATCATTATGGAGCTGACACAAACCTGGCAATGAATGTGGAACTCAGATACCCTTAAATTTAAATTTGAGCTGCTAAATGAGAACCACAGACAGGGAAGGTAGGAAACCCTGGGCAATTCTTTTGACTGGCTCAACAGTAGGCCACACAGCTTTGAAAAACAAGTAAGTCATGGCCCTAAAAGAAAAATGATACTAGCTGTGTGACCTTGGGCAAGTCACTTAACCCCAATTGCCCTGCCAAAAAGCAAAAAAAACCCATAATCATCCAGCCTTCCTTTCAAACCTACAATAAAAAAATAAAGTTTAAAAGAAAAATGATGAAAATATAAAAAGCAAGCCATGCCTTCATGAAAGTAAGGGAAATGAGCTGCTCGGCAAAGGAAAACCACAACCTGAAAGGAAGATGATGGACATCTCAGCCTTCCTATTTCTTGAGCACCACCTACTAAATTATGATAAATGACAAGCAAAGCTCAGCCCAGGTGTCACCTTCAAGTAACAGGTAAAAAAAGGCCTTTCCAAGTCATCAATGTACTCTCTCTCTCTCTCTCTCTCTCTCTCTCTTTCTCTCTCTCTCTCAACTCTCTCCCCCCCCCTTTTTCCCTTCCTCCCTTCTTCCCCCTCCTTATTTTTACTCCCACCCTAAATCTGTGCATCTTTGGTAAACACACTCTCTCATAAGAATGTAAGCTCCTTGAGGGCAGTGACTTTCATTTTTATTTTTATATCCTGAGAATTTAGCAAAGTACTTGGCACAAAGAAGGCAATTAATAAGTGCTTGATCAATTTAACTGATCTTTTAATTGGAAAAGAAATGAGTAATGCCAGAAAATTATGAAAAGAAAGTCAACCAACTGGAAAAAGAGATCCAAAAACTTATCGAATAACTCCTTAAAAATTAGAATTGGGCAAGGAGAAGCTAATGACTTCATAAGACATCAAAAAATAATAAAACAAAATCAAAAGAACGAAAAAATAGAAGAGAATGTAAAACATCTCATTAGAAAAACAACTGACCTGGAAAACAGATTGAGGAGAGAAAATATGAAAATTGTCAGACTTCCTGAAAGTTATGATAAGAAAAAAAGAGTCTAGATACTATACTTCAAGAAATTATTAAGGAAAATTGCCCTAAAATTCTAGAACTAGAGGGTAAAACAGAAATTGAAAAAACCCACCAATCACTGCCTGAAAGAAAGGAACATTATAGCTAACTTCTCCCAGGTCGAGGAAAAAATATTACAAGCAACTAGAAAGAAATTTAAATACTGTGAAACTACAGTCAGGATAACACAAGATTTAGCAGCTTCTACATTAAAAGACCTGAGGGCATGGAATATAACATTCCAAAGAGAAAAGAAGCTGGGTTTGCAACCAAGAATAACCTACCCAGCAAAGCTGATTCTAATTCTGCAAGAAAAAAATTATATTTAGTGCAGTAAAGGACTTTCCATTATTCTTTTTTTTAATTAATTTATTTATTTTTAGTTTACCACACACGGTTCTACATAATTTTGAGTTCCAGATTTTCTCCCCTCCCTCCTCCCTCCCTCCCCAAGACAGCCTGGAATCTCATATAACTACCATGTATAACTTCGCATTGAATTAATTTATACACTAGTCAAGTTGTGGAGAAGAATTATGACCAATGGAATGAATCATGAGAAAGAAGAAACAAAACCAAAAAAAAAACCAAAAAAAAACAAAAGAGAAGCAAAAAGGGCGAGCATGTAGTGCGCCTCAATCTGTATTCAAACTTCACAGTTCTTTCTCTGGATGAAGATAGCATTCTCCATCGTGAGTCCCCTGGAGTTGTCCTTGCACCTTAAGTTGCTGAGAAGAGCGAAGTATGTCAGGGTTGGTCCTCACGGAATCCACACATCTGTACTTTCCATTATTCTTAAGGAAAAGACTATTAATTGGGAAATAATTGAATAGGTTGTGGTATATGACTGTGATGGAAACCACTGAGCCGTAAGAAATTATTGGCAGGTTGATTTTAGGAAAACATGGAAAGACTTCCATCAAATGATGTAGAATAAAATGAGCAGAACCAAGAGATCATATACTCTAACAGCAATATTGTTTTAAGAGCAAATGTGAATGACCGAGCTATTCTGAGTTATGTGAATATTAAAATCAACTACAAAGGACCTGTGAAGGAAGACGCTAGCCACTTCCAGAGAAAAAGCTGATATATGGAACTATGTATTGTATAGCTTCACATACATATCTGTGGTCAAATGTTGGCCTTCTCTAGTGCAGATTGGGGAAGGAGGAAAGGAAACAGCTTGGAACACAAATATAATTTTTTAAAAAGTAAATAAAAGAAATATCAGAAAAGAAAGAAAAAATTTAACTTTTTTTTGCAGTCTGTGAAATCCCATTTTACAAATGAAAAGCATATACCAACAAAACTTTCCAGTTTTACAATGCAAATTGAAGAAACATATTAAATACCCCTATATGCAAGACACTTTATTAGACACTAAGGATTTTTTAAAAAGATAAACAAACAACAAAAGAACACTCAACCTCCAAGAACTTATGTTTAGGGTTGGAGAGAGGGCACAAGGACATAATAAATAAGCAAAGTCAAGATAATTTGAGGATAATAACTGGGCAGGTCAGAAAATACTTTATTGAGGAGACAGCACATGAACTAAGTAGTTTAGGAAGATAAGAACTTCAAGAGGTATACTTAAACAGTACATTCTAAGCATGATTAACTGAATGAATGAATCCACAAAGGAAGGAAATAGGATGTTGGGTTGAGGATACCGTAAGTAGGCCAGTTTAACTAGAAAGTAGAATATATGATGGAAAAGTAGGTTGGAGCCAGATTAGAAAAGCCTGAAGAGTTTATTTTTATCCTAGAGACCCTGGGAGCCATTGCAGGTTTGGGAGCAAGGAGCGACATGGTCAGATCCGTGTCTCTGGGAGATTATTCAGAGAGAAGAGATACTAAAAACAGGGAGACCAATTAAGCAATTATTACAGTAGTCCAGGCAAGAGGTAAGAAGACCTTAAATAGAGCAGTAGCCCTGTAAATAGTGAGAAAGGAGACAAATAGAAGAGATGTGGTGAAGGCAGAATCAACAGTACTTTGCAACTAATAAAATTTGCAAGGTAAAGGGGGATAAAAGTTATGCTCTTTGGTTAGTAGGGATGACAGTTATGCCTTTCCACAGAAGTATGGAAGTTTAGAGAAAAAGCAGGTCTAGAGAAGATGATAAGTTCCATTTTGGACATCCTGAGTTTAAGATGCCAATGGAACTTCCAAGTGGAAATGTCTAGCAGGCAGTTGGCAATGAAATAACAGGACTGAACATATAGATTAGGGAATCATTCGATTTCACGGAACAATTTAACAAACACTTACTATGTACCTACGATGTGCAAACTGTTCTCAGCACTAGCAATGAAATGACAAAAATAAAACAGTCCCTTCAACAAACTTGCATTCTACTTCAGGGAGTCATCTATATGGAGATGATAAATGAACCCTTGGGAAGAAATGAGATCACTAAGAATTAGGGGAAAAAAGAGGGCCCATGACAGAGCCAAAGAAGAAAACCCACATTTCAGGATCAGGAGATGGATGAGGATCCAGCAAAGAAAAGTAAAAAGAAGCAGTCACATAGGTAGGAGTTGAAACAAGAGAACACAGTGCCAAGAAATTGCTGACTTTCAGAGTTGAAGAGATCATAGATGACATTTTGTCCAACCTTTACATGAACAAAGACAGCCACTACAAAATAACTGACAATCATCCAGACTTTGCTGGGGGAACCCAGTCCCTCTTGAGCCAGAACAGAAGTCTGAAGTTTTAGAAAGTTTTCTTACATCAACCCTAAACTGTCTTCTTTTCAATGTCCACCTATTATTCCTAGTTTAGTTCTCTGAAGCCAAACAGAATGAGTTTAATCACTCTTCTAACTCATAGCTCTTCTAATATTTGAAGGCAACATCTTCCCCAAGCTTCCTCTTCTCCATGTTAAGCAACCCCTGTTCCTTCAATTCTCATATGCCATGAATCCTAGGCCCTTTACCCTCTTGGCTGCCCTCATCTAGGCACCCTCCAGCTTTATCAGTATCATCTCTGCTTGACCTCTCCCATGTGTTTGTCATATTCCAGCTTGCATTACAGTTATTTATATGTCTTATCCCCATATTAGAGTCAATAATATGTCACCGAGCATTTATTAAGTGCCTACTATTGGCCAAGCACTGTGCTAGGTACTAGGTGTACAAATAAAAAAATAAAAGTCCTTGCCCTCAAGAAGCTTATGCTCTAGCTGAAAGGTATGCATATATAAGCATATTCAAAACAGATACAAAAGAATTTAGGGGGAAAAACACTAGCAGTGAGGGAGAATCAGGAAAAGCTTCATGCACATTGTGGCCCTTGAGGTGAGTCCTGAAGGAAACCAGGCATTTAAGAGAAAGGAATAAGATATAGCTAGTATGCAGGCACAGAGAGAGGGGATGAAGCACCATCAATGAGGATAATTAAGGTCAGTTTGCCTGGACTGTGCCATGTATGAAGGGGAGTTATATGTAATAAAACTGGAACGGTATTGAGATCAGCCTGTGAAACGGTTTAACTACCAAAGAGAGGAGTTTATATTTGATCCTAGAGGTGATAAGAAACCACTGGAAATTATAGAGTAGGGGAGTAACACGGTCAGCTTTAGGAAAATCTCTTTGGTGGTTACACAGAGGAAGGATCAGAAAGAAGAGAGACTTGAGACAGGGAGACTGATGCAAGAACTAGGTACGTTTTCATTTCTGTATTTCTAGCACCTGGCATAGTGAAATGTGGGCCAAGTAGGTGATTAGCAACTGTTTATTGAATTGAATTAGCAATCAAATAGACAGGAAAGGCAGCACAAATGAGGGAAAGAATTAGTGGAAGTTAAAAACAAAATTCAGAACCTAAGTGACAGGCAGGAGAGCAGTGCCATTAAATAAATAGGGAAGTCAGTACAAGAAACATGAAGAGATGCTAAGTTGAGTTTGGAATGTTGAATTGAAGACGAAGACAGGCCGTCTAGAAAGAGATTTCCAGGAGGTAATTAGACTTACAGATCTGAAACTCAGGAATAAAGTCAGAATTAGAAACACAGACTACTTGGTGGTTAAAGCTGTAGCACCAAACAAGATGGCAAAGAGAAAATTTAAGCAGAGAAGCAAAGAGGACAAAGAAAAAAGCCAATATTTAAGAGGAAGAAGGAAGACTAAGAACCATCAAAAAAGATGAAAAAGAGAGAGACGATATAGGAGAATATAGTATCCCAAGAGTCAAGAGTGAGGGTTCAAAAAGACGGATGTGATCGAAACTGTCAAATGCTTCAAAAAGTTCTAGGAGAATGAGAACTGAGAACAGGTCAATAAATTTGGCAATTAAGAAAGAGGCCACTGCCTGAAGAAAACAATTTCAGTAGAGTAGTAGGAAAAAAAACTAGATGGCAGGGCTGAGGAGGGAATGCTGAGGACAGCAATGGTGAGCCTAATCTTTTCAAAAGTTTGTTGAAGGTAAAAAAGGGAGGGAAAGAGACATGAAAGGCAGAGGAATGATGAGACAGAAGTACTTAGGAGGTAACAGGGTCTAAGAAAGGCATTTTGTTTATTTGTTTTTCAGGATAAGGGAAACCAGAGCCTATTTGTAATTAAGGAACAAACAGAGCGGGAAGAGATTGAAGATGCAAGAATTGGGAGAACTGGATGGAACAAGTTCTCTGAGTAGACAGAAGCCAGATGTAAGTGGACAGGTTGTCTTTACAAAGGAGGAAGAGGGGAGAAATAATTTTTTTCCAATAGAACAGGTGAAGATACAAGGAAATTTTGAGGTATAGGGGAAGGGAGAGATTGAAGGAGCTCCTATCTAATGGCTTCTGTCTTTTTCCCCCCAATACTGGTTTACCTTTAACGTAATGAGTACTATGTGGTCAGAAACAAATTTTAACTAAAGAAAACATGACCTTGATATTGGTGTATTTGTCACATTTTTAGTTGCTTAATTAGAAACACAATTTTTCAAATTATGCTCAACAGGAAAACTGTGCAAAATGCACAAAACCACCCCCTGCAAGTTAATGTCTTGAGCCTTGAGCAGAGAGTTTGGTGCAGAGGTTTCTTCACTTACATCATAGGGTTTTGTCAAGACTGCTTTCCCATTAGCTATAAATACAACTGTAAGATGATTTAAAAATAATCATTCAGATAAATCTAACTATGACTTTTTTAATTCATAAAAATACTAGATTAAAGCAAAATGTGCTTTCTTAGATTAATTCCTAAGGCAAACATTTCACATGTTGCAAGCAGGTAATCTCATCATACATGCAACTAAATTTCTAAAGAGGATTTAAAAACTATATGTTCATATGATAAATTATATCATTTTCTGAAAGTTACCCAAGAATTACTCCACAAGATTGCTATCAGAAATATTTTTATTACATAATATTTAATCATGCTCAATTACCTATTCAAAAGAAATTCATCAGTCAGCTGAGTCATCTACCACCATATAATTTTTTCTGTTGTTACATTAAAATAATCCCTGTATCCTTTACTGATACAGTGTTCACAATCGGATTATAAATAAAGATACATAAACACAAAGAACTTCTTTCTTTTCTTAGAGCAGGTGAGAGAAACAGAGGTTAAATTGCTATCTTCTGATAAGCCAGATATTGATCCTGACCCTAATCCTACTGCATTGTACACAGGTAACATATAATGTAAGTAGTCAGAAAACTGCAGTAGATGTTTTATCAGATATGGTCTAGCTATCAGAGGTGATCTTTTTCTTAAATAGTAAACTGGAATAATGCATAATAAAAAGTGACATTCTAATCAAAATTTGAAACATTCTCATCAAAATGGGTCTGAACACGCCTTTGAAAGCCCTGCTGGTCATAGTCTGGAGGGAACTGCTCACTTCACATGGGGCACACCTTCCAGTGACTTTCAACATACTCTTCAAACTTGCTCTGATTGTAGTTGGGAGGGAACATTAATTCCCAGAGGGCACACTTCTTGTGAACATCAAAGCTGGAATCAATGGTTTTCGTCTTTTTAGAAAGAGAAATCAACTGTAGCAAATGTGAAGGTGCAGGGATTGAACTAAGAGTCTTGAAAAAAGTGGAAAAGGTTTGGAATCTCCCTTGTGAGGGATACCACAGGAAATCCACTAAGGGTATATAAAAAGGACTACTGCTTAACATTAAAAGGGCTGCTTGAGGTTAGATCACATGAAATTACAGTCAAGATAACTATTTATTATCATGACTCTCTAGTAAAAATTAGTAGAGAAGAGAAAGCAGATAGTTGAGTTTATTTAGGATTGGTTCCCTGTCAGATAGGTGTATTGGAAGAACAATGGAACAAGGGAATCTAGGTTATTATCCAATGAATCACTGAAATGGCTGGCCTTTGGGTATAGGCTAATTATAGTTATTGGCACATTTACCTAATCTCCCCTTCTAGATTCTAAGTTCACTAAGTGCAGAGACTTCAACTTCTTAGTCTTTATATCCCTTCTTCCCCTTGTCCTCAGCATACTGCTTTGCATATAGCATGTATTCAATAAATACTTGTTAATGAAATAAATCCTCTCCTGTATAAAAACTCTCCTCTTAATTACTGCCAAATGTAGTGGACTTAGGAAACTGTATGCACCAAAGAGATCTTCAGTTGCAATAATTCTAGTACTGTAAACTAATGAACTTCAGGACTAGCTACAAAATAGGTGATATAAGTTGTTGGAGCAAATTAAATATGCTCTCAGAAAAAAAAAAAACCTGATTGTTCTGTAAATAATAGATTACCTGGCTCTTATCTGACTGAAGTGATATACATGGCAAATGTTATATAGCATTATTGTTGAACATTAAAAAAAAACCTATTTTTCCAATTCTGCACAGAATTAGGAATACATTTCTCAAGTTATCAACTCAATTCTCAAGAATCCTGGATGGAATTAGCTGTATGCGTTCATGCAAAAGATGTGTGGAATTTAATTAATGTTTCACCAGTAAAAAGAATCCAAATATTTTTATAGCACTCCAAACTATCCAGAAAGTGGTATTTCTTAATCCAAAGTATCAATCCAAATATTTAGACTTCTTTTTGGATGAGGAATTCTTATTGTTGAGTAGCCAACATCTGACTGTGTTCTGAACTAGAATATGCAAGAGCAAGAATATTTTAGACACAATGTTTCCAACATTTTTTTTATCAATTCAGTATTAGTGAGTCCATAAGGCTGAGATTCTACTGCCACCTAAGGATAAAAAATATAATTACTACTAAATTAATCTTAGAAAAACACCAGGAAGTTTCAGCAAGATTAAAAAATAAAACATTACAAGAAAACAACAAAAAAAGGGAAGCAGGGGATAGGGGTTACCAACCTCAGTCTTTCTCCCAGTCTAAACATATGGCCAAAGTTAATTTTGGTCTGATTAATGTTTGTCATTCCACTTTTTCATAGTCAAGTTTAATTTCTTATTTAACATTTGATGATTAAAAGGGGACATAGCTAAAGACTGTTTAAAAATTCTTGAATTCAGGAGTCAACATAATAATTGCCTTTTCACAAATTTGCTCTATTTGAAAAAAAAAAGGAAAGATAAAATGAGAAATGTAACAGTTTTTACACCACCACTTTATAAAATGTGTTATACAAAGTAGATGTCTTCACAAGTTAATTGAATATGAAGTAAAAATGAAGGCAAAAATCTGAGTGCAAAGAAAAGGAAACAGATACTAGCTTTTTTCACAAGAGACAAAATATCCTCTCCAGAAATTCCACAAAAGAAATCTGAGCTAGAGGCTATATACAATGTACAATAGGTAAATACCACTCTCTGAAAAAGAAATTTGATACCTAAGAGCAGCAGAATCCTCATTCTATAAATTTGAAACAAAGTCCCTTTTAGGCCTCTGTTTTCACTGTCCAAGTTGCTTTCCAAAATTTTCCAGCCTGTACAAAGGAACTAGGCCCTTTCCTTTTCATTAAAGACTTGAATTTTAAAATCGGTATGCCATATAGCAGGTGAAGCTATAGATTTTGGAATTATCAACTCCCTATCCTGGCATTCAGGGACTTCAACAACATGATTCCAATTTATCTTCCTGGCCTTATCTCACATTACAGCATTTCAGGAACCTACATTCCAAAAGTCAAACTGACTCACAGTTTTCTGAATTCACCCTCTTTTGCTACTTCTGAGCTTTTATTCATGCTTACTTTCATACCTGAAATACACTCCTTTCCCACCCCTGCTGAAATCCTTCCTTCATTGCCCAGCACAGGTGCCCAATCTTTCCTGAAGCCTTCCCTAATCACCCAAGCCAAGTAACATTTTCCTCCTCATTCCCATAGCACTTTCTTTAGTACATTTCTTACAGCACAAACCACCATCTATCCTGAGAGATACTCATACTTCTTACTTCCTCTACTAGAAATCCCTCATAGCACTCGGTTACTTAATAGCTTGAAACTGTACTAAGACTTTTGGGACACTCTGTATAATGTTCAAATTTATTATAATTGTATTCTAGCTCTGCCACTTACTACCTGTGTGACTGTAAGCCAGTCATCTAAACCCTCAGTCCGTTTCCTCACCTGTAAAATGTGAGGATTAATCTAGATGAACTTCAAGTTTCCTTTCAGCTCTAAATCTAAACCTATATAATCCATTACAGCCTCCTCTACCAGATTATAAATTTCTTGAAGGCAAGAACTATAGTTCTCCTTTGGGGAATTTTCTTTTTTTAATTAAATTTTTTTTCAATTGATAAGCATTTATTTTGTCTCCTTTATACCTCCTCTCTGTACAGGGGGGAAGAAAAAAAAAACCCTTGTAATAAAAATGCATAGCCAAGCAAAACAAATTCCAACATTGGCCATGTCCAAAGATGCATACATCATTTTACATAGAGTCTATCATCCTCTCTGTCAGGAGGTAGGTAACTTTCTTCACCACTGTGACTCTGGACTCATGACTGGTCATGTGTTGATCAGAGATCTTCCAAAGTCATTCCATTTTACAGTGTTGTTGTTACTATGCAGCAGCTCATACATATTTTCCTTGATTACTCAGAAATGGCCTCTTTTCCATTACATTCATATACCATAACTTGTTCATCCATTCCCCAAATGATGAACACCATCTTAGTTTCCAATTCCTTGACACCACGAAAAAAGCTTCAATAACTCTTTATCTATTCACTTCTAAAACCCTAGCACCTGACGTAAGTAAATGACCAAAAAATGTTTACTGAACTGAATTAAATAACTCACATTTGTAAAGCTCTTTAAAGTCTGTGAAGCACTTTACATATGTCTGGGGAGAGGGACACAGGATGGTGGGAATAGCAGGAAGTTGATCAGGACATTCCTGTTCAATTGATTTTTGCCCCAGCCCAGTGAAGGAAATTACAGATTATAAAGGGCAAGGCAACAAAAACAATGAGAGATTAAAATCTTAAAAGTATCCACGTTCTATGACCTTTTTATGAAGAAGAAACTTTTCAGTCAAGCATGCTATAACTGGAGAACAACTAGCCACTGGCTTGCTAAAGGATGGGCCACACCCCTGGTGGTCCTTTAAAAAGACCCACTCTCTAGAATCAGTTGAGGCAGGTGACAGCTCTGAGGAGTGTGACCTTTGTGGGTACTGAAGAAAGTCAGCCTTGGCTGTTGAGAGTTGGCCCGTGAAGAATAACAGGCCCCAAGGAACCCAGCTAAGTGACCTACCCAGGAAGCTATTGTGGCCAGAAGGAGTAACATGAGGACACCATGAAAAACGAAAGGTTATCAGGGCCCTACAGGGCTGGGGCATGTGAGCTTCCTGGACCATATGTGCTCCTTATGTATTTGCCTCTCTACTAGAATATTCTATGTATATATCCATTCTTCCCACTGACTGCATGTATAACTGTGGGAGAGTGTAACATAGTTTTATGGGTGGAATGTTTTGTTACTATTATTCAAGCAGTACCATCTCAGTGAATGTCTTTGCTTTGACTTAAGTGTCCTCTGGCTGACCGTTAGAGAAAAATGCATTCATTGCACAATAGTTTTAGGAGTGTGGACCCACAACACACATTTAACCTGGGGGTGGATACAAACCAAAGTCCCCAAGCTTCAAGTTAAAGGAAATAGCCCAGAAGGGACTGATGTATGTGTACATACATTATCTCATTTGATCTTCAAAATAACCCTGTGAAGTAGGTGCTATTATTAACTCCCGTTTACAGACAGAGAAACCTAAATCCTAAGTCTCACAGATAGTAAGTGTTAGAAGCAGGCAAGATTTGAAGCCAGGTCTGAATCCAGACTGAGTGGGTTATTACTGGATAAGAATTTGTTCATACATAAAACAAATAAGCTCAAACATTAAATTCTTCTAAGTTTACCTACAGGGAAAACTCCAAGTGGAAAGTTGCCACGTACTTCTGGGTTTCCTAAAACAACAGAATGGTATAACAAAACAAGATGTTCAACAAAATGACTTTTAACTACACTTCTACATTCCTGCAGTCCCCAAAACTCCTTATTCAAAAACCAGGTTTGAGTAGTTACAGAAATCATTTCCTCTTCATCCCCCAGAGACACGTGCTTATAGTTAGCTGAATGGTAATCATCATGTAAATAAAATCCCACAGCTCTGAGATGGTATGGCCAAGAGTTGAGAGACACACAATTTTTTTAAAAATTATTTCAGGTCTTTCTTTTTATATTATTCCTAATTCTCAGACAAAATACAAAGTCTCAGGATTTAAAAAGAAGGGACTATCAACAAGCAGTCACTGAACGCCTACAATTTGCCAAGCACTATTCTGGGCAGTGGGGGTAAAAATGAAAAATAAGATGGTCCCCTCAAGGAGCTTAAATTCTCCTGGGGGTAAGGGTGAGAAAGAATAGATTCTCAGATAAGTAAATATAGGAGATATATAAAATCAATTCAAAGTGATGGTTGCAGGAAAGGAGAGAAGATTCTAACAACTTAAGGGAATCAGGACACCTTAGAATGAGCTAGTGAGCCCAGAGGCAGGAAATGAATTCTGTGCACAATGAACAGCAAGTAGACCAGTAAGGCAGAGATTATTTAAAATGCAATATGATATACATACATACACATACACACACGCATAGCCTTTTACATGTCCTCTTATAAGGGAAAAGGAAGGAAGAAAGGAAGGAAGGGAAAAAGGAGAGAAGGAAATATTTATTAAGCACTCACTATGTGTCAGGCACTGTGCTAAGCACTTTCCAAATAATACCCTCATCTGATCCTCATAACAACCCTATAAGGTAAATGTTATTATGATCTTCATTTAACAGTTGAGTCAACTGAAGCAGACAGAGATTAAGTGACTTGCCCAGGGTCACCCTGCTTAGTAAGTACCTGAGGGGGGATTTGAACTCAGGTCTTCCTGACTTCAGATCCAACACTATATTCACTGCCACCTAGTTGCCTGTAGGGATAGGAAAGGGACCTGTGATTTCACTAACAGGAAATTCCCAAGTGAGGAAATTCCCTCTATTAAGACAGTTTAGCCTTCTATCAAGACATTCTCTGTAAACTACAACCTTAAAGAATTTCATATAGCCCTGAGGGATTAGATCATGTGCACAGGGTCACACAGCCAGTAAGTATTAGAGGTAGAATTGGAACCCAGGTCTTCCTGGCCAAGACAGTCTTGTACCCACTATGGTGTGTTGCCCCTTGAATAAAGTCATGAGACCTATAAATATTAATAATACTCAGGGATATTCAGGAATGTTTTCTTTAATTTCTGGAGTGATTCTAAGCACTTTCTAAACTGGATCAGTTTATTCTGGCTACATAAACCTAGAACTTAAGTGCAGGTCTTCTGAGCTCTAAGGCCTGTTCTCTAGCCACTACGCCACACTGTCTCTTATTTCAAATGAGATCATACTTGTAAAGCACTTAGCACAGTGCCTTATATAGCACATAGTAGGTGCTATATAAATGCCAGTTATTGTTACTGTGGTTGTTGATCAAATGAAAATGAAGACCTAACATTAAATCAGTTTTCTGCAGGATTCACGTGAAAATTATGACACTCATTTCACAACATTCAATCAGTACCATTATAATTTTGAACTAAAAAGTAGGTAGTAGGTAGTAAATTTTTTGGTCCTTTGAATAAGCAATCTTTTATTCAAGATAAAGTTCTAATAATCACTAAAAATACTTGAGAAATTGTATAGCGCCTGTAATCACATGATCTACAAGGCATTTTTCTTATTAACTGAAAATATCATTTGTCCCTATTAACATTAAGAGATGGATTAGTGGACTTTCTAAGAGAGAAGAATGAAGCATTCCCAGTTTCTGATTTTTTTAACCAAGTTCTTTTAAACATAATATACATTTTATATTCCCTCCAAATATTATACTTCAGTAGTTTAATCAACTAATAGTAGAACTATAGCATTTTCATCAATATTCGAGCCAAGGAATTTCTTTTCAAAGAATATTTGAAAATATTATGTTCCCATTGTTTAGGGTAGACATAGCCAGGGTTTTTAAGTCCTTTTTTCAACACAGTTCTTCATAAAAGGAATTTTTCACATATAAGCAGTGTATTCCTGTCCTAGTGATATAAGCTAACAACAAACTAGTTTTAATAGTGTTTAAAATTCAATTTACAAGGGGAAAATATTAATGACTCATCTGGCTTTTGATTAATGAAAATTAAGTTGATCCACAAATGAGTTTATTTCCAAAATAAATATTCTTCTTATTCACAGTGTTGCTTTATAAATGTTAAAGCACTAAATAAATGTGAACACTTACTATTACTGCTGAAAGTCACAAAGCTGATGAGTGGAGGAATACAGATACAAATCCATGTTTTTAATAATAAAAGTCCACATCTGAAATGACAAAGTCTCACCACCAGGTGGCAGTGATGACTAAATATTCGTGAAATTTGAAAAAAAATTAGCACGGCCTTATAATAAAATATTGTATTTTCACCAAAATGTCTTCCCTAACCTCAAAATATTTTAATTTGGAGCATATGTTTAAAATTGAAAGAATTAGTTTGGGGCAAATAAAAAGAAATAACTGTTAAAATAGTCAAATGGATTTATGTCCTCTTCAACATGGCTATTCCCTCTAATAATACCAGTCAAAACCCATCCCCATATGCACACACTTCCAGTAGGACTCTTGTCCATGTTCTCATATAAGCGTGATACAGAAGAATAATTCAATATGCTGAGGGATGGCCCTCCTCTTCATTAACATCAGGGGAATGCCAGTGTAATATGTAGACTTTCCAGCAATTATCCTTCTCTCTTGCCCCACATCCAGCCCATCTTTATTTTCAATCATATACTTCCTTGATGACATCCTTTATCTAACTTCTCCTTCATAATTCCTTGTTTATAAGATGTCACAGCCTATTCAGGCCCACCATGTACCTCTCAATGGTCCTTTGGGTGATGCTCAATCCCACTTCTTTGGACATTGGAACACTATAGGACTTGAAGCTATAAGACATCATCCTTTATTTCAGGAAAAAGTTGAGTTGTTAAAATAATTCTGCAATTTTTCAAAGGCAATCCAACTCATTTTCCTCCTCCTCCTCCTGCTCAATTCTAGGCCCAACTCATTGTCCATTTGCAATTCTTGTCCAAGACACATATAATAAACAAGTTCTATAGACTATCATTCGACTTCATATCATGGTATAGACAATGAGCATCCTTTACCCACTGGATTTTTCCTATATGGATAGTTAAGTCAAACTCAATTAGGAGGCTCTGGGGTTTGATGCAATCAGGACACTGTCATTCCCAAATAGGAGTACTGTAAGATAGAAATTTCTCTTCAACTTGGACTCTTCACTGGAGATTGTCCATGACAGTGACAAAGACCTTTGGTGATCAGAGGGCAGAACAAAGTTATTTCTGTTGTTATTTCTTTCAGGAACCGTTGTATAATTTTGAAAAAGTTTGACCTAATTAAACAATCTCTAAAAAAGCTCTTTGCTCAATGAACCTTTTTATAGTACCAAAAAATAAGCACGAGACTTTTTTTATCCTGCATGCTCTACATCTTGTAGGCAATTGTATGATATGGAATATCACCTGTGAGAGCCCTCATGACCCCTTCTAATAAAATCATCAAAAATGCCATTGATATATTTGTAGATTGTTCTTAAATTTTTCATGAAGAGAGGAATACACAGTAAGTATATGGTTCAGTCCCTTTACTCCTCCCTAACTGATTCTCCCCCTCACTCCCCAAACCTAGTCTCTCCCCAATCATCAACAAGCATTCATTCATTCATTCATTCACTCATTCAGTGCTTATTCTGTCTGAGGCACTGTGCTAAGCATTGGGGATACAGGACAAAAATGAAATGCCCTCAAGGAGATTATGTTCCTCAAACATCTCATACCTCTCTTTTCTCTTCATCCCTCTTGATTTCTCTCTAGCATTTGATGTTGTTGACTACCTCTCATTCCTGGATACTCTCTTTTCTGGGTTTTCATGACACTAGTCTCTCCTGGTTCTCCTACCTGTTTGCCTGATCCTCAGCCTCCTTTGATAGCTCATCCATAACATACT
The DNA here is from genome assembly GCF_011100635.1 of Trichosurus vulpecula. Classification (NCBI taxonomy): domain Eukaryota; kingdom Metazoa; phylum Chordata; class Mammalia; order Diprotodontia; family Phalangeridae; genus Trichosurus; species Trichosurus vulpecula. Next base: position 326,205,481 of record NC_050575.1, read on the forward strand.
CTCTTACTTGAGTGTGCCCCCAAGGCTCTTTCTTGGACCCTCTTCTCTTCTCTCTCTATACTGTCTCACTTAGCGACAGTCATCAGCTTCCAAGAGCTTAATTATCACATCTATGCAGATGAGTCACTAATCTTTCTACCTAGCCCATCTTTCTGCTGAGCTCTAGTTCCACATAACCATATGCCTATTGGACATTTCAAGTTGGATGTCATCTCAAACTCAGCATATCCAAATCAGAACTTATTATCTTTCCTCTCAAATTTTTTTTCCAAGCTTTCCTGTTTCTGTGGAAGGCACCAGCATTCTTCCAAGTCTCTCATTTACCCCTCAATACCAAATTTTGCCATTTCTACCTCCAACAACATTTCTTATATTCATTCCCCCTTCTCATGCCTTACATAGTTATTATCTTAGTTCACACCCTCATCACCTCTTATCTAGATTTTTGCAATAGTCTCATAATTCTCCCTCCATAAAGCTGTCAAAATTATCTTTCTTTAAATCATTCTCCTACTCAGGCAATTCCACTAGCTCTCTGTTGCCTCAAAGATAAAATGCAAACTGTATTGGGCATTTAAAGCCCTTCGTGACTTGGCTCTGACCTCTTTCCAGCCACATTGTACATTGCTCCCCTCCTCCTACTCTGTGATTCAGCCAAACTGACCTCTCTGTTTCTAATGTACCACAGGCCACCTTCCATCTATGTACCTTTGCACTGGCTATCCCGAATGCTTGAAAAGTACTGCTTTAGAACATCTACTTCAATGAATCTGTCACTTCTTTCAAGTCTTAACTCGGTACCACCTTTTATATAAAGTCTTTCCTGATCTCCCTACTAGGGATCCTGACCTCAACTACTATGGCCTTCCCTCTCTAACTACCTTGTATTTATTTTGTATTCATTCTGTATATTCTTACATAGGTATATACTGATTCATTCCCCTGATAGAATATAAGTGCTTTAAGAGAGAGAACTATTTCATTTTTAACTTCTCATTTTATTCTCGTATCTCCAGCACCTAGCATAATGTATTGTTAACTAGTTGACTGATTGCTGTTAAAGTTCCCTCAGTTACCTTTTCCTGGTAATGATAAAATCTGAGATTTCCTCTTTGCTGTTATTGCCTTTTCCTACCTCAGCTACCTTGGAAATAACAAGTTCAAAACCGTGCTGCCTTTAGTATAGACCTCCACTCCATTTAGACCAGCCGCTTTTCCTATATTTAGTTCCATCGTTAATTCATTTCTACTTCCTCTATAAGCACAACCAGGACTTAATGTTAGAATCCAAATGTGGCAGTTTCACTGTCCTTGATAATGAAGAGTTTGTTACAAAATCTTTGCAGATATTTTCCATCTTTCTTTGTTTGTTGTATTCCTTCCAGTTTCATGCTGAAATTTCCCTTGAGATGATTTTGCTTAGTTTAGTATCCTGTCCAGCTTTCCTTAAAATGGTATTTCAGTCTACCATTTGCTTGCCAGTGTATGAAATGATGTTGTTCATCATTCCCCATAAGATTTTACAAAGAAGTTATAGTCAAAATCGGTGTTGCCATTGACCATATCTCTTCACTTGGGAAGTTCATTAAGGAAGGTGTTTTTAGGCTCTTTTGATCTCCTAACTTTAGCAACTGATTTACATCAGTTAAACTTTCCTGTGACCTGAGTTCAAATCCAGCCTCAGACATTTAGTAGTTCTTAGACCCTCTGCAAGTCACCTGTTTGCCTCAGTTTCCTCGAATGTAAAATGAGAATAATAATAGCACCTATGTCACAGGGTTGTGACGATCAAGTGAGAGCAAATGAGATATTTGTAAGAAGGGCTTAGCACAGTGCCTAGCACATAGTAGACACTATATAAATGCTTTGTTCCTTTCTCTTCCCCCTCTCCCTCTGTCCATTTCCCTTTTTTATGACATCAATACTCATGTACTCAATACAGAAATATAGAGATCTCATCCATGTGAATGGTCCTTCCAATGATGCAAATCACAACCCATCCATGCCTGCCCATTCTGTGCTTATACGTATCCTCCCATAAATTTGCCAGAGGGAAGCTACCCTATGGGCTGAGGGCCTTCCTTGCTTTCTCTTAATGCTATAAGAATATCAGTAATGAACATCTCTCATTCTCACTCACCTTTTTTTTATTCATTACTCTGATAGCACATCACTTCTTTACAATTACTTATTTGTTATATGTTGTATTACCTCTTTCCCTCTGAGTAATAATAACATCTTTACATAGGTCAGTTTGGAGTTGTTTTAATTGTCTACCATATCTTTTTTCTCATTTTTACTCTTCCTTCTAGCTTTGTATTAATTTTGATCTTTGCTCTAGTAAGTTGGTCTAACTGTATATGGACAAATAATTCAGCAATGACACCCTGTAATAACAATGCTGCTTGCAGCTGCTGCTGAGGTGTAAGACCCAACAAGACCAGCAACAAGAGCTGCCAGCACAGGTTCTTTGATCTGCTTTTCTAAGGAAAGTAACTTTAAGGGGTTAACAATCTCACTTTAATCAAACATGCATATCATTCATTTAGTTCAAGGGGAAAAGCCAGCACCCTGAACTTCACAGCAAATACAAATAGAAATTACAAACAGAAAATATCAACAGATCAAATAACACAATTCAACAGACAAGCTTTGTCTGATCAAGACATCACATGCATAGGTTACCAAAAGAGAAGCACCAACATCTGGGTTTTCTTCAAAGCCGGGGGGCTCCAGCAGCTAGCCAGAGTCTCCACACCAACACTCTTTCAGTGAGTGAGAGCCCCAAACAAACACTAACATCTGAGTTTATATACCCTTTAGGGTCAAAGGGTGTCACAACCATGTGACTCAAAACCATGTGATGCTTCTTCAGGCATCACAGCCATGCAACTCACACCTACATAAACTAGGCTTTTCCTGGATGTAAGTAGGTCATCAAAGATTCCCAATTTAATCAAAGAAACAAAGGCCAGACTCATCAAAGGCACTTGATTACCTAAATGCTCCAAAAGAGAAAACAGTAAAAAAGTCCCACTTTAATTACCAATACACTCCCATATCAATAAAGGTATAATTTCCTGTCCATTAAAATATTATCAATTTCATTTTTTGTAATTATTCAGTGCTTGCCATGTCCAGTATCTTCTGATTATTTTGTCAAAAAAAAAAAAGGATTCATGATATGCAGGCATGATATTCCTGTCTTTGGCCTCTCTTATTCCTTACTCCTGAACCATATTTTTCAACTTTTTTTGTCCTTTCTTACCTGTTTCGCCCTTTGCATTGAAATCACCAGACTGATTTAATTTGGAGGATCATAGTAAGATCTTCAGATAATTTATCTACCTCTTTTTCTCTCAACAGATATTAGCACATAAGCCATATTCGAAAGCTACCATTCTGTATTAATCCTCTTTTACTGCCAAAGTCTGAGAAAAAGCTGTTGACAATCATTGCCTCCACTTCCTCACATCTCACTTCTCAATCCCTTACAATCCAACTTCCAACCCCACTTGACTGAAACTTCTTTGTCCAAAGTTACCAAAAATCTCTTAATTGCAATGGCATTTTCTCAGTCTTTATCTTTCTTGACCATTCTACAGTATTTGATACTACTGACCACCTTTCTGAGATGTTGTCTTCTCCATGGTTTTTCATGATACTTCTCTGTCTCCCTTCTTATGCTACCTTATGACACATTCAATTTTATTTCCATTGCTGGATCATAATTCATGTTTATCCCTCTAAGTGTGGGCATACTCAAGGAATAAGTATTGGGCACTCTACTCTCAGTGCTCTCTCTAGGTAATCTCATCAGTTCCCCCATGGATTCAGTTATCTCTATGCATCTAGAAATGATACATCTACACACACACACACACACACACACACACACACACACACACATTCTTCCTCTCTCTCTCTCTCTCTCTCTCTCTCTCTCTCTCTCTCTCTCTCTCTCTCCCTCTCCCTGCATCACCAATTCCCTGACGTACTTCTCCATGTAGATGTCTCATGAGGATCTGAAACTTGAGATGTCAAGAACAGAATTAATTATCTTTTACATGAAACCTGTCTCCTAACATCTCTGTTTCTATCAAGGGCACCATCATTCTTCTGCTACCCAGATTCTCTTCCCCAGATCCTTTTCACTTTCCCATTCCATATTCAGTTAGTCACCAAGCCTTGCTAATTCTACCTCCACCACACCTCTTACACCCAAACCATTCTCTACACTTATACAACTACCACCACATCACCCCCATCACCAGTGCCTGTACTACTGCAATAGCCTCGTAATTGGTCTCCTTCCTCCAGTCTTTCTTCTTTCTAATCTATCCTCCACATAGCTACCAAACTGATATTCCTAAAGCACAAGCCTGCCCATATCAGTATGCAATTCGAGAAGCATCAGTGGCTCCCTACTGCCCCTGTCTTCACCGGAAGAATATTGATTTTAACAAGTTGGAACTAATATTACACAGTAACACATTTTACTCATTTTATTGATATTCTCAGAAATATCTCAACTAGCATGTTATAATGGACATAGTACCATACCAGGAATCAGAAAGATCTGAGATTAAGTCCCTACTTCAGATACTTCCAGGTGTGACCCCAGGCCAGTCACTGAATCTCTCATTGGAGCTCTATTTCCTCATCATAAAATGAGGAGGCTTGATGGCTTTTACGATCCCTTCCAATTTAAAAATCTCCTACCTCTGTGATAATGTAGCATTTCCTCTGGAAAGGTAACTTTCAGTAGTTCTCAGTAACACGCTAGCATCAATCCACACAGTCCAGCAACAACAAAAATCCAAACATTAGTTCAAACATCTCACCAGAATCCATGCCCAAGAGAGAAAGATATTTCATCCCTGCCTAAGGGACAGCCAACTCTGTAGGTATACCGGAGGGTACTACCAATGACCCAAAGACTAAACAAAAAAAGCGGTTGCACACTATCCTGAGCCCCTACTTGTACATATAAGCTCATGCTTTTCAGCAGTTAGACTCTTCTAGGACCAATTTTTCCCCTGCGCTTGCCTTAATATTCTCTAGGCCAAACGGATGTGCTTCTGTTATATTAAAGGCAGTAACATGAAAACAACAAAGACAGCATGGGGAAACAGTACAAGTTTGTGGTTTATCACCTGATCTGTACTGTTTACTAGACTTTATGACTTGGGTAGCCCCTTAAACTCTCTGAGGATCACTTTCCTCCTCTATAAAATATAATACATCACAGTTTCAACAATATTTTTTAGTGCTTTATAAACTGTAAGGGACTAGAAAAATGTGAACTATTATTAGGTTCATGAAGACCTCAAAAAGGTCTTCAAGGAAAGGCTGGATGACCGCTTATTGTGTATGTTATAAAGGGAAGTCTTGTTCAAGGCCTCTGGATCCCTTACAATGCTGAGATTCTGAGATTCTATTAATTTGGAGTGGGAAGGCACCTTAGAGGCAGTGTGGCACAGTGGAAAGAACACTGGCTCTGGATACAGAGAAACTGGCTTCAAATTACACCCCTAATGTTTACAGCCTATGTGACTGGGCAAGTCATTGAAGCTCGAGAAACTGGCTTCAAATTACACCCCTAATGTTTACAGCCTATGTGACTGGGCAAGTCATTGAAGCTCCTCAGCTACCTCATCTACAAAATCTCTCTTCTGCCATTTTTAGTTAAACTGCTCAAAAAGGCCATCTACAATAGATGTCTCTAATTTCTCTGCTTTCACTCTCTTCTCAGCCCCTTACAATCTGGCCTTATCATTCCACTGAAACTGCTTTCTCCAAGCTACTAATGGTCTGTTAGTCACCAAACCCAATGGCCATTTCTCAATCCTCATTCTCTTTGACTTTTCTGCAGCCTTGGACACTGTTAATGGCTCTCTTCCTAGATAATCTCTCTAGGTTTTTCAGACACCAATCTCTCTTGGTTTTCCTTCTACCTATCTGACCACTCCTTCTCTGTCTTCTTTGCTGGATCTTCCTCCAGATCACACCCTCTAACCATAAGTGTCCCTCAGGCTTCTGTTGGATCCTCTTGTCTTTTCCTTCTGTACTACTTCACTTGGTGACGTATCTCATCAGCTCTCATAGATTTAATTACCATCTCTATGCTGATGATTCTCAAATCTACCTCTTCTGGCCCCATCTCTCTGCAGACTTCCAATCTCACATCTACAACTGCCTTTCAGACATCTTGAACTGTCCAAAAGACATCTTAACCTTGACATGTACAAAATGGAACTCACCTTTCCCTCTAAAGTCTTCCTCCTTCTCCCCTCAGGTTCACAACTTATGAGTTTATCCTGAACTCATCACTATCTCTCACCCTTCATATCCAAGCTGATACCAATGCCTATCAATCTCGCCTTTGCAACATCTCTCAAACACTCTCCTTCTCTCCACTGACACTGCCTCCCCACTGGTGCAAGCTCTCATCACCTTGCACCTTAATTACTACAATAGTATGCTGGTGGGTCTCCCTGCCTTGAGTCTCTCCCCACTCCAATCCAATCTCCATTCAGTCACTAAAGTAATTTTCATAAAGAGCAGGTCCAATCATGTCACAAACTCCCACTCTATAAATTTCAATGGCTTCCTACTGATTCTAGGATCAAGTACAAAATGCTGTTAGGCATTCAAAGCCCTTCATAACTTAGCTCCCTTCTACCTTTCTGGTCTTCTTACACCTTACTCTCCTACACAAATTCTTAGATCCAGTGACGCTGGCCTCCTGGTTATTCCTTGAACAAGTCAGTCTATCTCTAGGCTCTGGGTATTCTCTCTAGCTATTCCCCTATGCCTGAAATGCTCTCCCTCTTCTGCTCTAAACACTGACCTCCCTGGCTTCCTTTAAGTCCCAACTAAAATCCCACCTTCTACAGGAAGACTTCCCTAATCCCTCTTAATTCCAGTACCTTCTTTGTCAATCATTCCTATTTATCCTGTATATAGCTTGCTTTAAATATATTTGTTTGCATGTTGCCCCCTCCATTAGACTGTATGCTCCTTGAGGGGAGGGACTGTTTTTTGCTTCTTTTTGAATCTCCAGCACTTAGCACAGTACCTGGCACACAGTAGGTGCTTAAGAATGTTTATTGATTAAAATGAGAGGGTTGGATTAGGCAACCCCTGGGATTCCTTTCTACTCTAAATCTATGATCCTATGATGGCGAACCTCCCTCATTTTACAGATGAAGAACCTATAGCCCAGAAGAATGAAAGTATTTACCCCAAATCGCCAAGGTAGTAAATAAATAGCAGGGCTGCAATTTTTATTCACTCATGTTCACTGACTTTGAAACTAGAGCTCTTTCAATTACACTACACTACAATATGAGATTTGAACTACCATTACTATGTTCCCTTCCTCCTGCCAGATTTGTGGAAAAGGCAAGTTAGTGGGATTTCTTCAAGCTGGTACTAAGCTTAAATTTCCATTACTTGTATTTATTTTCTACTAGCCATCCCAATAAAGAATTTGTTGCTGTTGTTCAATGTTTACAACTCTCTGTGACCCCATTTGGGGTTTTCTTGACAAAGACACTGAAGTAGTTTGCCATTTCCTTTTCCAACTCATTTTACAGATGAGGAAACTAAGGCAAACAAGGTTAAGTGACTTGGTCCCACAGCTAATAAGTGTCTGAGGCCAAATTTGAACTCAGGGAGATGAGTCTTCCTGACTCCAGACCTAGCACTCTATCCACTGCACCACCTAGCTGCCCCAATAAAGAATTTATGGACTAGTAAATTAGCATTTTGGAGGATACATGTTATATAATAACATTTACTTTCATTCATTCAACAGTACCTATTATATGTAAAACACTGGGCTAAAAACAGTGAATTGACCCTGTGGAGGATACGAAGACACAGTCCCTACCCTCAATGAGCTTGAGGTCTAATGGGGGGAAACAAAATAAACACATGCGACTATGATAAAAGACAGACCGAAAGTGCCTTGTTACAGGGGTTCAGAAAAGTAAGAAATTACTTCCTTTGGAGAGAAACAGAGAAGGTTTCATGGAAATGGTGGCACTTGAACTGCACCTTAAAGGTAGTATGGATCTCTCTAGGCAGTCGGAAAAGACAGTATTACAGGCAGATGGAACACAAGTGGACAAAGGAAAACTGGTGGCATGTTTCTGGAATGATGAGTAATCCAATTATGCTAGAATATACGGTTTGTGGCTATGTCAAGAGAAACAATATGAGAGAAGTATGCAAAAATAAGTTGGAACCAAATCATAAATGAATGATCTTGAATGCCAGGTTAGAGCTTAGGCTTAACTTGTCAGGAAATGGGAAATCACTGAAAGGGTTGTCAAAATCAAGCCCTTGCCTTGGACTCCACTTGACCATGTCATTTCCTGGGGCACCAGCTGGCTACTCTACTTGGAACCAGTCTGAAGGGCCTTTCCCTTACAGCTCAGAAACTTCTCTTTTCCTTGTTTTCTAACCATTTCCTGATCACCAAATCCCAACCTGAAGAACCTTGACCCTCAATATTCTTCAATCTCTGAGCTATCTTGGACTGTCATGTTGGACAATCTACAGCCCTCAAGTTCTAATCATATTACCCACTTCTGCTACTGCCCCTCTATCTTGGTACCCAGTTAACAGTACCTACTCCCCTCCTTCCCATCGTCACATAAATGAGACCATAAAAATGCATTTCCTGGGGCTTTTTCATGAGAGAGAAGAGAATATACACATTTAGACATAATAAAACAAGGTAAGGTAATGAGAAGGCTGGATGGCCTAATGGAAAGCGCATTTGATCTGGATTCAGAAGACCTGCTTTCCAGTCCTAGTGCCGATGCTAACTAGGTGTGTGGCATTCAACCTTCTGAACTTACTCATCTGTAAAATGAAGACAATACCTATACTTCAAAGCTACTAGGAGGAAGAGTGCATTGTTTTATTGGAGATAAATAGGAGATAACTGACAGAGGAAAGTCACTGGAATATACAAGTGAGCTATTACTATTATCCACTAAGGTCTAGAGTTTCATTGTGGAACAGTGGTGACTCTGGCTCCTAAAAGGCTATGCCAGTAAGGCACAAGCTCAGGTGAGCAGCTGCTACTGAGCTAGAAAGGCTCGAAATATGGTTCCTATGCTAGAACAGAAGGCTACTGTCAACCTAGCTAAATGATTATCACCAAGTTGTTCAGTCACTGGGTAAACAATTTCAGCCACAGCAATTTGTATAGACCATCTGCTAATTTGAAGAATTACAAAATCACAGGTCCTCTTTAATATTAAAATTTTTATTTACTATTAATTACATTAGTAATAGCTGACATTTACCAAGCATTTTAAAGATTATGAAGTGTTTTATATACAGATATCACCTGAGCCTGATAACCACCCTGCGTACAGATGAAGAAACTGATGTTAGAGAAGTTAAATGACTGTCCATAATCACAAAACCAGTAAATGTCAAAGGTAGGTCTTCCTGACTCCGAGTTAAGGACTCTACCTACTGTTCCGCACTGCCAAGTCCCATACTGGACAGTATTTCACTTCTAAGTTACAGTTCCCCAGACATAACTTGGTCCTTCAAGATTCCATCAATGTCAAAAAAGGGAATCTTCTATATTAACCCCATCTCAATTCTATCACCCTTTCCCCCAATTTCAGGGTAAATCTCATTTTCACATATTTGCACTCACTCTTGATTTTATTTTCCTGATTTCAACCTTATTCCACAGTAACCAAAGCATTGCTGTGAGGAAAATGCTTTGTAAACTTTAAAATACTATATAAACGTAAAGTATTATCAGTCGTTACATTTTATCATTTCTATTTCTGAACATCTGTTACATTTGGTTTCCTCCTCTACATTCCCACCATCATCACTCTACTAGAAAATGAAAAAATCTTATTACATTATCTTTCTACTCAGAAATCAGGAAATCTTACTACCTTGCTAGCTCAGCTCACATTTTTCTCTATGTCAAATCATGAACTAGAAAGTACAATATGCATGTCAGCAGTTTATAAACTGCTTTAGGTTTACAAAGAACTTTCCTCATAGCAACCTTAGTTGCCATGGGACAAGACTGAGAAAGGTGATATAATTATTATCCCCATTTTACCAATGAAGAAACTGAGTCCCAGAGAGGGTAAGTTTATGTATAAGGTCAAACAGCTAGTAGGTAGCATAGCGAGGGCAGCTAGGTGGTGCCACAGTACACAGAGTGCCAGGCATGGAGTCAGGAAGACTCCTTGAGTTCAAATGTGGCCTCAGACACTTACCAGCTGTGTGACCCTGGGCAAGTCACTCAACCTTGTTTGCCTCAATTTCCTCATCTGTAAAATGAGCTGGAGAAGGAAATGGCAAACCACTCCAGTACCTCTAAAATGGGATCATGAAGAGTCAGACTCACCTGAAAATAACTGAATAAACAAGAAACAGAGCCAGCTCTCCCAATTTCAACTTCAGCATTCTTTCCACTATAGTGTGCTGTCTGATAGAAAGTGATGGAGAGGGGGAGAGAGAGAGAGAGAGAGAGAGACAGAGAGAGAGAGAAAGTAATCCCTCTAAGAATTCAAGTTAGGGTGCCTGGGAGGATAGTGGAGCCATTCACAGGAGTCGAGAATTGAAGGAAAAATTGCTGGGTTTAGGAAGGTAATAGACTTTTTTCTGGGTTCAGATGACATTTAAAATAGAGTTTTGTATTTAATCCTCTCAATCATTTAGATTACTTGCTATGATGGTATTTCAGAAAGTAAAAGGAAGCAGGGAAGGAAGGAAGGAAGGAAGGGAGGGAGGGAAGGAGGGAGGGAGGGAGGGAAGATGAATGGAAGGAAGGAAGGAAGGAAGGAAGGAAGGAAGGGAGGGAGGGAAGGAGGGAGGGAGGGAGGGAAGATGAATGGAAGGAAGGAAGGATGAACTTACTACCAGTTCAAATTCAATCAAAACTCTAGTATGGATATTGTTATAGTACAAGGGTAACATAGTCACTTTTTCAAAGATACTAAATTGCCTTTTTCAAGAATACAACTAGCTAGTGCAAGCTGAGATTTAATGAGGTCTCATCCAAAGAGTAAATACATTTCAGTAACAAGTTCTCTGGGTTTTTTTTATCCGGTCTCTAATTGCATAGTGTGCCTCAAGGCTTGTAAAAAAGGACTCTCTTGGCTTCCTTCAATACTCAGATCAAATCCCACTCCCCTCACACCCACCCCTAGCTGCTGGTACCTTCTCCCATCTCCTCTGCACACATGTATGCACATAGTTAATCACATACTCTCTCCTCCATTTCAATGTAAGCTTCTTGAGGGCTGTGACTATTTTTGCCTTTCTAGGGACTCCCCTGCCCTTAGCACAGTACCTGGCATATACTAAATGCTAAATGACTTGAGTGATGAATCTGCGTTTTTAGCCTTAGTTCCAACAACTTGTTGGGGTTTTTTTCAATATTCTGAAAACTGTATTTCAAAATATTTGGTTTCCTTTGTAATCCTATTCATTTTGCTTTAAGCATTTAAAAACCATTACTCTGAAAAGAGGTTCACAGGATTTCCTAAATGCCAACGGGATCTATGACCCCTCCTACAGAAAACCAAGAACGCCTGGATATTAGACTATCTCAACACACACTAAATAAGTGGTTCCACAGGAGGTATTTTCAGGTGATCACCTACTGCTTGCAGGACACCCACCAATTCCTGGGATAAATACTCACATCTGGCAAATTCTAGCATCCACTCTTTCCCCCGTAATAGATGAAATTTGCTCCCTAAACTTTTGTTGCTGTTCAGTTGTTTCTCAGTGGTGTCCGTCTGTGACCCCATCTGGGGTTTTCTTGGCAAACTAGAGTGGTTTGCCATTTCCTTCCCCAATTTTACAGAAGAGGAAACTGAGGCAAAACCGGGTGAAGTGACTTGCCCAGGGTCACACAGCTAGTAGGCGCCTGAGGTCATATTTGACTCCGGGCCTGACGCTCTACCTACTCCGCCATCTAAGTGCCCTCCAAACTAATCTCTTGCAATAATCTCTCGTTCTGTCTACACTGGCCTGAACCCTGCTTGACGGTAGGGCGGGGGTGGGGGGAGAAGGGGGAAGTCGGAAAACAGGAAGAGCAAGGTACGTCCTGGTTCTGGCTGGGGCATTTCCAGAGACTGGGGGGAGGGAATGGAGCTAGAGAATTCACCCAGGCCATTTGCTTTTAAATTGGGTGTCCAGTCAGCAAGCATTTATTAGGCGCCTACTATGAGCCAGGAACTGAGCTAAGCGTTAGTGACGAAAAGAAATGTTTGTTCATTGAAAAATAAAATAAAATTAGGGAAGGAATATGTTATTAGTATTCAAAGACAGCAAGCAGGGCGCCCCCTGGAATCATAAGTGGCAGGAGAGCAAGGACCTTCGTGCGCAGACCCCACCGAGAGGACCGCGGAGGAAGCCGGGGTCGGGGGTCAGCGTCGTTGCAACACGTCCCGGTGCAGTACGGCGCGGCGCGCGGAGGGTTTGTCCCCACGCGCCCAGCCGTCAGCCTCGCTCTCGCTGCGGCCGGGACTGAGGGAGGAGCCCGAGAGGGGCGGGGCGGGAGCCGGTACCTTCAAGAGACCCCGCATCTTCTCCAGGAAGGGGCGGAATTCCTCAGGAGGTACCTCCGGGTAAAGCTGGCTCCGCAGCAGCTCCTCTGTGATACCTGGGTGCCCATGGAAGGTGCTCTGGGCCAGGCCGCTCAGCAGGCCGCTCAGGGGCTTGGAACTCTCGAGCTCGCCCGCCATATCAACAGCTCGTTCCGCTTCTTGCCAGCTGAGCGCCCGGTTTAAGCCACGGCGGCCGAGAAAGCAGGGGAGACCCTTACGCCACCTGCAGGCCTAGGGCGGCTTTGCACTCGCTGCCTCATCTAGAACTGTAGTCCCCTCCCCTCCCCTCCCCTCCCCTCCCCTCCCCTCCAACATAATTTGGATTGTTGTCACGTGAATCCAATAGAGCTGAAGTCGCAGCAATTCTATCAGACAAAGCAAAAATATTATTTCGCGTTACCAAGAAAGTGGAACTAGGATATCGTTGGTCAATATGAATATTAATGCACCAAATGGCACATTCGTCTTCCCCTGACGTCTCCAATCTATCATATATAGGTGTCTAGGTATGTATCTGTATGTGTGTGCATAGACATCTATGTGTATAGACTGAGAGCTCCAATTTATATATAGTAATAAATATAAGTTGATGATCTTTATACATGTGCGATATATACACATACATAATTTGAAGATGGTGTCAATATATAATTGGTTATTTTATATGTGATAGTGCATCTCTTTTGCATATTATTTCCCTCATTATTATTGTCAAATGAAATATTTGTAAAACATAGCTTTGTTCCCTCCTACCCCCCATTAGACTATGAGCTTCCTGAAAGCAAGGACTATTTTTGTCTTTTTATCACCAGAGCTTAGCACTGTGCCTGGCACATAAATAATGCTTGTTGACTTGCAATGGCATTATCTAAATTCATAAAGGAGTAGCACACTGAATTTCAAAAAAACATACAAGATCTTAATGTGTCTCAAAGCTGGACAAATATACCAAAAGGGAAGATAGAACTAAAACTTGGATAATCTAGAGCTGAAAAATAGGTCTTCTAAATGAGAACATTGAGAATATACCTATTATCAGCACCACCTACTACCTTTGCAAAAATAGGTTTTACAAAGGCCCTCACCAGTTAGACCAAACTCCTTGAGAACAAGGACTTTGTGTTTTACCTTTGTATGTCCAGCACTTTAGCACAGTGCCTGGCATGTAGTAGGCACTTCATAAATGCTTGTTAACTGGGGCTTCACTATTTTGATGAGTGGTTGCTTCATTCACCCATCTAACCCTGGTTCACTTAGCTCTCAAACCATTTCCTCACCAGTTGCCAAGCTGGACTACTTGTACCTCACGTCTCACATACTAAACCCCGCCCTCTCCCAAGCTTTCCAGTTCTGGAACCATTATCAGATCAGCTCTGTCATTGCTCCTGGGAAGGGTGTTATCAATTAACTGCCCTATGCTCCATTCAGTTATTACTAACCAAACTAAAATGCCCTACTTGGCCATCTCTCCCATATATGTGTAGTCTTCCGCTATTAGAATATAAGTTGCTTGGAGGCAATGATTGTTTTTGCTTTTGTATTTGTATTCTTAGGACTTACCCCAGTGCTTGGAACATGGTAAGCATTTAATAAATACTTTTATTTCATTCATTCATTAAAGAAAAAAACTGTAACTGTTAAAAAAATAGACACAACTTTGCAGACCTTAATGCAATAAAACTATTAATACAAGGAACATAAGCAAAAGATACAGGCATAAGTGGAAGCTTCATAATAACTTACTGGGGTCAGGGAAGAAATCCCAGAAATTATTAGAAAGATAATGAAATATCAAAATTTCTGGAATGTCATGAAACTGATGTAAAAAAAGATATCCAAAGAAATTTAAGTAAACAAAGCTTGGGGCTAATACAAAATGTAATATCAAAGATTATGACTGAATTGTAATTAAATTAGAATATTTTATGCAGGAGCAAAAAAATTAGTAAAACAGCTCATTCCATTTCTGGTATCTATCTAGAGTTTGATTAATGTTTAATGATTAATTAATGATTAATATTTTACTTAAACATTTTTCTGTTTACTTTTTTGTACATATTGAAAAACAAAAGTCTATTACAATTTAAATATTCATATGTGTGCAACAGCAGTATCATAAACCCCTCTGGGTACCCAACAGACTCAAAAGGCCCTTCCAACACTAAGTTAATTTTTTAAAACCTGATGCTATGCCAGCAGGGACTGCTATTACCTATGCTAATATCATATATTTGTTAATACTATATATAAAAGAATACCTTTCACACAACAGGGCTAATGTACAAAGTTTTGCTCAATAAACCTTAAAATATTCTCCATTTCATTGACTAAAGGGATATTCACAGAAAAAGCAGTGGCATAACAGGATCCTATGCCCTTTAGCTAAAGGGGACAAGCTGCCATAGGAAGGAAAATTTCTCTAAACCATACTCGATCTAAAGAGGAGGAAAACACCTTTCTGGCAACTCTGTGCAAGCAGATTCCCATCTTTCTTCTTAAATAAATTTGCCCCAGGAACCAAAATTCCTAGATAATGCAGTCATAATTAGTTCTTAAGTACATCTGGAGAAATTCAGTTGAGGGGTGGAGGGGCCTGTAGGATTTCAGAAGATAGTCTACTAGGAAGAGGTTGTTCCTCCAGAAAGTCCCTCCCTTGCACAATGGGGCTTGGGGTAAGAAGGGAGCCCAGGTCTTGCTTGGCTCTGGGGAGTTGCACTTCAAGCCAGAGAAATTTAGCGCAGCAGCTTTGTGTGCAGCCTCTAGGGCTTGTTAGCATCTAGGGAAAAGTTCCATTTGTCCCACACAGATTAAAACTCTGGTAAAATCGCCTCATACTTGTGTGCTACACCAATTAGAAGTGTTACCTCTAACAGTGTAGCTTAAGAAAGGTGTAATATGGTTAAAATTCAATTATGCATAACAATGTGTGGAAGAAAAGACATAGGTATTACAAATGAAAACTAAAGTATTGATTTGGCTTTGAAATGCAGGGACAGTCATAAATATTGATACACATGTGTATATATGCATACATACGTACACACCCAGTTCTCCTTGTTCAACCCCATCTCCTGGCCCAACTCTCTTGTTGGTAGCCTAAGACCTGGCAGGTGTATCAGTAAGGCAATAATAACCATGTAGATGATGATTGTCAAAATGCCTCTGTGGTTCTGTATCTCAAAGTATACGAGACTCTCCACACAGAAAGTAGAAGTAAACCATTTATTCAGACACCAGAGAACCATATCCCGCAAGCCATTTATTCAATCTGTCAGAGCAGTAAAACATTCAATACGTAATATCACAACATGGAGCCTCACCATCCTAAAACCTCTCCAACCCCCTGCTGGGGTCTTCTGAAAAACAAACTCACAGTACAGCTAAGTCAGTCTGTTCAGCTCTATCATGACGGCCATTAGCAGCCATCACCCGCGCTTTCTCTCTCTCTCTCTCTCCCCTCTGTGCGTTTCCTATGACATAACTTCTTTTTCCTGTCAGGAACCTCCTGCCATCACACTTGACTTAAATTTCCTGTGATGTAAGCAGGTCACATGGCCTATTAATGGGTGGGAAAGATCTTCAAATCTAAATTGCTACTATAGCAGGTCATCAAAGAGAAAGGGGTCTACATTTGATAGCTAAGATCTGTTTCACTAAATTGTATTACAATAGGTTACTAGGGGCAATTTGATGCCATTGTGATACAGTCAACAAGGGAGTAAGGTGTATGAAAATGGGAAACAGAAAGGGACCAGGTCACAAAAGGTTTTAAAAACTAAACAGAGGACACAAAGGTTATGTAACTATCATATTTTAATATTTGTTTGCAAAGTCATGCAGTGTACATTTGTTGTGGTCGTTCTTGTTCATTTCAGTTGTGTCTGACTCTCCATGACCCCATTTGGGGTTTTCTTGGCAAAGGTATTAGAATGGTTTTCCATTCCCTTCTCTGGCTCATTTTACAAATGAGGAACTGAGGTTAACAGGGCTAAGTGCCTTGCCCAGGGTCACACAGCTAGTAAGTGTCTAAGACCTTACATGTAGCATTCAACATTGAATCCTCAGAATCCCATTGCCCATAATGCTAGGGCCCAAACAGCATCATTAAATCATTCATTGGGAGAAATTTTCAGGTTTCCATTTCCAATAACTGTAGGTCCAGTCATAGAGGGACTACATCATGAGGAAAGGCCTCTGATTAGTGTAATGGGGGAGGAGGGACACTTAAAACTGTGTTCAGTGTGTGGCTTAAAGACATGGAAGAGGTGATGGGACAGAGCTATGATCACATATCTGAACCAAGGAGTCCTGGCAGAATCCTGATGATCCCACAGAGCAAGCCAATAGGCAACAGAAGTTGTACAGCTTTACCATAAGGCATGCTGAATTGAAGCCGAAATCATTCCCTCTCCCCATGTCCAGGATGAGTCTGGAGGTAGAGAAAGTACTGATTTGGAAAATAAGTGCAAAAAAGTTTCTCTCTTACATTTCCTTTTCTGACACAATTAAATATAGGGTTTTTTCCCCACCAATTCTTTGCTGTTGGCCTAGGTTTCTGTTTGCTTCATAATGAATGAATATATTTAGACCTGAGTTTATCTCAGTGGGAGGTTTTAAGCAACAGAAGCTGTAAATTCACTTAAAAGAAAATACCTCTCACAAATGAGCCAAGTCTGTGGTGATCAGTGTTGGTTGGCTCATAGGCAACCTAACAGAATCTCTTTTCACTCACCCATCCTACATATTGCTGCCAAAGTGATAGCTTAAAAAAATAGGTCTCACCATCATTACCTTTGGCTCTTTGGCTCATTACATTGGTCTTTGTGTGTGTGTGTGATTTAGAATAAAATTAAAATGCTTCTGTATGGCATTTAAAGCCCTTCAATCTACTTGTCACTTATGTGATTAATTTCACATTAATCTCACTCACTATAGTCTAGTCAAACTGGCTTAGTTACGGTTCTCCATAAACATCTCCTACGAGTTATCCTCTGTGTCTGGAATGTATTCCCTCCTCACCTCCATATCTTTGAATCTCCAATTCCCTTCAAGACTCATCTCAAGCTCCTTTTCCTACATGAGGCTTTTCCTGAGCCCCTAAAGTGTTAGTGTCCTCTCCACCTCAACCTCAAAATTAGTTTGTATATGTTTTATATTAACTCATCCTCACACATGTTATTTCCCCAAATAGAATTGTAAACTCCTTGAAGGCAGAAACTTTTGTTTTTGTCTTTGTGTGCCTCCCACTTAGCACAGTGCCTTATACACAGTAGGTACTTAATAAATGCTTGCTGAACTTTCCACTAAATATAATTGATCCTTTTATTAGAAATCTATCTCCAAAAGATTTTGGAAATACAGGGCACCCAGAAAAATCTTCACATTTATTCTTGTATCAAGTATAAGTGAAGTGATGTAGCAAGTCACTAGGAGTATGAAAACAAACATCTTGCATACGTGAACTTTAAACTCACTAGTGCAGATTAGAATATCCACAAGATTTATATAAAGCCAGTCAGTAGCTGTCTACTTTTCAAGTATGAGCAATAATATACATTATTTTTAATGGTTTTTCCCAATTAGCAAGCATTTATATTCTTTTTCTCCTACTTGTCCCTCTTCACTCAAAAAAAGAAAAAACCTTCATAACAATAGAGATTCTCATACTGACATGTCCAAAAACCATGTTATCTTATGCATGCTTAGGCCATCACGTGTCAGGAAAGTAGCATTCTTCATCATTAAATGAGATCACCATATATAAAGTGCTTGCCAACTTTGAAGGGCTATATAAATGCTATCTATTATTATTATTGGTCCTCTGGAAATCATGGTTACAATTACCTTGATCAATGTTCTTAAGTCTTTTAAAATTGTGCATTTTTACAGCATTGTTGTTAAACTACAAATTGTTTCCCTGATTCTGTTCATTTCGCTCTGCCTCAGTGAGATCATTCAAATCTTCCGAAGTTTCTGTGAAACCATCCCCTTCATTATTTCTTATAGCACAATAGAATTCCATTATATTCATATACCACAATTTGTTCAGCCATTCTTCAATTGATGGGCACCCTCCTTCCAGTTCTTTGCCACCACAAAAGGAACAGTTATAAAATATTTCTGTAGATGTTTTTCTTCTTCCTTTGATGTCTTTGGGAGTATAAGTCTAGCAGTGGTGTAGCTGAGTCAAAGGGCATGAACATTTAGTAAATGGGGACAGAGTTCCTAATTGCTTTCCATGATGGCTATGTCAATTCACAGCCCCACTAACAGGGCATCAATGTGCCTGTTTTCCTGCAACCTGTTAACTTTGCCAATCTGATGGGGGTGAGTTGGAATCTCAGAGATATCTTAATTTGTATTCCTCTGGTTGTTAATGGTTTGGAGCATTTTTTCATATAGCTATAGATAGCGTTGATTTCTTTCTTGAAAATTTCCTGTTCATATCCTTTGACCATTTATCAATAATGGAATGGCTCTTATTCCTATAAATTTGAATCAGTTTCTTATCTATCTTATAAGATACTTATCTATGAAACTTGCAGCAAAGATTTCCCTCCCCCCCCCCCAGCCAATTAACTAAAATAGAATACAAGGGACTACCTTAGTACTATCTTGTTAGTAGAGCACAAAGTTTTCTGTTCTTTGACACAGTAAATTTAAAAAGTGAATAGTTACAGGGAGGTAGGGAAAAAGAGGAAGCTCATGGTGCATGGCAAAATCCTGTATTGACAGACAGTATAGGGGAATGTAGATGAGGGGAGGTTTGAAACAGTCATGAAAGAATAAAAGATTGACATATAGCAGCAAGGGCCAGCAGAGATTAGAGAACAAATTTGCAGTTGGCCAAGTCAGTCCAAGGGCAAGATCTAGTAGTCAAAGAAAATGAGAGGGCTTGGTAGGAGGGCAGTTGAGAAAAAGTAACCCATGTAAGATAGCCAAAGAAAAAAGCTATACCGAGTAACAAAGGTTTCTGCTCTTACTACAGTGAGTGCTTCAAAGTCCAATGCACCAAGAACTGCAGCAAATTTTGCTATCACCAATTCTATGAGGGACGGATAAATCCCACCCCGATGTGCTGATCAGACAATGTGGATAACTGGAAACCTAGGTCAGAACTTCCAAGAGATATGCTGAGGTAGCAGCCATATCAGAATGGGTATCAAGTATGCTGAATACTCCAGTTTTGAAAGGAGCAGATATGTTTCAGCATAGTTTTCTTACTGAGATCACTACAATTAATTAAAGGCCAACTGATTTTCTTTTAATATTGTCTTTTCATTACCATAGTCATTGTAATAATAATAGCTAGCATTTATATCTTTAAGGTTTGCAAAGCACTTTATAAATATTACCTCATTTTATCCTCACAACAATACTGGGAAGAAGATGCTGTCAGGATCCCCATGCCAAGACCACACCTCTTTTTTTTTTAACTCCTCTCTTTTTACTATTAGGAGACACCTTGTTTTCCAGAAGCGATCAAGCTGTACCCTGAGCTTGGCATGACAATAATAATTTGCACTCACTCTCTAGTTGAACTCAGCCAAAACAAAATCCCACAATTATTTCGCACAAGAACCAAGCGGTCCCTGAGCTCAGACCTGCAGGAAATATGTTGCGATCATGAAGTCCTACTATGAATCAACTTGTCTCATTGTTGCTGTTACCCTTCATTGTCAGAGCTATAGCTATGTAGCCATTGCTACATGTATTAAGATTTGGCCTCACTAAAGTGGGTCTCCTTCTGGAGGAGGCCCTGGCAGATGTGCCTAGTTTCCCTCCTCTAACGGAATAAAGAAAGCTTTTTTGCTTATGACCACTGTTAGCTCCTTGGTTATTTTGCTTTTATTTCTTAGAGTTAACTGTGGTTGTAATAACCTGTGAGCTCTTTGATATTTTTCAGAGTTACTGTGGTTATGACAACCTGCGTGAGCTCTTGGGATTTTCAGAGTTAATAGCGGTTGCATAACTGCTGTTGACTTTTTGGTCATTTGTTTTCAGATTTGACAGTGCTAGTATTATCCCCATTTTTATGGATGACAAATCTGAGGCTGATAGAGATCAAATGACTTGCCCAAGATTAAGTCAGGTCTTCCTGACTCCAGGATCAGTGCTTTATCCACTGTGATACCTAGCTGCCTACTTATTACGTAAATTATGTGTAATATGTATCGTGTAATGTTCTCTGTTCTGAACTTAATGTATCTGCTGGTTCAGTCTGAAGAGAATCAATGGGAAACACGGAAGCTTGGAGGAAAATTAAGATTCAGAGAGGCCGAGTTGATTTGGGAGGGTATGACTGGTGTGGAGGGTGCTTGAGTCAATGCAGATCTACCTCAGTCAATCAAGCATTGGAAAACCTACTATGTGAAGGTACTGTACTAAGCACTGAGGATACAAAAGAAAAACAGAAACATGGTCCCACCCAGCTCTCAAGGAGTTTGCTCTAATGGTGAAGACAATATGCAAACAATTATGTACATATAAGCTATATCCAAGGTAATCTCAGAGGGAAAGGTGGGCCAGAGGTTGAGAAAGG
Organism: Trichosurus vulpecula; assembly: GCF_011100635.1. Classification (NCBI taxonomy): domain Eukaryota; kingdom Metazoa; phylum Chordata; class Mammalia; order Diprotodontia; family Phalangeridae; genus Trichosurus; species Trichosurus vulpecula. The sequence continues at coordinate 326,226,643 of NC_050575.1, forward strand.
TCTCCTACAGAAGGTGGGATTTTAGCTGGGTCCTGAAGAAAGCCAGAGAAGAGGTGGATGTGAGAAGAAAGAGCATTCCAGGCATGGGGAACAAAACAAAACAAAAGGAACAGTCAGGAAAAAGTGTCCTGTTCAAAGAACAACATCACTGTATTACAGGAGAGAGCAAAGTGTGAATAGACTGGAAAGGTAGGAAGGGGAAGGGGCAGGTTGTTAAGGGTTTTGAAAGCCAAACAGAAGACTTTATATTTGATCCTGGAGGCAACAGAGAGCCACTGAAGTTTACTGAACAGTACTGTGACACGGTCGGGCCTGCACTTCAAGAAAATCATTTTGGTAGATGAGAGGAGAAGGGACTGGAGTGGGGAAGAGACTTCAAGCAGTAAGTCTAACCACTACGCCATTGCAGTAGGCCAAGTGTGAAGTGAGAGGGCCTTTACCAGACTGGTGGCTGTGTGAGTAGAGAAGGGGACATGTAGGAGATAGGCTTTGAAGGCAGAATTGACAAGATTTGACAATAGCTTGGATGTGGGGGCTAAGAGTGAAAAATTGAAGATAACACTGACATGGTAAGATGAAATGACTGGGAGGATGGTGGTGCCTCCAGTGGTAATTGGGAAGTATAGAAAAAGGGAAAGTTTGAGGAGAAAAATGGTGAGTTCAGTTTTGGACATGCTGAGTTTGAGGTATCTATGGAACATGTGGTTTGAGATGTGCAACAGGCAGTTGGTGATGTGAGAGTTGAGGTAAGGACTGTATAAACAGGGAGCATCATCTGCTTTGAGATAACTTAGCCCAGGGAAGCTGATGAGATAATAAAAGGAGATAGTATAGAAGAAGAGGAGGATCCAAGATAGACCCTTGACAGAGGGGGCACCCAAAGTTACTGGACATGATCCAGAGAAAGATCCAGCAAAGGAGACTAAGGAGAGGTCAGACAGATAGGAGACCAGAAAAGGACAGTACCACAAAATACTTAGGCCACAAAAAGCTGATTCTCTTTTAGAGAGAAGAGAATATACAGGAAAAGGTGTCTCAAATGCTGCAGAGAGGTCAAGAAAGATGTGGATTGAAAAGAAGCATGAAGGTTGAGAAAAGACTATTAATTTTGGCAATTAAAAGATTATTGGTAACTTTGGAAGGTTTTCGATTCAATGATGAGGTTTGAAGCCAAAATGCAGAGGGTTTAGAAAAGAGAGGAAGTAGAGACACCAGTTGTCGATGGCTTTCTCAAAGAGCTTAGTCAAGAAAGGGAGGTGAGATACAAGACAATAGCTAAGACATGGTCAGATCATGAGGGTTTTTTAAGGACAGGAGACATGGATGTGTTTGTAGGCTGCATGGAAATAGCCAGTATATAGGGACTGAGTAGTATAAGAGTAGGGATAAAGGAGGCAATCAGCTGGAAAAGATGGGATGGATGGGATTAGGGTTACACGAAGAAGGATTTGCCTTGGCAAGAAGGGTCACTTTTTCTTGTAATACGGATGAAAGACATAGTGGGAGAAGATACCTGAGTGATGTAGAAAAGTTTTAGAATAATCACTGTGTGAGTGGGATAGTGAATTGGTTAGGGAGGTATAAAAAATTGCATTGCTGAAGTGAATACCCAGTTGAGATTAGGTAACAATATTTGTAGTAGTCCTGGTCAGCAAGGTTTCCTACCTAATCCCTCTTAATATAATACCTTATGTTTTACAAAGCATTTCCCTCACAACCCCCATGGGATGGATGGTAAAAGTATTAGTATCCTCTTTTCATAGACAAGATAATTGAGGATAATTGACTTATCTACAGTTCCTGATACTAAACTTCAGGAATAAAATTTAAACCCAGGTCTCTTCTGATTCCAAGTTCATCCATTTTTTACTTCATCACACTCGTTGCCTAAATTGGATTCTGAGAGACAAAAGAAAGGAAATAGGCCATATGGAGAGAAGGATTGGGAAAGCATAGTTAGGAGATCCCAGTGGTACTTAGAAATCATTTAACCTAAATTTCCCAGTCTGTGAATAAGAGGGGTTGGAATAAAAAAGCTTCCAAGATCTCTCCCAAGCTCTAAAACCTATGATCCTAGTACATTTGCAAAATAACTCATACCTGGGTAAGCCTAAATATTCCCTAATTGCAAAGCATTTGTAAGCTTCTTTTGGTGTGTAAAGCCCTCCATAACCTGGCAACTCAGGTGCCAGAAGTCAGGAAGACCAGAACTCAAAGATAGCCTTGGATACTTACTATCTCTGTGACCTTGGCCAAGTTATTTAACCGCTGTCTGCCTTGGTTTCAAGTGTAAAATGGGGATGACAATAGCACCTACCTCACTCCTCTCAAGGTAACCTGAGAATCAATGACACTGGCCTCCTCTAAAAAGACCCTCCACCTCGGACTGAGCATTTTCTCGGGCTGTTGTTCCTTCATATTGTGTGGAATGAAAGACCCTCACCAATTAAATTTATAATAAGGAGCCATCTCAGGGTGGGAACAGAAATAAATTTTATTCAATTCTTGAGAATTGGGCATGCCTCACTAGAACAAATCGAGCAAGGGAGGCGCTTTAGAAGGGGCAAAGCACCCATAATTATACCTAACACAAGAGAATTCCCACCCACCTCTGACCTTTCTCACCATTGGCTGGGAGGTGGGCTTACAATCTGAGCATGAAAGCTAGACAAAGAACCGGGAAGTTGAGGCACAGAAACTCCAATTCCCATTCCCTTAGTTAATGATTACAACTGAGGTGACATCTATAAATCTGAAGGAGAATAGGATGAGGGGAGGGGGAAGACCCTCTCCATTCTTTACAGTAGAGAAAAACAGGTCATTATGACCCTATTCTTACTGAGCAAATCTTTAAACTAGAACCAGAAGAAAGAACAAAAAGTTTCAGGGTAAACTTTCCCAGAGGCTGAGCCATCAGACTCTCACGGCCTCAGAATTTTTCCACTTCCCTGTTTCTTGATTTTTAAACATTTCTTAGTATAGATATAGATATATTTATACGTATCTTCCCTGTGAAGTGTTCACATTTTATTTACCTCACACGATATCCTCAAGTCCTAGCTAAAGTCTCACCTTCTCCTGGGAGCTTTTCCCAACCCACCTGAATTTTCTTCTCTACTTAGCCTTTTTGCAGGTAGTAGTTTGCCTGCTGTCTTCCCCACTAGACCGTGAGCTCTTTGAAAGCACAGACTGTCTTAGGCCTTTCTTCTTAGCCCTAACACTCAGCAGAATAGCCGGCACACTGTAAGTGCCTAATAAATGCTTACTGACTGAAAGCGGGGACTACCTTTGGCCTTTCTTTGTAACACCAGCGCCTAGCACGTGGTGGGCGCTTAATAAGGAGATGTTTGTTGATTACTCTTGGAATCACTAACTGCTACCTCGACCCAACCTGAGGGAATGAAAGCCAGCCCAGCCTCGCTTTCCTTCCAGAACAAGACAACACAGCAAGGCCCCGGCCCGCACCAAGCGAAGAACAAAGAGACTTCTCAGCACCGACAAAGCGTCCCTTACGCCTGACCCCGCCCCTTCCATGCGTGGGGGCCTGAGGGTGGCGCGAGGAAGGTGACTCGAACCTGCCTTCCTCGTCACGCTCCTTTCTAAACGCAGTGAGAACCACCGCCCCGCCCGGAGATAACCGGGAACGAAGGCAGCTGATTTAATAACCGGTTTCGTTCTTCCCGCCCTCCCCAATTTGAGAACGATCTGCTCTCCACGCACCACATCAGGCTGCTCTGGGTTCCGGCGCGCTGCGGGCGCTTCTTGCTAACGTCACTGCAGGTGCCGTGCCGTGAGGCAGGACCCGTCTTCCCCGCCTCCGCCCTCGTCTGCTCAGGCGCCGGCTCTGCTTTCTGGAAGCTTCGTGGAGGCGTTGGTCGGAGACCGTTAGTCCACGGGTCGGACACAATCCGCGTCCATCCGGGGCTCTTGAGTCACGACAGAACTGCGCCGAGCCTGACTGACTATGCCGGAGAACATGGGTCCCAGGAGCAACGGGCCTGCCGGAGGTTCTGGCAATCGGGGGAGAGGCACTTACCAGGACCGGGACAAACCGGCCCAGATCCGCTTCAGCAACATCTCTGCCGCCAAAGGTAGCGAGCGCGGGGGCCGCGCCTGCGCTCTGCCGGCCGCGAAGGGCGGGCTGGGCCGGGCCTAGTTCGGTGGGTCTCTCTGGGCTGAGTGAGCTTCAGCGTGATGGCTGCCCTCGGGGAGTGGCTCAAAAGGGCTTCGCTGGGTTCCCCGTCGCCCAGTTCGGTCCCAGCCCCCAGCATGTGTCCACTATCAGTTCCCCTCCCCCCGGCTTGTCTCTCATTCCTTTTCAAGGCATCCTATTACCTACCCGGCATTTTCATAGATTCCCCGCACCCTTCTTTCCCACTCCCTCCATCTCCGCCCAGATAGCTGGAATGCTCTCCCTCTTCCTCTCCATCACCATTACCTGGACTCCCTCGTTTTCCTTCAAGTCCCAGCTCAAACCCCACCTTTTACAAGAAACCTTTCCGGCCCCTCAGTCTTTGTCCGTTTTCTCTCAAACTGCTCTGGGTTTATCCTGAGTAGTTCTTATTTGCATGTAATTGTTAGCACGTTGTCTCCCTCATCAAACTGTTAAAGGGATTGTCTTTTGCCTTTATTTTTATGTCCCCATCGTTTAGCACAGTGCCTGGCACATAGTAGACGTTTAAGTAAATGCTAGTTCACTGATTAGTTTTCACTAAGACTGTGGCATTCACCAAATTTCTCGAATCGATATTCTCCATTACAAAACATGGAGGCGGTGGCGGGCATCAGGATCCTCAGAGTCGCTTAGAATATCTGTGGCTACCACACCTCCGTTCTTTTTTGTTGAAGCCACAAACTTGCACTACTTGGGACTTGAAACTGATTGGCATTTTGTTAGTTCTTCCGTTTAGATTTGCAAGTGACTTTGGGGGTAGCACGCTACACTAGAGGATCATTAGAATACTAGATAGGAATCCCCACATCTCAGTAGGTGTATGAGTAAGGGCTAGTCATACTGTCCCGAACTTGTTGCCTCATCTGTAACATGAGGATCCATCAATCCAAGAAACAAAGCTAATACTATGTGCAAGACACTGGGTCAAGGACACTGGTGATACAAAGACAACGAAGGGAGATCTCTTTCTCGTGAGAGAGAGAGAACTAAATATATGTATGTGTGTTTGTATATCTACGTGTACATACACTAGTCTGAGAAGGGAGTGCTGTAACAGATTGGCAAAGACTTAGTAAATAGCATATGAGCTAAGCCTCGAAGGAAGCTAGGAGCTCTATTCAGGGGGATGTGCAGTAACCATAGTAATACCTGTAGTAGCAACTACATAGTTTCTGTGAGAGTCACATAAAGCCATGTAGTAAAAGAGCTGTAGAAATGAGCAGTTAAATAGACTACCATAAAGGCACAGTGAGGATGGAGAAAGCATTAACCTCTGCAGTATCTCCATCCAAGTATGGGAAGGAAAAAAATTTGAGGTTTTAATTAAATCACAATTAAACATTATCTTGGAAAGTCTAAATGTGAGCCTGGAGCTGGTCAAAATAGTATGGTTTTGTGTAGCTAAATCTAGGGCTTGTGGTTTAAGACTAGTAGAGGGATTTGTACTTGTGTGACATGCTGATTTAGTGTACAGAATATTGGATTCTAATCATCCAGAAACAAATTCTATTTCTGCCGTTAAGAAGTAGTATGACTTTAGTGCCCAGGTCCTTCCTTGGGCCTCATTCTTCAAATGTGGGAGGTACTTGAGATTAGAACTTTTAGCTCTAACATTTTATCTTTTTGATTTCTTAACTCTCAGTTCAGAAAAAGCTTTGTGAGAAGTATATAAATGTAACCTGTCATTAGTTCCAGAATCCTTTTTGTACAGGGGAAAGAATACCTTTTTACTCCCAGAAAGTGACAGAGAAGAGTTTACTTATTAGGGGAGGATTATTGCCTGTGAGAAGGAAAGGATGTAGTTTATCATTTCCTTTTCTTTCCTGTACCCCCTCTCCCTCATGATCTGAGAAATCATAAAATGATGGATACTATGGTACAGCTAATAGCCCCAAAGTTCCAGTGCATAGTACAATGTTGTGCATGTGGTAAGAACTCAATAGTTGTTTAATGAATGATCAGAAACTTAGAAAAATCAACATAAAATGTAATTTCATACTTACAATTAGATTTTATGTCTAGAATAAGATTAGGTATCTTACAGTTTTGTACCAAGTAAGCTGAAAGAGGTTCCTGCTTAACCACTTGTCTGAATATTTGCCTATTTTAAGGAGAAGATGACCAGAAGACTTTGGTACAATCAGTATATCCCAGTGGGCAGGTGGTACATTATTGCATATACCTTCCCCCATGGGCAGTTTTAAAAAAAATTTATATGTCTTTAGTTTATAGATATGTAAACCAAACCCTAAAGTTAACTTAATGACTTAGGCCTTAAAGTCTAGTAATGAAACTGGGGGATGAGAACAATTGGTCTTTGAATGAACTATTTACCTAATTGAGGGCTCAGTTTCCCTGATGCTAAAATTTACAGGATTTGTAAAGATTTTAGAACCAGAAGAGAATCTCAGAAAGACCTGTACCAGCTATGTAACTGAGCAAGTCATGTAGCCTTTCTGAGCCTCAGTTTCATAGTCAGAAACGTGAATGATAATATCTTGTAGGGTGGTTATGAGGCTTAAATGAGATAATGAAGTACCATATAGAATGACAGTTAATTAGTATTGTGCAGATGGGGAACCCAAGGCCCAAAACTACTTTACCAGATCACACAAAGTGGTAGGTAGTAGGGTCAAGATTTGAACCCAAATCTTTAAACTCTGATTCTCTTTTCCACTATGCCATTTCACCTCACCAATTAAATGGCATCAAACAACCTTTCAGTTCTGAAATTCTACATGCTTTAAAGATTGTCCACAAGAGGGATCATGGTATAATGGATAGAGAACTGACCTCAGAGCCGGGAAGACCCAGGGGCAAGTCATCTAACCTTTCAGTGCACTTTAGGCTACTCTAAATCTATAGAAGGTGCCAACTTGCATTGGCGGGAGGGAGTTTCCTCTTCTAGAAATTTTCAATACTAATGAAATTCACAAGACTGGTCCCCATCCCTTCTTAATTCAACTCAACACATAGTTATTAGGTGTCTGGTACATAAAAGGGTGCTGTACTAGACACCCAGTTGTTACAAAGGCAAAAATGAAACGTTGGCTTTGAGGAATTACTCTGCTTCATTTCAAGATGATTTTAAATGCCTTAGTTGGTGGGTCATATTTAGCTTCTCTGAAAGTTGTTATGCCTTCCTGACACTTGAGTTAGATGTCATAACTTTTAAAAGGAGGTGGTTAATAATGAAATAACTTGGATGGGGAAAAGTGACCTATAATAGCATTTTTAAAAATTAACATAATTTTTTAAAAAATTCCACATTTTGATGACACAGTCTCAATTCCCAATAAGCAGTTCTTTCCTCCATATTTCCTAACATTAAAAAAATTACTCAAAGCTGTCTAATAATAGGGATTATGACTGACAGCACAAGCAACTGTTCGTAATGACAAGGAAAGAAGCGTGTTTTACTTTGTCATTTGGAGCCAACATTGTATTTAATCTGAATTCCATTATCTTTTAGTGTTATCTTTATTTACATTGCTATAGTCTGCCTTCTCTACATAGTGTAATTTGTACTATAGCTAGTGTTACACTGATTCTTCTAACTAATTTCAAGCCGTCATGGATCAAAGAAAAGATTTTGTCCTTTATTCTAATGGAATAAATATTTCATTATTCCTGCTAGGGTGACTTCTCAACTATCTATGACTAAGTACAGTACTTTGATTTTTCTTGGTCTCTGAATATTGGTAACAACACCTGAGTATACCAGTAGTTTTAAAATTCCAAAATTCATTTGTTTTAAGATAGGAAGTAAAGAAAGCAAAACTTTCTAATTGGATTCTTAGCATTCTGATATTTGAAGAAAAGTAGAGTGAGTCTACAAACTTAGTTTTCCTATTGCAGTATTATAGAATAAATCCCAAATACTGCACATAGTGGCCTTACAATGAAAAGATGAAATAATGTTTATTTGGATTGCAATAAAGAGTGGTAAGATATCATATTTGTGCTAGGTGTACAATTTTAAATGTCAAAAAAAATATTTCTTACATTTTTCTCCTTTTTACAGCTGTTACGGATGCTATTAGAACTAGCCTTGGACCAAAAGGAATGGACAAAATGGTAAATTTTTTAAAAGATTTATAAAATACTATAATTGCTTACTAGGAAAGGGAAGCACTGTTTTTAAAGTGAAGATGTTTCATAAAGCTTGCATTAAGTGTTGGTGACTAATGACCTGCAAACCAAGTATTGAAATCATGTAATAAAACTCTGAGTCTGGAAAACCTATAAATCTGTACATCTTTGCCATTCATTCCTCTGCCCAGTTCCTCTCTCCTTTTCCAGTTTCATGATGGAAGCCTAATCCATCTCTCACATGTGCAAAGATCATAACCTAAATTAGAGCTAATTTTCAGCTTGCTGGCTTATACCATTCTTAGAAATAAATTATCTTTGGAAGAATTGGGAAAAGGAGTTGTTTTGCTATATGTGGGGATTCAATGACCTTTTTAGGGTATAAGCTTAGTAGTGAAATCTCTGAGTCAAAGGGTATGGACATTTTAATAATTTTATTTACTTTATTCTAAATGCTTTCCATTCTGGTTGTCCTGATTTACAGCTCCACCAACAGTGTACTACAATGCGTATCTTCCCACCACCCCTCCAACATAGATTATGATGTGAGGTGAAACCTCAGGGTTGTTTTGATTAGCATTCCTCTTGTTATTAATGATTTGGACCATTCTTTCTTATACTTGTTAATAGTATGGTTATTGATAGTTTATAATTCTTCTTTTGAAGACTTGATTTATGTATCCTTTGATCCAGATATATCTATTAGTATCAGTTAGGGGAATTGCTTTTGGAAGTGAAGCGGGGAACGGGGAATATAAAACTGAATATAGATAGATATGTTTTTAGAAATTTGATTCAAATATTTTTCCATATTCAGTCATATCCCTTCTTATCCCAGATGTATTAAGTTTGTGCAGAGGCTTTTCCATTAATGTAATCAAAGTTATGTTTTATATTTTGTAATTGCCTCTATCACATTTCTTATTTATTGCTGTGAAAGGTATATGATCTCTTAATTTTTTGCGATAGATCTTTATTATTTAGATCATGTATCTATTTTGAATTTATTGTGGAATATTATACATTTAGGACAGTTAGGTGGTGCAGTGAATAGAGTACTGGGCTTGGAATCAGGAAGACTTGAGTTCATATATGATCTCAGATGCTAGCTATGTGACCCTGGTCAAGTCATTTAATTTGTTTGCCTCAGTTTCCTCATTGGAGAAGGAAATGGAAAATCATTCCAGTATCTTTGCTAAGAAACCCTCAAAGGGTTTGCAAAGAGTTGGACATGAGAGAGAATGTCTAAAGAAAACATGATATGTCTAAGCCTAATTTCTGGCAGTCTTCTTTCTACTTTTCACAACAGGTTTTTTTTTTTTTAATCAAAGAGTTCTTTCCAGAAGTAATCCATATTTTCCTGTTGATTGAACAAGTTATTGAGTTCCATTCTTTCTGAGTCTCTGTTACCTAGTCAATTCCATTGATTTACATCTGTTTTTTAATCAATACCAGATGGTTTTGAGATCTGGAAGTGTTATTCCTTATTTTCCCAACCTTTTTTCATCATTTCCCTTTGTATTCTAGGTACATTGTTTCTCTGAATGAATTTTGTTATTTGATGATCAAGTTCTGTAAAGTATCCCTTTTGATTGATATAGCATTAAAATTGTAAATTAGCTTTGATAGTATTACTATTTTTTTTTAATTCAGCCATGAGTACTGAATATTTTTCCAGCCATTTAACTTGGGCTTTATTTCTTTAAGGAATACTTTGTAATTAAATCTATATAAGTATTTTGTGGGTTTCAGTAGATTGCCCCCAAATGTTTTATGCGTTTTTAGATATGTGGAATAAGATTTCCACTTCTCTTACTGACTTTTGGATTTTATTAATGTATGGAACTACTATTAATTTTTGAGGGTTTATTTTGTACCTTGCCACTCTGCCAAAGCTATTATCTTAGTACCTTTTCTGATTCCCTGGAATTTTCTAAGTAAATCATCATATCATGAGTAGTTTTACCTCTTCTTAACCTATATTTATATCTTTAATTTATTTCTTACTACTATTGCTAGCATTTCTAGATTTCCTTTCAAAAAACAGCAAGGAGAGTGGTTGTCCTTGTTTTACTCCTATATTTATTAGAAAGCTTCTACTATGTCCCCATTGAATATGATGCTTGGTTTTGGTTTTAGATAATACCTTTTATATTAAAAAAAAATTCCCTCTCTACCAATACTTTTTAGTATTCTTAGCATAAAGTGAGTGTAGTGCTTTGTCAGAGCCTTTTTCTGCAGCTGTTGATAGTCATGTGATTTTGGGACATTGTTAATATTATGTTGATTGTTTTCCTAATGTTGAACCATCCTTGAATTCCTAGTATAAGTCCAGTTTGCTAATAATGATAATTTTCTTGAATAGTTGCTGTAATATGTTTTAACAGGATTTCATTTAAAATTTTTAAAATCAATATCCAGTATTGAATCCTAAACAATAATTATGTGAAAGGAAACGATAATGATGAAGCAACATAACAAAATTTCTGCACGGGTGCTGGGGGGTATTGCGCCCTTATAACCATGCATTAACAAAATCAGAAAGGAGAGGATTAATGTTATTTTTTTTTTAAATTAGAGGGCTAAACTAAAATGAGCACAAAAAAGAGATATTGAACATAAGAAAAGAAACATACTGGAAACCAAAAAGAATAGGGCAGAAAATCAAATCAGCAAAAGAGCAAATGAACATACAAAAAAAAATTTATTTAATTTCTCTGAACTACTACACGTATGATAACGGAACTTGAGAACACAAGAAATAGAGGAATACCTTCAAAAATATAAAATATTTTAAAAGAAAACCAAATAGAGATCTTAAATAATACAGCCTCAGAAAAGGAAGTAAAACTAGTTGTAAAGCAACTATCAAAGTGAGGAAAAACTCTTGGTTAATTCCATAAAGTTTTAAAATAACTATCAGTGCTATACAAATTTGAGAAGTCACTCTTAACAGACTCCTTTTATCAAACAATTATAATCCTAATATCTGAATAAGGTAAGCTATAGATTAGTATCATTATTGAATATTTGAAAATGCCTCAGTAATAATGAGAAGTCAGTATAATAAATCATCATTTATTAAGTGCCTACTATATGCCAGGCACTGTGCTAAACACTTTACAAATAATATCTCATTTGATCCTCAAAACAACCTTAAGAGCTAGGTGCTATTATTATCTCCATTTTACAGTAGAGGAAACTGAGGCAGATAAAAGCTAGATGACCTGCCCATAATCACAAAGCTAGTGAGTATCTGAGGCTGATTTGAACTCAAATCTTGCTGACTTTAGGCCCAGTGCTCTTCATCCACTAGGCTACCTAACTGCCTCTTATTTACCAGTGAAATGTGGTGGAGAGACTCCATTTTTCTGAGCCTCAGTTTTCTAATCAACAAGGAGCTAATATTTCAAGTATGAAATAAAGGCTGGTGTGAAGGTGTTTGGGTGTTAAGAAATTGGATGCATTATACATAAAAGATAATATAGATGTTAAGCTTTTAAATATGAGTAGAACATTTTTGGAAACCAAATTAATGTTGACTAAAGAAATTTGTCTTTTTTGTTTTCTTTTTTCATTTCAAAAATTTCTAGATTCAAGATGGAAAAGGTGATGTGACCATTACCAATGATGGTGCTACAATTTTGAAACAAATGCAAGTCTTGCATCCAGCAGCCAGGATGGTAAATATAGTTTTTCTTTTATGTGACAAACTACTTTTTAATCTTAATTTAGACTTTAGTTTATAATTTCCATGACATTTAAGTATGGTGAATACTTACATCTTGTTACTTCAGTGAGTTTTGTTAGCATGAGCATTCTCTCCACTGACTCAGTATGTTCCCCTTTACAATTGGAGCAGTTAAAATTAAGGTAAACTGAGACACAAAGTTCTAAGCACCATCAATGTATTAGTAAAGCGTGAATTTACCAATAAATAGGATCTTAGCTTCCTCTGCAAAGCCAAGACTCCATATGAGGGGCATAGCTCTCTTTTATACTATGGTGAATACAGAACAAATAACAGGACTTCTTGGCAGGGAACAAGTTATGATTGGTTAAAAGAGCTCAGTATCATGAATGGCGAAATTAGTATGATTGGTTACAGAGTTGAGATGTGTGTGACAATATGATTGTTTGGAAATTGGGAATGAGGGGCTAACAATAACCCCCTCCTGTGACTTAGGTGTTCTTTGTTTCATTCCACCTGCAAGTTTAGAGACAGCGGACCAGACTTTTTTGGGTAGCAAACTAGATGCCCTTGAAGGATAGCTTGGTGGTACAAAGATGCTAGACCAGACCCCCTGCTGTCCACCTGCATTCCCAAAGGATAGCAGATTTCCTTGAGGCAAGAATAGAAGTGCTTAACAGGAGAACTGGATTTAATTTAATTCATTCCGGGCCAGCTGAACTTCTGAACCAATTTCAGACAACCATGATTTAGGGAGTTACCAGACAAAATCAATTAACTAAGGTCAATAAAAAAAAGACACAGAATCAGTCTGATCATTTCACAGTTCAGCATACTTTTAATATCTTTTTTTTTAATTTAATATATTTATTTTTCAGCATTGATTTTCACAAGAGTTTGAATTACAAATCTTCTCCCCATTTCAACCCTCCTCCCCACTCCAAGATGGCGTATATTCTGATTGCCCTGTTCCCCAGTCAGCCCTCCCTTCTGTCACCCCACTCCCCTCCCATCCCCTTTTCCCTTCCTTTCTTGTAGGGCAAGATAAATTTCTACACCCCATTGCCTATGTATCTTATTTTCTAGTTGCATGCAAAAACTTTTTTTTTGTTTGTTTTTTGGTTTTTGAACATCTGTTTTTAAAACTTTGAGTTCCAAATTCTCTCCCCTCTTCCCTTCCCACCCACCCTCCCTAAGAAGTCAAGCAATTCAACACAGGCTACATGCGTATCATTATGTATAACCCTTCCACCATACTCATGTTGTGAAAGACTCACTTTATTTTGCTCCTTCCTAACCTATCCCCCTTTATTGAATTTTCTCCCTAGACCCTGTCCCCTTTCGAAAGTGTTTGTTTTTGTTTACCTCCACCTCCATCTGCCCTCCCTTCTATCATCCCCCCTTTTTTTATCTTCTTCCTCCTTTTTTCCTGTGGGGTAAGATACCCAATTGAGTATGTATGGTATTCTCTCCTCAGGTCAAATCTGATGAGAGCAAAATTCACTCATTCCCCCTCACCTGACTTCTTTTCTCTTCCTACAGAACTGCTTTTTCTTGCCACTTTTATGTGAGATAATTTACCCCATTATATCTCTCCCTATCTCCCTCTCTCAGTATATTCCTCTCTCATCCCCTAATTTGATTTTATTTCTTTTAGATATCTTCCCTTCATCTTCAGCTCACCCTGTGCCCTCTCCCTCTCCCTCTCTCTCTCTCTCTCTCTCTCTCTCTCTCTCTCTCTCTCTCTCTCTCTCTGTATGTGTATGTATGTGTGTATACACACACACACACACACACATATTCCCTTCAGCTACCCTAATACTGAGGTCTCATGAATCATACACATCATCTTTCCATGTAGGAATGTAAACAAAATAGTTCAACTTTAGTAAGTCCCTTAACAATTTCTTTTTCTTGTTCTTTTCCTTGATTACCTTTTCATGCTTCTCTTGATTCTTGTGTTTGAAAGTCAAATTTTCTATTCAGCTCTGGTCTTTTCACTGAGAAAGCTTGAAAGTCCTCTATTTTATTGAAAATCCATATTTTGCCTTGGAGCATGATACTCAGTTTTGCTGGGTAGGTGATTCTTGGTTTTAATCCTAGCTCCATTGACCTCCGGAATATTGTATTCCAAGCCCTTCAACCTCTTAATGTAGAAGCTGCCAGATCTTGGGTTATTCTGATTGTGTTTCCACAATAATCAAATTGTTTCTTTCTGGCTGCTTGCAGTATTTTCTCCTTGATCTGGGAGCTCTGGAATTTGGCGACAATATTCCTAAGAGATTTCTTTTTGGGATCTATTTGAGGAGGCGATTGGTGGAGTCTTTTCAATTTCTATTTTGCCCTGTGGCTCTAGAATATCAGGGCAGTTCTTGCTAATTTCTTGAAAGATGATATCTAGGCTCTTTTTTTGATCATGGCATCTCTCCTGGATCTATTTTCCAGGTCAGTGGTTTTTCCAGTGAGATATTTTACATTGTCTTCCATTTTTTCATTCCTTTGGTTCTGTTGTATAATATTTGATTTCTCATCAAGTCACTAGCTTCCACTTGCTCCAATCTAATTTTGAAGGCAGTATTTTCTTTCTTTTGGACCTCCTTTTCCATTTGGCTAATTCTGCCTTTCAAAGCATTCTTCTCCTCATTGGCTTTTTGGAACTCTTTTGCCATTTGAGTTAGTCTATTTTTTAAGGTGTTGTTTACTTCAGTGTATTTTTCCGTATTTTTTTTGATGGATTTTTTTTCATGGTTTTATCGTATCCTTCTCATTTTTCTTCCCAGTTTTTCCTCTACTTCTCTAACTTGCTTTTCCAAATCCTTTTTGAGCTCCTCCATGGCCTGAGACCAGTTCATGTTTTTCTTGGAGGCTTTTGTTGTAGGCTCTTTGACTTTGTTGACTTCTTCTGGCTGTATGTTTTGGTCTTCTTTGTCACCAAAGAAAGTTTCCAAAGTCTGAGGCTGAATCTGGGTAGGTTTTTGCTGCCTGGCCATATTCCCAGCCAACTAACTTAATCCTTGAGTTTTTCAGCAGGGTATGACTGCTTGTAGAGTTAAGAGAACTATGTTCCAAGCTTGGGGGGATGTGCCAGCTCTGCCACACCAGCACTACTCCTTCCCCAAGAACCCCCAACCCGGACTGGACTTAGGTCTTCAGCAGGCTCTTCACTCCTGCTCTGATCTGCCACTTAATTTCTCCCACCAGGTGGGCCTGGGGCCAGAAGCAACTGCAGCTGTAGTTCTTTAGCTGCCCCGGGGGCGGTAGCAAAACTGCGAACTCCTTCCACTCCTGCAGCTTTTCCCACTAACCTTCTCTGTTGTCTTTGGTATTTGTGGGTTGAGAAGTCTGGTAACTGCTGCAGCTCACTGATCCAGGGTGCTAGGGCACGCTCCACCTGGTTCCTGGTCTGGTTGGTCCGCGCTGCCCATGCTGGGCTCTGCTTCCAGCTCTGTGCGGGGTAGACCTCACCCAGAGACCATCCTGGCTATCCTGGGCTGGAGCCCTGCTTTCCTCTGCTATTTTGTGGGTTCTGTAGTTCTAGAATAGGTTCAGAGCCATTTTTTATAGGTTTTTGGAGGGACTCAGCGGGGAGCTCACACTAGTCCCTGCTTTCCAGCCACTATCTTGGCTCTGCCCCTCTCAGCATACTTTTAAAGCTTCGGTGGCTAACAGTTGCCTTTAGGATCAAATGCAAGCTCCGTTGGTCAGCACCGAATGTCCTGCACAGTTTGGCTCCAGCCTATCTTTTCAAACCGAATATAGACTACTGTCCTTTATTCTTAGTCTAACCCAGACATCCTACTTGTTCACCCTACATGATGTCCTAATCTTTTCTGATTGTGCCTTTGCAAAGGCTTTCGTTTTATGCCTGCCATCTGGAGCACCTAGTTACCTTCAAGGCTTGGCTCTTGTGCCATCTCCTTCAATGAAGAGGTCTTTCTTGATTCTCCTCCAGCCCATGACTTTTTTTTTTTTTAATTTATGCCGTATTTACTTATTTGTCAACTTACTAATATTCTTCTACTATAAACTCCTTGGAGGGTGCTTACTTTTGTATTTGTATCCTCAACATTCAGCACAGTGTCTGGTGCATAGTAGCCACCTATATTCATTTTCATTAATTGATTCAAGAATCACTCTGGCTAAAAAAAAATCGCTGTGACAAACCTAGCTATGAGCTAAGTTAGCTCCTGAATAACGAGCATCTAGTCAGTGTCCAGGCCCCTATTCAAAACAGTTTCTTTAAAAATATGCCATCTCAGTGTCCATAATACTTTTAAACCCTCCGCTTCTTGATAGAAAGGTTTATTTTAGTCTTTTTGACTTCCATATTACAATGCCGACATTCATTACTTGGTGGACAACCTCCTAGGGACTGTCTTTCTTCCTAGATATCCTGGTCCCATTCTTAGATTTTCTACCTTGCTAGGACCTGCCAGAGCTAGTATTCTCTTGACAGCCTTTGAGAACACAGTTAACTCACATATCATGATGAAGCAAATAACTAGCCTTTATGTGGAGGAGTGAACATTCTAGAATCAATTACTGATCATGAAACATGAGATTCTATGCAGCTAGGGAAATATAAATTCTGCTATCTCGCTTCTTCCTGCCCCACTCTATGTGCCTCCCCTCCCCCGTTTTGCAGAATTTTCCATCTTAATGCTTTTGCTACATACCTTGGGGAATGAGGAGGGAGAAGGGGGGTAGGGTGGAAAGACATTCATTCCCTTGTGGAATTTTAAGTTTTCTAGAAAGGCAAATTTATGACACTATAGCATTAGATTTTTTTTTCCCTCTTAGGAACTTGTTTTTGCATTGGCTTTTAAATGCGACATAAATGCACATGCTGAAACCCATTCTAAAGCTTTATGTGTAGCCAAAACTTCATTAATCTTCCTAAGACTATCAAAGTACCTTAACAGGGCTGTTGACCTGTTACTTAAATTAGGTCTTAATGTGCCCTGTCACTTAAAATTAGACAACTTTCTGTATTTTCTTTTTTAGTTGGTGGAGCTCTCCAAAGCACAAGATATTGAAGCTGGTGATGGTACCACGTCTGTTGTTATCATTGCTGGATCTCTTTTGGATTCTTGTACCAAACTTCTTCAAAAGGGTAGGTTGAATTTGTGTTACTGCTAAGTAGTGGTTCGATAAAGATGATTTTCTGTAGAAAAGTTATTAGGCTTTATTTTGGAATAATGAGGTCTTTGTTAGTGGATAAGACTTTATTTTTCCTTTAGTAATTGTAGGTTGGTTTTTCTTGGAAAGAAACAATATAACTCAACCAATAATGTAATTTGCTTTTCAAAAAAAAATCAATGTCATTTTTAAAATAGTGTAATTGTAGCTATTAAAACAGTTTAACAAATGTGTAATAGTAAATAAGATAAAGTTCTAGTAATTAAATGACTGATTAACAACTTGAGTTTTAAACTTGACAGGGATTCACCCAACCATCATTTCGGAATCATTCCAGAAAGCTTTGGATAGAGGTGTTGAGGTCTTAACCAAAATGGCACAGCCAGTGGAACTGAGTGACAGAGAAACTTTGCTAAATAGTGCAACCACTTCACTAAACTCAAAGGTATGAAGAGTTAAAGACTTCTGGAATTGTGCCCTTTTGGTTTTGTTGAGGAATCCTTTCAGTGATATGAAGGCTGAAGAAATGGGCAAATCTTTCTTTTCTCTGTAGTTGGAGAGAAAACATAATTGTAGTTGTGGAGCAACATTTTAAGACTCTCTCCTTTGTCTTAAACCAGAAACACCTCCATAGACCTTCTTTAGGTTTGCAAGCTTTAAATGTCTTGTAAATGTGACTTTATTCTTGTTAATCATTCAGCAAACTCAAAGGTTAACATAGTAATGCTTAAAATTTTACTGAAAGTTTGGTAACCCCTAGCATCTTTGCATCTTCTGTTTTCCTATCTTTCCTGTTTTAACTCCATTCCTCCTCTCAGTGCCAGACCCATACATTTTCCTTGCTCTTTGGGCATGGGACCAAGACTGGATTGTGCCCATAATGATTGCCCTTTCAAATGTGCTAGAACTATCCTTCCAGTACCTTAATATTGAATGAAGCTTCTTGCTGTTCTGAAGATACTGGGGAATGCTAGTTGTGGGGCTGTGAGTGTCCAAAAGTAGAGTATATAGTCTGTGTTTGAAAAATTAAATCGTTAATCATGTTTTTGCTTTAAAAAAGAAGTTAACCCAGTATTGGTGAGAAACTTAACTCATCTGTAAATGTGGGAGGAAAATGTTTTTATAGTAAATTTTTTAAAATTTCTCCAAAACTGGTGTTTTTCTTTACATTTATCATTAGAGAAGATAGCGTTTATCTATAGTAAGCAGTTTTCCATTATGTTTCAAAGCTGACCTTTTTTAAATTAAATGCTTTTAGGTTGTATCTCAGTACTCGAGCCTGCTTTCTCCAATGAGCGTAGATGCCGTGATGAAGGTGATTGACCCAACAACAGCTACTAGTGTAGATCTTCGAGACATTAAAATAGTCAAGAAGCTTGGGTAAGAGAAATCTATACTTACTACGTTCATCAATCACAGTTAATGTTTCAGGGAAGCATGACTTGTGTGACAAAAATGGAATCAGGTAGTAGGACTAACAAATACTGGTTTTTTCCTCATTTCTGGTGGTTCTGTCATTGTGAAAATTCTGAATATCTTGATGGTAGATAGGAATTTGTTTTCTTAGTGTCATTATGTTAGAGGAATAAGATGAGAGATGCCTATGAGTGGGGCCGATGTAAATTATAAGGGTTCTGATATTTTTTAAAAGTTGGCAACTTGAGGTTTAAAACTTATGTTCTTTAATACTTTATTTTTTATTTTACTTAGAGGGACAATTGATGACTGTGAACTGGTGGAAGGATTGGTCCTAACTCAGAAGGTGGCAAATACTGGCATAACCAGAGTTGAGAAAGCTAAGATTGGTCTAATTCAGTTTTGTTTATCTGCTCCTAAAACAGATGTAAGTAAATCTGATTCTGATTGTTACCACTATTTGAATTCATAGATTCCTGAGCACCAATAAATAGGAGAGAACCTGAATCACCTCAATGTCTTTATCCTGGAGGAAGCACTATGTTAGTATATTTAAAGTTAGCATGCCAGGTAATCTTGTAACAGTGCCATACATTTTACATTTCCCAGAGGCATAATTTAAAAGGATGTGAAGACAAATAGTTGTCTGGAGCTTTCTTTCACCTTGTCTAATATGACAGACATAAGTAAAAACAAGTAGCTGAGTCTGTATCTCTTCCAACATTTCCACTCCTGAAATATTATTTTATTCATATGTATATGACAGTTTCCATTATTTTAACGGCTAAAAGGACTGTCCTAATGTCTTTTTCAGATGATCAAAGAAACTTAAGAGTTGGAAGATAATGTCAGAGGTCATCTGTTAGTCTTAATTTATGCCTCAATAGGGATCTTCTACAATAATTCCTGATGAATGGTTTCTAGCATTTTGAAGACCTCCCTCCTGAGAAAGCCCATTCACTTTTGTACAAATTTAGGACTTCAGTTAAGATGTTTTTCTTACATCAAGCTGATAATTTACCTCTCTGTAGCTTCTGTTCTTGAATCTCTAAGTTCTTCCCTCTGAGATCAAGCAAAACAAGTCTAATTTATCTTCCATGTGTCAGCTTTTTATTTAAAAATATCTTTCATGGTTGTCTTACTCTGAACACCATATTTTTGGGAATGTACATTTTATTGATGCCTTTCATTTTTTAGACCAATCATATCTTTATTATTAACCCTTCCTGTATAAAACCCTCACAGAAAAACGTTAAGTAAAACCAACAAAGCAATTACATCTAACAGAATATGTAAAACATGGTTCTCAGGGGCAGTTAGGTGGTACAGTGAGTACAGCACCAGCCCTGGACTCAGGAGGACCTGAGTTAAATCCAGCCTCAGACACAAGTCTTCCCATGTTTCTCTGAATTCCTCATACTCAGCATTTTTTATGGTAGAAAAATATTTAATCATAACCAACCGTTCCTAATATGTTTTTTAAAAGCTTAAAATGCACAATATTCATATTCCCTTTCTACAGATGGATAATCAAATTGTAGTTTCTGACTATGCTCAAATGGACAGAGTTTTGCGAGAAGAGAGAGCTTATATTCTCAATTTAGTGAAGCAGATTAAGAAATCTGGATGTAATGTACTCCTCATACAGAAATCTATTCTAAGGTAAGTGACATGAAATACATCTTATTTAAGACTTAAATACTTATTTGACTTTGCTTTCTAATTAGAACTACATACAAATATGTTAGTAGAATTTTGTGTAGTTATAATCCAAGATCCCAGGGCAGTCTCTATTCCATAAAACATTCCTGAGGTAAATTGTAAGGCAGTTCCTTTTTTCCCCATATAGCAGTGTTGCAGTCAGGGAGTTCTTTTCCCTGACCCTCATCTCAGGTAACTCAGTGCCAATAGTAAATCATAAAAGCAAAGCTAGAACTATTCTAACCTTAGGATTTAGGTTTGTGGAGAAGATTTGTATGATGCAGAATTCTTTAAAAGGTCATAAAAGGCTATCTCAAAATGTATTTTGATCATATTGACATGGCCAATGTGGGAATTTGTTTGATTATGCTTCTTTGTTATGAGGGTTTTATTTTTTTGGTTGTTTTTCCCTCCTCTGCCTCCCAGCCCCCCGAAAATTGGAGGGAGAGAAAATTAGTGCTTATTAACTGGGAAATAATAAATTTCATTTTAAAAACAGAAAATGTATATGCTGATACTTTTTTTCTCAGAGGTACATGAAATTACTACATTACTCCTAACAGCTATCTCATAGTACAGTAATCTGTTGTTTATTGTTGATAGTAGTGGTGGTTTTTCAGTACCTGCTATAAGTAACCCAACATCTATCCTAGTTTTTATCAAGTAGTTCTTATCAGACCTAATGAAAGCTAGTTAGAAAACAGAAAAGGATAACTATCTGAGAGAATCATTAATACTTCTAGAAAATTATAAACCCATGACGTAAAATCTCTCTTGAGTGATTACGAAAGCAAGTATAAAAATTACCAGCTGAAGGTACTGATTAATGAATGTTAATCAAGAAGCCCTTAGTAAATCAAATTTTATAGTAAAACCATGAACCTTTTAGGTGAGAAATGTTTTAATTAGTGAACATATTTAAGGAAATACTGTCTTATTCTTTAAAATAGAAGATGTATTTCAAGGTGTTAAAAGGTGTGAAGAAGAGAAAAGAGGCAGTGGGTGAGAACCCTTTTTAGAAGTTGACAAACTTTATCTTCATCTTCTTGATGTTATACAGAAAGTCAGATATCCAGTAGTGCCCAAGAGCATTTGGAAAAATGTGACGGGAGAGGGAGCTAGTTCAATGGCAAGACTGATAAGTACTTAATACAGTTGGAATTCAGCTGGCTTCTGAGCAAATACGCATAAAGGTACACAGTGATTACAAAATATGAGCGCTATAGAGAAAATCAAGTCCAGAAGACAAAAATTGGCCCTGTAGAAAGAAGTGGTATTAGCATACTTTGTAAAAAAGATTTATTCTTATTTTAACAGAATGCCCCAAAAAAGAGAGAACATTTTCATACACAAAGTAGATCAGGAAAAGAATATTGTATGTGAAACCACATACCTATTACATGTCTCTGGCTTAAAGAAAGTATAAAATAAATTTATGTTCTTTTCAAAGTTGTCCTGCTTCTCTATTTGCCTCTAAACTTCTTTACTGCTAGCTTCCCCTAAATAAAAAGAGGAACAAACATAATCCTTTTAACAGGTAAGTATGGTCAAGCTAAACAAATCCACACGTTTGCCGTGCCCCTAAATGCATGTTTCCTTTTGCTCCTTGAATCCATCTTTCCTCTAGCAGAAAAGTAACATGTTTCATCATCCTTCCTCTGTAGCTTTGATTAATCATTGCATTGATCAGAATTGCTAAGTCTTTTTAAGATTAATGTTCATTTTAAACAAATTGAGGAAAGCCCTGATAATAACTGAGCAAGAGGACAATTTAGGGATTGTCCTTTAGGTTTCAGTTTTAGCTTTTAGTAGGGCTCAGAGGTGAAAAAGAATATGATTATAAAGCAAAGGACATGATGGGCTCTCTAGACCAAGGTGTCAAACAGATTTAGAAAACCACAAATTAACATTATGTTGTATTTTTATTTATTTGATTAAACAGTTCCCAGTTACATTTTAATCTGGTTTGAGTGTTTACAAAATTTGACACTTCTGCTCTAGACTATGTATTGATGAATTTGGAATTCATGGGGTTTTATCCTATTTCTTCATAAATACCATTACATGAGGGGCAGCGAGGTGGCACAATGAGTAGAGCACCGGCCCTGGAGTCAGGAGGACCTGAGTTCAAATTCGGCCTCAGACACTTACTAGTTGTGTGACCTTGAACAAGTCACTTAACCCCAATTGCCCTGCTTTCCCACCTACAAAAATAAATACCATTGCATGAGACAACCAAATGCCTCATGAAATATTTTGTGGAGCCTGGGTAAAACCAGCGTAGCAAGACTATTAAAATTACTAGATTTAATTCCCTCTGCACATCATACATTATCTAAGAACCTCATATGGGAGAGCTATGTGACAAACTGGATAAAGCACTGGGCTTGGAATCAAGAAGATCTCATCTTCCTGAGTTCAAATGCAGCCTCAGACACTAGCTCTGTGACCCTAGGCAAGTCATTTAACCCTATTTGTCTCAGCTGGAGATGGAAAAGGCAAACCACTTCAATATCTTTGCCAAGAAAACTCCAAAATTGGGTCATGGAGAGTTGAACATGACAGAAACAACTGAACAACAAGAACTTCATATTTAAAGTATTAGCAGCTAATGTTAGATGATCAAATAATTATGTGATTCTTGGCACCCTCTACCTTTTTCTACCACTCTGTCAACATCATTGCAAAATGTGGAGGAGTATCACCTATTACTGGGTGCCATTTTGTATTCTCTTTCATAGTTTTCCTTGAAAGATGTAAAAACAGCTATTTTTGTTCTGCAACTCCAGTTATTATCACATGAAGAATGAAACAGCGAGCTCACCTAAGGGCTTTTGCACTGATCATCCTCCTTGACATTGGCAGAGTCCAAATCAAAGAGGTATTACTTATGAGTGGTAGATGCTTCTCTTGAAAGAGGACATTACACTGATTGCATTAAACCCAGAAATATTGTAAAACCTCCTAAACGATGTCCTTGGTGAGACATACATATATCTTGGACTGCCATTATGTGTAGACAGTGAGTTGAGCTCAGAATTGAATAGGAATATGGGCTAGAGTGCCTTTGGGAACCCCAAGCTTCTCCCTGAAATGATGATTCATCTTTTCCAAAGTCCCTCTGGTCCTGTGAGACATCATATCTGAAGAGTTACCACTCAGAGGTTAGTGTACAGTTGTGTGGTAACTATGAACAGACACATTACAGATGAAGACTTAGGTAGAAGTGGTATAAAGGTATTATCAGAGCAATGTATAATTGAGGGGGATGGCGGAAAGCTGGGTCCTTTGCATAGGAAGGACAAGTGATGAGTGGACAGCCTTCATTCTCTGGTGTTATCCATACATTGACAAAAGAGAGGAAGGCCTTAGCACATGGGTAAAGCCCCTCTCTAGTGTGAGTGTGTGTAATTATAGTGAGATGTGCATGGATCGTAATGTACATTATTGTAGAATGTACCCACATTAATAGGGGCAGCTAGGTAGTGAAGTGAATAGAATGCTAGGCCTGAAGTGAGGAAGGGTCTGAGTTCAAATCCTACCTCAGACACTAGTTGTGCGACCCTGGGCAAAACATTTCACCCTGTTTGCCTCAGTTTCCTCATCTGTAAAGTAAGCTGGAAAAGGAAATGACAAACCTTGTCTCTGCCAAAAAAAAAAAACCAAATGGGGTCACAAAGAATCAGACACAACTGAAATGATTAAACAACCTACATGAATGAAATACCAGACATGTCTTGGTAATAGTAGTGGAATAGCAAAGGAATTCTAACACCCAAGTTATTTTCTCTTAAAAAATTTTTTTCTTTCCAATTAGCTTTTTATTATCTGTACTATACTTAGTAACAATTTAGTGTTGCAAATCTGACCTTTTTGACAGATAGTTAAAACAACCGTTAAATGAACAAGTAAATTACCTGCTTAACTGCTTGGTCATGACAGTAGTGGTGAAAGAAAATGTTGTAAAGCAGTTGAACAGAATAGAGCTTTCTTGTCACATGGACAGGATCCCTGATGGCATTTCAACTTTGGGCTTGTTCTAGGGATGCTCTTAGTGATCTTGCATTACATTTCCTAAACAAAATGAAGATTATGGTGGTTAAGGATATTGAAAGAGAAGACATTGAGTTTATTTGTAAGGTAAGCAGTTTTTTTGAACGCTTATGAAATGAATTCATGAGTGAAGTTCTGTACTTTTGTAAACATTGTGTTTTGTGATCCAATTTCTTTTATAGACAATTGGAACCAAACCAGTTGCTCATATTGACCAGTTCACTCCTGAAATGCTTGGCTCTGCTGAGCTAGCAGAGGAGGTCAACTTGAATGGTTCTGGCAAACTGCTCAAAGTAAGCATATAATTAAATTTGAATTTGCTAGCAGTTTTCTTCACCCCACTAGGTAGCTAACAATGCTGCTTATTTGCTGTAGATTACAGGTTGTGCAAGCCCTGGAAAGACAGTTACTATTGTTGTTCGTGGATCCAACAAATTGGTGATTGAAGAAGCTGAGCGTTCAATTCATGATGCTTTATGTGTTGTTCGCTGTTTAGTAAAAAAGAGGTAATGTATTTTGTCAGTGATAATTTAGTAAATGGTTTCTATGTACTTTGGCCATGTGTTTATATCTTCATATATTTATACATACATACATACACTGTCCCAAAAGTTTTAGTGTGGTTTTATGTTAATCTGCATTGGTAAAGGATCTTCACCACAAATTCCCTAAACTGATGAAATCATAGGTCTGGATAAAACAAATTTGCTATTATTGAGTAGTTACAAGTAGTAAAATATTTGAAAGATGTTCTCTTAATGTTCGAACAGTTGTCTTTCTGGAAAATTAGCCATAAACCTGTCTTATTGATTTCAGAGCACTGATTGCAGGAGGTGGTGCTCCAGAGATTGAACTGGCCTTGCGTTTGACTGAATATTCACGCTCTTTGAGAGGGATGGAGTCATACTGCGTCCGTGCTTTTGCAGATGCTATGGAAGTCATTCCATCTACTTTAGCTGAAAATGCAGGCCTTAATCCCATTTCTACTGTAACAGAATTAAGAAATCGACATGCTCAAGGAGAGACCACTGCAGGGATTAATGTCCGAAAGGTAATAATGGGTTGTTTGTTTTTTTGTTTTTTTTTTTTGTCAGCCAGCAAGCATTTATGAAGTATTTCCATTATGTCAGGCATTGTGCTAGACATAGGGGATAAAGAAACTAAAATGAATAATCCCTCTTCTCAAGGGGCTTCCTTTCTATTTGAGGAATAATGTGTATGTATGTACATAGGTAAGATGTACAAAGTAAGATTTTGTGGAGGGTGGCACTAACAGCTGAGAGGGAAATTCAGAAAAAAGGTGCCTCATGTAGGAGCTGGCACTTGAACCGAGCAGTGAGCAAGG
The DNA here is from genome assembly GCF_011100635.1 of Trichosurus vulpecula. NCBI lineage: Eukaryota > Metazoa > Chordata > Mammalia > Diprotodontia > Phalangeridae > Trichosurus > Trichosurus vulpecula. The sequence goes on from NC_050575.1 coordinate 326,252,254, forward strand.
TGTGCCTGGCGAGATATAGAGAAAGGAGATGGAGGTGATGTATATGGAATAGCCACTATGCCAGTTTGGAGGGGAATTGTGTAACATATATATAGAAAAGATAGCCTGGAACTATATTGTAAAGGGCTTTAAGTGCAAAAACAAAGGAGTCTGTATTTGATCCTAGATGTAATAAAAAGCTGGAACTGTAGGATTTTCACTTAGGCAGCTGTGTTAAAGATGAATTCAAGAGGGTAAAGAAAGACTTAAGATAAGGAGGCCGTTCAGGCTGTTGCTTGCAGTAGCCTTAAGAATTGATGAGGGCCTGAAATAAGCCATTGAGTAGAAAGAAGGGAATGGATAGGAAACATCCAGGTAAAATTGACAGAACTTCATGTTGAGGAATTGAGGAAGACTGATTTTACTTCAAGCAGTGTACTTGATAAATAACACAAGTACTCTATAAATTGGCCCTTAACTTTTTGTGTGCTAAATTTGCAAAACTATAGACAACTCAGAATAATGTTTTAAAATATGTAACATGCAAAGGATTATACAGGAAGCCTATTTTAATTGAAATAGGACTATTGCTATTTTGTCACAGAAAGTTTTCAGATCCTAGGTTAGGAACCCCTGATATGCATGCTTAATTGTTTCTGTAAAAGCTTCAGAAATAGGTATAGTATTCTTTATAAGAACTAATTAGGAAAGCATGTGTGAAATAAAAATAGATTCATCCTGATGTAGCTAGAGGGAGTTTCTTTTGGAATGAATAGTGAGGTAATGTCTGGCAAAGCCTAAATTTGAGGAAGTAACTACCGAAACCTGTCACAGAATGGTATAATGCAGGATTCCTAACCTCCGGGATCTAAGTAGTTTACCAGTAAGACATTATGTACATATGAAATAAATAAACTGACAGTACAAGGCAGTATACCTTGAATGGTTAATAGGAGCCCTGTAGCTGAAGATTATTGGGCCAGTATAGGAGGGGGTGGTCTTGTTAAGAGCAATTAGGTGGCATAGTAGATAGACTATTAGACCTAGAGTCAAGAAGGCCTGAATTCAGGTCTGAACTTAGGCACGTCTTTGCTGTGTGACCCTGGGCAAGTCTCTTAACCTCCCTGTGCCTCAATTTCTTCATCTGTAAAGATAATAATGGAACCTACTTCCCATGGTTGTTACAAAGATAAAATGATATCTTTTCTTAAAGATGCTATAAGTAACTATTGTCATTACTATTGAGAATATGTGGCACTTGAATGAGGTCTTGAAGTATGGGTAAATCTGGAGGCAATACTAAGAGGGCATTCTAGTCAAGGGAAATAAAAGTATAAAGAGTGAAGTTGTGTAGGCAGGTTACATCACCTTTCTGATGCTATCTCCTTATTTATATAATAGGGATAATACTTGCCCTATCCCTCTTACAGGGTTGTCATGAGGAAAATACTTTGTAAACTTAATAAAGTACTGTATAAATATGAGTTATTAATAAGGTTCCAGCTGTGAAATGGAAAGGTTGGTATGAAATTTTAGACACAAAAATACATGGAACTGGATAAAAAGACCTGCCCAATGATGAATGTATTCTATTTAATAATATCCATAACATAGAAAATGTTCTTGGAAGAAAAAAATGCGAAATCAGTCTTTCCCAGTTTAAATGAAATACTACCAAGGCATCTTAGAAAAGAACCTTTTAGAATTTTTTTTAACATTAGACTAAAGAGAAAATCAAATTCAGTTGAGCTTTGCTAAGGGAATAATGTAATAATTTAATAAATGATAATTTGATAAACAATTTAATAATTGTTTTTGTTGACATGTTTGTTAAATAGTATACAGTCTAAAAAAATTTAATTTCCAGGGTGGAATTTCCAACATTTTGGAGGAGCTAGTCGTTCAACCTTTGTTGGTGTCAGTCAGTGCTCTGACCCTAGCTACTGAAACAGTCCGAAGCATTCTCAAGATTGATGATGTGGTAAGTTTCAGATTATATTTTTCTGACATAAATTCACATTTAGAAATTGAGGCATTTTGAAAAATAGAGTAAAACAGGCAGGCAAGTGAAGTGCTAACCAAAAGTTCCTGAGAAGTTCCATTTATAGCACAAGAAAATTTGATTCTACATGCAGAATGGAATTTTCCCTAAGTAGAAATACAATTTCATTTCTACTTACGAAAAAAATAAATAAGAGGTTACTATTTCAGTCCTTATTTAGAGGCTGGAAACTCATGCAGATCAGTCAGTATTTTGTAATTACTTGTCCTTTGGCCATTTCCTTTTAGTAGGTAAAACATTTTAGTGATTAGAGACTTAATGAACTATGAGTCTGGTTTCTCTGCAGTTTCAAGTGATACCAATTATAACTAACTTTACATCGTTAACATTTTTTAATGGTTCACAAATAATTATTCTATTAGGGATTGAAATTAGCTTGTGCTATCATCGAGTGGTTTTAACAAGGAGAAGTTGGTTTTTGTTGAAGAATTTTAAAAGGCACTAGACCTTGAACAGTGACCATAAGAGCAATGTTATTTGGCTAAGTAGAAGGGAAATAAGATTACTGAGCTAAAGGTGAAGAATATGTGATCTGTGTATAACTGAGAGAAAAATGAACAGTTGTCAACCCTTGACAATATGTTTTGGGTTCCTTCTGGCATTGGGCATTTGTGTCCATGTGATTTTATCAGAAATGGGTAGTTGTCATTTATTTTGATAATTTGGGGCAGGTTCCCTAATAATGTCTTCTAAGACCTTTCTCTTCTCATCAGATATATAGCTACCTTAGTACCAGCAGGGAATCAACACTTCCCCATTTCTCCTATCCTCTCTCTCTACCTCTTTTCTATCCAGAGGGAGGAATTTTTTCATCTGATAACTTCTGTGGCTTTATTGTATCATTCTTTGGAGGACAAATAGCTTCTTCCTCAGAGCATCTAGCTCCCTCCTCTTCAGGAAGAGCTTTAAATTAATTTTTGAGCTCTTAACTGTACAGCTGGCTGTCTGTCTTCTCTGGAAATGGATGATTGTCCCCAGTGCGGAATAGAGGGAGCTGGAACAAAGGAAGGTTGACAAGTGTGGGGCAATGAGGACAGAAAGGGATCTGAAAAACATGCCATGTAAGAAACAAAATAATTATAACCATAAAGCCCTTTGTACTCTAACTCATCTGATTGTTAAAGCTGGCTAGATAATACAATTATTTGTTTTCCCCCAGAGGGAAAAACCAGAAATGAAGGTGGAAGTGGCAGTAGCAAATTTAGGCTTCAGGTCAGCCATGGTAGTAGTCACTTTTCTGGAAGTCTTCGGTTATTGGCTGGATGATCATTTCTCAGCTATGTTCTAATGGGAAGTGCCTGTGAGAGTACAGCTAGTTCTGCTCTAACTTGACATTCGCTTCTCAAAAAACACTGTGCTATGCAACATGAGCAATAAAAAAACATGGTCTTGTGGGGAAATGGGGTTAGAGTCACAACACTCAAATTTCATCAACATATTTTATAAAGGTAGGAACCTAATGCAAACAGTAGCACAATTTTATACATGTTAAATGATTTAGTTAAGAAATACATTTATAATGGCAGGATCTATAGGCTCAGGCTGCTGCTCATAAGGACATGCACCCCAGATCCCATGAGCTGGGCTAGCAAAATGTCATGGAAGTTGGGCAAGCTGAAATTCCAGCCTGAGAAACGAGAGGTCATAGCAGAAAGTGGAAAAGGCTTGGACTAGCCATCCTCCACCTCCAGCTACTGCACCAGAAGATGCACACTACATTACCTTGAATAAGACCTGAAGCTTACTTGTGGAAATGAGCAACTAAAAAAGCTCATGAGTTACAATGAAGCAGTGTAGTTTTCTGCATTCTCACCCATAAGCCAACTTTTATGCTCAAAATGTTCCCTAATGAATCAGTCTTGGAGCAAATTCTAGTTTTCAAAACAAAGGTTATAGCATAACTAACTGTGGTTGGATTAGATGACTCTAAAATTCTGTGATTCTGAGGTTTGATGTAACCTGCCCAAGTTACACGCAGAGTTTCAGAGCAAGGACCTCTGTGTACAAACTAGCATTCTTCCTGCTATATCATGATAAACCCTTGCAGCTAAATTAGAAACTCAAAGTATGGTTGCAAGGAGGTGATTTGACCAGATATTTTAAAATTCCTTTCTAACTCATAATTCTTTGATTCTAGGGTTTTAAACTCTTAATATAACTTTTCTCTTTAGGTGAATATTCGGTAATCTTGTTGATAGTACTTCATCTGTCTGGTACAGACATGCATTGTGCAGCTGTGGTGGAACAGTATTGCCCTGTGGAACACTTAGTAGTTTGGAAGACTGTTCTCTGAGTTCTTACACCTTTGCTTCCAGTTGTCATCCATCTGAAAACTGTCAATACAATCTAATAAAAATAGTAAATATTTGGTTTCAAGAAAGCAGATTTTGTTGTTTTTCCTGGAATTCTTTCAAAAGTTCTATGAAAAATAAAAACAGCTGTACCTGTTTGTTGAGTGTGCAATCGAATGTCACATAATTTTTTTTTCTCAGAGCCACAAGTGATCTTTTTGCCCCTGAATTTAAAGAAAAATCATATAAGTTTAAAGAGTGATCAAAGGGGGCTTAAAAATAGGTGGGCAGATTGTTTGAGGCTTTTTTTTTCCCCAAGCTAGCAAAAAAGTCAAGTCAACAAGCATTTAAGGGCTTCTTAGTGTGCTAGCCACTGTGTTAAGCACTGAGGACAAAAATACAAGCAAAAAGACAGTCATTACCTTCAAAGGCACTTACATCCTAAAAAGGGAAGAGGGCCAGGACAAGGGAGCCGAAAAGTTCCCTTGGAAACCTCGAGGGGCTACTGTAGTGAAGGCCAGTGAATGAAGGAAGAACTCACCTATGGGAGAGTGGGGCCACAGAGCTAGAAGGCAAAAATACTGTTATCCATCCCAATTAAGTACAACATAACCTACATTTATATTACCGATTCAGCCATCTCAATTAGTGTAATTTTCCCCTTGGCTTAAACTGTCTACTTTTGATGTGTTTAGGTGTTTAAGAAATATTTATTTATTTTGGTTTAGGGATTATTTAGTACTGATTTCCAAATGTAAGGTGCTTACATCTAGCAAGAAAAGCTCATAGAAAATAAACATCTATCCCAAGTATGCCATGCAATTATTTCAGAAGGGGAGCCCACAATTTTATATACTTGGCTTGAGTACATAATTAGCTAGTTACAATGCTTAAGTCTCAAATGCTTTCTGGAATGTGTTCTGTATGTAGGAATGTAGAATAGCTTTTGAGTAAGTAAAATTCTTAAAGGTAAGAATGTACAAGGCAAATTAAAAAATGTGACCTCTCATATAAGTATTAAATCCTTCCTAGTTTAAATCATTATTTTGTTTATTCTTTTAAATGTTTAAGAGTACAAAATGGTTACCCTTGCAGTAATAAGTGAGAATATTTAAAGGAGTAAGTAACCTTTCATATTTATTGATTATACTTTGAGATGAGAGAAAGGCTAGAGCTCTGATCTACCAAGTAGCCATGTAGCACACACAGGCAAAAGCATCAACAGTGTCATCGATGAAGTTCACAATCTGTTCTTTTTTGTACCTCCATTTTCCTTTAAAGTTTTTGGTGTTCCTAAGGATGCTGTATTACATGAAATGAACTTGGCAAAAGATCCCACAGTACTTCTACTTACTTGATACATTGAGTACTAAAAAAAAATCCGTTGGTTAGACTGACATCTGCCAAAACATGACTGCTAAATGGCCAAGTAAATCTTGGCTTGAGGTACTGACCTCAAGCTTGTACATGTCTGTCTATCAGTACTAAGCCTCATTTGTCCTATTACCATGTATATACATATACACGCATTTATTAAATGCTTATACACAGTGCTAGGTGCTTGGGTATACAAATATAAAAATCTCAGCCCTTTAAGAGCTCACGTCCTAATGAGCAAGACAATACATGTAAAACGATAAGAGAGCAGTTGCCCAAGGATGTACTGGTCTCCAGTTGACTGGATAGGTTCTTTCTAGAACTTAGGGAAGAAAAGGGAAATGTGGAGGAGAAAGAAGGTAATAGAAACCACTTGAGTATGGTTATCAAAGCAGTGTGGAAATTTGGGTATGGTATTCTTTGAAAAACATACATGGTATCTTCACAGTTTACGCTAATTGGTCAGCAGGCATTACCTGCAGGCCTAACCACAGAGACTTGAGACTGTTTGACTTGAAAAATTTTGGAGTAAACAACTGGACCACACAGAAGTCTGATTTTGAAACTCGAAAAACAAAGAATCCCTGAACTACATAGATTTGTTTAAAATAAAATACGTATTAATCTTAAAATGTAACAAAGGTAACAAAAGAACCAGTATACACTGACCATCTAAGAGCAAAAAAAGGAAGGAGAATGGACAAACTAAAATGTTACATTTTATGTGTTAAGATTATAGTTAAAAAGTAAGTTTAACTAGTTACATTCACTATTTTTTCTCTAAAAAATTAAATTTGTAAGAGTTACAGTGTTTCCTTTTTCAGATATTTACACAACAGCCTCTTGTCCCTAGAGTTGCTCCTGCAATCTCATACTTAGGTATACCCTGGCCCTGAAATCACTACAAGTTTTGATCCAGGGTTTCCTACCCTTGTATTGCTATCTGGTTATCAGCCCATTGCATTGTTTTGGGTGAAAAACCTAACCTTGGGAAACAGTTTAGAAGATCAGTGCCGGGTATACTTGTACCAATAGATGTTTATTGACCAATTATGCTGGACCTCCAGCATGGCCCAAAGGCTCCAGATCAGCAGCCACCTTGCCCTGGCTCTGTTCTCATGCAGGCTCTTACTTGGATTCCCCACGCACCCGTCTTAGCAAGGGCTGACTAGGAAGTTCTTTTTCCAGCATCAACCTGCTATTGTACAGTAATAAAAACAGCATTTTAAGGATCAAAAAGCACTTAGCACTGTCATCCATTACGTGCCAGTCCCTGGGCTAATCCCTTTGATCTTCACTGTTAGCTGTGTAGGTGTAATTATCACCCTCATTTTACAGATGAGAGGGGCAAAAAGATTAGGTGACTTGCTCAGGGTCACACTGCTAATGAGTATCTGAGGCCACATTTGAACACGGGTCTAAACTGACCACAAGCCTAGCTGTCTATACACTACAGCAGAAGAGCCAATGTGATTTCATCAGGGCAGGGAGATGAGGTCCCCGTGTGAGCCTACAGAAAATCCCGTAAAATCATACTGCCTGCCGGATGAGGCACCAAAGGGATGAGGGCGGTGGTGACCAAAAGTGCCATCGAAAGCGGTACAGAGGACGAAGGGTACGTGGCCATAGGAAACAGGTACCAGAAGGGTCGGGCTCTGCAGCAGCCACGCTGCGCACAACATCCGGGTCCTCGTTCACTGCCCGTGCCCCCGGCTCTGCCCTCGGACTGCAGGCGGAAGGGCGCGTATTCCAGGGCTCGGGTAAAGGCCGAGAGGGATTACCTGCGTTTGGCTACCTGAGCAGAGGTTGGGGTCACTCCCCCTCCCGCCCCCCGCATTGTCCCCAAAAGGATAAATTTATGCAGAAGCCTTGCCATAAAAGTAGGCCGCCTGAACTAAACTGCGCAGTCCCTTACTCTAAGAGCAGACAAAGCACGGCAGAACCCGGGGCTGCCATTGGCCTTGCCCAGACCAAAGAGTTGTTACTCCCTGATTGGTGCTTTCCTTCGCGCACGCTGGCCAATCCTCACAAGCAACACCGTTTCTTTCGCCCGCCCTCCCGGCAGCCATGTTAGTTGAAGCGGCCACTATCTTTCCGCGGGGCCGCGCATCCTCTAGAATCGAGAGCGCGCATCGTTTTTTTTGACCTCTTAAAGGAAACCAGTTCGAGGAATGCTCTGTGGCTCCCTCTAATGGGTGGTCCGCACGTGCCGTGATGTCATCAATCACCCGGTGCCTACGCTGAATCCCGGAGGCGGGAGGGAAGGAGAGGGACTCCCTTGGGCCAACTGTTAGAAAAGGGGGGGGATGGGAAGGGACAGGCCCCAATGAGCCCCCAGGTGTCCTTAGGGACCCCCGGGCCTTTGCTCTGGGCTTCGAGGCGAGGACTTTGGTCCTTCAAGGGTTCCCGTAGCACGGCGCGCGGCGTCCCGGGTTACGGCGCCCCGGTAACGGGCACGCCCCCTGCGGGGAGCCGCCCCCTGCTGGCCCAGAGTTAGCTTAGCTCAAACTTCGGCGGGCAAGTAAGTAGCAACATCCCGGAGCCATGGACGCTTCCAGTCGAGCGACGGTGCTCGCCTCGTTCAGTTTCCAGGCCCCACTGGAATCCCGCTCCAGGTCGCCACGCTTCGACTTCTACGAACAGGAGCGCGCCGGCGAGACCACGGAGGAGGAAACGACTGAGGAGGAGGTAGGGGGCTCCGGGCAGGGGCGGAGGGCGGAGACCCCGCACAGACCCCTGGCCCTGACCCTGGCTTTTGGCCGGTCTCCGTAGTCCTCCTTCAGCCCCCCGAAGTGCTTCTCAGTAGGAGGAGGAAGGTGGACTAATGGTCTCCGTGCTGACCCGCGCCCCCCACACGCCATCTCCCGACTCCGTGCTTTTGGCCTGGCTGTGCCCCATGCCTGACCTGCTCTCCCTCCTTATCTTCGTTTCCTGGCTTTCTAAAAGATTCAGCTCAAAGCTCGCCTTGTTAAAGAAGCCTTTCCTCAGTCCTTCCCTCCGAAATTACCCCCCTCTGCCATTTATTTATGCTAAATGTATCTTGTGCGGATATAGTTGTTAATTCCCCCGTTGGATTGTGAGCTCCTCGAGGGCAGGAGCAGTTTTTGCCTTTCTTTGTACATTCGGTGCTTAATAAGCGTGTATTGCCCCACCATTAGAATGTGTGTACTTTGAAGTCAGGGACTCCTCTTTTAATCCTCCTGCTTTTCAAAGTGCCTGGCATATAGTAAGCACTTAATAAATGCTTGTTGACTGGCAAGCAGTAGGTGATGGCTTTTCAAAAAAAAAATCCTGGTACATTTAGATGCAGTGTCTTAATCTTATTTTAGGGAGTACAAATTACTGGTTTATTTGACTTCAGTACCTCTCTGATATACTGGAATCGGCTGTTTCAGCTGTACCCCTTTCATACTTGATTTTGAAGGGCCTTAGTAATTGAAAGCCTGCAGAAAATAAATAAAGAGTTCTCTGACGGTGCCTCTAGTCTGCTGTGTAGTGAGAGTTGTGTAAATTAATGTACTATAGGCAGGCTACTAATAGTAGGGTCTTATTTAGCAAAATAAATGCAAAGGAAAGCAAGTTGGATATTTATTATGGAAAATACCAAGAGCTTGATCTAAAAAGTGGATGGAAAAAATGAACAAAGAATCGTTGAATTAATTAATGTGTCATATGGTTTTCTTGGATCTCTCACTTGTGTGCCTAAAATTGAGTTTTTGGTCAAGAAGGTCACAGAATCATAGACCTAGAACTGGGAGGGATCTAGAGGGCCATAGATGGATGGATGAAAAAATATTAAGTGTCAACTGTGAGGCAAGCACTGTGCTAATCCCTTAGGAGACGTAGAAAAGGCTATACAGCCTCTCCTCTCTGAGATCTCCTACTTTAATTAGGGGAGGTGATGTAGAAAGTTCAGCTGCAGGGCAGATGGAAAAGACCAAAGCCCTAAATGGACTGGGAGGTGGGAGCAGACAGCATGACCCAAGGTTATGTCTTTAGGTCAGATGACAGAGCTTCAATTTGGCAGGGCAAGGATGAAGTAGCAGGGAGGGTAGTAAGGCCTGGTGGACCTCACCTCTCACAGGAAAGAATAGTTGGTGACCTCCATGTCATCCAAGCCATGTGAGTCAGCAGGCAGGCAGTCTGTGTGGGTCCCGGGCCACTGCAGCAGGATGGGAGCAGAGGTGGAAGACAAGGGGAGAAGCCCACCCTGACCACTTTGGTTTTTGAGGGGAAGGGCACTGTTTGCTCCTTGTTTTCCCCTTCTATTTCAGAAACCGTCTAGGAACTCATTTGGCAGAAGATGGTGGAGAGGCCTCTCCTTGTCATTTCACAGATGAAGAAATATGAGATTCATTGAGACAGAGACTTGCCCAAGGTCACACAGGTAGTAATCACTGGAGGCAGGATTTGGACCCAAGGCTTCTCATTCCAGAGCCAGGGTCTTTTCTGCTGCATTGTGCTCAGATTTCAGTGTCTTATGTATCTGGGACACCTGGCTACTGGCTGATGAGCAAAGACTTCTCTTTATTCCTTTCACATAAACTACTGAACAGGTGTCCAGCTAAAACGTCCAGCTAAAAGCCATCAATCTACTTGTATAAATCTCTACTCGCAGCTTAGAATTCATTCATGCCATATGTCTGAAGCTTTTCATTTACCAAAAAACAAAATAGTTTAGCAAATCTAAATCTGAAGACAGTTAATAATAGATAGGTCTCATATATTACAGTTCAGTTTGCTTAATTTTAATCTCACTAATTTTTTTTTAGAATTGCAATGTACAAAGGGCAAAACTGAGTTAAGAGGGCACTACAAGTGGTTTAGGAACATAGTATGGTGTAGAAGCAAAAACCCTGGGTGGGGGAGCCAGGAGACCTGAATTCAAATGCCATTTCCACCTCTAAGTAGCTGTGTGACCTTGGGTAAATCATTTAAACTGTCTAGGGCTCTGTTTCCTCAATTGTATAGTGATACTGGACCAGATGACCTCTCTCAGCTTCTAATCCTTCTAAATACTAAAGGGGGTGACCTGGGGATTTGGGGTAGGCTGTAGCCAGCCAGTGGGTAGTGTATGCCTGGAGAAGGAACACTAAAGAGAGTAGAGGAGTTAGCAGGGTGGCATGTTGACTATCACAGGAACATGGAACTAGGGCTGAGACGGACCTCTGAAACCACCCCCACCATTTTACAGTTGAAGAGAGTGGTCAGAAATGTATTTAATCCTACATGCCTGCTATGTGCTAGACATAGTGCTGGGCCCCAGGGATACAAAGACTGAACAGTCTGTCCCCAGGGAGCTTAAATTCTATAGTAGGATACACATGTACACATTGAAGGAGATGTATAATATATACAAAGTAAATACAAAGTGATATTGCTGGGGAAGGTCAGGAAAGACATTTCCAAAAGAAACTAGGGATTCTAAGAGATGGAGGTTAGAGGGGAGGGCGCTTGAGGCATGAAGGGACAGCCTGTAAATCCCTTTGGCAACTAGATGGGATTAGAGAGGGGAAAGACTTGAAACAGGGAGGCCAATTAGGAGACCATTGGAATAGGCCAGGCAAGAGGCAATGAAATTGTGGCCCAGGACAGTGGCAATGTGAGCGGAGAGGAGGGGCTGCTTCAGAGAGATAATTGACAACATTTGCCAATCAATTAGAAAGAGGCAGAGGGAGTTAGTGGCTGCAAGGTTTTAAACCTGGGTGACAAAAGATGGCAGTACCCTTAACAGAACTAAAGAAATTAGGAGGAAAGGAGGGCCTGCCTCCTCACCGCGTCTCCAAGCTTTTGAAGGAAATCAAGAGCTAGGCCATTTCTGACCGCCAGTCATTTTACTCCACTCTAATTAACCTTTTTCTGTACCCTCGTAGCTGAGGCTCCAAAACTACTCCTCCCCTTAAGCTCCCAAATCCACCCCTTTTGTCCTCACTCTCAGCAAGAATTTAAGCACCTGCCAGGTACTATGCTAGGCTTGGGGGTTGCAGAGATAAAATTCTTTACCCTCAAGGAGCTTACATGTACATATATGAGTATGTACAAAACAAATAGAAAGTTCTTGAATGATCTTTGGGAAGGACCTCAGAATCACATAGTCCAGTCCATACCTGAACTAGAATCTTTCTTCAGCATCTCTAACAAGTGTTTGAACAGCCTCTACAGGAGCTCCCGACATTTTTTGGTCCCTATATCCCTTGGTTTTCAGGCCTTTTCCCAGCCTATTCAATATTCAAGATCAGTAGACAGGTAAGTAGAATAAGCTTTTGGTAAGTGCTTACTGTGTGCCCAGTGTTACACCAAGGGCTAAGAGGACCCAAAAGAGAAAACAAAGCAAAACCACAGGTCCCTGCTTTTCGAGGAGCTTCAATTCCAATAGGGGAAGACAAAACATGAAGGGGAGTTGGAAAAGAGGGAAGGGGAAGAAGGAAAATGAACTGACAGGGGGTCAGACAACTGGAGTGGTGGGAACAACCTGGAGGGGTGAGAGAGAGAGAGCGGCATGGTTTGGCCTCATAATAGGACAGTTCCAGGCCAGGTCTCACCAATCATTGAGTCAGCGTCAGGATGGAGTGTTCCCCAAGGGACCAGGCAGACTGTGTGGAATCGCCACAGACCAGAGTGGTGGAAAAGAAATCTATTGTTTATCATGCATATTCACATATAAAGAAAAAAAGCTACTTAATTTAATTAGGGTAATAGAGTTATTTACCAACTATGTGCTGTATGCCCTTGACAAGCTTTTTGTATCCAAAGTAGTACACGCACCCCAGATTTGGGAACCCCTCTTCTATGGGAAGACCTCTAATAAGGGGAAGCTCAGTACGTTCGAAGATAGCCCATTCCACTTTTGGGCAGCTCTAATTCTTAAGACTCCTGCCCCTCTTTTATGGCTTAATTGGAGAAGGGCAGTCCTTGAGAAGGCAGAGCTGCTCTCACTACTTCAAGGGTCAACTGAACAAGAATATTTTACATTCACTGCTCAACCCTTTGTTATCTGGCTTCTGTTCCCACCAAGGTTAGTAATCATCCTCCTTGAAAAGTGCTGTGCTACGGAGGAAAGACTGCTGGATCTGGAGTTAGATGACTTGGGTTCCAATTCCAGCTCTGCCATTTACTTGTCGTTTGACCTTGGGCAGGTCATTTAATCTCTCTGGGCCTCACTTTCTTCATCTGTAAAATGAGAGGATTGTATTAGATGGCTTCTTAGGTCCACTCTAGTTCTAAACACTACAGTCCTATAAACTTTCTGAGACATTTTATTGGAACACAAAAAGAAACGTATGTGAAACTGAATTTCTATTCCATGTTGCTTGATTTTTTTTAAAGTATATAATAAATTCAACTCAGTACTTTCAAAACTGCCCTGCTTGTGTTTCCTTCTGGACTTTCTGTATTCCTCTGAACTTTTAAAAATATTTCAATGGTTCCTCCTTTTTTTCTCTTTCTTTTCTTCTATTCTTCCTTCCTTCCTTTCTTTTTTTCCATCACCATCAGTACTCCCCAACCCCACCTCAATTGAAAACAGGAGAGAGGGAAACTTGTAGCAAATAAGCGTAATGGAACCAAAACAAATACATACAGTGACCATCCTGAAAATTCTATTTCTTCGTCATCTTGAATCCATCACCTCCCTGTCAATAGCTAGGTAACGTGCTTCATCGTAAGTTCTCTGGAGGTATGATTGGTTATTGCTTGAGTCTTTTTGAGTTCTCTTTCTTTACAGTGTTTTTATCATTATGTACATTGTTCTGGTTCTCTTCACTTTTGTGCTTGTGATTATTCCCTCTTTGTTATTATCATAATTAACTAATTCCTACTTATTCCGTTCCTACGTATTTCCCTCTTGTATTTGATATATTTCTATACCAAACTCTGCATGTGTTTTCAGCCCTCCTTTGTCCACTTGAGATAAGAGTGAAGTTAATCTGATGCCCACTCTCATCACCATTCTCTATGTGTGTATACTCTTTTTCTCACACACCCCAATTATCAGAAATAGTAAGTTCCGTTCCCTTCTTTCTTTCTACACTAGCGTATCCCTTCTCCGTCCTTTTCTTTCCCCTGCTAAAACCGTCAAAACAGAACTAATCCAACCTCCAGGACCTCTGTTTGTTGTTTGTTTGTTTTTTATTAAAGTCTCTAAATACCCTTTGAAGATATTAAAGTTTTGAAGGGACACTTGTTTCTTTTCTCCCTATTAGAATGTTAGCCCTTCATCATCTTATAGATAATGATGATGATGATCTTTCAATTCCTCAAATAAATTTACCTTTCTAGGTTTCTTTTGACTGTTTGTGTTTGCATTTCAAAGCCCTTCTCAACTCTGGTCTTTTCATCAAGAATGCTTAAAAGCCTTCTATTCAATCAAAGATCTATTTTCCCCCCTATAGGATTATTAATATCAGGTTAGGGTGAATTATTCGTGGCTGTAAATTTATCTCTTTTGCCTTTTGGAATATTGTATTCCAAGATCTCTGACTTATAGTGGTATTTACCAGGTTTTATGTGAACCTGACTATGGCTTCTAGGCTCTTGAACTCTTTCTGGCTGCTTACAGTATTTCTTTGACCTGGAAGCCCTGGATTTTGGTTATGACATTTCTGGAACTTTTAATTTGGGGGCTTATTTCAGGAAGCGACTTATTTCAGAGGGGTCTGTTTTTACTTTGCCCTTTGATTCTGATGAGATCTAGGCGGGATTTCTGTATGATTTCTTGGAATAGAGAATCCAAGATTTTATTAAATCATAGTTTTCAGAGAATGTGATAATCCTTAAATTTATCTCTTTTTATCCTTTTTTCCTAGATCATATACTATTAATATCAGCTTTCCTACATTTTCTTGTTTTTTCAGTCTTTTGTTCTAATATTCTTGCTATCTCGTGGAGTCATTCATTTCTATTTGTTGTCATTCATTTGTGTCTGACTCTTCATGACCCCGTGGACTATAGCATGCCACGCCCTTCTATCTTCCACTATCTCCTGAATTCTGTCCAAGTTCATGTTTGTTGTTTCCATGATAGTCTATACTTCTCATCCTCTGCTGTCCCCTTTTTCTTTTTCCTTCAGTCTTTCGTAACACTAGGGTCTTTTCCAATGAGTCCCATCTTCTCATTATGTGGCCAAGTATTTAAGCTTCAGCTTCAGTATTTGACCTTCCAGTGAATAGCCTGAATCAGTTTCTTTATGTATTGACTAATTTGATGTACTTGCTGTCCAAGGGATTCTCAAACATCTTCTCTAGCACCTCAAAAGTATCATTTCTGCTGTGTTCAGCTTTCCTTATAATTGAACTGTCACAACCGTACATTGCTACTGGAAGAACAATAGTTTTATCTATACAGACCTTCATTGGCAAGATGATGTCTCTGCTTTTTAGTCTAGATTTGCTATAGTTTTCCTTCCAAGGAGCAAGCATCTTTTAATTTCATTGCTACAGTAGCCATCTACAGTGATCTTTGATTCCAATAATGTAAAACCTGACACTGCTTCCATTTCTTCTCTTTCTATTTGGCAGGAAATGATGGGACCACTTAACAAGATCTTAGGGTTTTTTTTTTTTTATGTTAAACTTCAAGCCAGCTTTAATACTCTCTTCTTTCATCCTTATCAAGAGGCTTCTTAATTCCTCTTCACTTTCTGACATCAGAGTGATATCATTTGCATATCTGAAATTGTTGATATTTCTCCCAGCAACTTTAATTCCAGCTTTTGACTTATTCAGCCTGGCATTTCACATGATGTACTCTGCAGGTAAGTTAAATAAATAAGATAACAGTATACAGCCTTGTCATACTTCTTTTTTAATCTTAAACCAATCAGTTGTTCCATGTTCAGTTCTAACTGTTGCTTCTTGGCCCACGTACAGGTTCCTTAGGAGACAAGTAAGATGATCTGGTACTCCCATCTCTTTGAGGACTTGCCCTATTTGTTGTAATCCACACAATCAAAGGCTTTAGTGTAGCCAATGAAGCAGAAATAGATGTGGTTTTTTTTTCTGGAACTCTCTTGCTTTTCCCATGATCCAACAAATGTTGGCGATTTGGTCTCTGGTTCCTCTGCCTCTTTGAAAGCCAACCTGCTCTTCTGGTAATTCTTGATTCACATATTGCTGAAGCCTAGCTTGAAGAATCTTAAGCATATCCTTGCTAGCATGTGAAATGAGCAGAATTATTTGGTAATTTAATTTCTTTTTAGTCTGTTCTGATTGTCAGGGTGTCCATTACTTGGCTGAAGGTAAATTAATCTTCCATTTCTTTCCTCCAAAGCTTTTATTTTATTTTGTTGTCTCATGCTTCATTTCTTCAGGATATTTATGTAATCCTTGTGGGAAATCCTTTTTTTTTTTTGAATCTATACTTATAGTTGTTTGTAGATTGAATTTTTGTGTTATCTCTGGATCTGTTATAATGCTTTATAGTGGTCTGTACCATCAGTTTACTCATCTTACCCTCCCTAGTTCCTAAATTGAGGCTTTGTGCCAGATATTACCCATAGTTGCATTTTTGGGTGGGGTGGTTGACCCTGCTTGGTCTCAACCTGGGTCTCCTGGATTCCTGCACTAATTTCTACCTGCTGGGGTCAGGTCCCTTTCTTCTTACCAAATCATTGGGGTTCAGGTCCCTGTATAGCATCTCAATACAGAGTGTTAGGAACTGGGAACCTGTTGGTCTGAGGTAGCCTGGTCTACTAACTGCTGCAAAGAGTTCCTGCCACTCCCATTGACTTCTAGGGTCTCCGATGTGGGTTTCTCACCTCTTCTGTGACTTTCTTGGGGCAGCCCTTCACTCTTGCTACTTCAAAATTTAAAGGCTGGCAGACCAAATCTATCTTTGACCATTGTCTGGTTGCTAGAAAGCCACTACCATGTTTGCCTGCCTGGGTGATGGTTTACCTTTCCTATGGCCTGTGGGTTTCTGGCTGACTTTTGTGCTGTTCTGAGATGAATGAAGTCACCTACTATAGTTTCTCTTTGAATTTCTTGATAATTATCTGGTCAGATATTATTTTCATGTTTTTGCTAGAGTATATGTATGGGAGCTAGGCTGCCTGCCTCAGCTCAGGCAGCCATCTGGCTGGAAATCTCTGTACCAGCTTTGTCCCCTCCTTGACATTTCTGCTGCAACCACCTCTTCTTATATTGTATGTAGTAACTTTCTAATATTTACCTGCAGTCTATTCCTTCTCCAACCTATACTCCACTCCACTGTCATAATAATTTTGGTAACACATCTTTAAGATAACGTTACTCTTTCGCTCTAGAACCTCTGGTGTACTCTCTTTGCCTGGGAAATAAAATTGGCTTTGTGGGAGCATGTTAATTCCCAACCAGGTCCTCCACAGTCTGGCCCCAGCTTACTTGTCCAGTATTATTTCATGTTATTCTCCTTTATGTATTTCCTCTTCCAGCTAAATTAAACTATTCCCCCTCGTTCATCTTCTCCTCCTCCCCCATTTCTCTACCTTTGCTCATGGCCTTCTCTATGCCTGGAACAGACCCCACTGTACACCCAACTCCAGTGTCATCTTCCTCATGAAGCCTTCCCTACTAACGCCATAAAAAGGCTCCCTACTCAGATTTCTGTAGCATGTACCTGGCTGTCTTCTACTGAAGGTATTCATGCACTTATCTTTTTCCCACGTTAGATTGTAAACTTCTTGAGAGCACAGCTCTCGTATTACTGTCCCTTATGCTGTGCTTTGTAAGAATGGTATCAAACTCCAGTAGAAACCATTAAACCATACAAAAGGATCCCTGTGGCTGCTTATTGACCTCAAAAGCCATATGTTAACATTATCTGTATATTTGTATTTATTTTGTTAAATATTTCCCATTTACATTTACTCTGGTTCTTAAGCCTTGGGTTTTATAACTCTGCGTTATAATAATAGTAGGTGCTTAATAAATGTCTGTGGAATTGAGGTGGGCCCTGGACCTTAATTTTTTACATAATTGTGTAGAAATGATTTTCTGGGTCTCTGAATATTTAATTATCTATTACATTTATAAAATGTAATAAACTCATGTTTAGTACTTCTCAGAGTACTGATCTGAGGAGTAACTAATAAAGATTAAATACAAACTATTCCAGACGTTGTATAGAAATGTTGTTTTGCCCAGAATTGTTTCATACATCATAAGAAAAGCCGCACTATCATACCCCCTTCCCCAACTGCCTAGAATGTCAGACAGTACCTTGAGCTACTCCTTCATGTGCAGAGAGATTGATGCCCTTGAGCATCACTTTCCTTACTGTTGATGTTATTTACTGTATGTGTATAAACATCCCTATATTCTGTTAATTTCTTAACTAAAACTAAATTACTGTGGCTGCCAGTAATACCGAGAAAAGGAAGAGTGATTCCAGTGTCACGTTTGTTGCAAACTAGAAAACATTGAAGTTTGGAGCTAAACACTCAAAATCAAATCATACTTATGAAGTCAGACTCATTAAAGTCTTTATTTAGGTTTTATAGTTTGTATTTAATATTTACTATTATCATAGAAAGTACATAGCCTCAAGATTTTGCGGCAAGACTTTTATACTCTAAATTTTAGGGAGGGAACTAACAGAGCCTTCTAATGTTTAGTGAATCAGAGACTTAGACACAGAAAGAATCGCGTCTTTCTCAGAACCAGTGAATGGCACCAGATGAAATACGTGTTATGCGTTACTTTAAACAGGCATATCTGATAGTGCTGTGAATTTTCCTTAAGGCAAAGAGGTATTCTGGTCACAAGGAGAATGATTTTGGTCTGTGATTCCATGGGAGGGAAAAGTGTGCATTCTAAGCCACATTTTATAATTTGTGATAATGAAAATTAAATCATTTTAATGAAATTTGATATAAAAGTAATCTAAAGTTACAGTTTCAGTGAGCTCTGTGTTGGGGTAACCATTTGATATTAGGTAGTTAGCCTACGATTAGTAGTTCAAAAACCTTTCCAAAGCATGAGAGATACTTCTTGTATATGCAGAATGTCTTCATTGTTTCTAGTATTGCCTAGCAGAATCAATCAAGGACATAATATATTTAAATTACTCCTTTCCCTCTATTTATAATTTCTAATTACTGATTAATAATCTGTGCTGAAAGGATTTATGCTTTAAATGGGTCAAACCAGTCCACTTAAGATTATTCCTCTAATGCAGAGGTTCTTAATCTGGGGCCTGTGAACTAAAAAAAAAAAATTAATGATTGTGTTTCAGTGTAATTGGTTTCCTTTGTTTTTCTGTGCATTTTTTTTTGAACATTCTGAGAAAGGGTCCAGAGGCTTCACCAGACTACCAAAGGAGATAATGACCAAAAAAAAAATGGTTAAGAACCCCTGCTCTTATCTAAAGGCTATATTTAAAGCAACCAATAAATAATTTTAAAACTAAGGGGAAATGGACCTAATTTAAGGTCTTGAAAAAATAAAGCCAAGAAAATTTTTTTCTTTCTTCTGGTACTATGCAGTAAATTAAAATATATGGTATAGTTATTAGAATTTTTTGTAAACATTAGGCCATCCACTTGTTATGTAAGGTAAAATATTATAAGATGTGATTATTTGTAAAGTTGGTTCTTATGTTAATAATATTCATCTAAAGTTTCAAAACCAAATGAATATGACATATAACTCAGAAAATAAGGAAAAAGATGAGTGGAGAACACTGAATGCAGGAGCCTAACCTATTAAACTGTCAACTCAAAAAAAATAGACAAAATTAAGGACTTTGCTTCTATTACTGTCTCTTAGAGATGTTTTACCAAGACAAAACAGCTTCTAAGTGAATAGACTGAAGAGACCAGAAGCAAATTCAGCCAACAAAAGAGAAGAGAGACTTAGTGGCCGCTAGCAGCACTGGTTTAGGGAAGCTTCATTAAAGAAAAAGAACCTTTAGAAAGCTTGGAATGACATCTAGCCAAGCCTGATCAACCTAAGAGCATTGTAAATGAAACTAGGAGGGGGAAGTCAGCCAACGGACTCCAAATGGAATGGATTTGTATTCTTCTCTCCTCTGTATCTTAGTTATTTTGTGTATGTGCTTTTTCCTGCCCATCAGATTATAAACTCCTTAAAGTCCTGGTTATGTCACGTATTATAACTACCTTTGTGTATCCCAGGGCTAAACAGTGCTTTGTTCACATTAGACACTTAATAAATATTTGTTGACTGAGTGAATCAGTTAATGAATAGTGGAATATTTGGAGTCTACCATCTAAATATCCAGTATGTTTATTTATAGGAGAAAATGGCAGAAGCCCTTAAGAATGTGAAGTCACTAAGAATGAACTCAACCTAACAAAATGCATGTAGAAGAAATAAATGCTGAAGGTGACTCAGTTTTTGGGATTAGTTTTCAAGAAACCAAGAAAAGGAAAAATTTTAGAGAATAGAAAAAAAAAACAAATAGAATTAGATAATTTGTTTACCAAAGAAAGGTAACAAAAGATATAAGCAACATATCTGCTTTGTCATCCATATCAAATCTTTATGAAAAAAGATAATTTAACGTACTAGATAAGATGCTGGTCTTGAGGTCAGAAGACCTCAGTTTGGATCTGTCCTCAGATACTGCCTGAGTGATCACAGACAACTCAAGCCTCAGTTTGCTCATTTGTAAAGTGCAGTACCTATTTCACAGGGTTATGAGGGACACCCTCTATAAACCTTAAAGCACTATATAAGTGAGTTGGAGTTATTGTTGTCATGCACATATGCAGGTGTCTTGATGAAGACGTGGAAAGAGAACAAGATCACTTTTTACACATGATTTTCTGCCACAGACTATATGGTTACATAGCGGCCTGTGTGGTGTGAGGAACTCCAGAGTGGGGAAGGGTGGTTTAGTGAATTGGTCTCCGTGTGTGGCAATGGCACGTTGAAACATTGTCAGGATGCTTCACATACGTTATCTCAGTTGATCCTTATAACCATCTCGAGGGTTGAGGACTATTATTATTCCCATTTTATAAGTAAGAAAGGTTACCCAGGGTCACATAACTTTTAAGTGTCAGAGGCAGAATTTTAAAAGTAATGGGTTGAGGATGACTGTTGCTGTTGTTGTTTGTCCTTCATTTTCAAAGGGGACCATAACATCAGGGAGGTGATGCCATGACTTGCAAGTGAATTGCGTTCAAGTGAGGGGGGTGCTATGCAAAGTCAGCAGCCTGACTTTCTCTGGAGCCATTTGGGCCCAGTGGCAAGAAAAAGCTCAGGATGACTGGAGATGGCCCTGGGAGAGGATGGGATAGCCAGAATTGTATGTACCTCAGAAGAGAAAAGGTGGTTAAAAATGTTGATTGCCTGAGGCATGGGACAATGGTAGGCGAACTGTCCTGTGAATCCCTCCCATTTTCCTCTTTCCATCCCCTGAGAGCTCTAGATAGTGAACATGGCCTGGTGTTTTACCCAAACCATCCACATCCTGACAGCCCCCTTTGTGTGTTTCACAGAGGTCAGTCATGTAAGATCAGGTCCTAGCCACCTGCTTAGATTCCTCAGGATCCATGGCAGACTTTGTTTTATAACTAGTGTATGAAGTGCTAGTGGATTTGTTTGTATAGCTTGGAGTTTGACCGGTCACATTTCCAGCATCAACTGGTTTACCCCTCCCTAGGCAACCCGATCACTCCCTTCTCCCAGGGGCTTACTAGAGTAGTGCTGGACATAATGCAGATGCTTGATCAACACTAGCCCTCTGAATCTCAGGACTCCCGAACTCCAAAGATCCACCAGCCTAGCTCCCCTGATAGCTGGGATTACAGGTGTGTACCATTGTGCCCAAACAGCCTGCATTTCTAAGTTCCAATCTTTTAAATGCTAGTATCTTTTCGGGTGAATTTATTCTAGAAAATTCACCTGTGAGAGTTGTTTCATTCCAGTTCAGGGCCCAGAATATTTTACTGTAGTTTGCTACCAACCCCTACCCTACTATAGATACCAAATAGTTTTGGAGTCTTCAGACTTCTGGCTTATCTTTGGAGCTCCTGCCCAGGGACCCACCCCAGTGGATTGGTGACCACGAGTGCAAAACAACCCACTTAGCCCACTCTATTTTCAGCAAGCTCTAAATGGTGGACTATGCTTTAGTTTCTCAACCCATCCAGCCATCTCATCATGCACCTGCCCACACATAAGCATACATCATTCCTCACTTCACTTTCCACCTCCCCAAAGCAAAACTCCCTTCCTTCATGCTGTATGCATTGTCTTCCCTTAGAAGTGTCAGCCTGACCAATTAGATGATCGGTAAAACAAGTGAGCATTAATTCGTGGTTGAGGAATTGCAGTTAGAGACAACAGGCCACCTTTTCAGACAGGGTGTCCAGGAAGGGAGGGGAGAAAGGGGATTCTTATAGGGTTTAGTTATGGCAAACAGGAGGAAGGATAGAATACGGACAGCAACCAGACTGCAGGAGGGAGCGTTGAGGTGTCCTTGCAGTTATCTCTACGCAAGAACAGGGGCAGTTAGAAACTGCTGAGGTATGTGGGAATCTTCTTGGGGGTATTAGAAACTGCAGGTCAGAGCAGAGATTTCTAGGAGATGACCTTGGCAAGGGAGGAATATTAGAAACTGCTAATCAGCACAGGGCAGGGGCCTAGAGATTCCCAAGGAGTTGACGGTAGAATGGAAGTTCCTTGAAGGCAGGAGGTCAGTTTTTAAATATTTGAGCTTAGCATAGAGCCTGGCATATAGTAAGTACTTAATGAGTTTTCACTCATTCATTATTCTGAAGTTCAACTATGCATCTCTACATTCTCCAGTGAACTCAGGCTTGTCCAAGAGGTAAAGCCTCTAAATAGCCAATTTAGGAGCCTCTAGAATGTGACCTTTTCATTCCTTGCTGCTGTTTGTCCTTCATTCTGGAAGATGACAATGACATCAGGGAGGTGACATCATGACATGCAGATGAATTGGATTTAAGTGAGGGAGGGCTATGCAGAGTCACCAGCCCAACTTTCTCCTCCGGAGCCATCTGGGTCCAGTTGCCAAATATAGTTGCCCAGGATGCAGTGGGGGACCTTGGCCTTTACAAGCTAATGTCTCTGTTTGACTGAGGCAGTGCCCATTCAGTGATTAAAGCTTAATAAAAATTGAGGCAAAAAATGACCTCTTTTTTAAAAAAAGCAATCTGGGAGGGGAAACCTCAGGGTTTCTGGCCAAAACCAAAACAATTGCTATTTACATTCATTCTGAGCCAATTAGCACCCAAACTATGATCAAGTAGGCCTTGGCCTGGGACCTGTTGTTGGCCAATCAGTGAGAGCCAGAGTGATTTGGGGTTAAGGCTGGTCTTTAAGAAAAAAAAAAAGAAGAAAAAAATTTCAGAGATTGAAATTTACATTCCATTTGGGCACTACACCAGGCAGGTGTTTGGTTTCTCAGTCTGTCTATCTCTGTTTGTCTGTCTATCTCCCTCCGTCTCTCTCTTTTTCTCTCTCTCTCCCTCTCTTTTTTTCTCTCTCCCTGCCTCCTTCTGTCTCCTCCCTCTTCCTCTGTTTTTCTCTCTCTCTCACCCTTTCCCTCTCCCTCTCTCTTTCTCTGCCTACCTCTGTCTTCTGCCAGGTTTTGTGTTTTTTATGATGAAGTTGGTGAAATGTCAAGAGAAGCAGGCATGGCTTGTTTTTTTAGAACCCAGTATGTCTATAGCTATCATAATGTACTATATCAAAAAAGCATTTTGTCATCATGATCATCGTTAGTTTTCCAGTTCTAGACATTTAAAATGTATAAATTGCAGGAATTTCAAATTCCTTCTTAAAAGAATAGATTTTTTTTCCTCCTAGGATGATTTTGGTACTGACGTTTCTCTGGTGGATGAGCAAAGTTTTCAAGAGCATAGGAGCTATGAGGACTTAGTGAGCACTTCTGAAATCTGTGACTCCAATCAAGAGTATTACAGAAAGCTTGAAGAGCTGAAGGCAGCCCACATGAAAACGATGGCAAAATTGGAGAAACTGTATCAAAATAAATTACACTTAAAGGCAGTGCAGCCAGAGACCAAGAAGGAAGAAATGCCTGGCCCATGTTTTAGGTAAGTTTGTTTTTAATGATTCCCTCTACATTTTCTTGGATTGAATCTCAGAAATGATTTATTGTGCTGAACAAATAAATGGTTCAAAATAGCATAAGGGTATTTTTCCATCACATGTGTACGTGTTACATACACTTAATGATACACGTATAAATGTTTACTAGAAGATTGTTTTGTTTGTTTGTTTTTTAATTCATGTTCATCCAGTGGTCATAGTCTCAGTCTTCTCTCCAGCCAGTGGTATGTAGAAATATTTGCATTTCTGTCCAGTCTAGACCATCGTAATCATCTATGATAACACATCATTTTAAAGGCCTTACACAATATGTAAACTAACAGAATTGCACTCAGGGTATGGTAGAAAGCTCCCTGGATTATGAGTCAGTGTTCTTTCCCTCTATCTGACATCCCTAAAGTATCCTCAAGTTCTGGTTCCAACTCTACTACGGAGGCACTGGAGGGACATTGTTGTCTGGCAGGAAGAACACTGGGCTTGGAGTCACAAGACTTGGGGTCAGTCAGTACAGAAGACCAAGTTCTTTCAAGATTCACGTAAAAAGAACTATTTGACCCACTTACCACCAAGGTTGAATCATTGAATGGAAATAATAGAGAAAAGACAGACAGGTACTCCAGTCCTGTCAGACAGAGAGCTGCCCAAATATGCTTGATCTTAGGGTGTACAGCAGGTTTGTTCAGATTGGTGGGAAAGGGAGAGGGCTCATACATTTTAGGTCAGAGGTCAGGATTGAGTAGCCTCCCCCACCTGTTCCCTTTTATTGCCCATCCCTGGTATAGGCTCACAGAGGAATACTTGATTCATAATTTGGGTATGATCCCATGATATAGTGCCTTGAATATAGGGAGCATTAAATAGCTGTTTGTTGAACTGAATTGAATGGAGATATAAATTGGTAGCCCTGTGAAGGTAGTGGGTGATGAAATGGGGTTGACCTCATGCCTTGGGCAGCATCAGTGAGTCCTGATCACTTGTGATCACAGCTTCGATCATAATTGTATGCACTTGTACTAATTCCATATTAAGGACAAATCCAATTATACACACACACACAGAGGAATGTACACGAATACATACATGTACGCTATATGTAGAAATAGAAAGGAGTTAATTGTAGAACAGACTGGGCATGTATATAAGAGGATATATAGCTGTTTCTACAACATACTGCAAAGCAGAAAAAGCAAAGATAAGCCTTTCATCATTCCAAATGAAGACTTACTAATCATTTCTTCATTAGGCACCAGGAAATGTATCCATGGTCTAAGGACAGCGCTGTCCAAAGTATGGACCGCGGGCTGCCAGCCTGTGTTTACTATGGGCGTGGAAATTGACACAAATGCTTTAACTAAAGCATTTGTGTCGATTTCTGTGCTTGTGGTGGACGCAGGCAGGCCGCATGGGGGCGCAAGGCCCATGTTTTGGACAGCCCTGGTCTAAGGATATGACTTAGCCCCACAAGAGTCTCCAGGTTTTTAAGATGTGCTCTATTGATTACAGACTATTGTGACTGTGGGCACATCAGTCAGATAAGCATTTATGAAGTACCTACTATGTGCCAGAAACTATATTATCACTGGAGAGCTGACAGAGCATTTCACTCTGAGCCCAAATTTTTTCATTTGTAAAAAAAAGGATAACAGTTCTTAGCCTGCCTCCCTCACAGGGACATTGTGAGGAAAGGGCTTTTTAAATAAGTTCTATGAAACATGAATTATCAGTTAACTCACTTCATCTGTGACCCTCAGTTTTCCTCATCTGTAAAATGAACTGAGACAATGTGATTTTTATGATCTCTTCCACATCTATTGTAATTTCATCATCTCATACTGTTTCAGTCACATTTGACTTACTACACAATGATCTTATCACATATAAATCTATTGTGGTTTCCTGTATTTGGTCACAATGTAACACATTACTTTTTCCTTAGCTCGGTGTGGATCACCTCCTCCTATCAACCTGCCATTTTGCAAAAATCATTTTCGGAGCCTGATTTGAATCAACCTTCTTCCATTAGTGTATCAGATATGTCTGAAACTGGATTTTCCAATATAGAAAAAGAAAATATGAATGAATTAAAAATAATGACTTCTGCTAAGGAATACATCAAGAATATGTGGAATGACTTTTCCGTGAAGGACTATACTTATACTCACTCTGACAGTTCAGATTCACCAGTAGTTGAAAAGCCAGAGAAGAAACCAAAGGAGTGGGTGCCAAAGATTACAGTGCCTAAGCCCTTTCAAATGACCATCCGAGAAGACAAGAAAAAAAAAGAGTGGCTCAAATCCTGGTCAGAGATGGAGATGGCGTTTAAACTGCTGAAAAAGCAAGAAGAAGAGCTAGCTCGGAAAAAAAGGTTCCGAGCTAAGCCTGTGCCGGAGTCTGTCTTCCTCCCCCTTTATCATGAGATACTGGAGCGGAACGAAGAAAGGAAGAAGACTGTGAAGGAGAGAAGCAGAAAGATCCTTCTGGCCTCCCAAAAGCCATTTACATTTATTGCAAGGGAAGAGCAGAAGAGAGAAGCTCGCAAGGTGCAGCTGGCTGACATGCCGAAGCCTGAAAAGAGAAAGAATCAGTTTAAAGCCAAACCCGTTCCTAGGTCTACCTACAGCTCAACTCACAGCAACAGACTAAAGGAGGAGGAGTTCTTCAGAGAAATTAGGGTACACATGAGAGCACAGGAGCTCTTACAGAGCTCGTCATTGCCCAGAAACATGCAGGCTCACCAGTCACCCTCCAAGAGGAAGCCAAAGCACCCAGAGCAGGGTGAGAAGACCAGGTACAGGAACAAAGTCAAGTACCAGGTGCCCGACTTCGAAACCCTCCACACAAAGTTTCAGAAGCAGCTCTTGGAGCAAAAGAATCCCAGGCCTACCACAGTCTGTGAGCCATTTGATCTCCTAACTTTGCGGATCCCCTCCAAAAAGGAGAAAATTTTAGAAGACATTCAAGCAGATGAAGAACGATTAAAAGAAACACGCTGGCCCTATCTGTCTCCTCGAGGAAAAGTACGGTCAAGGCGCTCAAAGACCGAGTATACCCTTTGTGAATCAAGTGAATCAGAATCTCCCAAACCTACTATGTCTTCAAGAAGGAGACAGCAAGCCATCAGGTAACTCAGCACACCCATAATTCAGATGCAGGGTTCACTAATCGGTGATTGATAAATGACCACTAGTAGTCCAAGGGAAAATACTGCCCAAGGTCAATTGAAAGACATTACCCTCTGGATCAAATTGTATGTGTTAAAATTCTGTGGGTGGCACAGGGTGGGCAGGTATGAACGGGCTGTGCTTTGTGTTGGTACGAGGGCCCACTGATCCATTTGAGGATGGCAAAGTATTTTTCACAAATACATTTTCTGCCCCAGGGCTCTCCAGGGTGAAAAGGACCATAATCAAATAGCCTAATGTTCTCCTGTTTTTTAAAGTCTATTCACTTACAAAAGGAACAAATGATTAAGTTACTTGGTTTACTTTATCTCAGTCTACCACAACCTGTTTTTCTCCTTTAGTTTATCCCATGTAGATTCCTTTTTTGAAAACTATTCTCATTGGCTTAAAATGAATTCAGCCTTAGTTTATTTTGCCCTCAGGAGATCCCTTGAGGAAAAGAAAACATTAGAAGAGGACCGGAAACGGAGTCTAGCTATGCAGAGGCAAAGAATGAGAGAATTGCAAAAACTCCTGATGGCCCGAGCTCGGGCTATTGATACACATCAAAGTTTAGCTCAAATGTCTAAATCCAGAATGACAACGCTCAGGTATCATTTAAGGAATCTTGAAATTCTAGCTGAACATTTTGGTGACTAACAAGAATGTTTGTGTCTGAAGAGCAAAATATCTCCCCCAAACCAGGAGAGGAATGGAGCCTAACATTTTAAAAATAGTACGATGTTTATGAACTAAATAGTAATTTGTTTTAATCAATTACAACATGTTCCTTTAAAGAGAATTAACTTTTTAAAAAATTATCAATATTAGTATAAGGGGAATGATCTGATACTGAGGCACCTCAAGTATTTAGAAAAGTCCATGGGAAGTGGGTTAGGTTCTTTTAGCACACCAAGGGTCAGCAGAGTTGTTATTCTGAAAATAGCTTACTACGATTATCATTTCTTATTATAGGAGTTACAGAGAGTTTTTCTGTGGACACACAAATAAGTTTCTCTTTTTTGAAGGAAAGTATAGGCATCTCCCTGGGAAGAAATTCCCTCCATCAATGCAGACTGGCAACTGTTCTGCCATATAGAGTCTTTATATTGTTGCCTGGGGACACAGAGACCAAACAAGACCAAATTGCGTGCGCACACGCATGTGTGTGTGTGTGTGTGTGTGTGTAAATATATATTTTTATATTTTATCTCTATATAAATATGTATGAGTATCTAAAATACATACATATATGTGTGTATACACACACACACACACACACTCACACGCTTCTGATGGCCTATGTACAGGATGTCCCAAAAGGCTTAGTTTTAAACTTTAGTAACTGCAGAGGTATAAATGCTATACAAACTTTAAAAAACAACAATTGGAAGGTTAAGTATTTTAAAGTTTTAAAATACTGGTTTTATTCTTGTTGAAATTCAACATAACTACTACCTAGTGTTCTATATCGCTCTAGCCAGTTTTCAAACCTTGGAAAAACTTTCTTCAGCCACTACTCAGTGACTAATTTGTAATCCTAACTGTATGATCATGCAAAGAAGAAGATTTTGATGGATACATGACAGTTTTGGCATGACCTAAAAGAAAAACTACTGGAGCTTTGGCCATTCCACTGGTCTGACAAGGGATCATCTAGTAGCTGTCACATATGCAGTATTACCTAATTCCAGGGTGTCCAGTCTTGTTCACATTAAAAATTTGTTATTCAAAATTTACAAAACTAAGTAAAGATAAAAGAAATTTAATTAAATTTCAAGTGATTGTTTTTTGTAAGTTTGTAGCATTTATACTTCTGAAGTTATTAAAGCTTAAAACTACAGTGAGACCTTTAGGAACTGTGTATGTATCTCTAGACACGCATGTATGTATGTGTGCATTGTGTATATATGTATGAAGTTCTGTCACAAGAAATCTTAAACTCATTTATTTTCAGATTTGGGTACATGAGAGAAAGTATTTGTTTCTCTAACCTAAGATTCATCCCTAAAGGTTGGAATATAGAAGATAGATATGAAGCAGTGTGGCATGGGAAATAGATAGCAGGCCTTAACTTAGAATTGACCTGATTCAAGTTCCCATTCTTGAACCTTCCTGGCTTTGTGATTCTGGGCAATACACTTTCTTTAAGACTAGAACTTGAAAAACAGTGACCAATATGGATGGGGAGAAAGGGAATTCCCTCACTGGCAGCTCCCTACACCATTGAAATCACAAGTAGATAAATAGATAGATAGATAGATAGAAAGATAGATAGATAGAATAATAGATAGATAAATATATAAGGTGTCCCAAATGTCTTAGGTGACTTGTATAAAGGTGTGTGTATATAGAGGTATAGTTTGTGTGTGTATATCTGCCAGCTATTAAATGGATGGTTTGCACATTAATTAGTTAGTAGAGTGTATAGTCACCTCTTCAGGCCAGGTCCTGTTTACTCACTACCAATTAGCAGCCAGTATATGCCCAATGAATGGACTGATTCTGCCAGTACATTTTCTGTCTGACTAGAGAAAGGGAATATGGTAAGCTACTTCATACATAATCTGTTTTTAAAATTTGTCTTAGGAAAAGCTACATATTATTCTGTGTAATTCTTATCTTGAGCATAACTTTTAAAAACTAAATTAATTTCTTCTTTTGTATTACTTTAATGATAGAAAGAATGAGAAGGAAAGGATGAAAGAGTACCTACAAGAACTAGAAGAAATAGAAAGGAGATTGAAGAAGAGGCCATTACTGTTTGAAAGAGTTGCTCAGGTTGTGTGGATTGGCATTTAGTTCTTTAGTTGTTTTGCTCTTATCTTTTCAACTCCCAACTTTCCCTTTTTATGAAGTGATTCTCTAAGAAGTATTTATGACAAATGCATCAGATTAACCAGATAATTTTGCTTAGAAATCTGACAACTTAGCTATGTCAGTGACAGATTTAAGCCTGTATAGAATGTGAAGTTTATTTCTGTATTAAGTATTCTTAATTTTTTTTCATGGAAGCATTTTAGTCACTGACTGAAAATAGTGGTTATTTGCATTTTTCAGAACTGACTTAATTAGATCTTAGAGTAAAGCTTTTCTTTAATTTTGAATGGTGAAAAGATTTTTAGGGGTTTCATAACTTAAAAAAACACCAAAAATCATCAGTGTGGCATCAGAGTATCAGAGTTTTTAAGTTGTAAGAACATTTTTTTCAAAACTGTAGTTTTCTTTAAATGGCATTTTCATAACAAAAAAAAATTCCTATGGTAGCTTGAGACCAAGTACTTTTCACAGCCCATAATCCCTGTTAAGTCATCATCTCATTGGCCCCCGAAGTAGGATATGTATGAGTGGTTTGGCTTTAAACAAATAACCCACCCGAAAGGGAAGAAGTAGTACTAACAACATACATTTTAAGCCACAAACTATAGAGAATTAGGATCATAAACTCAAAGATTTAGGGCTGGAAAAACTCTTAGAAAAGTCAAGCCTCCCAGTGACAGCTATATCTATCTAGAACTGTGACCACATAAGCTTAGTAATACTATAATATATGTCTTCAAGAGATAAATAGTTGGGTCTTATCAAAGAGGGGTGTGTATACTGGTCACAGTCTACTCCCGCATCCACATAGGATCATAGTGTTATAATATCTTTTCAAAAGATGCAAATGTAGGTTTTATATGCTGGTTGGAGCATAATGTCATATTATATTTTATATCATACCTCTAGGTATGGATTTTTTATGTCAGTTTTAGAATCAGACAAACAGAAAACCATGTTTTAAATTGTATGTTTGCAGCGCCAAGTAATTTTATCATTATGTGATTAATATGACCTGTATAGTTGTCAGAACAGGATAACAAAGTAAAAACAAAATCACTTTGGAGACAGAATTACACAGTTCTCAGGTCTGTGTTGATCAGATTAACCAGATTATGACTTTCTCTTCTCTATTCTGTACTGCAGAGGCATAATCATAGACTGCTTCCACTTCATCACTGGTGAACTCTAGTGTTAGTAAGCAGTTACAGCATTCTATGAGTTCCCATTACTTAAATGTTTCTAAGTCTAAAGTCTTGGGAATATTTAATAAATAAGGGGAGGAGCAGGGAACAAATGGATATTTTAAAATATGGAAAATAAATGTGCAAAATTAAAGTTTAAAAGAAAATTTTACCTGTTAGAGAGCCTGAATTATTCATACTTTATCTGATCTTCTCTCTCCACTTAATTTTATGAAATCTCTTTTTTTAAGCTCTACCACAGCAAATGAACATTTCATTTTCAAGTTCAGGCACTGTTTATATAGAAATTTTTATTTTGATTTGCTATTTTTTGCTACCTCTCAGAAAAAACACCTGTTCATTATCAGCAAAAATATAGTTTCTTAAACTTTGAACATTATTATTAGCATATAGCTATGAACAATGGGAAGGGATGAAAAGGAAATCTGTGAGCCAGTTGCTAAAGTCATTGAAGAAGAGGAGAATATCCTGGAAGGAAGTAGATTACAATGATAGGGATGGGGAGAAATTGGTAAAAGTCAAATGCCATAGTCTTAGGATGTAGTGCAGTGCCTGGTGCAGAGTAGATGTTTAATAAATGCTTTTTAACTGGTTTAAGAGGAGAAGTTGACTGATGATGTCAAAGACAAGGTAAGGAGGTAGAAATGGCAGAAACAGCAAAGAACAAGAAATTTACAGGCTCTTCCCTGGAATGGGAAAAAGAATGGTCATTGGCAAGGGTGACTAGAGATACAGTGGTATCAGGAAAGTGAGGTCAGTGGTGGAGGAAACAGAAGTGATTTTGTTATTAGCATATCCTACATTACCACCTGAGTGGAAAGTGGAAAACAGAAGAGAAGTTGGGAAATAGATCACAATTCTGGCATGATAGAGTCATGATTGATCAGCAGTGGAGGAATTTGGTAATTCACTTACACAGACATCTGTTGGAGTTCTCTCTTTGCCAAAAGCAGAACAGTTAATATCTTCTTGACTTTGTGATAATTTCAGCCTTCAAAAGGTGGAGAAATGAAAAAGGGGAAATTCTTATTCTCAATAATAAGGAAGAATTGGTTGCTGTGATGGAAATGATAGGAAGCCCAGGAGGAAGTGGCCCTCCCTCCTAGAGTTTGTGATGGAGAAGGAGAGGAAATCAGATTATATTCTGACACACTCCCTAGTGTTTATGAAAGCATATATCAAAGAGTGCAAAGGAAAGAGAGGTCGGATCCCATGGATCAAAATGCTTCAGAGAAAGTCAGCCCGGGAAGGATGGGAGATGGTCAGGAATGTTTGAAGGCCCAGAGGCAAAAAATTCCAGTGAGAAAAGGGAAAAGGGGGATTGGTTTGAAGTGACCAGTAAGTGAAGCAAATGCACTAAGAACTCATCTACCAACTTAGATTTGAAAAGAAATGTACAAAAAATGGAAGCAGGGTCGTGTAAAAAGTTGACTTATGGCACATGGCACAACCCTGTAAAAATACCATCAGTAATGCTAAAGCTCAGAAGGATATGCGTTTGAGAATGGGGGAAACTAAGGACAATAGAAAGGGGTTTTTTTCAGTCATACTGAAAGAAAAAGGAGAATCAAAGAAGAAATCAGATCTTTGCTGTGGATGGATGGGGCAGCGGAGCCTGGTAACAGAGGAGATAGCTGTTCAGTACTGGTCCTATATCTGTTTTCCCTACAAGCTTTACGGTGGAAATGACAGAAAAAAAGAGTAATAGGGAGTTGGTACCCAAGATAAGTAAGGAGCTATTAAGAGCGTACCTAGCTTGGTGAATTCAAGTCACCTGACTGAGGTCTTGGAAAAAGTGGCTTATGTGATTGCTGAGTCATTGTCAGTGGGTATTGGAAAGATCATGGAATACGGGAGAGGTGCCACAAGAATGGAGAAAGGCAAATCAAGTCCTGATTTTCAAAAAAGGAAAGAGAACAGAGTCTGTAAACAATGAATTTGACTTCAGTTCCTGGGAATATTCTAGAACAGTTCCCTAATAAGATGATTAATGAACATCTGTAAAGAGGAGTGATTACCAAGAGCCTGGCTGGCTTCATCAAGAATAGGTCATGCTAGACTGACCTCATTTCCTTTTTTGACAGGATTAATAAACAAGTAGATGAGGTACATGCTATACACATAATTTAAGGAGAGTTTTAGCAAAGCTTTAGAAAAAATATCTCATATTCTTCTTGTGGAAAAGATAGATATGGCCATTAGATAGTAATATAATGATATGAATTCAGAATGATTTGATGTCAGCCTGGCTAGAGGTTTCCAATAGAGTGTCCAAGAGATTGTATCTTGGCACTACATAACATTGTTATCAGGGACCTGTGTAAAGGCATTTATTATATGATCATCACATTTGCAAATGAATGAAAGCTGGCTAAAAGAGATAGCTAACAGATTGGATGACAGAGTCAGGATCCAAAAGGATCTTGACAGTCTGAAACAGCAATTCTCAAACTTTTTTGTCTCAGGACCCCTTTATTTTCTTGAAAATTATTGAGGACTCACCAAAGAGCATTTATGCAAGTTATATCTAGCCATGTTTCCCATATTAAAAATAGAATTCCTATTATTATGATGAAGACAGTTTTGATCTCAGGAGTCCCTGTACCACACTTTAAGAAACTGTTGAGCTAAAGCCTTGGACTAACCTAATCAGATGTAATTGAGTAAGGATAAATGTAAAGAAAATCAACTTCACAAGTACAGGATGGGAGAGGCATGGCTAGGTGGTAGTTCTGAAAGAGACCTGAGTGGACTTCTCAGTGTAGGAGTCAGCAGTGGGATCTGACAGCCAGAATAGCTAATGAGACCTTGTGCTGCACAAAGAGGGCATAGTTTCCAAGAAAAGGGATGTGGTCGTCTCCCAGCATTCTGCCTTTGCCAGACCTCATCTGAGGATCGTGTTCAGTTTTGGGCACCGTAGATTGAGGACAGCAATAACTTGGAGGACAACCAGGAGGGCACAGAGCCTTGAGGCCATGCCACCTGTTTAACCTGGAGAAGACAAAACTCAAGAGAAACATGGTAACTGTCCTTAACTACTGATAGAAGGACCTTCATGTGGAGGAGGATTAAACCAGAGTGACGGCTGAAAGCTGTGGAGGACAGTTTGGCATTGATGTTGGTAAAACTTCTTCCCCATTGGAAGGGGCACATCTAGAGGGGGCAGGCTCCCCCTCCCTGGAGTACTTCAGGCAAAGGCTGCACAGCCACTTGTGGGATGTCTGAGAGTGAGGGGTTCCTTTTGTTTATGGGTTGGACAAGAGGGCCTCTGAGGCCCTTTCTGGTGCTCAGGTTCTGTGAGGCAGAGCAGCTTGAGAGAGGTTTGAGGGGCATGCCAGCCATAAGTGAAGGATGTGGGAAGTTGGAGGTGCCCAGGGGATGTTGATCAGGATGGAGAACCTCAAAATCATGTCATATAAGGATCACTTGAAGGAATTGAAGGTGGTTTAACCTGGCGAAGGGAAGATTTAAGGGAAATGTGGAAGATGTGTTACATTTGTTCAGCTTGGCCAAAGGGGAAGAACTCAGAGCAACAGTTGCAGGAGGAAACGTTGCACAAGATTAAGATTTATTAATGAAAAAAATGGTGTATGGGCTAAAGTTAGTTACTTATTGGGGGGGCGGGGTGGGAATGGCATGCAGGCTAAGAGGAGGATCCCCTCTGATGTTTCTCTTTTCTGAAGAGATGTTGAACTTTTTAGTTTATGGCCATTCACCATTCTAAGAGGCCCTTGAACATGAGAACTCTAACAGTGGCCATTATTCAAACTACCTGGAGCTCCTAGACGTTAGTCATTATAGAATGGCTTCAGATTCCCTTCCCGGGGGGTTATTTGTCACTGTGTGTTTATAGCTTTACTCCATTCCCAGGCTAGTTTGGGAAGTTGACTCCAGGTGGTTATATTGCTGTGCCCCTCCCCTCCTCTTACAGCAGCCCAGTCTGCTTTGAGGTAGTTCTGATTATTTAGGAAGCCTTTGTTTACATCAAGGAATTGACTTGGACTGGCTCTTCCTGAAATATGGGGAAGGTTTGTTAATTTGACCAGGCCAATTCTAGGGTATTCAGGGTTTCACACACACTCATGGGAACCTCTACCAAATTCAAATGTCCAGTGATCTCCAAGTGTTTCAAAGCCTCTGTAAGAAAGCCACTGCACTAATGTGGTACACATTGGAAAGTAGCTCAAAGCTAGACTAGGCTTAGATCCTTCTTAGCTGCGTGACCCTGGGACAGCCACTTGGTTTCTCAGTGCTTCAGTTTCTTAGCTATAAAATGAGGAAGCCAGATTCCCAAAGGGAGAGTTACAAGCCCTTTGAACTCTAAATCTATAACTGTGACTCCCGGTTGGCCCAGAGATTCCCCAAACCTATGGCCCCAGAATCATTGGAGGCTTCAAAATTTATCCAAGGTTCCCCAGCGCTAATTCTGTAGTCACCACAGCTGACACCACAGAGCATTAGAAACTTCTTATGGGACATGACAATGGCATGTTACCTGTTTTAATAAGCATTGTGTATATGTACAAACCATCAACTAAGGGAGGGGCATAGGCTTAAAGACTGAGTTCTTTACAAGTTATGAAATAACAGTTTTTCCAAAGATAACTGCAGTAATTTTTAGCTTGTTTGCTAGCCTTAGGCTATGGTCATATACACGGTAGTAACTGCAATGACAGTAAAAAAAAGCTCCCCAATTGGTAGGTACCAATGGAATTCATTTCCAGAGGGCTGCTAACCACATTTGTGATAAGTAATAGTGCTTTATTAAGGAAGTTTGCTTTCTTAAGATAGACATTTCTGGTTAACTAATTAACAAAGGTTTTTTTTTTTCTTTTAGAAAAATGCAAGAATATCAGCAGAAAAGTGTTATTCTAACACCTTAAAAGGACTAGGACTTTGCGATGAGTTTGTTTCAAAGAAAGGCCAAAATGCAGAGTACTTGACAGACCAAAAGATTGAAAACTACTCTGAAGATGAAGTAAGGTAATACACACATAAGTTCTTAGTGGTTTACACTTAAAAAGGGTCATATTTATTCAAATCTTAAACTTGTTTTGTTTTTCATATAATATTTTAGGGTTTACAAAGCACTCTACCTACATTATATCATTTATTCCTCACAAATACCTTGTGAGGTAGTTGTGTCATTATCCCCATTTTTGAGGAAACGAAGTTGAAGAAACTGGAAGTAAATGATCTGCTTAGAGTCCCATAGCTCTTAAGTGTCTAATGTGGAATTGGACCAAGGTCTTCCTGACTCCAAATGTGGTTCGCTGTATCTGCTATGGCACAAAGCAAAAGAACTTGTTTCTGACTAGAAAATGTAATGATAGCATAAATATGGCACTTTTATTTGCATTTTTTAAAAACATGGTGCTTTTTAAAAGTAAAGTTTTAATAATGAATAACAAAATCATTGACAGAATTTTTCCAAGATAAAAATGTAATTTTTCCAGCAGTCAGTATGTCTACAAAATTTTCTGGTAAGGCATCAACATTATGAATTTGAGGAAGACATAGAATTACCTGACAGGAGAATATGCATGAGGATTTGTTTACCTTATAATTTTTCCTTTGGATGATTAGCATA
This sequence comes from Trichosurus vulpecula, assembly GCF_011100635.1. Classification (NCBI taxonomy): domain Eukaryota; kingdom Metazoa; phylum Chordata; class Mammalia; order Diprotodontia; family Phalangeridae; genus Trichosurus; species Trichosurus vulpecula. The sequence goes on from NC_050575.1 coordinate 326,288,780, forward strand.
TGAGAGTCTTTTTATTTTATTTTATTTATTTTTCCCCCTTTCTTAGCCTTGATAAAGACAAACTAGGAGAACACTGGGGAGAAAAGGATCAGGATGACTTGGTCAGCCAAGATGGTCTCAATCAGGATGATAAAAATCATGAAGATAGTTCAGAAGAAAACTCCATGTTGTTGGAGAGGGAAATGGGAACAAGAAAAGCTTTTTAAAAGTACCATATTTCTATTGATTACAGTCACTGACTGACTTGTGTTAAGTACATCCTTGGAGGCACATTTTTTGGATACAGTCTAGAAAACGTTGGATTTCTGTATAAATTTTTATCTTTTTTTTTTAATCCAAAATCATTGCACATAGATGCTTTGTAAATAAATCATGCACATGAATCTATCAAAGAAATGTAAAGAATTTTTTAAAAAATTAAGTGTTAATATGTAATTATGTCTTCAGTATTTTTTTTCTTTGCACATACCATTGATTATATATGAATAAGTATTTTTAGTTCAAATAAAACAATTCTTAAAAGCATGATGTGGTAAGACGTTTTAATTTCTAAATATTTCTTATAGTGGAAAAACTAATGAAAGCTCTAGTAATATCAGTGAGATCTCCCAACTAGTAGCTCACAGATGTATTTTAATTAAGAAAATTGTTTTTCTAACAAAGGGAAATGTTGAAATTGAAATTCCATTGCAACACATTGAAATTCCTTTCCACACTGTATTAAACTACCAACCACCATGTTTTTTCAATTAATCCCAAGTATTATTAAGCATCAACTATTTTTGACAAATATATTTTCATTATGTTTATATTTTTAATAATATAAGCAAGGACTATGAAACAGAAGTAAATAGAAATGTTAGCCCTAATTATCAAGAACTGAACTTTATTGTAATATCAAGACATTGTGAAAAACGGAACCCATTTGATGTTTTTTTTCTTTTACTTTTCACAGTTATGGCTAAAGAATGAATTATTTTTTTCAAGTTGCTGTTACTCATTTTATTTTTCAATTAATAACCATTTATTTTCTTTCCTACTCCTAATTTAAAAGAAAAAACAAACCATTGAAGCAAATACACCTAGTCAAGCAAAATAAATTCCCATGTTGGCCATGTCCAAAAATTATATGTCTTGTTCTGCATATAAGGTCTTAAAACTTCTCAGGATTTGGGTAGCATAGTTCATCAGTCTTTCAAAGTTGTTAGTTTTTTCAGGGCTGTTGTTATTGTACAAATTGTTCTCTTGGTTCTCCTCACTTCACTCTGCACTAATTCATACAAATCTTCCCAGGCAGGTTTGTTTGTTTGTTTCTTTTTTTCTTTCTGTCTATCCATCCATCTATCTATCTATCTATCTGTTGTTTTCAACATTCACTTCCATAAGATTTTGAGTTCCAAATTTCCATCCCTTGTAACTCTCCACATCCTTGAGTCCCCCTGATGTGCCAAAGGTGGTCCTCACCCTCTTTTGGCATCATGATTATATCAGTGGTGCATTCTTACTCTCCACTTGTTGTGCCTAACAGACAGAAAAAATGACATTCTTTACTCGATTTCTTATATGTTGCAGCTTGTTCACACCAGCTCCACTTCTTTCCATTGCCCTCTGTGTAATCCTCATCTTTAGTTGTTTGGGGGCGGTGATATTCCAGGTCTAGCTGCCATACAGCAACACCGGTAAAATGTTGGTTTTGAAAAAAGATAGACTTTTGTTGTTATAAGAAGCTTTGGGTTAGTAAAAGTGCTTTGCAATTTCCCAAAAACAATCCAGCCAACTCTTTTTCTCTTTTTCAACTCTAGACTCAGCCCATTGTCCTATGTTGTCTGTCCCATATATGGATACAGTTGGGAGAAACTCTATAGGTTGTTCGTTGAAATGTGGTCACTAGGCATTCTTCATCCATTTGGTCTTTCCTGTGTATATGGACAAACCAAATACTTTTGAATGTTCTCTTCCAAAAGGTTCTGTGATCTGTCGTGATATGTTAAGAATAGTGTCAGGAATGTTAGAACTCAATGAAATTAATCTGGCAAGGACTGAGTGAGAAAAAGGTTATGTTTGTTTTGGTTTTTTAACTATGTTGAGAAAAAGAATAACACAGGATATAAGATTGCTGTTAAGAGTATCTGGGACAATAGGATATGAGAAGCTTCTGTTTTCTCTGCCAAAGTGAATAATATTTGGACTATAAAGGAGTCAAACTGTAATTTCATTGATTCAGGAAGTTAGCACCTTCTCTGCAACTTAGGGGCTACTTAGAGCACTGAAAAGTTGAGTGACTTGCCCAAGGTCACACAACTAGTATGTGTCAGAGGTAGGACTTGAACCCAGATCTTTCAGTCTGGTGCTCACAGACCTTAGATGGCACAATCAAAAAGGCTAATAAGAAACTGAAATTCAAGATAGATGAGGCAGTAAAAAAAAAACCACCTACTATGGCATTAGTAAGACTCAAAACTGTATTACAAAGTAGCAATCATCAAAAGTATTTGCTGCTGAGGTGATGGATTAGATGAGAATAAAATGCATATTTGAGGGCATGACAAATTGTTTTCCCTTTTGCTTTCATTGCAAATATTAAAAAAAAATTTCAATTTTGAGTAAGAGAGGATGGCAGTGTGAGGAAGACTAGGAATAGGATTGCTTCTCTCCCCCACCCAAAAAAAGAGAAGTCACGGATTTTAATTACTCAAAAAGAAAATCAAGCTAGATGTAATAAACATTTTTTCATGTACAATCCTCCTTTTCTGTTTTATGGTGTATTTAAAGTGCTCATTTTACTTCATGTTTGTGACTTAAAATCATATCAAATATGGATGGTTAAAAAAAGTCTTCGGTGCTGGTTAAAAAAAACGAAAGTAGATTAGCATAACGGAAGTAAATGAAAACAGTAGCCCTTTGCTTGATGGGCCTAAGAACACATTGAAAAGAACTTTGGGGAAAACAAAAAAGCAATTTGTCAGAAAAGAGATTTAAACCAATAGCTTACACCATATGCTGCAAAAAATTCAAAATAGCTGAATATAAAAGGTCATTATTAAAAATAATAAGAGCAGGTCATATTACCAAAGGTCATGTTATTAAAAATAAAAGAAGAGTAGGTACCTTTCATGAGTACAGTGAGGGGTAGGAATTTTTAACTAAAGGAGGGCTGTAGAAATTATTTTTAAAATAGACCTTTTTCACTACATAAAATTTTTAATTTGCTTTAAACCTTCTAAAGGTTTTGTGTAAATTAATAAAGATAGAATAAGAGAAGCTTTAAAATAGGAAAAATGTTTTCATCAAATATCACAAAAGTCTGATATCCATAATATATAAGGTATTGATATAAATATACAACACTAAAAGCCATATCCCAATAGACAAATGGACAAAAGGATACGAAAAAAAAAAACAACCTGTGATAAAGCTGGGAATTGGTTCAAGTATTGTGGAAAGTAATTGGAATTATTCTAAGAAAGTGGCTAAAATGTCCATGCCCTTTGATCCAGGGATCCCACTGCAAGGCATATATCCCAGAGACTGTTTGACAGTGACAAAAAGAAAGGCCCTATATACACCAGAATATTTAGAGCAGCACTTTTTGTAGTCTCAGGGAATTGGAAACAAAAGTAGAGACCCATCAATCGAGGAATGGCATGATTAAACAAGAGGTAATACACGAATGCAATGAAATCTTACTACTGGCACAACAAGAAATAATGAGCTTCAGTGAGAAATACCAAGAGGCATGCAAAAACAGGAACTGATGCAGAGTGAAGTAAGCAGAACTGGAAAAGCAATATACACAATGACTATAACAATATAAGTGAAAAAAAAATGACAACAGAATAATAAAAGTTCAATGTTACAAAACCTACTAACAAAGCCTGGCCCCAAAGAAAAGAGTAAAACAGTTCCCCAGGCTTCTTTGCAAGGGCTTCACAGATGTAGAAAATCACACATGTGTTGCCTGGTTTAGCTGATTTTTTTTTTCTTTTTCCCCTTTTAAAAAGACTGGTATTTCTGGGAGTGGTTAAGGGAGACATATGGAGGAAAATATAAATGATGTAATTTTTTTAAGTAAATACAAATCTGCTGAAAAGGCAAAAACATGTGGAGTGAGGTTTTTGTTTTTTAACAATTCTCCTTTGAAAGAATAAGGCCAGAGAGAGAACTTGACACACATTTCATTTATGTTATAAAAACCATAGCACATAAATCTGTGAAGATAGAAAAAAGAAGTTAAGTATAAAAATAAAACTGAATGAGACACAATAAGTGACTTGTTCTTTAAATTGTGCTCTTTTGTTTTCCCAAATTGGGACTTCCTCTGTCTCACTCACCAAAGCAGCTGTTCCACACCTTCTTAATTCTCCTCAAGCCTCCCATGGCACCTCCTTCCCCTACCCTCTCAGCTGAAGACCTTGTCTCATATTTCGCTGAAATAATTGAGGCCATCTGCTGGGAGCTCTCCTTTCTCCCCTTCTCCTCATCTCATATTCCTCTGACATCTTCCTTCACTATCTCCTCCTTCAGTCCCTAATGAAGATGTGGTCTCTTGCCAAGACCAACACCTTCATCTCATCCCCTCCTGTCTTCTCCAAACATTATCGTAACTATGATCCCCATTTTCTCTTTTATTTTCAATATTTCTTTGGGAAACTTGAGAATACTAATGTCTTCCAAACCACCATGCTTCCAGCCTAGTCCATCTTCAAAGGGAAAAATCATTATGGAGAAGGGACCTACCTTCCTCATTATCACCAGTGACAACTGCTGACCGATTGCCACCAAGAGGCACCAAGCTCTCACAGCCATCATTCATGGAAATCAATTCCTGTGGAGAGAGGGTCAGACATCCCCACCAAACACCAACAAACTGCCACTCACAGAGCAGGTGAACCAGGCTAGCAGAAGCAGCAAGCTTCCCTGACAGCGACAGGGTGTGCCAGATGACTCAAAACAACCCAATTCCAAGACCACTTTCTCCTCTCAAACCCAGATGGAGGCATCCCAGGATCCTGAACCCAAGAGATTTGGGAATAGTAATGCTTCCAGCCTAGGGTCCACAGCTATCATCCTTGAGAAGCAACTCCTATGGAGATGCAACCTGGTAAGTGGTCCTACTTGTATTAAAGACCCAGAAAATAAAGTTCTTGTCACTGTCAAACAGTTCAACATCAGAAACTGACATCATTTTATCAGTGGAAGTGATTTTAAGGAAGAGGCTTTAATATATACTTTAGCAGTGCACCTTAAGGACAGTGGGATTGACTTGCAGTAGAAACCTCTCATATGTGTTCTCTCCCTGCATTAGACTGTCTGTAAACTCCTTGAGGGCAGGGATTATCTTAGTTTTCTGTTTTTTCTGTAATCCATTAATACATGTTTCATTCAATCATTCATTCTGTACTGGCTCCTTACCTGCTGCACACAAACACCACTCCATATCTCTACCATTCTCAAAAAACTCTTACTTGAATTGCTAGCTATCATCCTACGTAGTTTCTTCCCTCTAAACTTTTTGAAGAAGTCATCTATATGTGGTACCTACACTTCTGCTCCTTTCTCTTCTAAATCCATGGCAATCTGGCTTCTGGCTTCATCATTCCATTGAAATTGCTCTTTCCAAAGTGACCAATGATCTCTTTATTAAATCCAGTGGCTAAAGTAGTTTTCCTAAAAACACAGGTCTGAGCATGTGACCCTCCTGCTAAATGACCCCCAGTGACTCCTAATTGCCTCAAGCATGAAGTTCTCTATCATTTCACAAATTGGCCATTCCCTTCCTTTCTTCCACTTTTCTCACACTTTAAAACTCCACTCCATGAACTATATAGCCCAGTGATACCAGCCTTCTTGCTGTTCCTGGCAAAGAACACTCCATCTCCTCTCTGTACCCCTGCACATTATGGGAATGACTCCTCACTTCTGAGTATTGACATCCCTGGCTTCTTTCAATACTGAACTCAAACACATCTTTCTTCAGGAAACTTTCTTTCCCTGACTCCTCAGCTGCTGTTTGTTCCTATTTATTTACATATCATCTTCTCCAAGGATTATTTTTGTGCTTCTATCTTTCTTTGCCTCCTCAGGGCTTAACAGCACCTGGCATAAAGTGTATGTATATTCAGTCATTTTTCAGTCATGTCTGACTCTTTGTGACTCCATTTGGGGTTTTTTTGGGCAAAGACAGTAGAATGCTTTGCTATTTCCTTCTCCAGCTCATTTTATAGATGAGGAAAGTGAGGCAAACAGGGTTAAGTGACTTGCCCAGGGTCACACAGTTAATAAGTGTCTGAGGTTGGATTTGAACACAGGAAGATGTGTCTCCCAGACTCCAGGTCCAGCAATCTATCCACTGCACCACCTAGCTGCCCCTGGCATATACTGAATGCTTTATAAATGATGGTTAATTTATTGATTCTATTTCAATAATTAACTCTCTTGACTTCCCTTTTTTCCTCTGTGCGTCAGCTTCCTCATCCTGAATTTTGTTAAGATGTGATTGTTATGCCTCCATTTCAATTAACAAGCCAGCTTGAAAAAATAAAAAAGAGAAACACTATAGTCCTGTGCTAAATTAATTCTACAATCAGATAAAGTTCTGCCTCTTTAAAGGAATTTGAAAATAATCTATAATGAAAGAAAAGCTTCTACACAGTTTTCTTTATTCTGCTTTTAGGGGAAGAACTAATCATTGAATGTGACTTTAAATAACTTCGACAGTATACTTTCACATTTACTCCTACTTCAAAAGGAACTTTTGTACTTAAAAGTTTACCCGTGGGAAACCTAAAAACTGAGAACAGTGCTAATTTTTTTTCTTATTAAAATCTTTGGGGCTTTTTTTCAGGTTATTTCAGGTTTTTCAGGTTATAGGAAATTTCCTATTCCTTTTACATATTCCAAATGAATATTCCACAGTGGTACATTCACTGGAACAGAAAAACAGGACAGGAGAGCAATCATAGTCATGCCTGCTAAGGCAACAGATGGTTGGTAAATGCTTGTTGAATGAATAAATGAATGAACAAGGATTTTGGTATACAGCATAACAATAAGGGAACGGGACTGACCTTTTAACCAGTGTAACAGTACAGAGACAGTCTGATGTGATAAAAAGAACGTTGGATCTGCAGACAGATGACCTAGATTCAAATCCTAGCTCTCCTAATCTGATCCTCTCTTTGACCTTGGGCAAATTAGCTTCTCTGAGCCTCAGTTTCTTCAACTGTAAAATGAGGAATTGGGCTAGATGATCTCTAAGGTCTTTTCCAGCTCTACATCTATGATCCTAATTCCAAATGAGGGAAGGGTCCTCTTCAAAATAGTCACCTTGGGACTTTGGGAGGTTGTTTAATTATTCTAAAGATGTTACCATTGTTTGGCTACCTTATTAGAATTCTTGTAATCATACTTATTCTTTTGAAAAGCCACAGTGGTGACTAATGTTTACCCATTGAAACTGGACTTAATTTTTTTTAAACATCCAAACATAGTCGATAGCCATTTATGTTGAAAATTAGGTGATCTGATACTCTTAAGCATATGGCTTCACAAGGTATTGAATTTGATAAAGATAATTAATAGTGTCAGTATAAGTCATAGAGAGCATACATATAAGTAGTATTGGTATCTAGGGATCTATATCTATGGGGGAGAGAGAGAGAGAGAGAGAGGGGGGGGGGGGGGGAGAGAGAGAGAGAGAGAGAGCGCGAGGGGACAAAGCTGGATTTGTGATTTCATCACTATGTGGAATTTCCAGTGTGGAAACTCCACTAATGAAGATCAACAATTTGTCTCTAATTTAGTCTTCAAGAGTTGTCTGGTGTAAAAATTTTAGAATACACAGGTTCTTTTCCTTTTCCCCTAATCATCTTTGGAAATAAACCCTAGTAGATGTATTGCTAGGTCAAAGGGTATAGGCAGTTTAATAACTCTTTGGGCATAATTCCAGTTTGCTCTCTGAAATGGGTGGATCAGTTCCACTAACAATGCATTAGTGTCCCAATTTTTCCATATCCCTTCAAACATTTATCACTTTCCCCTTCAATTATTTTAGCCAGTCTGATAGGTGTAAAATGATTTTTCAAGGTTGTTTTAATTTTCATTTCTCTAATCAATAATGATTTATACCATTTTTCATATGAAACAGTTATTTTTTAAAAAATTCTGGAACCCCAAGTTAAGAAACTCTGCTTTGTAGTAGTATGTTCTGTGTGTGTGTGTGTGTGGACAATTTAGGACCATAAGTCTGTTTGAATTGGACTTTAGAGGTCACATGGTCAAACCCAGGGGCACAGTGGTTTAAAAAAAATGTGTGCAAGGCACACTTTTAAGTTTAAGCTACATTATTAACACTTCTTATGCCTGGAAATCAATATAATAAATCAATAACTAAACATTAAAGCAAGCTTGATTTGTAGCATTGGCCGATTTCTGAGGCATAAATACAAGTGGTTAACTGGCTCCAGCACACTCCTGAGTCCAATCCTTTCATTTTACAAATAAGGAAATGAAAGCCCTGTAAAGAAAAATGAATTGCCGAAGACCACACAATTCCTAGACTGGTAGTACCAGCACTAGACTGCAGAAGAATCTAGGAGTGGAATATTTTTAACATCATCATTTAAAAGAAAATTTATTAAATGGATTCTAGCAATTTTAGTATAGTGTTCTCTGACACTGCCTGCCTATCTTTGTTAGGAATATTGGTATTATAAGCTTTTGCCTAAGGTCCTATGAGATTCCATAGTTCAATAAACATCAATTATGATTAATAATCCTAAAACGAGCATTACAGCAATATTTCTTCTGTCTTTTTTTTTATTTAATCACCAATTAGATGGATAAATCCCTTGTCTACCTTGACACAACCAGCTTCTCCCCAGTTCCTAAATTAATCCTATGCAATCCAAGCGAAGTACTTAGATAAATAAATCCTTTCAGATTACTGTCATTTAGTAACCCATATGGATCAAAGGCTCATTTGTCTAGTGAAAGCTTTGAGAAAAAAACTAAGCAATGAAAATAAGCTCTGTAACAAATGACTGGTCACAGGTAAAACCTTATTAATTGAATAATATTACAAATTCCTTTTCTTCATAACAGAATCATAGCATAGGGCCCCAGGGGCAACTGCTTTCTTATCTGGTGATACATTTTCTACACTGAATAATAGCAAATTATACTACATTCCCCATTCTCATAATACTCATTTGTTAAAAGAACCTGATTCATTGTAAACTGAAGAGTTCTTCACAGTTCTTTTATCCTACTATTAAGCAGTAATTTTCCTCTTACCTTCTAACTGAATCATCACAGCCAATCTCAAATCGCAGATTTTACCCATTGAAACTAAATAGCTAAACTAAAACTAAATCTCAAGGAACCCAGAGTTTAGAGAGAGAAAAAGGACAGGGTGAAGGTTTTCTCCCCTTTAGCAGAACTGTGATTTCATCAAAGTAGGGAGCAACTTGGTAAGGAAACTCTTTCTACAAAGCAGATTTACAGTTGATTGAGTTGTCTAGAACACTTCAGGTTAAGGGATTTGCCCAGGCTCACTAAACCAAGATGTGAAAAAGATGGGACTGAAAGCCAGGTTTTCCTGATTCTGTTGAGGGTTGAGGGAGACGAGGTCCAGGAACCCCAAGACTGGAGAGGGAGTGCCCCTCAAAGACCTGAGTACCGGAGAGGGTCGGGGCTGTCTGGAATGAATTCATGATCTCAAACATTCTTTGAGTCAAGGTGGCAAAGATTTATTAAGCTTTACAGCAGGCAAGAGTTCTTAGGGAATCTGCAACATTACAGGGCTACAGGGAAAGTTTAAATACGAGATTTGGGGTAAAACCTGTCAATTAGGTGTTTTGGGGTAGGATTAGGGAGTGGTTAAGGGGTGGTCACTTCTTAAAGGAACATGCACTTTTTATATCTACTGAGCAGATATCTTACCCACAGTTCACCGGGAAATAGCCCAAGGGGGGATTACCTGGGGGTGTGGTTTTGACTATGAAACATCACCAAGTCAGTCATTGGTCATGGCTGATTGGGAATATCCAGGTGGCTTCCATCAAATGTCTTGTTGGACAAGATGAATGTAAGGGAGTATACATTTGACTATGTCTAGGATACATATCAGGAAGGTCAGTAGGTAATAAATATGGTTATGTCCCAGTGCACAGCCAATTAGCAATATATAGGGAGTCTAAACTAATAAATTCTGTAGGTAGGCACAGCTGGCCATATTATCAGGAGGAGAGATAAGTGTTTTGCTAAGGAATGCTGCCCTTGAACTGGAGAGAAACTGCTAGGGCCAATGCTTTGAAGCTAGAGAGAGATGTGATTTTAGAACTGAGGTCTAGGCACAGGCACCCAAGCAAAGGCTAAGGAGAAATGTTAGAATTAGGGTCCAAGCACAAACACCCCATCAATTCTATAGCCCAGGAGTAGGAAATCTGAGGCCTTGAGGCCACAGGTGACCCTCTAGGTCCTCAAGTGTGGTCCTTTGACTGAATCCAAACTTCACAGAACAAATCTTTTTATTAAGGGGATTTGCTCTGTGAAGTTTGGATTATAGTGGTAGTAGTAGTAGTAGTAGTAGTAGTAGCAGCAGCAGCAGCAGCAGCAGCAGCAGTTTCTTCTCTGGAAGATGGGAATATGATTCCTAATAGCATATTCTTAAGGCTCTGAGTCTGTGTGATCTCATCCATGTAGGTACTCTCTCCAGTGACAAAGCAGATTGCCACCCAACTATGCCTAACCTGTCCTCTAGTATAGGAGTAGTATACTCATTCTAACAAAACTCTACTAAAATTTTAAAAAATGTTTCTTCCCCATAGAGTTGATTATAAGTGCTATCTGAAAACATACTATTTTATTAATAAAGCTTATTCATAAACATCCCATACTATGTCAATAATGGGCAGCAATGATCTTTTTTTTTGCCTTTCCCCTTATTATCTAAAACTCTATTTCTAGTAACTAAGAAATGTTGCAACTGCTCTTTTTCTTCTTCTTCTAGAGAACTGAGAATTGTATTTTACATACAAGAAAAAACAGTGAAAGACTGTTCATGACTCATTCATTCAGCTGCTTGCCTTCTACCATGGAACTCCCACAAAATTAAATTAACGAACCACAGAGGTGATAAAAAATGATTAAAAACAAATTATTTGATACCAGTAGGTAGCATTTTATAGAAACTGCATCTCATGATATTTTACAAAATAGATATCTTTCACCAGTTAGAATCATCATAGGACTTATTTCAAAAACAGGTTTTAACTTGAGTTTCTGTGACAAATGCCAATTAATACAATAAAACTTACCCCGATAGAAACAACTACACAACCCAGGCAGTTTCTGCTGTGGTTAGCCCTATGACATGAAGACATTTCTGGGAGTGGTAGATTGGAATTCAATTCAAAGTTTGGTTTGGAGATTTAATTGTGCCACTGTTTTACCTAAAAAAAAAAAAATTCATTTTAATTAAATATTTTTCATCACCTGTCCAATCAGATAATGAAACAATGCAAAGGATTATTTAAATATGTGTATATATGTATATGTGTGTATATATTTACATACATATACATACACACATACACACACATATATGTTAACAGTATACAAAATGAAATTTATTTTCCAGTACAGTATTTTGGTCTCATGATACTTTGATCATATTTATACAAGTACTTCTTCCAGCTATGAACTCAGCCCCACCTTTTCATCCTATTCTACTCTTGATTACAAATCCTCTAAAGACTAAATCTACTGTCTTAAGACATTAGATTTGATAGGTTTTCCTCCAGGTTTCCTAATACTATCTGGATAAGAACAGAAGCACATAGGCTACCCATCTGTTATTCTTCCTTCTTACTGCTTTCTGGACCATATCCTTTTCTGGTAATAGATCTCCTTGATTATATTTTTTATATGGCTTCTGGTAGGTAATTCTTTGTGCTCCCCCTCCCTGCTTCCTTCCCTTCCTCATCCAGCACCTATGCATTGCTTTTTGGTTAACCTGAATTTTAGTTCTTCAGAGACTGACAATGTGTGATTCACAGCTATGTATAATATTAGTAGATTATTGGTTTTAAAAGATTAGTTTTTCTTTCAAGAAGAAGCTTGGACGTCATTGTCAAAACTATGCAGTTTCCCAAATATAGTCCACTCCCTTCTGTTCTGGGTCCAGTTTACTGTCCATCTTCAGTACCTGTCCAAGCTACATGTGCTGATAGGCTGGTTACCAAACTATGTATCTGAGTCTGGACAACAGGCATTTGTCATCCACTTTATTCTTCCTACATGGATGGTAAGGTTGAATTCTTTTGAGGGACTTAGATGGACCACATTCTAGAGGTTCTTTATTGTTCTGGAGCTTGATACAATCAGTACTATATGATCCACATATAGGAGTATATGGAGGAATTTGCCGTCTTTACAGAGTCTCTCTTCCATTGGATTCTTAGATGGATAGCCTTGATGACAATGACAAACACTTTGGCTGAGCATACATATCCCCCTTTTATGCTTCATTTGATATTAACAATCAGAGTTACCTAGCCAACTTACCACTGCTGCATTTTTAAAGAATCATATGTAATCTTAACGTACTCGCGGGAGATATTTTGTTGAAAGAGAGCTTTTAAGGTGACATTTTGATCTACCAAACCTTAAATATTTAATCTGTGAGGCTTCAAGGTGGCATAGTAGATGGAGTTGTTGGACCTGGCATCAGGAAGACATGAGTCCATAATCTTGCCTCAGACCGTTACAGCTGTGTGACCCTGATCAAGTCATTTCACTTTTCTCCCCCTTAATTTTCTCATCTATAGAATGGGGTAATAGTAGCACCTACCTTACAGGGTTTTTGTGAAGCTCAAATGAGATAATGAGTAAAGATGTATAAATGCTAGCTATTATCTCATCAATGTGAGTGCTTCCTCCAGTGATGCAGATTACTGCCCCCATTCTTGTCTTGACCATTCTGCATAAGTCTATTCATGTCCTTCCAGGAGTTCACCACAGGGGATTCATCTAAGATGTGACTTTTCTTACTTTCTTGTGACATTGTGGGGATACCACTGGAGCAGATAGCATCTAGAATCTGGAAGATCTGAATTCAAATCTGTCCTCAGACACTAACTAGCTGTGTGACCCTGGGAAAGTCATTTGACCACTATCTGCCTCAGTTTCTTCAACTGTAAAAATGGGGATCATAATAGCAAATACCTCCCAGAGTTATTGTGAGGATCAAATGAGATAATATTTGGAAAGTGCGGGCATGTAGTAGGTGCTATATAAATGGTTGCTCCCTTCCCCTTCCTCTCTTGTTTAGCTTCCACATTCTCCAGACAAAGAACCCATCTTCTTTTTTGCTCATCTATTCCTTTGGTGGACTATTTTACCCTACTTCTTCTTTGTAATACCTTCTTTGTAATGTGTTAGTTTGGTCATGCCCACCATGTTCTTCCCCATTGTTCTGAGGTGATATTTATTTTTTATTTCTTTGAAGACTATAGCGTCCGAGATTCATAGCAATATAACAATAGTGGTGGATTAAAAAGATGGGCCTTTGCTTTAAGGAGAATGTTGTGGTCATTAAAATTTCTCAACGAAAGCCCCCCTTCCCCCCATCTCTTGTTACTAGTTAATTCTGGACCAACATTGTCTAACATCAGTACCTGTCCAGGGTACGGATAGGATGGTAAGATGTCAGTTGGTCAATAAATATTTGTTAAGTGCCTCCTATGTGCCAGGAACTCTCCTAAGTGCTGGATACCCAGCACTTAGAAAGGTAAAAGACAGTTCCTGCTGTTAAAGAGCTCAAAATTTAATGGGAGAGACAACATGCAAATAACTATGTCCATCTGACTATCTGGCAGCTAGATGATACAGTGTATAGCACTGGGCCTGGAGTCAGGAAGACCTAAGTTCAAATTCAGCCTCAGACACTTACTAGCTGTGTGACTCCGGGCAAGTCACTTCACCCTGTTTGCCTCAGTTTCCTCATCTGTAAAATGAGCTGGAGAAGGAAATGGCAAACCACTCCAGTATCTTTGCCAAGAAAACCCCAAATGGGATCATGAAGAGTCAGATACGATTAAAAATTGACTGAACAACAAGACTCTAACTGTGTATCATAGTCAAAACAATAGCTCCTCTTTAACCGCTAGGTTTTCCCAGGGGCAGATAGTGAAGCCAAACTTTTGAATCATCTTCCTTGACTAAAGCGTAAGCTCCTCGAGGGCAGGGACCATCATTCTTTTTCTTTTTCTTAGCACACTTTATCAGTGTTTATTGACTTGAATTGAATTGGTCCAGGAGACTCAGAAATGTAATGGAGCTTGATGCAAACATCACAGTGTCATCAGCAAACAGGAGCTTGTGGAATACTTGACCATCTGTAGGGAATCTCTCTGACTTGGACTTCCAGTGGATCCCTCCCATGGCAGTAGCACATATCTTTGATGAACATACATCAAACTGTTCTATGCTTCACCTGATATTAACCATCAAAATGATGATCAATAAGGCTGTCTCTGTTACAGCTTTCAAGGAATCTTGTGTAATTTTGACATATGCATGGTAGATACCTTGTTGGAGGAGAGTCTTTAAGGTAGTATTTTGCTGTACTGAATCAAAAGCTCTTATGTAGCCAAAAAACAATAAATACAGTTGGATCTTGTATTCTGAGTGCCTGCTAGCCTGTTGTCTGACCATAAAGCTTTATCAAAATTTCCCTAACAAACTTTTATTCATCAATGGCAGTAGAGATGCCACTTATGCATTCTAATATCAAAACCCCTAAGGCACCACACAAGGAAGGAAATGGTACAAAAGAAAAAAAAATAAAATACAGGAAAAGCATCTCTACCACACCCAGCATCCATAGGTCTATGTTCAACACGACAATCTTTAAAAATCGTTTCTCAGGATATCTAAAAAAATGGAAAAGACCAAATGTTTTTTGGGGAAAACATTCAAGCTTTATTACTATCGAAAAAGACAGCCAATATAAAAATGTGCATACCCTTTGATCCGGTAATACCACTTCTAGGGCTGTATCCCAAAGAGATCATATAAGGGGGAAAAGGACCCATATGTACAAAAATATTTATAGCAGCCCTTTTTGTGGCAGCAAAGAATTGGAAATCAAGGAGATGCCCATCAATTAGAGAATAGCTGAACAAATTGTGGAATATGAATGTAATGGAATACTATTGTGCTATAAGAAATGAGGAACAGATGGATTTCATAAGAACCTGGAGAGTCTTATATCATCTGATGATGAGTGAAGGGAGCAGAACCAGGAGAACATTGTACACAACCACAGACACATTGCTTCTGTGATGACCAACTTTGATAGACTTGGCTCTTCTCAACAAAGCAAGGTTCTAAGATAGCTTCAAAAGACTCATGATCGCTATCCACATCCAGAGAAAGAATTACAGAATCTGAATGCAGATTGAAGCAAACTATTTGCCCTCTCTCTCTTTTTTTAATTTTATTTTTGGCCTTGTTACATCTTTCTTATGGTTCATTTCTTTGGTTATAATTCTTCTTTACAATTTGATTATTGGAAAAGAAGTTTAATGTGAAGGTATATGTAGAACCTATATCAGATTACCTGTCATCTTTGGAGGGAAGGGGGAGGAGAGAGAGGGGGAGAAAATTTGGAACTCAAAAACTTGTGGAACTTAGGGTTGTAAACTAAAAAAAAAAATGAATAAAAAATAAATTTTAAAAAAAGAAAAGAAAAAGACAGCCAAGATACATCGCCAATTACTAATTCTTGTGCCTACTTTTTCATCTCTCTAAAATCTTTAGGGGAATAATTGCCACATATATTGAAAGAATTCTTTATGAAGCTACTAGAAGGGAAGAGGCAGATTTTCTCAAAGACTATTCTCGAGTAGATCACACTTTGGTTATTGCATACAGAAGTATTTGGTATCTTACATGGTATTCTTACAAAAACATCAGCTGGTTGTTAAAGGAAAAATAGTAGATTATGAAAAATGGTGAATTAATAAAGGAGATCAGAATAATTCTTTTTTAAATCATTTTTATTTAATATTTTAGTTTTCAGCATTGATTTCCACAAGATTTTGAGTTACAAATTTTCTCCCCATTTCTTCACTCCCCCATTCCAAGATGGCATATATTCTGATTGCCTTGTTCCCCAGTCATCCCTCCCTTCTTTCACCCCACTGCCCCCCCATCCCCTTTCCCCTTACTTTCTTATACGGCAGGATAGATTTCTATGCCCCATTCCCTAAATATCTTGTTTCCCAGTTGCATGCAAAAAACCAGCTTTTTTTTTAAGCATCTACTTTTAAAACTTTGAGTTCCAAATTCTCTCCCCTCTTCCCTTCCTACTCACCCTCTCTAAGAAGGCAAGCAATTCAACATAGATCACCCATGTATCATTATGAAAAATACTTCTCAATGCTCATGTTGTGAAAGGCTAACTATATTTCCCTCCATCCTATCCTTTCACCCTTTATTCAATTTTCTCCCTTGACCCTGTCCCTTTTCAAAAGTGTTTGCTTTTGATTACCTCCTCCCCTTATCTGCCCTGCCTTCTATCATCCCCCCTTTTTTTAATCCCCTTCCCCTTACTGTGGAGTAAGATACCCAATTGAGTGTGTATGTTATTCCCTCCTCAAGTTGACTCTGATGAGAGTAAGATTCACTCATTCCCCCTCACCTGTCCCCCTTCCCTTCCAGCAGAACTGCTTTTTCTTGCTCTTTTATGTGAGATAATTTACCCCATTCAATCTCTCCCTTTCTCCCTCTCTCAGTATATTCCTCTCTCCCCACTTAAATTTATTTCATTTTTTTAGATATCATCCTTTCATATTCAACTCATCTTGTGCCCTCTGTCTATATTCCCTTCAACTCCCCTAAAACTGAGAAAGGTCTCATGAATTACACACATCATCTTTCCATGTAGGAATGTAAACATAACAGCTCAACTTTAGTAAGTCCCTTATGAATTCTCTTTTGTTTACCTTTTCATGTTCCTCTTGATTCTTGTATTTGAAAGTCAAATTTTCTATTCGGCTCTGGTCTTTTCATTGAGAAAGCTTGAAAGTCCTCTGTTTTATTGAAAATCCATATTTTGCCTTGGAGCATGATACTCAGTTTTGCTGGGTAGGTGATTCTTGGTTTTAATCCTAGCTCCTTTGACCTCCAGAATATCATATTCTAAGCCCTTCAGTCCCTTAATGTAGAAGCTGCCAGATCTTGGGTTATTCTGATTGTGTTTCCACAATACTCAGATTGTTTCTTTCTGGTTGCTTGCAGTATTTTCTCCTTGACCTGGAAACTCTGGAATTTGTTGACAATATTCCTAGGAGTTTTCTTTTTTGGGATCTTTTTCAAGAGGTGATCAGTGGATTCTTTCAATTTCTATTTTACCCTCTGGTTCTAGAATATCAGGGCAGTTTTCCTTGATAATTCCTTGAAAGATGATGTCTAGGCTCTTTTTTTTATCATGGCTTTCAGGTAGTCCAGTAATTTTTAAATTCTCTCTCCTGGATCTATTCTCCAGGTCAGTGGTTTTTCCAATCAGATATTTCACATTGTCTTCCATTTTTTCATTCCTTTGGTTCTATTTTATAATATCTTGATTTCTCATAAAGTCACTAGCTTCCACTTGCTCCAATCTAATTTTTAAGGTGGTATTTTCTTCAGCGGTCTTTTGGACCTCCTTTTCCATTTGGTTAGTTTCGCCTTTCAAGGCATTCTTCTCCTCATTGGCTTTTTGGAGCTCTTTTGACATTTGGGTTAGCCTATTCTTTAAGGTGTTATTTTCTTCATTATTTTTCAGGGTCTCCTTTAACAAGTCATTGACTTGTTTTTCATGGTTTTCTTGCATTACTCTCATTTCTCTTCTCAATTTTTCCTCTACTTCTCTTACTTGCTTTTCCAAATCCTTTTTGAGCTCTTCCATGGCCTGAGACCAATTCATATTTTTCTTGGAGCCTTTTGATGTAGGCTGTTTGACTTTGTTGACTTCTTCTGGTGGTATGTTTTGATCTTCTTTGTCACCAAAAAAGGAATCTAGAGTTCGAGTTTGAGTCTGAGTTCATTTTCGTTGCCTGTTCATGTTCCCTGCCAACTACCTGACCCTTGAGCATTTTGTCAGGATATGATTGCTTGTAGAGAGTACTTTGTCCCAAGCTTTAGGGTCCAAGCACTGCTGTTTTCAGAGCTATTTCTACTCCACCTTCACCCCAGGCTCTGTCACAGCAGCGCTCCTCCTCCCCAAAAAACCACCAACCAGGACCACAATACAGATCCAAGCAGGGCACAGCAAGAGAATCTGCCTTTGTGCCCACAAAGGGCTCCTTGCACTCCCGCTCAGATCCACTGCTAGATTCCTCCCACCATGTGAGCCAGGCACTAGGGAAGCAGCTGATGCTGGAGCTCTGGAAGCAGCCTCAGGAGCTTCCTGCTGCTGCCACCACCACTGCTGTACCACCTCCACAACCCCCAGCGCTGGTGGCCAGACTGCTCTGAACTCGATCCCACAGTTTCCCATTAACCAGCTCATTGCCACAGCTTACTGATCATGGCCCCAAGGCCTATTCTGGATGGCTGACTCTGGGTCTGGTGTGTCCCAGCATGGCCCACGCCAGGCTGCACTCCTCTCCCAGCACCGTGTGATAGACCCTTCCCGGCAACCATGCAGGCTCTCCTGGGATTTAGACCTGTTTCCCTCTGCTATTTTGTGGGCTCTGCAGCTCTAAAATTTGTTCAGAGCCATTTTTCACCAGTGTTTGGGGGAATTTGGGGGAGAGCTTAAGCAAGTCCCTGCTTTCCAGCCACCATCTTGGCTCCACCCCCGATCAGAATAATTCTTACAATTCTGTTATTTAATTTATACTGGATTATTATGGGAATTTTATTTTATTTCATTATTCAAATGAAAAGTTTTCAATAAAATCATCAGAATTAATTCCACATTTTTGTCTTTCCAGAAAATCCAGTTTTCTGGTACAGGTATGCCTCATTTTATTGGGCTTTGCTTTATTGAGCCTTGCAGATATTGTTTCTTTACAAATTGAAGGTTTGTGGTGACCCTGCATTGAACAAGCCTATTGGTGCCATTTTCCCAATAGCATGTGTTCACATCATGTCTCAGTCACATTTTGGTTCTTGCAATATTTCAAACTTTTCATTATTATTATGTATGTTATGGTGATCTGTGAACTTTTATATCATTATTGCAATTGTTTTGGGGTATCATGAACTGCACTCCTATACAACTGCAAACTTAATCCATAAATGCTGTGTGTGTTCTGACTGTTCCACCTACCAGCCTTTCTTCCATCTCTCTCCCTCTCCTGGGGCCTCTCTATTCTCTGAGACACAACAATATAGAAATTAGGTCAATTAATAACCCTATTATGGCCTCGAAGTGTTCATATGAAAGGAAGAGTCAACTTAATTGTTATTTTAAGAAACTGGCACAGCCACCACAATTTTTAGTGACCTCCACCCTGATCACTCAGCAGCCATCATCAAGACTGTCCACCAGCAAAAAGATTATGATGTGCTGAAGGCTCAGATGATGATTAGCATTTTTAGCAATAAAGTATTTTTCAATTAAGGTATGTACATACTATTGCATACTTAATAGACTATAGTATGGTGTAAACTTAACTTTTATATACATACTAGGAAATCCAAAAAATTCTTGTGACTCATTTTATTGCAATGTTCACTATATTGTGATGATCTGGAACTAAACTCCCAGTATCTCTGAGGTGTGCTTGTATAACTCTGGTTCTGACCTATTCCTTAAAAATGGAGTTTTACCATCTTGTTTCTTCTGTGGGAATTAGAATATTTCACAAATATTGCATTAATCCTCAAAGCACTTTTCTTGAAACAAACCCAGAAAATTAGTTCTAGAAAAAAGAAACACCCTACTTACTCACAGAATTTATGGAATTACAGAGCTGGAAAATTTCTTAGAGAGAATCTAGAAAACCTCTCAATATACAAATGAGGAAACTGAAGTCCAGAGACATCAAGTGACTTGCCCAAAGTCACATAGCTAATTAGTGCCAAAGCTTAAATTATAGAACACCCAGATTTCCTGACTCTTAGCTCTGTGTTCTTTCCACTACACCATATTACCTCTTAAATCTCTATCATTCTGTTGATAAGACTGGGATTGAAAACAGTTTTCCAAAATCACTCCCCTGAAGTAAGAAAGTAGGTGTAATGGGGATCTGACACATCTGCCATCAGCTTCCTCAGCTGATGCAGCCTCCCCATGGGAAGGATTCTGAGTAGGTTCCTTTAAGAACAATCACGAGAATGTGTAAGGGAAGTGCTTTGTAGAAAATATGAAATATATCATGTCAGCAAACATTAAGTGCCAACTCTGTGCCAGGCACTAAGCTCATTCAATTGGCAATGTCCAAAAAGAAAAATTTCATTCTGCATCATGTCTCTGTCAGGAGCTAGGTAGCAGCAGGCTTCTTCATTGGTCCTTTGGAATCGTGGTCGGTCATAATGTTAAACTAATAAAAAATTATTTTGGGCAGACTTGTGCCTAAAATGTGGAGCACAGTATTAATAATATCTTCAACATGGAAACCACTGACTTACTACTAAGAACTAAGGAACGTAGAAATCATAATGCTGTTCTCATCCAGCAGATGGCAATCAGTAAATGGCAAATAATAAGCAAAGCACTCTCCCTGCATTTGGGCAAGGCCAGATATGCAAAACCATTTTTCCCCAATGCTAATTATCTTCATATTTCCATTTTTATGAAAGCTAATGTAAAATTCAAAGTCTATACAAGTTCCTAGGAATAAAAAATGAGAATGAGAAAAGGAAAAAACACCAACGAACTTAAAATTTTAATAAAAATTTAAAGTAGGACCTATATCACTATCTAAGCCAAGCATGGAAATTAGCATGAGACCAATGGAATATCTGACTGGACATAAAATATATCGAAAAGGGTAGGCCAGATGATTTCTAATATTCCTTCCAGCCCAAAATCCTATGATTACCATAGAAGGAAAATTATAGCAATCACATTGTAGGAAGACTATAATTAAATCATTTAGTATGAACCCAATAGCCAGGCAGGACTTTTTTTGATATATTGCCCAACAGTTTCAAAAAAGGACTAGACTGGTGGGAAGCCTGAGTTCTAATACTGTTACTTATCAGCTATGTGACCTTAGGTAAGTCGTTGAACCTCTCATTCTCAGTATCTTCAACAGCAAAATGAAAGGATTGGATTAAATCATCTCTAAATTCCCTCCCAGCTCTAAAATTCTATGATTCTGTTTATTTGGGTCCCACTGGTAAATGAAAGAGAATTGTATTATATGAGTTTCAGAGGAACATCCTTGGTTTTAGACCTGGTTTGCCAGTCTTGATAGGAGTTCCTTGGGTCTTCTTATTCCAGCACTCATTGTGCTTCCCCATGGTTCAAATGGGAGATCATTCAAATTTGCTTTGGGAACTGGAAGCCCCAAGGAAAGCAGGTCTGAGATTTCAGTATCATGACATGCTTATATGTAGCCTTCTAAGAAGGGTCAGGAGGATGATTATGAGAGGATCTTTTGATGGAACATACCAAATGGTTTCCAAGGTTTCCAAGGACAAGAGTTCATTAATCTATTTCAAAGTGGGTACCCTTGTCTCCTTGAACAGCTCTTGTCAACCTCAGGCACTCCTGGGAAACAAAAGTGCTGATGTACCAATTATCCATTTTGGACTTGGAGAAAATCAGGCAGAATATGCTGTCACAATGAATACTCCACTGATTAAAACTGCTTTGTAGATGGATTTCATTGGAAATCTAATGACACAGACAGTTGAGAGTTAAATTATAACAACAGGAGAAAATTAAAAAGCAGTGATATTTTATCCCCAATACCAAAGACAAAAAAAAAGAAAGAGAAAAACAGAAACTGAGGAAATGACATCAAATGTGACCTGATATTAATTCAAAAGAATATAATGGCTCTATTTCAGCATTTAACCTGTGTGTTTTGTATCCCGAATAGTCTTTTAACATTAAGCATGATAAATGAGCAGGAACATGATGTTATTTCAAAAAAAAAAAGATGTCTCTGTAAACAAGAAAACTGACTGATACCATTTTAGTCCACAGAAACACTGCTGCCAGTATATTTAAAATCTATGTCAAAGAAATTGGTTCTGTGCCATTTAAGAATTTGTCTGTGAAAAAAAAAAAACCCATGAACTATATTCCAACACAAGATGTTTCAGGTTACTAGGGGAGTACGGTTTAGAAGATTTGTTTTGTGTACCCTCAGTAATAATGTTCCTTTCAATGATGATATTCCAATGTAATTCCTTATTTGTTTTTCTGTATTCTCTCTATTGTTGCCATTAATAGTTTAATGAATGTTTCCATATGCTGCCACCTAGTGTGAAGATGTCTACAACTATCCATTGTCATCTTTGTGTTTCCTACAGTGTCTCGCACATAATTGGGACTCAGTAAACATTTGTTAATTAAATGAAAGAATAAACAAATGGAATTTTTTAAAAAAAACAGTGAATCTGTTTGGAAGGAGCACTGTCACCCTACTGTCCCATCTCACCAATACCGGAATCTTATAAATTGTTTATTCCATCAATACTCTTACTCCATCTTCCCTTTGACTAACATGCTCCTTCACCCTTCCCTTCAGCCTCTTGCTCCACTAATCCCTGTCATCCTGAACTATCGCCCTGGTCCAGACCATCACTGAAAAAAAAGAATTCCCACTAGGACATACTGAACAAGTGGTTATTCAGCCTTTGCTTTCTAGTGAGAGAGAACCAATTGCTACATTACTCCTCCGTATAATTTTAATAGTTTAGAAAAATTTTCCTTAAGTCAATCCTAAATTTGCTTCTTTGCAACTTCCACTCATTGCTCTTGGCCAGATCATGGCTGATTTGCCAGCATGACCATGGGCAGGGTTCACTAAACCACTTTGTGATTCAGTTGCAGAGACTGCATTTCCTCTCACCAAAGATATTCCTGAATCCATGTCAGAGAACCCACAAGTTTCATGTTCATAGTGTTTACTAATCCCTGATTTTTGTGGTCATTTAGGAAAAGAGCGGGGTATTTTTTTTTCATTTTCAAAATTATTATTTCAGGAGATAGTAACAGGATGCTGCATGTTGCAGTAGATTCAGAGTCATTCTTCTACTCACTATTTAGAGGAAGCTGGGTGGTGCAATGAATAGGGACCTAAGCCTGACCTCAGGTCAGGAAGACCTGAGTTCAAGTTCATCCTCAGACACTTACTTGCTGGGTGACCCTGGGCGAGTCACTTAACCCTGTTGGCCTGTTTCCTTATCTGTAAAATGAGCTGGAGAAGGAAATGGCAAACCACTCCAGTATCTTTGCCAAGAAAATCCCAAATGGGGTCATAAAGAGTCAGACACAACTGAAAACGAATGAACAACAACAAAGACCTAAGGGGTACCTCTAGAACCCTGAGGAGAGATGCAGTAGCTGCCCTCTGGGGACTCAGTCTGCCAGTGAGAATGGGAGTTGGAAGAGAAACTCCATAGCACATGCTATGTGTTTATATATGTTCTTGTTGTCTCCATCATTAGAATGCAAGGTCCTTATGAATGAGGATTATTTTATTCTATTTGTATCCCCAGTGCGTAGCACCATGCCTGGCACACAGTAAGTGCTTAATATTTGCTTGATTAACTGAATTATAGAATCAGCAATGACTTTCCCTCAATAAGGGATATCCCCACCTACTCAGCTCCAAGTATTATTTCTTCTTGGAAAATATTTGCATAAAAGAGGTACAAATCTGCATTTAATTGCATTTCAGTTACTCTGACTACAAGCTGAAGCATCAAATAAGAAAAATGAGAATCAAGAGGGAAGTGGTTCAGGGGCAATCAAAGAATATAAATGGAACCTGAGAGAAAAGAAAACCATGACAAAGGATAGGTAGCGATGGGTATAGGAAATAGGAGGTGGAGGATACAGTAGTAAATGATTTTGTGTGTGTGAGTATGTGTGTGTGTGTGTGTGTGTGTGTGTGAAGGGCTGGAGATGCAACTGCAGATATTATAATAGGAAGAAAAAGTGACAGAAAAGTGAAAGGTAGAGGTGACAAGCAATAGAAGAGACAGCAAGAGCATGTAAGCTATTTAAATGTCAAACATGCAAGTTTCCGTTGGTATATACATATTACAAAGTCCCTTATTAGAGGATAAATTACATACACACACACACACACACACACACACACACACACACACGTGCACACATTCTTTTTTCAAGCACTCTTCAAGAGGCAAAAAGTAGAAAGATTAAACCGAGTCGAGGATTTCCTTTCATCATGTCAAACCATATGCATTAGAACTATGCAAAGTGGAACTGGCACTCCGGGGGCTGGTTGGTTCCCCAACTTTGAATGTCCTCAGACAAAGGATAGTTGGCCAGTTGTTGGGTACCCTTCTGTTTCAGCCAAAAGCCAAGTAGGCACTGATGTCAACCACAGATTATACTAAATAATCAGGAGCTTATAAATCAGCTCTTTTAAAAATTCTTTTTTAAATGATAGTCATTCATCTCAGCGTAAAGCTGGCCCCATGTTATGATTATGTTTGTCATGCAATCATTTCAGTCATGTCTGACTCTTCATGACCTCTTTTTTGGAGTTTTCTTGGCAAAGACACTGGAGTGGTTTGCCATTTTCTTTTCCAGTTCATTTTACAAATGAGGAACTGCGGCCAACAAAGTTGAGTGACTTACCCAGGGTCACAGAGCTAGCAAGTGCCTGAGGTCAGATTTGAACCCAGGAAGATGAGTCTTCCTGATTCCAAGACCAGTATTCTATGTACCGTGACACCTAGCTGCCCATCAGTATGATTACAGCTGTATAGAAAAAATTCTAACTGAGCCTGAGTCCCTACTAACTGTGTGAAAATCCAAATACAAGTCTTAATGTTTCTAATGAAAACAAAAGCTCTTAGTTCAAACAAATAACTATAGTTGATAGCAGAAGTCTAAACAGTGACCACAAGTAATGAATTTGCTATTTTTTTTTTCTGTATTGTGAATATGGGCCTATTTCCTTTATTTACATATATGTATGTACATATGTATCTATGTGTATACATGTACATATTTGCATATATGTTTGTGTGTATACATCTCCATAGATCCATATCCCTATCCATATGTATATATACACACATATGTATACACACATTATATATATATATATATATACACATATATATGGATCTATTTATTATAATTAGTTTTGTAAATGAACTGCTTAGTTGGATGCCAAGACAGACACAAGAAAATGTTAAGGTGTTTCTTTTTCTTGAAAGTGACCTACTTGGTTAAATCTCAGAAGCCAAACTGTTTTCCCATGGCCTTGGTCTTTATTTCCTATCATCTGACTCTCTAAAAATAGTCTTTCTGAATCAAGTCCTTTCTTTCTGAGTTTCTTTTGAGTATTTCTTCATGCAATTAGAAACTGTTTTGAGATAGTAGTTGTATTATTCAATATTTGTTACCTTTTCACTTTTCCCTCTTCCAATTTATTTAGGTTCAGTTTGGAGTATATATTGAATTGATCAAGGTAGGAAACCCTTTCATGTAGTTCCTGTTTTTGTATTAGATACACATTTCTTTTGTAGTAATATACCATCCTCTGGTAAGGCTTTGGCTGCCCACAAAGACCCTGAGAGTTGTAGTTCTTACCTCCTTGGAAAGAGATGATGCTAATGGGAGATCAGGACTAAAGGGCAGGGCTTTTTCACTTACAGTGGGAGTCCTGAAGAGCTTTCAACAAAGAGGAAAGGAAGGGCAGGTAAAAGAAAGCAGTGATAAGAAGCAAAACAGACTTTAGAAGAGGGATAGGACAAAAAGAAAGAAAGAAGGATAAACAGAAGAAAATAACATGGAGGGAAATGAAAAGTTAGTAATCATAACTGAATGTGAATGGGATGAACTCACTCATAAAACTGAAGCAGAGAGCAGAATGTGTTAGAGACCACAATCCAAAGATAATGTTGTTTACAAGAAACATACTTGAAAGAGAGAGACACACACACACAGGGTTAAAATAAAGGTCTGGAGCAGAATCTACTATGCTTCAGCTGAGGTATAAAAAGGGGGAGCAGGGGTAGCAATGATGATCTCAGACAAAGCAAAAGCAAAAATAGATCTAGTTAAAAGAGTTTAAAGGAGACTACATCTTGTTAAAAGGTACCACAGACAATGAAGTAATATCACTACTAAACACATACACCAAAATAGCATAGCATTCAAATCCTCAAAGAAAAAATTAAATTAATTACAGGAGGAAACAGTAAAATTATACTAGTAGGGGACCTCAATTTTTCCCTCTCAGAACCAGATAAATCTAACCATAAAATAATAAGAGAGAAGTTAAGGAGATGAACAGAATCTTAGAAAAGTTATATATGATAGACCTCTGGAGAAAACTGAATGGGAATAGAAAAGAATATACTCTTTTCTCAGCTGTACATGGCACTTTTGCAAAAACTGACCGTGTATTAGAGCATAAAAACCTCACAACCAAATGCAGAAAAGCAGAAATACTAAATGTATCTTTTTCAGATCATAATGCAATAAAAATTACATTTAATAAAGCACCATGGAAGTATATACTAAAGTTAATTGGAAATTAAATTATCTAATCCTAAAGAATAAGTGGGTCAAAGAACAAATCATAGAAACAATAATTTCATTAAAGAGAATGACGAGACAACATTTCAAAATTTGTGGGATGCTGCTTTGGCAGGGGAAATTTTTTATCTCTAAACGCATTTATCAGTAAAAGAGAGAAAGAGCAGATTAGTGAGTTGGATACGCAACTAAAAAAAAAAGAAAAAGAACAAATTAAAAATCCCCAGTTAAACACCAAAATGAAAATCCTGAAAATCAAAGGAGAGATTAATAAAAATTGAAAGTATAAAAACCATTGAACTAATAAATAAGTCTAGCAGAGGTTTTTATGAAAAAACCAATAAAATAGATAAATCATTGGATAATTTGATTTAAGGGGAAAAAAAAGAAAACCAAATTACTGATATTACTGATAAGTATGAAAAGGGTAAATGTATTATGAAGATGACATTAAAGCAACTAGTAGGAGTTATTTTGCCCAATTATATGCCAGTAAAACTGATAATCAAAGGGAATTGATTGAATATTTACAAAAATGTGAATTGCCAGATTAACAGAAGGGAAAATAAAATACTTAAATTATCCTATCTTAGAAAAAGAAATTGAACCATTAATGAGCTCCCTAAGAAAACATCCCCAGGACCAGATGGATTTACAAGCAAACTCTATCAAACATGTAAGCAACAATCTCAATACTATACAAGCTAGATAAAGAAAGAGTCCTATCAAATTCCTTTTATGACACAAAACAGAGAAAGAAAACAGCTGATATGATGGTTTACTTAGAGAACCCTAGAAAATCAACTAAAAAACTAGTTGAAACAACAACCTCAGCAAAATCGCAAGATACAAAATAAACCCACATAAATCATTAGCATTTCTATATACTATCCATAAAACCCAACAGGACGAGATAGAAAGAGAAATTCCATTTAAAATAACTGCAGACAATATAAAATACTTGGGAGTCTACCTGCCAAGAAAAACCCAGGAGATTATATGAATACAATTATAAAACTTTTCACATAAATGAAGACAGATCTGAATAATTGGAGAAATATTAATTGCTCATGGGTAGGCTAATCCAATACAATAAAAATAATAATTCTACCTAAGTTAATTTACTTATTCAGTGCCATACCAATCATAGTACCAAAGAATTATTTTATAGAACTAAAGAAAAAATAACAAAATTCATCTGAAAGAACAAAAGGTCAAGAATATCAAGGGAATCAATGAAAAAAAATGTTAAGGAAGGTAGCCTAGCAATTCCAGATTTCAGACATTACAAAGCAGTAATCATCAAAACAATCTGGTGCTTGCTAAAAAAAAAAAATAGAGTGGTGGATCAGTGGAATAGATTAGGTAACAAGATAAGCAGTAGCAAATGTCATAGTAATCTAGTGTTTGATAAACCTCAAAGATCCAAGCTTTGGGAGTAATGCCTACCAATTGGAGAATGGTTGAGTAAGTTTGGTATATGATTGTGATGGAATACTATTGTGCTATAAGAAATGATGAGCAGGATACACTCAGAAAAACCTGGAAAGACATATGAACTGATGCAAAGTGAAAAGAGCAGAACCAGGAGAACATTGTACACAATAACAACAATACTGTGAGGATGATCAACTGTTAAAGACTTAGCTATTATGATCAAGACAATTCCAAAGGTCTCATGATGAAAAATGCTGTCTACCTCCAGAGAGAGAACTAACAAACTCTCAGTGTATATTGAAGCATACTTTTTTTACTTTACTTTTATTGTCTTATTTTGTTTGCATTTTCTTTTGCAATGTGGCTAATATGGAAATATGTTTTGCATGACTATACATGTACAATCTGTATCAAATTGCTTACCTCCTCAAGGAGGGAGAGGGGAAGGAAGAGGGAAAGAGACAATTTGGAACTCAAAAATTTTAAATATGATTATTTTAAAATTTTTACATGTAATTGGGAAATATTTAATGAAATGAATAAAAATAATTTCTTTAAAAGACAGAATGAGAAAAGAGATGAGCCAGTGACTGTGACATCTGAAATTCCCCTGTGGAAGAACATGAGATGACCTATAATTGGACAAACGGAGAGGTGTGTAACTGTATTTTTATCATCTGCACTCACCTGGATAGCTGGAGTGCTGGGAGAAAAACAGACATAGGGAACAGGGCAGTCCTTTCCCCTTACTTCAGATTGTGTTTTTAAACTTCTGTTAAAGAATACATTTGATGGATTTAATATAATTTCTCATAAACACCTGTGGTTGGCCCTGCCTTTATGTTGCCCACTGTCCCTTTGTTTGTAGCAAAAGAGTGAAGGACAGCTCTGGAGCCACACCCTCTCAAGAGGATCTCAAAGATCTCAACTCCCATCCCAAGTGTCAAGTGTCTGAGGCCAGATTTGAACTCAGGTCCTCCTGACTACAGGGCCAGTGCTCTACTTACTGCACCACCCAGCTGCCCCATTGGACCATTTTTTATAAATCTGCTTCATACAAGGGCATAAAAAGACATTTTAAAGGAAATTCAAGGCAATAAATATTTAGTGTTGATCGGCTTCACGATTTTATAATAAACAGGCGGCAGAAGAAATGCCAGACTCGGATTCAAAGGACCTTGGTTCCAAACTGTGCGATCTCTCTTGTCCTCGGTTCCCTCATCTGAAAACTGAAAGGGTTGGCCTAGATAAGTTTTAGGACCCTTCCCTCACTAAACTTATAATCCCGTGAACACACACTAGACACAGAAAATGCGCTGAAGCAGAAATAATGCACTCCGATGATCTGTGACTTCCAATAGTGCTGACTTCAAACCACTCACGCCTGCCCATTCTGTTCAGCTCTTGTCCTGGTCCTCCCACATGGCGGCCTGGGGGAGGGGAGGTCAACCCAACATGCTGGGGACTTTCCTTGCATTCTCTTGACAACTTCATATTCTAATGAGAGAATGAATGAATGAATGAATAAATGAATGAGTCAGGAGGGGAAAAGCACTTACTATGTAAAGCACTGTGCTAAGTGCTTGGGATTCCAATAGAAGAATAAGAATCCCTGCTTTTAAGGAGCTTTCTTTCTAACTGGAGAAACAACATAAACCACAAGTCAGGAGGAAATGGCCAATGGTTCTTAGAATGCAGAAGTAATGCATCTTCTTTTAATGCTATTTCCATTGATAAAACCATATTTATTTATGATGTTGAGCTATTCAAAAGTGCCACAGTCTCTGGTGGTAAGAAATTTCTTTTCCTAGTCTCCAGTAGCTGTGGCTGCTGGGTTGATGAGAGATGTTAGCACCTACAGGCCCTTTCTCCACAAAGGTTGCTTCCCTAGACAATGGCTGCTGGAGTGGGCTAGTAACAGAGTTGGTGGTCTAAGGGGCTCTGCCATTCTGGGCCTTATAGGTTCTCAGTTCTAGGCTCTCTCTGTCAAGGTCTGAAGAGAGGTTGTGGCAGTAGTTTGACCTGCCACAACCTGTTTCCTGTATCTCCCTCAGGATGTCTTGCTTCTTCAGCCAGACTGGCTTGCCTGCCTTGTTGTGGCTGTCGATTGATAGTTGGTGGAGATAGCTAGGCCCTCCTCTAGGTAATGGCTTGGGAGGCAGGAGGTAGGGCGGGTACAGACTAGAAGCAGAATGGATGATCAAAGGGGGTGCTACCATTCCTGGGGCTTTGGGGTTTATTCAATTATCAGTGTCATTTGGTTGATGATTATTGTGAGTGGCTGTAAGATTGATGGTTGCTCCATAGCTATAGGGACTGAGGTGGAAGCAGGGCTGGTGATGTTAGGAGTGTAAACCATGAAAAAAATATACAAAATTTCCCTCAGTCTTATCCTAAAGGGACAAATTTAAAATTAATAAACATTCATTGTGAGAAACGCTGTTTTGGGGATCACTGGACTTCCTAGGCAGGGCCAAAGTCCTGAGGAAGAACCCTGTGATAATCCCTAGGTAAGGCTGTACAAATCACAGGACTTCCAGAGAAGACCAATTGGTAACCCACCCCTCTTAATCTGTGGGGATCGCAGGGCCCCCAAGGGGTCAGACCCTAAGGAGGACCTGAGTGATGGCCCCTTAGAACAGTTGTGGGGAAATCATAGGACCTCCTAGGGTTGGACCCCAGGAAAGAGCCACATAATGACCCTTAAGGAAGGCTGTGCAGACCACAGGACTCCCAGAGGAAGACCAAGTGGTAGCCCCCGTTAATCTGTGGAGATCACAGGGGTGATCCTAGGGAGGACCCAAGTGTTGGCCCCTTAGGATGGCGGTAAGATCACAAGGCTCCTGAGACAGGGCTGGAAGTCCCAAGTGATGTCCCCTTAAGAAGGCTGTGCAGACCACAGGGTTCCCCAGGGGCCCAAGTGGTCGCCCTCTTAACAACGCAGTGGGGAATCACAGGACTCCCCAAGGCAGGAACAGGAAGTAAGCCCGAGATGAGCTTCCACTGCTCATTGCTTTCCTTTCCTTAACCTTAGGAAAATCCATGTGATTTGCCCATTCTCACCCAAAGAACTCAGGACTAGAGTGGGCAGAGGAAGGCATTTATTACACTCCTTGAGAGAGCAGGTGTAGTGCTCACTGTAACACTCACACTGATATAGCTGCAAGAGCAGGGGTAACCATTCCCTCCACTCCTGCTAGAGTTATGGTTAGTTTACAATCTTTATTTTTTACATAGTTTTCCTAGGTTATACAGTTTATATAGGTAGGATAATAAGGGTACAGAAGCAAAAATGAAGTTAATTAGATTTTCCTTGTCTTAGTTTAGGATTAAACTACATTCTTTTACTTCCCCTACTTTCCCTCTTCAACATATGCAAATTATGCAAATCAGTAGGCCTGGATTCTTGACCAAGACCAGACCCTAGATAAGCTTGAACTGGTTCAAGTGGGTTTGGCCTCTCTAATTCACCTGACTGCCTTCTCAAAAAGCATGCACATGCTTACAATCCTCTGACCTCTCACCTGACTGACCTTGAGGCCTGGTTTCTGCTAAAGCTGGGGCGGGGGAGGGGAGGTAAATACACCTTTAGTTCTGTGGAAACAAAACTCCTCCTCCCATTTCTTACATTCATTTAAAATTTTTTATGCACAATAATGAAATGAAAATAGATCACCATCTTTTTAAAAGGGAGAAATATTTCAAAAATGAAAAAACCCAAATTATTAAAGTTTGAGGAGACCAACCACTCTGGAAAACAATTGTAAATATGCTAATAAAGTTACTAAAAGTCATTACCTTTTAGCCCCAAAATTCTGCTGCTAGGCATATACCACAAAGAGGTAAAAGATAAAAAGAAAAACTTTGTATACAACAAAATACTTACAGTAGCACTTTTTGTGGTAACAAAGACCTGGAAACAAAGTGTATACCCATCAATCAGAGAATGGATAAACAAGTTGTAGCACATGAATGAACTGGAAAACTACTGTGCAGTCATACAAAAAATTCTCTAAATCATTATTGATTAGAGAAATGCAGATATAAACAACCTTGAGATATCATTTTACACCTACCAGACAGGCTAAAATGATAGAAGGGGAAAGTGACAAATGTTGGAGAAGACGTGGAAAAATTGGGACACTAATTCATTGTTGGTAGAATTGTAAACGGATCCAACCATTTTGGAAAGCAATCTGGAATTATACCCAGAGTTATTAAACTACCTATACCCTTTGACCCAGCAATGTCACTACTTGGTCTATTTCCAAAGATCATTAGGAAAAAAGGAAAAGAACCTATATGTTCTAAAATGTTCATAGCAGCTCTCTTTGGGGTGGTAAAGAACTAGAAATTGCAGGGATGCCTATCAATTGGGGAATGGCTGAACAAGTTATTGTATATGATTGTGATGGAATACTACTGTGCTATAAAAAATGATGAAGTCAGTGATTTTAGAAAAACATGAAAAAGACTTGCAGAAAATAATGAAGAGTAAAATGAGCAGAACCAAGAGAATGCTGTTGCAGCAATATTGTTTTAAGAATGATTTTGAGCAAATAAGTCATTTTGACTATTATAAATACTCAAATTAACTATAAAGGATATGTGAAGGAAGATACTACCTGCATCCAGAGAAAGAATTGATAAATAGAAGTGTGTACAAAATAATTATACATATATACATACATGTACACATATAGCTATATATATACCTGGTTGTGTCTAATGGTAGCCATCTCTAGGGCAGGGGAAGGGGGAGAGGAAAAAAAAAGAAGGAAATTTACATGATAATTTTGTTGTGTGTTTGAAAGGAATAGCAAGTTGAGTATAGCAGATTTTCAGTTTCATATACAATCATCTTTTTTATTGTACTATGTTATAGAAATACTTGTTTTATTCCGTAAATTAAAAATTGAATTTAAAAACACTGCTATGCCATAAAATGTCATGAATATAATGAACACAGAGAAACATGGGAAGATTTACATAAACTTATGCAATGTGAAGTAAATACAACTGGGAAAACAATAAGCACAATAACTGCAACAAACTAAACTGAAACTGAATGTTGAGAAATTATAAAGACCAAGTTTAACTCCAAAGAAAAGATATGAGGATATGTCTTCCTCCCTTCTTTGCAGAGCTGGGAGACTATGGTTCCAGAGTACAACACAGAATGTCCAATTTGACTGTAATGTACTGGTTAGTTTTTCTGAATTTCTTTTCTTTTCTTTTCTTTTTTGTTAGAAGGGTTGTCTCTCTGGGAAGGGGAAGCAAGAAAAATAGAAGTGATGCAAAAAATAAAATATGGAAATCAAAAAAATATTTTAACCATTTGAGGAAACTGTAGAGTAGCAACTATAACTTCAGAATCAGGAAAGGAATAAGTAGTACAGTTTGAAATAGTAGTGATAATTAGGAATCAGGCCACGAATATCACCCGGGTCCCCCATGACTTTATAACCCTTGTCACCTAAGGTTCATTGAAGGGTGTTTGGGGAGAATCATAGTTATGCAAAGTCAGCCAAAGTCTGCACTTAGTGCATTTGTAACCAAAAGACTAGGAACCATAAACAAATAGCAAAGCATTTAATTACTACTGAATAGCAAAATAATTTTTTTTATTTTTGAACATTATTTAATTTTTTCCACAATTACATGTTAAAACAATTTTTAACATTTAAAGAATATTTGAGTTCCAAATTCTATCCCTCCTTTTCTCCCTTCAGTGGTAAGCAATACAATATAGGTTATACATGTGCAATCATGTAAAACATTTCCATATTATTCTTTTTGTATAGGAAGTTTTGAGTAGTTTTTAAAAATATTTTGGGTACTTCTTTTTTTTTAATTTATTTATTTAATTTTTTTTAATATATTTAGTTTTCAGCATTGATTTTCACAAGAGTTTGAATTCCAAATTTTCTCCCCATTTCTACCCTCCCCCCTACTCCTAGCTCCATTGACCTCCGGAATATCGTATTCCAAGCCCTTCAATCTCTTAGTGTAGAAGCTGCTAGATCTTGTATTATTCTGATTATGTTTCCACAATACTCAAATTGTTTCTTTCTGGCTGCTTGCAGTATTTTCTCCTTGATCAGGGAGCTCTGGAATTTGGCAAAAATATTCCTAGGAGTTTTCTTTTTGGGATCTTTTTGAGGAGGAGATCTATGGATTCTTTCAATTTCTATTTTGCCCTGTGGCTCTAGAATATCAGGGCAGTTCTCCTTGATAATTTCTTGAAAGATGATATCTAAGCTCTTTTTTTGATCATGGCTTTCAGGTGGTCCAATAATTTTTAAATTCTCTCTCCTGGATCTATTTTCCAGGTCAGTGGTTTTTCCAATGAGATATTTCACATTGTCTTCCACTTTTCATTCCTTTGGTTCTGTTTTATAATATCTTGATTTCTCATAAAATCACTAGCTTCCACTTGCTCCAATCTAATTTTTAAGGTAGTATTTTCTTCAGTGGTCTTTTGGACCTCCTTTTCCATTTGGCTAATTCTGCCTTTCAAGGCATTCTTCTCCTTATTGGCCTTTTGGAGCTCTTTTGCCATTTGAGTTAGTCTAGTTTTTAAGGTGTTGTTTTCTTCAGTGTATTTTTCAGTATTTTTAAGGGTCTCCTTTAGCAAGTCATTGCCTTGTTTTTCATGGTTTTCTTACATCCTTCTCATTTCTCTTCCCAATTTTTCCTCTACTTCTCTAACTTGCTTTTCCAAATCCTTTTTGAGCTTTTCCATGGCCTGAGACCAATACATGTTTTTCTTGGAGGCGTTTGATGTAGGCTCTTTGACTTTGTTGACTTCTTCTGGCTGTATGTTTTGGTCTTCTTTGTCACCAAAGAAAGATTCCAAAGTCTGATACTGAATCTGAGTCCGTTTTCGCTGCTTGGCCATATTCCCAGCCAACTACTTGATCCTTGAGTTTTTTCTTGGGGTATGACTGGTTGTAGAGTAGAGAGTACTTTGTCCCAAGCTTGAGGGGCTGCACTGTTGTTTTCAGAGTTATTTCTACACAGCAAGCTCTGCCACACCAGCGCTACTCCTCCCCCAAGAACCGCCAACCCGGACTGGACTCAGATTTAAGCAGGCTCTGCACTCCTGCTCTGATCTGCCACTTAATTCCTCCCACCAGGTGGGCCTGGGGCAGGAAGCAACTGCAGCTGTAGTTCTGTAGCTGCACCTCCTCCGCTGCCCCTGGGGCAGCGGCCAAACCATGAACTCCTTTCACTCTGTCTCCCGCAGTTTTTCCCACTAACCTTCTTTGTTGTCTTTGGTGTTTGTGGGTTGAGAAGTCTGGTAACTGCCACAGCTCACTGATTCAGGATGCCAGGGCCTATTCCGCCTAACCCCGGGTGTGGCTGGTCCCAGCACAGCTGCAGCCCACGCTGGGCTCTGCTCCCCCCGCTCCCGGCTCCGTGTGCGATGGACCTCACTTCAGCGACCATCCAGGCTGTCCTGGGCTGGAGCCCTGCTTCCCTCTGCTATTTTGTGGGTTCTGCAGTTCTAGAATTTGTTCAGAGCCATTTTTTATAGGTTTTTGGAGGGACTTGGTGGGGAGCTCACACAAGTCCCTGCTTTCCAGCCGCCATCTTGGCTCAGCAAAATAATTAACAAGGGACAATTCATGCTTTTAAGGTTGTATCTTGGTTAGAAAACTCTCATGGTTCTATCTCTCCGCTTTGTGTTATTGCTGCTCTAATATGCCTTTGAAAATGCCATTTGTTACTCTTTCACCAAGGTGCTGCTGGGCTTCTTTTCTGTGAAAGTGCTTTTGCTATATGTTTACTTGTTTTCTATTCCTAGGGATTCTAATTTCTCAAAAGGAATGCCATCTTTTTTTTTCTTTTTTGTGAAATTGCCCATTCAACAAGCCTAGAGCTACTACTAATGTCAAGAGGAATATCAACAAGGAATACATTTGAGGGATTTCTTTAATTTTCAATTCAATTTAGTTTAACAAATATCAAGTTTCTTTCATGGGCAGGTGGAAATAGGAAAACAAATACAAGGCAGTCCCTATCATAATAAAATTCATTTGGAAGAAGAAAAGAGTTAGATGAATGAAGAAAAAGGTAGGGACAAAGGAAAAATAGCAGTTTCAGAACCCAAACTATATTATAAAGCAGTAATCATCAAAACCATTTGGTAATGATTAAACAATAGAAAAGTGGAACAATGGAACAGATTAGACAAGGAATAAGCTGAAATAAGTGAACTCAATAACTCAGTGTTCAATAAATGCCAAATACAAATACCTAGGAAAGCACTCCCTACTTGATAAACTGAAAGGTAGACTGGCAGAAATTGGGCTTAAACCAACCCTTACACCATATTCTACTGTAAAGTCAAAATGGATACATGTCCTAAATATTTAAGATCATACCATCAAAAAATTGAAAGAAAAGCAGATTGTGTAATTTTCACAACTATGAGTAGGAGATGAATTAACCAAACCCTTATTTAAAGGTAAACTGAAAAGCTTTTGCCCAAACAAAATTAAGATATCTGGCATAAGAAGAGAAGCAACCGACGAAGAAAAAAAATCTTCGCAGCAAATATTTTTCATAAGGGTTCAATATCAAGAATATATG
Source organism: Trichosurus vulpecula (assembly GCF_011100635.1). Classification (NCBI taxonomy): domain Eukaryota; kingdom Metazoa; phylum Chordata; class Mammalia; order Diprotodontia; family Phalangeridae; genus Trichosurus; species Trichosurus vulpecula. The sequence goes on from NC_050575.1 coordinate 326,325,519, forward strand.
GACAACTAATAGAAATACATGACCAAAAGTCTTTCCCCAGTAGAGAAGTTGTCAAAGGACATTAATGATAGTTCCCAGAAGAATTATAAACTACTAACATCCATACGAAAGAACATGCAAAACATTTCCATATTAGCCATGATGCAAAAAAAAAAAAAAAGGTAAGAAAAATAAAGTGGAAAAAAAATATGTTTCAATCTGTACTCTGAGTTTATCAGTTCTCTCTCTGGAAGTGGATAGCATTTTTCATCAGGGGTCCTTTGGAATTTTCTTAGATCCTTGCATTTCTGAGAAGAGCTAAGTCAATCATAGTTGATCATCACACAATATTGCTGTTACTTATGTACAATGTTCTCCTGGTTCTGCTCACTTCACTTTGCATGAGTTCCCATGTCTTCCCAGGTTTTTCTGAAAGCATCTGCACGATAGTATCCCATCACAATCATATACCACAACTTGTTCAGCCATTCTTCAATTGATGGGTATCCCCTCAATTTCCACTTCTTTGCCACTACAAAAAGGGCTACTATAAATATTTTTGTACAAATGATCTTTTTCCTTTTTCTTTGATCTCTTTGGTATGCCAGTCTAGTAGTGGTATTGCTGGATCAAAGAGTATGCACAGTTTTATAGCCCTTTGGGCCTACTTCCAAATTGTTCTCTAGAATGACTGGACCGGTTCACAACCAGTTCACAGTATTACATCAGTATACCTATTTTTCCCCTTTCCCTCCAACATTTGTCATTTTCTGTTTTAGTCATGTTAGCCAATCTGATTGGTGTGAGGTGGTACCTCAGAGTTGTTTTAAATTGCATTTCTTTAATTATTAGTGATTTAGAGCATTTTTTTTAATGTGACTACTGAGAGCTGTGGTTTCTTCTTCTAAAAACTGACTGTTCGTATCTCTTGATCATTTATCAATTGGAAAATGGCAATTATTTTTAAAAATTTGGTTCAGTTCACCACAAATTTGAGAAAGAAGGCCTTTATCAGACAAACACTGCAGAAAAATTTTTTTTCCCAGTTTCTCGCTTTCCTTCTAATCTTGGCTGCAATAGTTTTGTTTGCACAAAACCTTTTAAATTTAATGCAATCAAAATTATCCATTTTACCTCCCATGATCCTCTCTGTCTCCTGTTTGGTTATAAATTCTTTTCTTTGCCACAGATCTGACAGGAAAATTTTTCCATGCTCCCCTAATTTGCTTATATAACCCTTTATGTCTAAATCATGTACGGATTTTGACCTTACCTTAGAATATGGTGTGAGATGTTGATCTATGCCCAGTCTCTATCAGACTGCTTTCCAGTTTTTGCAGCAGTTTTTGTCAAATAATGAGTTCTTACCCCCAAAGCCTGGATCTTTGGGTTTATCAAACACCAGATTCCTATGTTCATTTACTACTGTTTATTGTGTACCTAAGCTATTTCACTCATCTACCACACTATTTCTTAGTCAGTACCAGATTGTTTTGATAATTACCACTGTGTAATACAGTTTAAGATCTGGTATTGCTAAGCCATCTTCCTCCGCATTCTAAAAAATTGATTTCCTTGAAAGTCTTGACCTTTTGTTCTTCCAGATGAATTTTGTGTGAACATACAGTTCCAAGTTTTTGAATTTTAAATTTTCTCCCTCTCCTTCTCCTCCTCCCTCCCCAAGACAGCATGGATTCTGATACAGGCTCTACATATACATTCATATTAAATAGATTTTCACATTAGTCATGTTGTAAAGAAGAATTATAACCAGTGGAATGAACCACGAGAAAGAAGAAACAAACAAAAGAGAGGGAGAGCAAATAGTCTGCTTCGATCTGCATTCAGACCCTGTAATTCTTTCTTTGGATATGGACAGCATTTTCCATCATGAGCCTTTTGGAGTTGTCTTAGAACCTTGCATTGCTGAGAAAAGCTAAGCCTATCAAAGTAAGTCATCACGCAATGTGGGTGTAACTGTGTACGATGTTCTCCTGGTTCTGCTCCCCCTCACTCAGCATCAGTTCATATAAGTCTTTCCAGGTTTTTCTGAAGTCTTCCTGCTCATCATTTCTTTTTTTTTTTTTTGGAGGGGGGAAGGCAGGGCAATTGGGGTTAAGTGACTTGCCCAAGGTCACACAGCTATTGTGTCAAGTGTCTGAGGCCGGACCTGAACTCAGGTCCTCCTGACCCCAGGGCTGGTTCTCTACTCACTGCACCACTTAGCTGCCCCCTACTCATCATCTCTTATGCATTTTTTTCAGAAGGAAATGGGAATGTCATTTAAAATATCCATATTCTTTGACCCAGAAATGCCACTGCTGGGCATATACCTTAAGGAGGTCACTGGTAAAAAGAAAGACCCTTTATATGCCACATTATTTATAGCAGCACTCTTTGGGGGTATAAGAAATTATCAGTATGATGAATACAGAGAAATATGAAAAGATTTTTATGAACTGGTGCAAAGTGAAACAAGCTAAGCCAGAGCACATACAACAACTACAAAAATATAAATGGAGGGAGGCAGAGCCAAGGTGGTGGAGATAAGCCAGGAAGTTGCCTGAGCTCTTTCCAGTTTCCCTTAGAAACAATATTATATCAAGCCTCTAAAAGAATTCTGGAGTAATAGAATCCACAAAAAAACAGAGTAAAACAATTTTCCAGCCCAAGATGACTTAGGAAAGGTCTGTCTCACATGGGTAAAAAGAGAGCAGAGCCAGGTGTTGCTGAGGCCAAGTCAGTGGAAGGCTTAACCACAGCACAGATCAACATACGAGGCCCCACAGTTCTGACTCAGTAGGCCAGTGGTACAGTAGGCCAGCTGTGATGCCTCCAGCCCCAGTGCAGTAGCCAAACTGCCAGCCCCAGAACCCAGGGCATAACAGGTGGGACTAGGAAGGGCCACCTGGCACAGTGAGCAAGTTGCCAGCCCCAGAGGTCTCAGCACAGAAAGCCAGTGACCAGACCCCTGGCCCCTAGCACAAGAAGCTTGGGACAGTGTCCCCTGTACTTTAGAAGCAAAGCTCAACTTTTTAAAATGAGCAAAAAACAGAAAACAGCCCTGAACATAGAAAGCTACTATGGCAACACAACAATAGCTGTGTGACCTTGGGCAAGTCACTTATCCAAACACAAACTCAGAAGAAGACAATGTCAAAAGGCCTATGTGCGAAGCCTCAAGGGGGAATATGAATTTATATCAAGCCTAAAAAGTCCTCTTGGAAGAGCTCAAAAAGGATTTTAAAAATCAAGTAAGAGAGGTAAAAGAAAAAATGGGAAATGAAATAAGAGTTATGCAAGAGGATTAAAAAAAAACAGTACAGTTTGAAAAAAAAAAGAGTCTACAGCTTGAAAAAAGCACAAAGACTGACTGACTGAAGAAAAAAAAATAGGATTGGCCAAATTGGGGGGGGGGGGGGTGGAAATCCATTGAAGAAAACAATTCCTTTAAAAGTAGAATTAGCCAAATGGAAAAAGAGGTACAAAAGTTAAATGAAGAAAATAATTTCTTAAAAGTCAGAATTGGGTGAGGGAAAGCTCATGACTCTATGAGACATCAAGAATCAGTCAAATAAAATCAAAATAATGAAAAAATAGAAAACAACATGAAACATTTCACTGGAAAAATAACTGACCTGGAAAATGGATCCAGCAGAGATAATTTAAGAATTATTGGACAACCTGAAATCCATTATCAAAAAAAGGGCCTAGACAGCATCTTTCAATTATCAAGGAGAATTGCCCTGATATCCTAGAACTGGACGGTAAAATAGTCATTGAAAGAATCCATTGATCACCTCCTGAAAGAGATCCCAAAATGAAAACTCCAAGGAATATTGTAGCCAAATTCCAGAGCTATCAGGTCAAGGAGAGAATACTGCAAGGAGCCAGAAGGAAACAATTCAAATATCAAGGAGTCATAGTCAGGATTACACAGGATTTAGCAGCTTCTACTTTAAAGGATTGGAGGGCTTGGATATGATATTCCGGAAAGCAGAGGAGCTTGGATTATAACCAAGAATCAACTACCCAGCAAAACTGAGCATAATCTTTCAGGGGAAAGATGGATATTCAATGAAATAGGGGAAAGAGATTTAATCAAAAGAGAAAAATAGGGAAACTACACTATATATCAGCCATATTAATCAATATTGTTTTAGACTCTTTAAATAACTAGAGAGTATAAGGTTGGAATATTGTTGTGGTGTAGGAAATGATGAGTTAGTGGACTTAGAAAAATATAGAAAGACTTGGACTTATCAAGGAAGATGTTATCCACTCTCAGAGAAACAGAGGACTAACAAGTATAGTACAGTCTTACACAGATGCATATGAATGTATATATCTATATATGAATATGATTATAAATATCTAAATGTATGTACATATAGTAAGTGTATGTATATGTATATGTATGTATATGTATATATGTTTGCATATATGTGTGTGTGTGTGTGTATACACATGCATATGCATCTGCACTGAATTGTAGCCTTCTTGGGGGAGGGGAGAGGAAGGTGGGAAAAAAGAACAAAGTAAAAAGTACACAGTAGAGAACAAAAGAAGATTTACAGGGAAGCAAGAAAAGAAGGACAGCTCTAAACACAATATGTAGTATTTATTATATAACCTTTCTTGAAATGGAAATATATTGCTTTATATTTTAAATCTTATGCTCTGCTGTGCACATGGCAAATTTTTTTTTCTTTTCTTATTTTGTATTTAAGTGTTAGTATCTAAGCTTATATGTTTCTTTTTCTTTTCTTATTGTATATTTAAGTTTTAGTATTTAAGTTCAAAATAAAGTAATTTTTGAAAAAAAGAAATTTATCTTACCCTATAGGGAAGTAGGAGGAGAAGAAGAAAAGAAAAGGGGAAGAATGGATAGAAAGGAGTGCAGATTGAGGGATGTAGTGGTCAGAAGCAAAACACTAGTAGGGAAGGACAGGATGAAAGGAGAGAGAGGAAAAAAAGCATAAACAGTAAAAATAGGATGGAGGGAAATACACAGTTAGTAATCATAAATGTGAATGGGACAAACTCTCCATAAAACAAAAACAGATAGTAGAGTGGACTAAAAACCAGAATCCTACAATATATTGTTTACAAGAAACACACTTGAAACAGACACAGAGTAAAGGAAAAAGACTAGAGCAGAATATATTATGCTTCAGCTGAAGTAAAAAAAAAAAAGCAGGGGTAGCAATCCTGATCTCAGACAAAGCAAAAGCAAAAATAGATTTAATTAAAAGAGACAAGGAAGGAAACTATATCTTGCTAAAGGTACCATTGACAATGAAGTAATATCAATACTAAATATATATGCACCAAGTAGTATAGCACCCAAATTCTTAGAGGAGAAGTTAAATGACTTACAGGAAGAAACAGACAGCAAAACTATAAGAGTGAAGGACCTCAACCCTCCCCACGTCTTAGAACTAGATAAATCTAACCACAAAATAAACAAGAAAGAGGTTAAGGAGGTGAATAGAATTTTAGAAAAGTTAGATATGATAGACCTCTGGAGAAAACTGAATGGAAATAGAAAAGAATATCAGTCATGCATGACACCTACACAAAAATTGACCATGTATTAGGTCAGAACATAAAAAACTTACAATGAAATGTAAAAAGGCAGAAATAATAAATGCATACTTTTCAGATAATGATGCAATAAAAATTATGTATAATAAAGAGCCATGTAAAGATAGATTAAAAATTAATTGGAAACTAAATAATCTAATCCTAAAGAATGAGTGGGTCAAACAAATCATAGAAACAATCAATAATTTCATCCAAGTGAATGAAAATAATGAGGCAACATACCCAAATTTATGGGATACAGCCAAAACAGTACTTAGGGGAAATTTTATATCTCTAAATGCTTATATGAATAAGATAAAGAAAAAACAGAGCAATGAACAGGGCATGCAACTAAAAAAGCCAGAAAAGGAATGAATTAAAAATCCCCAATTAAACACCAAATTAGAAATTCTGAAAATCAAAGGAGAGATTAATAGAATTGAAAGGAAACTACTGAACTAATTAATAAAACTAAGAGCTTTAAAAAAAACAATAAAAAAATAAACCTTTGGTTAATTTGATTAGAAAAAAAGAAAGAGGAAAACCAAATTACCAGTTATCAAAAATGAAAAGGGTTGAATTCACCACCAATGAGGAGGAAATTAAAGCAATAATTAGGAGCTATTTTGCCCAACTGTATGCAAATATATCTGACAATCTAAGTAAACTGGATGAATATTTACAAAAATATAAATTGCCCAGATTAACAGAAGAGGAAATAAAATATTTAATTAGCCCCAATTTAGAAAAAGAAATTGAACAAGCCATCAATGAACTCCCTAAGAAAAAATTGCCAGGGCCAGATGGATTTACAAGTGAATTCTACCAAACATTTAAATAACAATTAATTCTAATACTATTCTAACTATTTGGGAAAATAGGTGAAGAAGTCCCACCAAATTCTTTTTACGGCACAAATATGGTGTTGATACCTAAGCCAGAAAGGACCAAAATAGAGAAAGAAAATTATAGACCAATTTCCCTAAGGAATATTGATGCAAAAATTTTAAATAAAATATTAACAAAGAGATTACAGCAATTTATCACCAGGATAATATACCATGACCAGGTGGGATTTATACCAGGAATGCAAGGCTGGTTCAATATTTGGAAAATTATCAGCATAACTGACCATATCAACATCAAAACTAACAGAAATCATATGATTATCTCAATAGATGCAGAAAAAGCTTTTGACAAAATACAGCACCCATTTCTATTAAAAAACACTAGCGAACATAGGAACAAATGGAGTGTTCCTTAAAATGATAAATAGCATCTATCTAAAACCATCAGCAAGTATTATCTGTAATGGGGAAAAGCTAGAAGCCTTCCTAATAACATCAGGGGTGAAACAAGGATTCCCGTTATCACCACTATTACTCAACATTGTACTAGAAACGTTAGCTTTAGCAATAACGGATGGAAAAGAAATTTAATGAATTAAAATAGGCAATGAAGAAACAAAACTACCAGTTTTTGCAGATGATATGATGGTAAATTTAAAGAATCCTAGAGGATCAACTAAAAAATTACTTGAAATAATTAACAACTTTAGCAAAGTCACAGAATATAAAATAAACCCACATAAGTCATCAGCATTTCTACATATTACCAACAAAGCCCAGCAGTAAAAGATAGAAAGAGAAATTCCATTTAAAATAACTACAGACAATATAAAATATTTGGGAGTCTACTTGCGAAGACAAACCCAGGAACCGTATGAACAAAATAACAAAACACTTTTCATACAAATAAAGTCAGATCTAAACAATTGGAAAAATATCCATTGCTCATGGGTAAGCCAAGCTAATATAATGAAAATGACAATTATACCTGAATTAATTTACTTATTCAGTGCCATACCAATCAAACTACCAAAAATTGTTTTATAGAGCTAGAAAAATAATAACAAAATTCATCTGGAAGAACAAAAGGTCAAAAACATCAAGGGAATTAATGGATGAAATGCAAAGGAAGGTGGCCTGGCCATACCAGATCTAAAACTATATTATAGGGGCAGCTAGGTAGCACAGTGAGTAGAGCACTGGCCCTGGAGTCAGGAGGACCTGAGTTCAAATTTGGCCTCAGACACTTGACACACTTACTAGCTGTGTGACCTTGGACAAGCCACTTAACTCCAACTGCCCTGCCTTCCCCCCATCCCTGACAGATGAATAAATAAATAAATAAAACTAGATTATAAAACAACAATCATCAAAGTTTATTTAGTACTGGCTAAGAAATAGAGTCATGGATCAATGGAACAGATTAGGTACACAAGACATAGTAGTAAATGACTATAGTAATCTACTGTTTGATAAACCCAACGACTCCAGCTTTTGGAAAAGAATATTTGGCAAATGCTGCTGGGAAAAATGGAAATTAGTATGGCAGAAACTAGGCATAGACCAACATCTCACACCATATATCAAGATAAGGTTGAAATGGGTACATGATTTAGACATAAAGCGTGATGCCTTAAGGAAATTAGGAGAGCAAGGAATGGTTTATCTGTCAGGGAAGAATTTATAACCAAACAGGAGACAGAGAACATTTTGAAATATAAAATGGATGATTTTGATTACATTAAATTAAAACAGTTTTGCTCGAACAAAACCAAAGCAACCAAGATTAGAAGGAAAGCAGAAAGCTGGGAAACAATTTTCACCACAAGTATTTCTGATAAAGGCCTCATTTCTACAATACATAGAGAACTGAGTCAAATTTATAAGAATACAAGTCATTCCCCAATTGATAAATGATCAAAGGATATGAACAGCTAATTTTCAGATGAAGAAATTAAAGCTATCTATAGTCATATGAAGAACTAATCTAAATCACTTTTGATTAGAAAAATGCAAATTTAAACAACTCTGAGGTACTACTCACACCTATCAGATGGGCTAATATGACAAAAAAGGAAAATGATAGATGTTGGAGAAAACATGGAAAAATTAGGACACTAATTCCTTATTGGTAGATTTGTGAACTGATCATTCTAGAGAGTAATTTGAAACTATACACAAAGGGGTATAAAACTGTGCATACCCTTTGATCTTGCAATACCACTACTAGGTCTGTATCCCAAAGAGATCATAAAAAATGGAAAAGGATCCACATGTACAAAATATTTATAGCAACTCTTTTTGTAATGGCAAAGAATTGGAAATTGAGGGGATGCCTATCAATTGAGGAACAGCTACACAAGTTGTGTTATATGAATGTAATGGAATACTATTGTTCTTATAAGAAATGATGAGCAGGTGGATTTCAGAAAAACCTGGAAAGACTTACATGAACTGATGCTGAGTGAAGTGAGCAAAACTACGAAAACATTGTACTCTTCTCAGCAATAGAATGATCCAAGACAATTTCAAAAGACTCATGATGGAAAATGCTATCCACAACCAGAGAAAGAATCATGGAGTCTGAATATGATCTAAGCATGCTATTTTCACTTTTTTTGTTTTTCATTGCTTTTCCCTTTTGTTCTGTTTCTTTCACAGGATGACTAATGTGGGAATATGTTTACATGATTGTACATGTATAACCTATATCAGAATATTGTTGTGGGGCAGGGAGATGGAAGGGAGGGAGAAAAAATTTTGAACTCAAAATTTCATAAAAAATGAATGTTGAAAACTATCTTTACGTGTAATTAGGAAAAAATGAAATTACATACATATATATATAAAAAATGGAAAGAATAACAACAAAATAATCAAAAATGAATGTCACAAAATTAGAAGGAAGAAGCTTAGCCCCAAAGAAGAGACTTGGGAAGTCACTTCCTCTGGCTCCTTTGCAGAAGGTGAGAAGAGGGTGGTCCCATACATATAGAATATTATATCTAACATGAGATTTTTTTGATGTTTTGATTCATTTTTAAAAATTTTTTTAACCTCTTCCTTTTTTACTTTAAAACAAAAATAAACCCCTTTTTGGTAAGGATTGACTATTTGAGTAGAGGGAAAGGAGATTGACACAGGGGAAAATGTAAGCTATGTGAAAATAAAATAGGTCAATAAAAATGTATTTTTTAAAAGTCCTTGCCCTCAAGAAACTTGTATTGTATTGGGGCAGGACCAGGGTGGGGGGGAGGATGGATCCAAACAACATATACACAAGTAAATATATTTCGTGGAGAAGATCAGGGAAGGCTTTATGGAAGAAGTTACATCTAAGGGGAACCTTGAAGGAAGATAAAGATTCTGAGAGGCTGAGATTAGGAAAAGGGTTGAGGTTAATTAATCCAAACATCAAAAAGTGGATCCAATTTTCATAAGTCAACTCTTAATTTTCTATACTAATGGTATGTAAAAGAGGCATGTGCAATATAAGGCAATGCATAATCAAAAATACATTTAATTTAGGTATGGGATTCAGTTAGAGAACCACATTTATCTGAAATGTACACAGGAATACAATGGACACACATTGACTCAGACACATATTCATTTTTCTGTGCCAGCACTTTCACCAGAAATAAGTGAGCTTAGCATCTAGTTAGCAGTTCAGTCCGTCCCTGAAAGGCTCAGAGCCTACAAGGACAGCAATGACAAGGCAGCAGGAGGTTGACACAGAAAACCAACAAAGTGTATGATAATCAATACAATTGAGCTGATTATTTCCTTACTTATATAGGGACAAATAGCTGAAAAATAAGAAACTGAAATATTAGAACCTAACACATTATATAAGTGATATCCTCTGTGGGTTTGTTTGTTTGTTTTTTTGGTGTACTCTCCAAGTCTTTTGAGCTCCAATTCTACTTTGGTAATTCTTTTCTTGTATTGTTATCTTTTTTCCTTGCATCATCTTCTTTACACTTAATATCCCCTTCTACTCTCTGTCCCTGAGAGCATTCCCTTAAAATAAAAACTAACAAAGGGGGGAAAAACTCTGTAAAAACTAATCAACACATTAACCAAGTACTACATTACATGTAGTGTTCCACAACCATTGTCCGCTATCTCTGCAAAGAAAGGAGGGAAATTCATTTTCATATTTCTTCTCTGGGATCCATCAAGCATTCCATTTATTGATTAAAGTTTCAACATTAAAGTGGCAGTAAATTCATATGAATATAATAGAGAGCATAAGCCACTAATTCAGATGTAAGGAACAGAGTGAGTCAATCAATTTCCTCCCACACCAAAAGTAAGTGACAAGATGCTGTACCCTGATGCCTTAATGAGGTAAAATTACTTCTCTAATAGATTAAGTGTAAAAAAAAAAATCCTTGACCAATTTAGATATCCGTAAAAGCCACTAGATGATCTTGAGCCATGTTGCACAGGAAGCGCATTCAAATTATCTGAAGAAACTTGGTGACACCCTATGAATCAAGAATGAATGAATGAAATATTTATTAATTGCTTACTATGTGCAAAGTAAGACAGTTCTGAACTCAGACAATATGAACATTTGGCAACTTAGTGTGGGAAGCTTCCAGGCAAGCTCCTTAGAAGGAATGATTTATGATTAGATGAGCCCTAGCGTTGCCTTGAGCTTCATTCTCAGTCTCCTTTCTTCTCCCCTTCAGCTAAAAGGGAGCTTTTTGAACTTTGGAAGACTGAAGGATCTGGACTTTATATTATCATCTTTTTTTTTAAGATTTTTTTTAATTTAATATATTTAGTTTTCAGCATTGATTTTCACAAGAGTTTGAATTACAAATTTTCTCCCCATTTCTGCCCTCCCCCCCCACTCCAAGATGGCGTATATTCTGGCTGCCCTGTTTCCCAGTCAGCCCTCCCTTCTGTCACCCCACTCCCCTCCCATCCCCTTTTCCCTTTCTTTCTTGTAGGGCAAGATAAATTTCTATGCCCCATTGCCTGTGTATCTTATTTTCTAGTTGCATGCAAAAACTTTTTTTTTGTTTTTTAAACATTTGTTTTTAAAACATTATCTCCCCTCTTCCCTTCCCATCCACCCTCCCTAAGAAGTCAAGCAATTCAACACAGGTCACATGCGTATCATTATGTATAACCCTTCCACAATACTCAAGTTGTGAAAGACTCACGATATTTTGCTCCTTCCTAACCTATTCCCCTTTATTGAATTTTCTCCCTTGACCCTGTCCCCTTTTGAAAGTGTTTGTTTTTGATTACCTCCACACCCATCTGCCCTCCTTTCTATCATCCTCCCTTTTTTATCTTCTTCTTCCTCCTTTTTTCCTGTGGGGTAAGTTACCCAATTGAGTATGTATGGTATTCCCTCCTCAGGTCAAATCTGATGAGAGCAAGATTCACTCATTCCCTCTCACCTGACTTCTCTTCCCTTCCTACAGAACTGCTTTTTCTGGCCAGTTTTATGCCAGATAATTTACCCCATTCTATCTCTCCCTATCTCCCTCTCTCAATATATTCCTCTCTCATCCCTTAATTTGATTTTATTTCTTTTAGATATCTTCCCTTCATCTTCAACTCACCCTGTGCCGGCTCTCTCTCTCTCTCTCTCTCTCTCTCTCTCTCTCTCTCTCTCTCTGTATATATATATATATATATATATATATATATATATATATATATATATATATATATATATGTACATATACATATATATATGTATACACACACACGCACACACATACATATATACCTACATACACACTCACATATACATATATACATAAACATATGTAAAAATGCATATTCCCTTCAGCTACCCTAATACTGAGGTCTCATGAATCATACACATCATCTTTCCATGTAGGAATGTAAACAAAACAGTTCAGTTTCAGTTCAGTTCAGTAAGTCCCTTGCAATTTCTTTTTCTTGTTCTTTTCCTTGATTACCTTTTAATGCTTCTCCTTGATTCTTGTGTTTGAAAGTCAAATTTTCTATTCAGCTCTGGTCTTTTCACTGAGAAAGCTTGAAAGTCCTCTATTTTATTGAAAATCCATATTTTGCCTTGGAGCATGATACTCAGTTTTGCTGGGTAGGTGATTCTTGGTTTTAATCCTAGCTCCATTGACCTCCGGAATATCATATTCCAAGCCCTTCAATCTCTTAATGTAGAAGCTGCTAGATCTTGTATTATTCTGATTGTGTTTCCACAATACTCAAATTGTTTCTTTCTGGCTGCTTGCAGTATTTTCTCCTTGATCAGGGAGCTCTGGAATTTGGCAAAAATATTCCTAGGAGATTTCTTTTTGGTATCTGTTTGAGGAGGCGATCAGTGGATTCTTTCAATTTCTATTTTGCCCTGTGGCTCTAGAATATCAGGGCAGTTCTCCTTGATAATTTCTTGAAAGATGATATCTAGGCTCTTTTTTTGATCATGGCTTTCAGGTAGTCCAATAATTTTTAAATTATCTCTCCTGGATCTATTTTCCAGGTCAGTGGTTTTTCCAATCAGATATTTCACATTGTCTTCCATTTTTTCATTCCTTTGGTTCTGTTTTATAATATCTTGATTTCTCATAACGTCACTAGCTTCCACTTGCTCCAATCTAATTTTTAAGGCAGTATTTTCTTCAGTGGTCTTTTGGACCTCCTTTTCCACTTGGCTAATTCTACCTTTCAAGGCATTCTTCTCCTCATTGGCTTTTTGGAGCTCTTTTGCCATTTGAGTTAGTCTATTTTTTAAGGTGTTGTTTTCTTCAGTGTATTTTTCAGCATTTTTTTGGGTCTCCTTTAGCAGGTCATTGACTTGTTTTTCATGGTTTTCTCGCATCCTTCTCATTTCTCTTCCCAATTTTTCCTCTACTTCTCTAACTTGCTTTTCCAAATCCTTTTTGAGCTCTTCCATGGCCTGAGATCAGTTCATGTTTTTCTTGGAGGCTTTTGTTGTAGGCTCTTTGACTTTGTTGACTTCTTCTGGCTGTATGTTTTGGTCTTCTTTGTCAACAAAGTAAGATTCCAGAGTCTGAGACTGAATCTTGGTGCGTTTTCGCTGCCTGGCCATATTCCCAGCCAACTAACTTGACCCTTGAGTTTTTTGGCGGGGTATGACTGCTTGTAGAGTTAAGAGAACTATGTTCCAAGCCTGGGGGGATGCGCCAGCTCTGCCACACCAGCATTCCTCCTTCCCCAAGAACCCCCAACCTGGACTGGACTTAGATCTTCAGCAGGCTCTTCACTCCTGCTCTGATCTGCCACTTAATTCCTCCCACCGGGTGGGCTTGGGGCTGGAGGCAACTGCAGCTGTAGTTCTGTAGCTGCCCCACCTCCGCTGCCCCTGGGGCGGTAGCTGAACCTGGAACTCCTTCCACTCCTGCAGCTTTTCCCACTAACCTTCTCTGTTGTCTTTGGTGTTTGTGGATTGAGAAGTCTGGTAACTGCTGCAACTCACTGATTCAGGGTGCTAAGGCACGCTCCGCCCGGCTCCTCTATATTATCATCTTAACAGTATCCCAGGCCAGTAGCGACTATTGTCAGTTTCTGTATTAGGAACTAAGAAGTCAATTCAAGTTAACAAGTCTTTGTTAAGTACTTCCTATGTGCTAGGCACTGTGCCAATTACTGGGAATACAATGTAATCAAAAAGAAAGACAATCTCTACCCTCGAGGAGCTCATATTCTAACGATGAGACACGATACGTAGAAGGAAGTTAAAAAGCCAAAAGGAGGGTCTTATCTACCCACAAGGGTGGCATGGTGATAAAAGTCCAGATGAGTGGAGGATGCAGAAGAATGAAAGAATGACCATACTTAGTCTGAGTCCTTCCTCAAAGTAGAGGTTCTGGGCCTGGACAATCAGAGGAAGGGACCACAGAGGTGGAAGAATCTTCTAGGGTGTGAAGGCTGCTGGGGTGGGATGTAGAAAAAAATCTAGAGAGTTAGGAGGAGAATCCAGAGAGGATTGAAGGAGTAAAAATAGACTGAATGTAAGGATGAAAGACAAAGTGAAGGCTCCAGAAGGAACTCAGCGGACAAGCTATGCCACACCTAAGGAGAAATTCATGAGTACCCAGCTGTATGGGACAGAAAATTCAAATAATAGGAGAGATATCTTTAGGAGAAGCAAAGTGAATTTATTTTACAAACCTTGCAAGATTTGGGTGTTGCCTCCACTAGGGAAACTAGTGGGGGAGGCCAAGTAAAAAGGAAGTGCAGGGACAGGAGAAGAAATGAGGAGAGGGGAGGGGGCTAATTCCTTCAGCCTCATTCAATGCAGGTCACAGTGACCCTTTCCTTATTTGGCTACTAATGTGGGCTAAAGAGAAAGAATGAGGAGGGAAAGGGGGACATTTCTGGAACAGAGAACAAACAGCTCACAGGTTGTCCATTATCTCTGAGTCACTACAAGGTTAAATTCCAAGCCTCTCTTACTCCCTCAGACATTCCCCATTCCAGAAATATGAGAAGAGAGTAGCCCCTATATTCTTACCCTGTGAAGTCTTCACAAATTATATCCTTCTCACTCACCACAAAGAGGGATAAAGGACTTCCTGCAACCAGAAGCTTTCAGTTGCCCCATATATTCTCTAAGATTGAATCTGCATTCTTCTACATTCTTTATGTATTTTAGAAGAGTGTCAGAGATTTGGGGCACAGGGGGATATTTTGTACCAATTGTTCTTACCATACCATCTTAGTCAATACCCTTTTCTAAAAGCTAATTAAGTCTGGCTGACTAATTGATATCAACTGATAAGGGTTAGAGCATATCAGTGGGGGCTTGTAAAAACAATCCCTTGAGCCCTCAAGACTACCCTTGGAACTCTGAATAACAAGTAGCAGCTGCCTTCTGTGGACCCAACCAGTCAGTCTGAGTATGGGTTGAGAAAGCTATTCCAGAGCATGCGCTACAACAGATTTCAACCACTCAATTTACCCAAAAGTTAACAAATCAAGTTTTAAATATTTTCCATTAGTTCTACTTGACTTGAATCCATTTACTGCTTTCAGGGTGACATCTGAAATAATGCATCAGCTACAGTATAAATAAGTATCCATTTAGTAGAAGAAATCATTTATTGATGTTAAGCACAAAAGTGGGATTTTTGCTATTCATCTTCAAAATTTCCATCTAAAGCTTTTATACCAGGTCTGAGATCCTGTGAGAGCTCCCTACATTAAGCTCTAGCTCTATTCTTTTAATAATTTCCCAAAGAGTCAGGAATTCTGAATGTTAAGGAGCATTTAAAAATGACATTTTAAAAAAGAACCTAATTTGAGTAGCTGGAAAATATATTAAAATTGTGTCAATATAGGATGATAAATGCAAAGGTTGGAATGTATTTGTTACCTCGCTGCATTCTCTTCAATGTGACCAAATACATTTTACATGAAATAAGTTTTGTTAAATAAAAAAAAAATAAGACATATGCTTTCCCTGGGAACAAGTTTCATTGCATTAGAATGTAAATAGGGAACTCAGCAAAAGAAGAAAAAGTGTTTGAAAGGAGTGCATTACACAGTCTATATATTTTACCCAATTTTACCCAATAATCTATCTTAGGTAGAGAAGGGACTAGATTTTCACATCAGGGAAAGTTCATGGGCATTCAGCTTAATTCTTCTCCATCAGATTATAAACTCCTCAAGGGCAGGGAATGTCTCTTTTTGTATCCTCAGCGCTTAGTACAGTGCCTGGCACATAGTACTTAATAAATACTTAATAAATAAATAGTACTTAATAAAAACTTAATAAATTTTTATTGATTGATTGAATTGTAAATGCTTGGTTCTGCCTTCTCATATGCTTATTTTCAACCTGGCCACTTGTTTTTCTTCTGGGATTCTTTTGGACAGGAAGCTCACAGGATCACTTAAATGACAGTGGAAATAGGACAAAAAAAAATGAAGTATAATTGCTTTAATTAAATTGTTAATCATTAATAAATTGTTAATACTTTAATTAATCAATTGCTTTAATTAAACTCACAGCACCCTTAACTTCTGGTAGGAAGATATCTACACAACCACTAGAAAATTATAAAGTTTAGTTAGATAGGGGTTTTTTAGAGGCAGTCAGGATTAAGTGACTTGCCCAGGGTCACATAGCAAGTAAGTGTCTGAAGCCCATCCTCCCAATTCTAGGGCCAGTGCTCTCTCCACGCCACCTAACTGCCCCAGTTAGATAGATTTTTAAAATTATTTCCATGAGACCCATAAATAAGTTTGGCTGGGTACTTTCACCAAACTGAATTAAGAGGTCTTTGTAACATCATTTATACATAGCCTAAAAAAGACAACTACAATATCCACAGATTTTCACTGAAATACAAACAATAACATTTTGCATTTTATATTACACATTTGAATAGAATATCACAGCTTATAAAGCCTTTTCAGATACATTATCCCATCTGAGCCTCACAACAGCTCTGTGAAGTAGACAGGTTATGTATTACTTATTTCTTTGATGATTTAATGATTTGTTATGTCATTAATGTGGGTATTTCCTTCAACTGTGAAAATGTATGACAACTTATCCACATCTCCTCATTCTATGCGGCTTTAATCCTTGTTCTCTTTCTACATCAAAGTCCAATTAACGTATGGGGGGAGTTCTTCCTATGGGTCTCCTGAAATCATCTGTGTACTAATGGAACACAAGCTGTACATCTGTTACCTCTTGTCCTATTAAGAGCCCATGTCATTTTCTGGTCGTATGTGTCTTTGAAGATGTCTTTTTAACGGCTTCTTCTGTTCAATTAATAATATGCGATGGCTCATTTATTTATGCCCACTATGAGTCTTTCTTTTGCCATTTAGGTGACCTGAATTTTGATTTTTCAGAGATTATGATTATTCCATGAGTCACAAAGCATCACTGGAAGTAAAATGGCATTTTAAAAGATGGGTTTCTGCGTAAAGAAAAACTCAAGGTTGTTAAAAGCACTATGCAATTTTCCTAATATAATCTAATCCATTTTCTTCTGATTTAATTCTGGGCCCAGTTCACAGTCCTTCTAAAGTGTTTATATAATATATGTGTATATATACACATATATATGTATGTATACATATACGTATATGTATATACACACATATATGTGTATATGTGTACACACACACATATATACATACACATATACACATATATAATACAAATGGACCAGATCTACGGCCTGTTCACCCAATAACATATCATAGTCTATCAGAGGTTCCCAAAGTGGGTGATACCACACACTGGGAGACACTGGAAAGATCCCAGGGGACCGTATATTTTTTGAAATGATGCAAATTTCAAAAAAAAAAAAGCTTAAGGGTTAAGGAAAGTAGATTTCGGGGGAGGGGAGGGTGTACAGTAATTTTTTTTTAAAGGGGCTGGTAGGTCAAATAAGTGTGGATAATGGGCAATCTTTAAAAAATAAGTTTCACTGATGCATTTTCAAAATGTCACTACCTGGGGCAGCTGGGTGGCGCAGTGAGTAGAGCACCAGCCCTGGAGTCAGGAGGACCTGAGTTCAAATCCACTTGATACACTTACTAGCTATGTGATCTTGAGCAAGTCACTTAACCCCAATTGCCCTGCCTTCCCCACTCCAAAAAACCAAACAAACAAAATGTCACTACCACCTCCCAACAATCTAACCTCTCCCCAATAAAATTCTTCCTTGCAACAAAGAACAAAATAAACTGAGTCACTGACCCTCTCTGATAATGCATGTCATATAACCTTATATACTCTTCCTCCAAAGTCCTATAACCCTTCATAATCTTTATACTAAGGAAAAAATAGGCAAGCTAAACCAATCAGCAATCATCTTTTTTTTTCTATATGCCATGTTGAGCATCACCCTTTGATCCACTCTAATTAGAAGAGGGAAGAGTGTTTTTCCTTCTGTCCTCTGGAAATAATACTGGCCATTGCATTTCATCTGAGTCCACTCGTCTTTTGTATTTTTTTCATTTACTTTATTGTAGCCAGGTATGTTGTTCTCTTGATTTAGCTCTCTTTGTCCTGCATTAGTTTATACAAATCTTCCCAGGTTTCTATAAATTCCTCAAATTTGTTAGCATATTCCATTAAACCCACATGCCACAATTGCTCAGTCATTATATTGCCCAAGTGATGGACACTTTGTTTACAATTTTTTGCTACCACTAAGTATTGCTATGAACATTTTGGCACATATTGGTCAATTCTTTCCTCTTAGATCTCCATGGAGTGCATACGAGAAGTGAACTGAGTCAAAGGGTATGAAGAATTTTGTGAATTTTCTTACATAATTCCAATTCTTTTTTCTGAATGGTTGAACCACCCTATGCCCTACCAACAGTGTATCAGTAGGCCTGTATTCCCATAGTCATTTGAACATTGACTATTTTATCATCTTTTCAATATTAAGTGTGAGGTAAAATTTCAGTTATTTTAATTTCCATTTCTCTCATTATTTGTGATTTGGGGCATTTTTTGAACAATCATTGATCATTTGCCTTTTCTTCTTTTGAAATTTGCTTATTGGTATCATTTGACAAGTTAACAAATCTATACAATTTCTTTAAAAAAAACAAATTTTATTGGTGGTTTTTACATCACAATCATTTCTAGAAATATTTCCCCTTCCTTCCATCCAAATTGAACCCTCCTTTGTATCAAAGAAACACAGAAAAGCAAACACACCAAATACAGACACCAAATGTATTTGACAATATATACAACCTCTATATAAACAAGGGAGCCCAGGCCAGGAATCTCTTTCCTTTCCCACTGGGCTACTGGACTTCTCCATCATCTCCCCGAACTCTCCCCAGTCTCCCCTCAACCAGATACTTTCTCCCTCCTTGAGGCCAGGGGCTGTCTTAGGGACCAAGAACAGGGACTGTGCTTGGCATATAGTAAGCCTTAATAAACGTTTGTTAGTTTGTTGACTCAACATTCTTATGTAGTCACCAGCCTCTTTCCCGAGAAGATGGAGGGGGGTTTCATTATTGGTTCTCCCAGACTATTAGGATTACATTGCTGAAGGAGAAATTCTGGGCCCCACAAGAAGAGAAACACCAGCTCTTTCAGAAGCTCAGTGAGGTTTTACATACGGAGAAGAAAAAGCACACCAAGCAGCAAAGCTGGTATCTTTTGCATACCAACTAAGCCTAACTGTGTACACAGGGTGTTGGTGGTAAATTCAAAGGGATCCTGCAGTCCATTCTCAGGCTTTGTCCCTTCCTCCAGCTGTCAAGGCAACAGGTGTTGGTGGAGGGACATGAGCTCTCCTAAAATACAATTAGCCATAATCCTAACTTGTAGAATAACTATTTCAATAATTATTGTAGGGACAGCTAGGTGGTGCATTGGATAGAGCACCAGCCTGAAGGACCTGAGTTCAAATCCAGCCTCAGTCACTTAACACTTAGCACAATGCCTGGCACATAGTAAATGCTGTATAAATGTTAGCTATTATTGCTATTAAGGGATACCCACTTTGTTTCCAGTTCTTTGCTACCACAAAAATAGTACTGCTATGAATATTTTGGCATATATTAGTTCTTCATTTCCACATGTGACCTTGGGGAATATTTTCCACAAATCATTAGATTCCTTATGAATCTCTTGGTCAAAGAGTATCGATAGCATAATTTATTTTCCTGATATCCAGAATGGCTGGGCCAATTCACGGCTTCACCAAGAATATATTAGTTTGCCTGTTCTCCCATAGTATCTCCTCCATTGGCTGTTCCCATTTGATTTGGTCATTTTTGTCAATTTGTGGGGTGATTCCTGATTATCCTTACCTTGCCTTCTAGTAAATGACCCAAGACAACCTTGTGGATAACGATTATGCCTTCCCCTGTGGTGGGGGAAGTGTTCAGAGAAATGGTTGGATTTGATGTAGCCCTTCCAGTGTGGATAGGGTTTAGATAAATACAGAAGCAAAGAAAGGGCATTCTAGGCAGGGGAAATGTTAAGCAGAGGCAAGAAAAAAGAATGAACAAAGAGGAAGATTCCTGTTGAAAAAGAATGAAAGGATGATGATCGTGAAGGTGATGATGACTGCTTAATTTTACAGAGCACAGCAACTGCACAGCCCTTTATGTGCATTATCTTAGTCGAACCTCATAACAATTGTACGAGGCAGGCAATACAGCCATTTTAAAGGTAGAGAATAGAGTGATGCTCAAAAAGGTTAAAGACCTTGGCCAATTTCACACAGATAGTAAATAGTGACATTGGGACATGCCAACAGGAAAAAGGCAAGGGACTATGAATTTTATATGTGTTTTGTGCACGTACACGTTGCTTCCCCCTGACAAATGTTAACTTCTGGAGGCCAAGGAAGGTTTAATTTATGTCTTCATATGCCCAGTACACAGCCAGTGTTCCGAGTGCTTAATAAATGCTTCTATATTCCGTGGGTTTGGATTATGCAGAGGATGAGATGGATAGACATCGCCATGGCAACAACAAACATGAACTTGGACAGATTTCCAGAGATAATGGAAGATAGAAAGGCCTGGTGTGCAGTGGTCCATGAGATCATGAAGAATCAGACACAACTGAACAACTGAACAACAACAACACCTGGATCATCTCTTGACTTAAGTACACCCACCCTCTCCAACTTTTGCCTTGGGTCATCGTCATCACTATTGTGTCCAACTTTTTGTGACCCCATTTGGGGTTTTCTTGGCAAAGATCCTGAAGTGGTTCGCCATTTCCTTCTCCAGCTCATTTTATAGATGGGGAAACTGAGGCAAACAGGATGAAGTGACTTACTGAAGGTCACACAGCTAGTAAGTGTCTGAGGATGGATTTGAACTCAGGAAGAGGAGTCTTCCTGACTCCAGGCCTGGCACTCTGTCCACCGCATCACCTAGCTGCAGAAGTCTGGATATTGGCAAAGAAGGCGGTTTTAGTGGACAACTGCACATAGCAAACCCATGTATTTTGCTGCCACTGTTGGTCACATTCAATGTATATATTCATTAGATGGGGAAATTGGCAATTGGCTTGAATCAGTCACATGATGAAAACTTGATCCATTAGCAATAACATGACGATTTGTAGTTGTTTCTTTTAATGAGATACATATAAAATAGTTAATTCCCATTTATATTTTAAATGATCTTTTATCACAATGCCCATTATAGACCATCAAATAAAATAATAAAGTCTAAAGAGAAAGAAAAGCAATTAATAATCATAAATGAAAAGGACAATGGAAATTATTATAAAATTATCTGAAAAGGTGAGTAACCAATAATTTATCCAATATTGTTCCAAATTATAAACCCAACTAATATCTATTATGTGACTTGTCTATGCAAGGCACTGAGGACAGATAGAAAGACAAAAACCAGAGTTCCTACCCTTAAGGAACACTTATCAATAGCGAGTAATCATATCTATTACTAGGTGGTACAGTGGAAAGAGCACTGGGCTGAGAGTCTGTAATATACAAATTCGAATCTAGCCTCAGGCATTTAGTAGCTGTGTGACCCTGGGCAAGGCACTTTACCCCCACTCTGCTCCAGTTTCCTCATCTGTCAAAGCGGCTAATGATAGCACCTACTTCCCAGGGTTGTTGTGAGAATGAAATGAGATAATAATTATAAAGCATTTAGCACAGTGCCTGGCATATAGTAAATATTATATAAATGTTAGCTATTATTATCATTACAACCATAGATGCATGGATTTAGAACTTGAAGAGCCATTAGGAATAATTTTGTCTAAGTCTTTTATTTTATCAATGAAGAAAATAAAACCCGAAGAGTTTAAGTGACTTGCTCAAGGTTACACAAGTTAGTGAGAGGTGAAGTCAGGATCTGAAGCCAAATTCTCTGATTTCAAATTCAGGTCTTAGCAAATTATTTGCAATACTTTTAAGCTCAGGGGGAACAAAATTGAGAAGAAAATAAAAGATGTAATTAAAAGCTATTTTACTGAACAAGTTCTGCCAAGGTTCTGTTCTTAGAGAAAATAGTTCTTGGTATTGCAAAAAACGTTTTAAGACCACTCCTTCCCTTAAGGTACGATGAAATTCAATATTCACAAGGATTCATTTTTATTCTTAGCAAAAGCCGTGCTAAAGTCCCATATTTGCATTCCTATTAGATTATGGATTGATCTCCCAAGAGAGAATATGGAATAGACTCCCCTTCTTGAGAACACTATAATTTTTTCTATTTTTCATTTTAATAATTTTAATGTTCCAACCCAAATGAAAAGTACTAGTCTGTCTTCAAGAAGATTTGCTTATGAGGCTGTATTTACATAAAGTATGCATACAGTACTGGTCCCTAACTCTAAAATAGGTATGTCTCACATATTGTATCAAGTCAATTTCCATAGAAACAGAGAGCACATATAACAGAATAATATTATGATAACAGCCCACACAAATAATGTTTACAATTTAAAATACTTTCTTTACAGCTGTAAATGAGAGTTGATCAGAGAAGTGCTGATCAATCTGATAAATCCTCAAATCAACTTGTTAAGATTACACGGCACTCTATATCAGATGGCATATCATCTTGGGGGGGGGGGGGAAGGAGGGGGAGAAAATTTAAAACTTAAAAGCTTGTGGAACTGAATGTTGAAACTAAAAACAAATAAATTTTTAAAAAAATGATTACAGGGTACTGACTTTTGCCAGAAGGGGATCCTCCTAAGGACTTAGAAATGTGACCTAACAAAAATATTTATAGCAGCTCTTTTTGTGGTGGCAAAGAACTGGAAATTGAGGGGATGCCCATCAATTAGGGAATGGCTAAACAAGTCATGGCATATGAATGTAATGGAATACTATCATACTATAAGAAATGATGAGCAGGCAGATTTCAGAAAAACCTGGAAAGACTTACAACTGATGCTGAGTGAAGTCAGCAGAACCAGAAGAACGTTGTACACAGTAACAACAATATTGTACAATGATCAACTATGATAGACTTAGCTCTTCTCAGCAATACAATGATCCAAGACAAGGGTGGGGAACCTTCAGGCTCAAGGCCACATGTGGTCCTCTAGGCCCTCAAGTACGGCCCTTTGACTGAATTCAAATGCAGGTTACTCACCTTTGATCCAAGATAATGGGAGACTAGGGAGACTCATGATGGAAAATCCTGAGGAAGTCTGCATTCAGAGAAAGTCTAATGGAGCCTGAATGCAGATCGAAACATACTATTTTCACTTTCTTTGGGTTTTTTTGTGTTTTTTTCCCTTTTCTGTTTCTTTTTTCACAGCATGACTAATGTGGAAATGTTTTACATGATTGTACATGTATAACCTATATCAGATTGTTTACTGTCTTGGGGAGGGGAGAGAGAAGGGAGAGAGGGAGAAAATTTTGGAACTCAAAATCTTATGAAAAATGAATGTGGAAAATTGTCTTTACATGTATTTGGAAAAAAATACTATTTACATTAAAAAAAGAAAGAAAGAAAAAGAAATATGACCTATCGCCATGCTGGCAGCACACAGGAATTCCCTTAGAGTGGTCCCCTGAGGACTGGTCAACTAAACTCAAGTAGACATACTTAGAAGTACTTCCCCTTTTGTGGTCCATAAGAGTAAGCAATAAAATGACCCCTTTTTAACTTTTTCATTTTGTAATGGGGAACTGGTCAAGGAGTGCTCAGTCTTGGGAGTATGTGGGTTTCCTGAGCTTCCTTCTGGAGGTACTTGATAATGTGAAATGGAGGGTCTCCTCTCTCTGACTCAAAGCATGTGGACTATTTTCAACTAGCTTACAACATGGTCAAGAAACAGCCTTTTGGTTTGGCTTCTGAGCCAGAACCGAGCATGTATACAAAAGGCCCTAATTACTTGAACTTGTTCTCTTTCCTGCCTGGCTATGTTCAAGGAATCAAGGAATGCTGTAAGCCCCTGGGTAGGGAGAAGGAGCTAGGGTCAACTGCCTCCTCTTCCTACTTGGGTTCACATGAAGCCATGAGCATGTGGCCCCTACTGTTCATTGTGTTGCTGTTGTTTCTATTTTTTCCTGCTTTAGGTGAGGCAGTATTGGAAATGGAGTCAGGAGCTTCAAAATGTAGAAAGAGTGAGCCTCCAGAGTCCATGACAGAATTTGCCAGAGTCAGCCAAGCCTGGCGAAGTGCAAAGTCCCAACTGAACAGCTTGATCCAGCTTAGCAGTGAATCTAAGGCAGCCAAGTGGGATTGGGGGTGGGTGGGGTAACTCTGTCTAGCCAGTATGCCACATTTGGAAGTGAAAGTGGTACTTTAAGTTTGAGGCTTTTTTCCCCTAGTGACCATGCTAATAGAGAAGAGAGTGCTCCCAAGTGTTGAGGGAAATCTTTTGTATTTTGTATGTCTTCTCGGTAAATACTTCTTTGTATAAGTTAATTGGTCTTAGTTGGTTTAAAGATGCTAGGGCACTAATCATTGGAGAGTATCAATGACTTAAGGGAGATACTAACTGTAACCCGTGATTGAATAGGGGATTGAGCCAACAGCATTATAAAGATACCCCAACCCCCAAAGGACTCCAACTTGCCGTGAGAGTAGAAGTTGAGATAAGGAGCTCTGGAGTTTATAAAGACTATATATGTAGTGGCTTATCTGAGATAAATAGGGGCTCTTTTCATTTGTCATTCAATTATTTTTCAGTCATGTCCAACATTTCATGACTCCATTTGGGGTTTTCTTGGCAAAGATACCATAGTGGTTTGCCATGTCCTCCAGCTCATTTCATAGATGAGGAAACTGAGGCAAACAGGGTTGAGTGACTTGCCCAGAGTCACACAGCTAGTACGTGTCTGAGGGCAGATTTGAACTCTGGAAGATGAGTCTTCCTAACTCCAGGGCTTGAAGTCTATCAACTGCACCACCTAGCTGTCCTTTTACATTTGTAGGATCCACAATTGACATTTCCTTGATTCCTCACTCGAATTCAGTGAACAAGAGAACAGAGAACAAGGTCCAGTTATTGGGGGGGTTTTGTCTGAACGCTCAGTGCTGGCTCAGAAGCCAATCAAAATTTATCATTCCTTCACTGCATGGTAAGCAAACTGGAAATAGTCACAGGATACCTAATTATCAATAATTATTAAGTATTTGAACTCAGACTTTCCCGCATATTGAGGCAGCTAAGCATAGCTGGATAGACCCTTGATCAGAAGTCAAGAAGACCTGAGTTCCCACTTCAGACACTTCCCTCAATTTCCCTCACTTGTAAGGTGGGGATAATGATAGCACCCATCTCCCAAGGTTGTTGTAAGGATAGACTGAGATATTTGTGAGGTACTTAGCACAATAACTGCCACACAGTAGTCTCTATCTAATTACTATTATTATTATATGATCTTAAGTAGAGAACAGGGCCTCGACTTGGCAAGCAGGGGGTGAGGCTGAGGTTAGAGCTCCTTCTAGTCTTCTCTCCTTTTCTGAGCACAGGTCAAAGACTAGTGATCCTGAAATGGACATTTCTGGTCTTGGGGTTACCTCATGGGCAATCCTGAGTTCAAAAGTCCTTGAGTTTCATAGGATCATGGATTTGGAGCTTTAAGAGATCTCTGAGGCCACCTAGACCAACCCCATCATTTGAAAGGTGAGGAACCTGGGGTCCTCAGAGGTGATGGAAGTACTGCGAGGGGTGAGACCACCCACCAGCAATTAATTAAAAACATCAGAGGGCTCTCAAATTTAGGAACAGAAAAACTTCTTCATTATGGTTCTCCGAACCAGATAGAGGATGGGTAGGGAGAGGTGGGGCCTAAAGGGCAAAACCCAGCCTTATACTCTAAGGTAAACAAGTCCTTGCCCCACCACCACTGGCCTTTTACTCTCATTGGCAGAGTCTGGGCTCCCAATTTCGCGGAAATCTACTACCCCAGGTACAATTTAGCCAATGCCAAACTCTTAAAGATACTTTTTCCCTTATTTGGCGAGGACACAGTTCAGGTGATTTCTTAGCAACCAGAGACTTAGGCCTAGCTGTCAATCACAAGCCCTGAGTCCCCACCTCCATTTATCCCCACTCAATTCACAGAAAGGCTGAGATCCAGATTCCATGAGAGGGCTTCACCATGCCACTCAGTACTAAGTGATGAAAGCAAGATTTAAATGTGGTTCCTCTGTTTCCAACCAAAGTCAGTGTTCCCTCTCCTGTATCATACTGCTTTTTGCTCCAAGCCACAAAGTTCTAGAGACTGAGGGTTCCTGAGAGTAAGAATGAGGCACCAGATACCCAGGAGGAGAAGGTTTCTTTAATCACACACTCTCAGAGGCAGAAGAAGATCACCAATAGGACAGGGGGGAGGGAGGAATCAAGAGAGCTAAAAGTCATGCCATGAGGGTCCAGGAGATCTGGACTTCTGGAACCCCACAAGATTTTGCTGTAAGCAGCTTAGATAATGCAGGTCTGGAATAAATGGGCAATATTTTTTGAACAATTCTAGAAAGGGTCTCGATCTTCCAGAGGACTGTGAGCATAATGGGCTATTTGAGTGTATTATGTTTTCTCTATTAGGTCATGCATGCTTGAGAGTCCTTTGCAGTTCCTATGATTGAAGAAACAAAGGCTGTCCCATACTGGATACTCATTATATTATACAAGGGTCAGTGTAGGACTTGGGAAGCTTCTTACCCGCTTTGGGGAAAACCGTAAACACAAGCCATACCTCAGCTTTGTTTTTAAAATTTCTCTGGAAGGGCAGGTAGATGGCAAAGTGGATAGAGCTTAGGAGCTGTGTGACCCTGGGCAAATCATTTAACCCCATTCAGGAGTGTTACCCTACAGTAGCAGTAGAGCCAAACAGAAAGGGACCTTCTGGGGTCAGGCCCCTAAAATTGAACTTCATCTATTTGAGTCTGGAATCCTGTGGGGCAGGGAGGATAGAGACCACACAGACTACACAACAATCCTGTGACGTAGGCGGTGTAATTGTTATTATCTCGACAAGAGGCAATGTTCACTTGTGTCAGATTCTTCATGACTCGGTGGACCACACTGTCCATGGGATTTTCTTGGATACCACCGGAGTAGTTTGCCATTTCCTTCTCCAGTGGATTAAGGTAGACAGAGGTCAAGTGACTTACCCAGGGTCACACAGCTAGTGAGTGTCTTGAGGCTGGATTTGAAATGGGTCTTCCAAACTCCAGGCCCAGATCTCTATCACTATACTACCTGGTGTGGTGAAGTAAAAACCAGCTCTGAAACCAAAAAGACCTGAGTTCAGGTCCTGTTTCTGACACACATAGGCTGTATGGCCCTGGGAAATAATTTAAAGTCTCAACATTCTAGGGAGCTGTCTAAGAATATAAATTGTGGAAAGTGCGTAGACCTCAGTTGGCAGAGGGAGTTTCCCTGTGTCAATGAAACCACAGACCCAGTTCCTAGCTCCATTTTAAAAGGAAGATTTAAGATATTCCTTATTTTTTTAAGAGAAGGACACTGTGATACACTGAGATGAAATGAATGTCCCTGAGTCATACAGGAAGTTATCAGAGCTGACTTTGAATTCAAGTGTTCTTCTGCCACGGCAATATTTTATTGTCTTCATGGAACCATTTATGTCCCAAAAGTTTCAGAATTGAGAGACTGCAATTTCAAGGTTCTCAAAAGTCCTACCCCAATCATGGCATGATGGTAAACCTGGCTTATTGAAGGCAGGGATGAGCTGATCAATGCTTACAGGCTCGCTAGGGGAAAAAAGGTTCCCATGACCTACTCTTAAATTTAATCTGCATAGATGTTTCATCACCTTCTTAAACAATTAACACAACAACAAACCAAGACCTGATTGGTAGGTTTTCTGCTGATTTCTCAGGTATAAGTGCTCACACTGAAAATTTAACAATTGACTCTTGAAAGCCAGTTCAAGCTGGTTCTAGCACACCCCTAGATGAATGCTTCACCAGCAGATTGGAAGCCCTGGCAGATTCTATCAAACTGGAAAGGTTTCTAGCGTGGTTCTAGTTAACAGACACTGATATCCAGAGATCAGTGTAGCTAAGTACACAGAGAAATACCAGCCCCAAGGTGGCGAATTAATTGACTATGTCAATCTATGGAACAAAGAAAATTACCCAATGTGCCTCCACCCTTCGCAGGCACCTTTCTCTCCTGCAGTGATTATGACAGAGAAGCACAGAAATGGGGACAAAAGGTAGTAAAAATCATATAGTTCTTGTTTCTTTAATGAAATGTTTTATTTTTATTTTGAGTTCCAAATTCTCTCCTTCCTTCTACCCCTTGCCCCATCCATTGAGAAGGCAAGAAATACAATAGCTATTACACATAAAGAATCATGTAGCTCTTACTAAATATGAATTCCCTGTCCAACAGCCAGTTGATATATTACTAGAATAACTGAATATATCAAGACTAACATTCTCACTGTAAATGAAACTAGAAGATATAAGAAAGATAGTAGTAAGTAGAAGAATGGTTCCCATGTTAGAGTGGCCAATAAAGAAGTTAGAGGGGATCATCTGTATCTTGCCACTGGACCCAGATGGCTCAGGAGGAGAAAGTGAGCCTGGTGACTTTGCACAGCCCCCACCTCACTTAAATCCAATTCACTTGCAAACCATGGGATCACCTTCCTGATGTCATGGTCCTCTTCCAGAACGAAGGACAAACAACAAAGGAATTAGAGGAATTGATTTCATTCTGCAGTCAAGGGTGAAAAGAAACATGATTTCATGGAATGATTGCTCATCTTGCCTTGCAGGGCTCAGGATAAGCATGAACCAAAAGAACTGAAATTATGAAGATAATTATAGCTTACAGACCAACATCTGTTGGAAAGGATGAATTCATGGGGAGATTCAATATAGAATTTTACAAGGTACTCCAGAACAAGTCAATATACGTACATAAACTGATACTTGGCGATAGTACAAATATTCAAAATGAAGGGAAAGACAAGGGCAGTATGACTATATAATGCTAAACCAGGGGGCCAAAATTGATGACAGCCAAGTTTACTCCCTCTATATGTGTGCCCCACTATCCTAATATGTTAGAAATTATTGTTCAGGATTGAGAAATGAATGAGGCCTAAGGTTCATTTATTATTCAGACATGTGGCAGCCAAGAGAAACAATAAATTATTAGGATATAACCCATTTGCAAAATATTATGGTGGTAGAAGATTAAGCAAAAACCTACCTCACAAAATAGCAAAGAGTGGCAGAGACGGGAAAAATCTGCAGAAAGCTCAGCCTGATATGCAACTAAGCCAGATCACCCCAAAACTATTCAAAGGTGAAGCTGGAAGGAAGAAAACAAATAGTTTTTAAATAATTATGAAGAACTGCCAGGATTACTATAATGGCCTATTTAGATCAATTCCATTTATCATAGTGGAAAGACTATATCAAGAACCTAAGTAGTGAAAGGGAGAAAACTGAACTGAAAAATAGCTTGTGGGATGTAGTGGGAAGTCTTTTCATAGGACTGAATGAAAGAGTATTTATTAAGCTTACTATGTGAAAAGTGCTGGGGAAGAAAATACAGTTCCTGCCATCAAGGAGCTTATTCTCACTTTCCCCCTCTTTTTTTTAAAAAATAGATTTTCTTAAATCGTTTGTTTTTTACATCACCTAGAATCTGTCCCTCTCTCTCTCTCAAACAGCCATTCCATATAACAAAGCCTTTTTTTCCAAGAAAAAGGAGTAAAATTCAGCAAAACTTATCGATGTATAAAAAATACCCTAATATTATATGCAACGTTCCGTATACATGGAGTCCCTACCTCAGCACAGGAGTGGAGGGACATATCTTCTATTTCTTCTTCAGGGCCAAGCTTGTTCATTACAATTTTTTAACTTCCATCTTCAATAGCTTTGTGGTTATTGTTCTTTCCATTTATATGCTGTAGTCACAGTGTAGGAGCTCGCATTTAATAGGGGGAAACAATAAATATAGCGGTATTATAATATAGGCCAAGGAGGGGTATTTCAGTTTGGAGACCCGGGGTTGGGGAATAGCCATAGGAGAGTTCATTGATAGGCATTTTCCAGTGGCTATTGGATTTTATTTGATTAAAGATCTCGAGGTAGAGAAAGGAAGGTGAAGCATGGCTGACCATACAGCGGGCGATGTAACAAACTCACCGACCAAGACAGAACAGCTTCCAGGGTAGGAGTTTCAAAGCTGACAGGATTAGGTTTCCCAAGACATGATTTGTGATCCATGGGATATAGCAACAAGTAGGGTAGATGGCAATAAGTTGACCAAGATAGAAAAAATCTGAACATATTTCTAGATATATGTGGAGTCTGCGGAGAGAGAGTTGGTGATGCTTGAGAAAGAGATAATTGAAAGAAACAAAGTATTAGAGAAGGTAGGATAGTAGGTGATACAGATAAAGGGACTGGCCTTGGCTGTCATCAGTTTTGGCCCCCTGGTTTAGCATTCTATGGTCATACAGCACTTTGAAATCTCTGAAAGATGTTTTCTGTCCCTCTAACGCAAGGCTTCTTAACCTGGGGTTAATGAACTTGTTTTTAGAAAGTATTTTGATAACTATATTTTGAAATAATTGGTTTCCTTTGTTATTCTATGTGTTTTATTTTATATATTTAAAACCATTACTCTGAGAAGGGTCCCTGGGCTTTGCCAAACTACCACAGGGGTCCACAACAAAAACAAAAACAAAAAGTTCGAACCTAAATAGTCAAAGGATATGAGCAGGTACTTTTCCAATGAAGAAATGAAAACAATTTATAGTCATATAAATCATTGTTGATTAGAGAAATGTAAATTAAAACAACTTTGAGATATCATTTTACAACTATCAGATTGGCTAACATGATTGAAGGAGAAAACAACAAGTGTTGGAGGGGATGTGGAAAAGTTGGGACACTGATTCATTGTTGGTGGAATTGTGAACTCATCCAACCATTTTGGATAGCAATCTAGAATTATGCCCAGAGACTTATTAAACTGCCTATATCCTTTGAACCATCAATATCACTACTAGGTCTATTTATAAAGACAATTAGGGAAAAAGGAAAAGAACCCATATGTTCTGAAATATTTACAGCAGCTCTCTTTGTGGTGGCAAAGAACTGGAAATTACAGGGATGGCCATCAACTGAACAAGTTGTGGTATATGATTGTGATAGAATACTATTGTGCCATAAGAAACGGTAAGTTCAAAGATCTCAGAAAAACATGGATAGACTCACACAAAATAATAAAGAGCAAAATGAGCAGAACAAAGAGAACACTGTTTTAAGAACAATTTTGATCGAATGAGTAATTTTAACTATTATAAATACCCAAATTGACTACAAAGGACATATGAAGGAAGATGCTATCTGCATCCAGAAAAAGAACTAATAGGTAGAAGTATATATAGAATGGTTTTACACACAAACATATTTCTGTCTAATGGTAGCCATCTCTAGGGAAGAAGGGGGAGGAAAAAAGAAATTTACATGATAACTTTATTATATATTTAAAAGGAATAGCAAGTTACATAATAGATTTGCAGTTTCATGTACAATCATCTTTTTTACTATACTACGCTATGGAAATGCTTGTTTTAGTACATAAATTAAAAATAAAATAAATAAAAATTTAAAAAATTAAAAATAAAAAAACTTCTGCCGTAAAATGACTTGCTTCTTAACTATTCAATAATCTTTCTGAAACAGGGAAAAAACATGGAGAATCCACAAAAACAATTTTTTTTCTACTTCAGCACTAAGAAGTTCCCTAAAAAGGAAGAGCAGAAGACACTGTCAGTCATTTGATCAGCCAAGCAGTCAGCCATCAAAATTAGTTTCAGAAAATAAATAAAAATTCCTCTACTTATCTTAGTGAAATGTTAATTCCAAGTAGTCAGCGCTTCTGGGCATGTCACTACTGATCCACTGAATCTGAAACATCCAGAAAATATGTTCTTTCAATGAAGCTGGCAAGCTAGTCAAAGCCTGACGTTCCTTTAACAGAAATAATGGGAGCTTAAAGTGAGCCAAAACCCACCTCCAAACCCATCCCTGTGAAGTAAGCCTCAGGGTACAAATTATTCCCATACAAAGCTGAAACACTTAAAATCTGGGGAAAAGGCTAATTCTGATTCTTGAAGTAAATTGCCACGAATGATGGTGAGCTTCCTGGACAATCTAAGCAGGGACCAATTCAACAGCATGTAATTATTTAGATGCAGCTTGGTACGCTGAGTAGAGTGCTAGGCTTGAAGTCAGGAAGAGCTGGGTTCAAATTTCACCTCAGGAATTTACTAGCTGTGTGTCTCTGGGCAAGTCATTTTATCTCTATCTGCCTCAGTTTCTTTATCTGTAAAATGGGGGTAATAACAGCAACTAGGACAAAGTGGATGGAGTGCTGGGTCATCTTCCTGAGTTCAAACATGGCCTCAACTACTTACCAGCTGTGTGACCCTGGACAAGTCACTTTACCCTGTTTGCCTCAGTTTCTTCAGCTGCAAAATGAGCTGGAGAAGGAAATAGCGAACCACTCCTGCATCTTTGCTAGGAAAACCCCAAATGGGGTTATGAAGAGTAGGACAGGACTGAAAAACGACTGAACATATAATAGTAACTACCTCCCATGGTTCTGTAAGGATCTCAGCCCCACTCCTCCGCGCCCTGCACTTACTATTCTCTCAAACCCCTGTAAAACCAACTCAGTCCTATACTATTTTCCACTCTTGACTCCAGTGCCTCTCTAGTGCTTTCATTTAGAACATTTTGCCAAGCTCTAATCCTAGATAACTCAAAAATCTGACTCTTTTGCCGGTGTTCCCATGCTGAGTGACAAAGACAATTTTAATTTTAAATCTACTATAGTGACAGAATTTGGGAGAGGTGGGGGATGTTACGTTATCTCTTCCCTGATCCTTCATTGGTTTTTCAATTGCTCAGATCTGCTGATCTCTGGGTTCTGCTTTTTTCAGTCTGCATCAGTTAACAAACAGGCTTATAGATTTAGAGCTCGTAGGGACCTAAGAGGACACATAGTACAAACACTTCAGTAATACAGATGAGGAAACTGAAGCCCAGAGAGATGAAGAGACTTTGCCTAAGGTCCAGCTAGCAGAATCAAGATTTTAATCCAAAGGCTTCTGATGCTAAATTCATTCTTCCCACATTTTCTGAATTCTTCATAGTATTTCTTGCTACATAATAATATTCCATTACAATCATATACCATAGTTGTTTTTTTTTTTAGCAAGTCTCCAAATGATCACATTAAATCAATAATGATGATTGTGGTCAGTCAACAAGCATTTATTAAGTGACTGCTATGTGTCGGGAATTGAACTAAGCAGTAGGGATACAAAGGCAAAAAGTCCCTGCCTTTAAGGAGCTCACATTCTGCGATAACAATAGCTAGCATTTATACCGTGCTTTAATGTTTGCAAAACCCTTTACAAATATTATGCCCTTTAATCCTCCCAACAACCCTGTGAGATAAGTGTTACTGTCATCCCCATTTTACAGAGGAGGAAACAGAGGCAGAGGTGAAGTGACTTGCCCAGGGTCAAACAGCTAGTAAGTGTCTGAGGCTGAATTTGAACTCAGGTCTTTCGTATTCAAGGACCAAAGCTCCATCGGCTAAACCACCTAGATAAAGCATTTTTTAAATTATTAAACTTTTCTCTTCAGTAAAGTGGGGATGATAACATTTACCTCTGAAGATCGTTGTAAGGATCAAATGAGATACTATTTTAAAGCACTTCGCACATAGCAGGCATTGGGTTGCTTATTCCCTTGTTTTCCCCAATTTCCCTCTTCATCTCCGGGGAAATTGCACGTGAATACACAGGTTAGTTCTGAACCAAGCTCCAATTCTTTTCTTGAGACAGCTAGTAAAAAAGCTAAGGAGAGAACAGTTCACTCATCTGGATTTCCACAAGGTATGATGTACCCTACTTAGCTGTATTAACCATATAACGGAACAGAACTGAGGCTAGCAGTGGCTGGAGGGCTGGACCTGGAGTCGGGAAGAGCTGAGTTCGGATTCATCCTCAGACTCTCACTAGCGGTGTGACCCCGGGAAAGCCACTTCACCTCTACCTCAGTTTCCTCATCTGTAAAGTGAAGCTAGTAGTAGCACCTACTTCACAGGGTTGTGGGAATGAAATGGGACGATATGTGTAAAGCGCTTAGTAAATGCAGGAATTATTTTCTGCAACAAAGAACATTGAATATTGTTTTGAGGTGAATATTTTGGTAAAGATTGGATTTTGTTTCTGTCTTTTACAGATATTGGACATATGCCAGTAGCGAGGTTGCAGGGTCAAAGGCAAATTAGCTGGGGAATGCAGGCAGTTATTCCAACCTGGTTCCATCCAGCCCCGCCCTCTTCTCTGGGGCTGAGCTCATACCTTCGTAAGAACTCAATAATTATCTGCAGAATGCCTGCCACGCCCCTCCATCTCTCCACCAAGCGCCCCGCATTCGTTCTCTGCTTTCTTCCCTCCCGTTTCCAAGTCCCTGGCCTTTTCTCGCACCTTCCTTCCTTCCTGCGGCTCCCGTGGGTCTCGTCCCTCCTCCGAGGGAAGCTGCAGACCCTCGGGTCGCAAAGTGCGAGACGCTCTCGGCATCTTCGAGCCAACCCCGGGGCGGAAAACAATGTACCCGCGCTCTCCGCACCTTCCAGGAGGGGAGGGAGAAGCAGCCTCACTCCTCCACCCGCGCGAGCCAGAGGAGGCGGGGAACGCGCCGGGAGCTTCTTTCCACTGCGCAGGCGCCTTCAGCCCCTCCAGCTCAAGTGTTTCTTCACTGCTACCAGGAGCTGGGCTGGGGGGAGCGGGGCGGGGCCTTGCCCCTAAACTTTATTGACAGCAGCCAAAAATGGTAGAGACTGTCATCCTTTACTCTTCTGCCAGACATTTCCTCAGGCTTCCACACTGCAGTAGTACTACTGGAAAAGACTTTGTACCTGAAAGAAGAGGTCATCTGGCCCAATCTCCTCATTTTACAGATGAGGAACTGAGGTCCAGCAAGGTTAAATGATCAGTGTCAGAGCCTGGGCTCGAACCTACATCCGGTAACAACAGATGCGGTGCCCCCCTTTTTTTTAAAGGGCAGGAGGAGAACAAGTGGAAGAGAGGAGGGGAAGCAATAAAAATTAAAACTTTAACACTTCACTAATCTCCCTGACTTAAAACTCTTACGTAATGCCCTACTGTGTGCAGTCCACTATGCTTAGCAATTTCGATTTGTTGTTCAGTCATGTCCAAATCCTATGTTACGGGGTTCTGTGAAGTTTGGATTCAGTCAAAGGGCCGAACCTGAGGATCTAGAGGGCCACATGTGCCCTGGAGGCCACGGGTTCTCCACCCGGAGTTAGACACTATGATGCGGATTCAAAGAAAGGCAAAAATAGTTCCTGTTCTCAAAGAATTCACAGTGTCACCAACAAGAACCTGTTGGAGGCTGGGACTAGAGCCCAGATTTCAAAGGCCAAATGTTCTCTGACCACTATATCTTAGTTTTATATTTTAATGCCAGAAAATTTTGCCTTTCTTAGCCAATGGGCATTTGCTTTGTGATGTCAAATTGTATGGATAATAGCCTTTCTGGGGCTATTCCCTCATCCTATAACAGCTGTCACAGATTGGGTCCTGAAAAGGTCAACTAATACCCTCTGATTCTGGCGAGGGTACAGTCTCTGGGAACCCCCTTGAACTCTCCTTGAATCTTCCGCACTAGATCTGGTCTTCACCTGTGGCCATATGCTTTTCATTATCTAAGCCCAAATCTCTAGCTAGCCTAGCCCTTTATTATCCATTCTCTTGTTTCCTGGAGTGTCTTGACCTCTAGTCACCCCAATCCCTTCAAGATCCTCCTTAGACTCCTCCTCAAGATCCTCCCTAAACCCCTCCTCTAGTCACCCCAGACTGCTTGACCATCCCTCAATCCTGCCCACGATCTTTCCGTATGTAAGCTACATCTTGCCTCCATGAAGGCGCTCAGATTCAACCTAACTTAGTATATTGAATCTGGCCCGCTTGTGAAAACAAGTGTCACGAAGAGCGAGATTCCTTAAGACAACCCAATA
This sequence comes from Trichosurus vulpecula, assembly GCF_011100635.1. Classification (NCBI taxonomy): domain Eukaryota; kingdom Metazoa; phylum Chordata; class Mammalia; order Diprotodontia; family Phalangeridae; genus Trichosurus; species Trichosurus vulpecula. Next base: position 326,361,933 of record NC_050575.1, read on the forward strand.
TGGTGGATCTTTAATAAACTTTGTCTTTTTTCTTGGCTGAGAAGGCTTGAGTCGAATTCATTTGCAAGGACCTAGCGTGTTGGTGTTTTGGGGTCTGAAGCACCCCTAAAAACCTATGGTTTCATACGTCATCATTTTCTTTAACCTTCAATTCTATGTACAACCCTTTGGAGTTTCACTCCTAACATGAGGTTCCTTAGTCCTCACCTGTATATTTCTCATTAGCAATCAGCCAGTAGACTAAATTCTTGTTCTTCAGTCTTTTTTTTTTTTCATTCGGGTCCAACTCTTCATGACCTCATTTGGGGTTTTCTTCGCAAAGATACTGGAGTGGTTTGCCATTTTCTTCTCCAGCTCATTTTACAGATGAGGAAACTGAGGCAAAGAGGGCTAAGAGACTTGCCCAGGGTCACATAACTATTAAGTTTCTGAGGCCAGATTTGAATTCAGAAGATGAGTCTTCTTGACTCTGTGTGAGGTAGTGAGAGAATAAAGTGTGAAGGCTTCACAGGGAATACACATATATATCTAAAAAGTTTGAGAATCAATATTTAGAGAAAAGGGAAACGGGATAAATTTGAGTCTGTGGGAATCTGATTATTTAGCCTTTAGAAATGTCTTTCTCCCCTGAAGTTTTTGTTCTTTCTTCTGGTTCTGGCTTAAAGATTTACCAAATAAGAACAGGGTCACTGTGACCTGCTTTTCTTTACCGTGAGAGAGAGAAGAGGGTTTTCCCCCTCCCCTTACCCTATTCTCCTTCTTTATATTTATAGATGTCACCTCAGCTGTGAGTGGAATACAAGATTGTGAGAGCTTCCCTATGAATAACTCAGGCAAGGCAATATTCAAAATAGAGATAGTACTTAAAAATTTAGTTAAGATGTGAACCTCACCAGGCCCGAGTTTCGGTTTCCTATAAATCCTATGATTTTGGGGAAATCAGATGGTATTCCCCTCTCCCCCTCCCCTCACCTATTTCCCCCATAAGGTAATTCTGTAGTTTCTGTGATTGTATTGGGTAAAAACTTATTTCTTTATTCCTGGTTAGATTGTGAGGCCACTTGTCTCTGCCAATGGGGATGGGGGTCCAGTCTCTGGGGTGGGATTTCTTAGAATTGTTTGTACATGGGTATATATCTCCCTGCTTGCCTTCTCCGCACCACCACCCCCCCACCCCCCCACCCCCCACCTCTCTCATCACTGCTAGTCTGCCCTGATAGTGAGAGAGATGCCCAACTCTCATAAGACTTGATCAAATAAAGCTTCTCTTTTTCCTAACTTGACTAACCTCTTTTTTTTCACTTGAGTCTGTGGTCTTCCGACCCACACAACTCCAGGACTGGCACTTTATCCACTTCACCACCTAGCTGCTCATATAGACTAAATTAGCCATTAGCAGAGGCATTTAGTAAGATAGTATCATGAGAGCAAGGCATTGTTTGCCACCCACCCCCATAAACCTGGTTCAAATTCTCCCACAGACACATTCAATGTTCTTGGGAAGAAGGATGGGCTCAAACTTACGGGACATAACATAAAGGGTAACTTACAACTCCTTGTATTTCAGAGCTTAGAGGTCCCTTTCCTCTATAATTTTCAAGCAGAAACCTCTAAGAAGAGTGTCCCTGACACTCCTCACTAATATGGGTCATGATTCCTGAAGCTGCCTCCTGGCCAGAAGCAGTCCTTCTGGTCCAGGCTCTCTGATGTTATGGTAAACAAGGTGGGATATAAGGGTGGGTGGGGATATGAAGGAGATGCATCTTGTTTAAACATTGTAATCTAATTGTGTGTGATTGCCTTGTTGCAGAGGAGTAGAAAAATTCCTTTACCCCTACTATTTTGTGATTACTTTCTGAACCTGTTGATTGATTGCTTTTGTGACTACATTGTTGTGGGGTTTAGGAAAATTGCTTAAAACTCCAAATTTGTAAGTACTTTTTGGTCTTGTGGGTTACATTCATTGATTGGAGAGGCAGATGCAGGTGGAATGCCCCCCACACTTAGTTAAGCGTTGCCTGTCCCTGTTTGCTGTCTTCTCTGATATTTGTATGACAGGTGCTTTTTAGTGAGCATGTGAAAGCCTCTGCTCCTGTTAAATGTTGAAACCTCCAGCAACTCAGCAAGAAAGAAACCTTTGATGGCTGAAATCTAAATTCTAGCCTAGAGGTTGGTATTAAATATTACTCAATTTTATTAAAATAGGAAAATATTTAGCTATAGAATCTTCAATCTAGATATGGGAAAATTATTAGCACAGCCTATATTTATATTACACAGGATTAGAATTTCTGTGGTCACATAGTTTATTTAAAAGCAAAAAACAATATGGAAGTTTCAGGGCTCCAGTGGGGGCAGCTAGGTGGTACAGTGAATATAGTCCTGGACCTGGAGTCAGGAAGACCTGAGTTCAAATCCATCCTTAGAAACTAGGTTTGTGACCCTAGAGAAGTCACTTAACCTTATTTGCCTCAGTTTCCTCATCTGTAAAATGGGGATAATAAATACCACCTACCTCCCAGGTTTATTGTGAGCATAAAATGAAATATTTGTAAAACAGTTTGCAAACTTTAAAGCTGGCAAACAAATTATTATTAATTAAAAGGGTAGTCTGGCGCAACCCATTCTGGGAGGTTTTGTTGGTTCTTGGTGATCATTGCTTTGTTTTCTATGTGTTCCTTACCATCCTTTTAATAATACATTTTAGGATTTTCCCAGTAATCAAAGTTAAGCTTACTGGTCAAGATTTTGTAAATTCAATATTTTTTCCTATCCTCCTATTCTCCCCCCAACTCTTTTAAAATCAGGACAATATTCTCCCTTCTCCAAGCCTGCAGTTCTCTTCCATTCAGCATGATCTTTCAAAGATCATTGACCCAACAATCGCATTTGTCATTTCTTCCAATACCCTAGGCTATTAATCATCTGGACCTGATGACTTCAACTAGAGCAGGTAGATGCTCCCTTATTATCTCCTCCCTTTTTTCGCCCATCAATCCCCAGCTAGCTATTTTTCTTTTGTTCTCAGTCCAAAGAGCATTCTCTTTGGCAGAGAAACAAAAGAAGTAAAATAAGGGCTAAGAAGCTTTACCTCCTCTCCATTATCCATTATCATTATCCCACCCAACTGGAGCAGTAATTTTATCCCTTCTTTGATCCTCCCCATCCCCAATTTAGCTTTAAACCCCCACATTTTCTTACTAACCAGCTAGGTTAGTAAGGCAGCTAGGTGGCACGGTGGATAGAGTGCTGGGTCTATGGTTAGGAAGAGGAGTTAAATCCATCCTCAGACACCCACCAGCTGCATGACCGTTGGTAAGTCTCTTAACCTCTGTAAAATGAGGATAATAACAGCACCTACCTCCCCGGGTTGTTGTAAGGATCTAATGAGATAGTAATTGTAAAGCTTTTGGCAAAGTGCCTGGCAGAGCGTAAACTCTACGTAAATGTTAGTTGTGATGATGCTGATGCTGATGATGACGACGACGATGATGATGATGATGATTCATTCTGAGGTTTAGCACTCCATACGCTATTCTTTCAAGACCATGGCAAGCTTTTGAATTTCTCATTTCTTACCTACCCTTGTTTCCATTTTCTCTATATGTATGACCTTTGAAAAATCTAAATTAGTTGGTGATTTCCCTATGCTTCCACATTCCCCTTTAGGCAAATCCCACTTTCTTTTATTTGAATTGTTTTTCTTTGTGTTTTCAGACTTCATTCTTAAGAACTCCCTATCCCTTCTATATTGAATTCCCTTATGGAATTTTAGTTCATGAAATCCTACTTATTTCTCTGAATGCTTTGAAATATGATCTCTCAAAATCTAAGGTACATTTCAGAGGAAGTGTCATTTTCTTTTCCTTCTCTATCACAAATTCAAAGATGAATTGTTCACTTCCTTCTGAGGTTTCCTGCATTACCTCCTCAGCAACCAACGTCCTTGTTGGTGAGAATCAGATCCGAAACAAAAATTCATTTTATTGTATTCACCTTTTGAAGGATAAAATTGTCTTTAAGGAAAGTCAAGAAATAATCAACTTCTCTGCTGTGGACAGAGAAAGAGAGCAGATGTCCTCCAACAGTCAGTAATTGCTATATGCCTGTCATTATACCAAGTACAAAGAAAGACCAAAGACTGTCCCTGCTTTCAAGGACCTTACAGTCTAAAGGGAGAGACAACATGCAAATAGCTATATACATTCAAGATATATATGAGATAAATTGGTGATAATTAACAGAGAGAAGGCACTAGAATTAAAGGGAATCAGGAAAGGTTTCTAGTAGAAGATAGGATTTTAGCTGGGACTTGAAAGAAGCCAGAGAAGCCAGGAGGCAGAGCTGAGGAAGGAGAGGCATCTAGGCATCAGGAACATCTCCTGGGAGTTTAGGAGATAGAGTGTCTTGTTAGAGGAAAATCACAGAGGTCAGGGAAACTGGATTTCAGAGTACATTGGTACATAAGGTATAGAAACACTAGGGAGATTAGGAGGAGCAAGTTTATTAAGGCCTTTGAATGCCAGACACAGGATTTTACATTTGATCCTGGAGGTGATAGGGGGTTTGTTGAATAAGGGAGTGACATGGCCAGATCTGTACGAAGCTCTGATCTTAGAAAAACTTCTTGACCTGTTTTCTTATCGATAAAATAGGTTCAGTAATATTCGCACTCTTCACCTCACAGGGATGTTGTGAAACAAAGAGTATATATACATGTGAACTATTTTATTAAAGATGTTGATTTCAAAGTAAGTTAAGAAAAGTAAATAAAGTAAAAATCTAGTAAGCTAGAACAGTGAACATTGTTTTCCTGGTTACTGGTTTCCCAAATAACTTTACAAGGGATATTTTAATTGGAAATAAAAGAAATAATTATTTTGCTTTTCTTGTATTCTCATCAGAAAAAAAAATGATAGATTGTAAAGCACTGGGGCTTCTAGGCGATGCAGTGGATGGAGTACCAGGCCTAACATCAGGAAGACTCATCTTTCTGAGCTCAAATCTGGCCTCAGACACTTACTAGCTGTGTGACCCTGGGCAAGTCACTTCACCCTGTTTGCCTCAGTTTCCTCATCTGTAAAATGAGCTGGAGGAGCAAATGGTTCCAGTATCTTTGTCAAGAAAACCCTAAATGGGTTTTCTTAAAGAGTAGTGCACTGAACAACAGTATAAAAGATGCCATCTAGGTATGACTGGAAAGGGATTGAATGGGACGGATAATTGTGAAGACTTCACAGGGTATGTCTAATGGAGAGGTTTTGGGATTTGGCCTTGTAATTTTGGAAGGCATGCCCTTCCCCTCCTCTCTCTCAGATGTTAGAAGATAATGAACTTCCTGTGAGCTATTTGTTCTCTGTTCCAGGAAGGGTCTCTTCTTCCCCCACCCCATTTCTTCTCCTAGACTTTCAGACACCACCCTGGCAGTTGAGTTCTGATAGGGAAAAACCTGAATGAACCGAATCAATCTTGGTCCTCTGTGTAGTTTTCGCACCTAGACTATAAGCCCACCTCCCAGCCAATGGTGAGAATGGATAGAGGTGGGTGGGAATCTTTTCATTAAGACTATAAATTAAGGCAGGTTCCCTTTTACCTCGCCTCCTCCATTATGGAGGTGTGCCCGAATCTTGCAAGGTTTGTAGAATAAATTTACTTTGTTCCTCCTAAGGACGTCTCTCCTATTATTTTAAAATTCTGTCCCATGTAGGATGGACCTGGTTATGTAGTGAGAACAAGGGGATAATAGATGGACAGCTTAAGTGCTACCCTAGGATTCACAAAATATTAAAAGAGCTAAAGGGAGGCCTCGAGGTCACTGGGTAAATGTTCTGCAAAGGAAGGGCTGGTGGGATTCCTAGGTTGAGGGTCCTGGATAAATACTTTGGTAAGTAGCTATTAATTACCCATCACTATTTAAAGGCCTCTAAATTGTAAGCAAGAGACCTGAGGTTCAAACATTTTTGAGAATTTTAGTCGTCACATTCCTTGGGTTGACACGCTCTGTCTTCATCAATATGCCTGACAGGTCATAATGTAGCAAGTGTTGAACCCGAAGTCAGGAGGCACCTTGGCTTTAGTCCCGCTCTTGGCCACAGCCATTTGTAATATGGGAACAATACCTCTGGTATTTACCTCCCAGGCTCCTGGTGAGATTCACATCAAGTAATACATGTAAAATGCTTCACAAACCTTAAGTGCTACCTAAATGTCAGACCTTATTATGACTCAGAATTCAATTCCGGCTTAACAGCTTACATAAAAATGGAAAGACTCTTTGAAAGAGACTCGTTTGTTTGTGGATATTGCTTCCGAATTTGCTGATGGACTTCCACCTTGAGTATTCCTGTTTATTTGCAGTGCCATGCGTTGGTCAACACTTTCTTCCGAAAGCCAGTTGTCTGTTATCTGTTCATCAACTTTTCTTGGGGTGGGGGGAGAGATCCCCGAGTGACTTTGCTACATGCTGAGCACACTGCTGAGGCCACTCTCTCCTCTGGCCCAGATCAAAGCCAGTGACATGTCCTTGTCCTGTGCAATATGTGTCTGTCCTTTGACATATTCTTTGCAGTAGAAGAATTAGTAGAGAGCTCCTCCCAAATTCTGAATTTAAGGAAGACACCTAGGACAATCTCATTCCTCTCCCCTCACCAGAACCAACTCCCCCATCCAGCACTCCTCTGGACTCCTTCATACCAGCCCCTTCTGGCAGCTTTTCATCTCTTTTTTTTTGCTTTTCTTTTTGTCCTCTGTACTTGGCACAGTGTCTGGCACGTGGTAGGTGCTTAAAAACATTTATTGACTATTGATTGAGCTAGTTAGCACAGTGGATAGAGCTGAGAATTTGGAATCCAGAAGGCATGATTTCAAATCCTTCCCTGATGCCAACTGTACAACTCTACTCAAGTCACTTAACCTCTTTCTCCTCAGTTTTCTCATCTGCGAAATGGAGGTAATAATAATTCCTTCCTCCCAGGGTTCTTGTGAAGATAAGAAGAGATAATATCTGTAAAGTAATTTGCAAACTTTAAAATAATATATAAATGCTAGCTATTATTAATTACATAATTAATAACATAATTCCTAAATAACATATTAATATATAAATGTTAGCTACTATTATTACGAATACTCTACTTCTTCATTTATAAAATTTGAGTGTTGGAAGAGATTTATCTCTCTTTTAGCTCTAAAATCTATTATCCTCTGTTAATTTTGATTGATGGGCAGCTTGTGAATATTATATGTAAGAATATTTAAATAATCTTCCATTTATATTTAAAAAACAAACTAGAAATCCCCGCCACTTTTCCATCAGAAAAACAATAAAATAAATATAAACCAAATAATGGAAGTTTGATTTTGTGTGCAAGAGATAATTTTTCTATAGATGCTTAGTGTCCTTTGGGGATTGCCAAGTACTAGAAGCAGGTGTTAGATCGAGATGGCTACCTGCAGGAAAGAGCAAAAATCAGGCCATCCTGTCCTGACCCAGTGATTTAATGGGTGGACAGTGAGCCTGAAAAGCAAGCCTCTCTTCTGTCCTGAAAGAAGGGAAAGTGTAGACACCTTGGCAGGAGGGAGGGAGTGAGTACTGCAATGTAGCAGAAACACTTCCAAATTTTATCCCATTTCTCCTCTCCACCCACCCCAAGATAGTGTATAATTTGATATAGACTCTATATATACATTCGTATTGAACCCATTTTCACATTAGCTGTGTTGTAAAGAAGAATTAGAACCCATGGGAGAAACCACGAGAAAGAAGAACCAAAAAAAGAGAGAGAGCAAATAATATTCTTTGATCTGCATTCAGACTTCATTGTTCTTTTTTCTGGATGTGGACAGTGTTTTCCATCATGAGTCTTTTGGAGTTGTCTTAGGGCCTTACACTGCAAAGAAGAGATAAGTCTATCAAGGTTAGTCATTGCACAATGTGGCTGTTACTGTGTACAATGTTCTCCTGGTTGTGGTCAATGAGGTTCATATTTCAATAGCTGCTCCAAATCAGAAAAACAACATGTGAATCCATACCAATACCTGGTTATAGAAGAGTCAGCAACCCTTTTTAAAGGGAGTTTTGTAATTGAATTAGAGAAGCCTTTCTGAGGAAGTTGCCTCAGGTAACCTCCTAATGTTATTGCTCTTCCTAAGGAAAGCTTGAAAGGAAAAATATTCTCCTGAGGGGTGGAGCTAAAGGACAAGATTAGAAAGAAAATCATGCCTGGAAGGAAGAGCTGGGAAAGAGTATTTATACTTGACCATTCTCATCAGTCAAGCACCTTCCACCCCACACACCTGCAGTAAAATTAATTTTCAATTTTCTCATAATTTACAAAATTTGGAGAAGTGAGTTTCCAGGAAATTATTAAATTTTGAACGCCTTTATGGTTTTGCACTCACAATGATGTAATTGACTGAATTACTTAAAAACTGCTATCACTTTAGCTGTGAAATATATGAAGGATTTGATGCATTGAAATATTGCTTAGAGGTGTGATGTGATGTGAACTGGGCACAAAATTTACTGCTTCAGGTGAAATCACTTGGCCAGTTAATAGAGTACCATATTCTTGGAACCACTATCCAAACATAGAAACGATATTATACAAAAAAAAACCCCACCCCAAAAACTATTGTTACTGTAGCATCATGTGAAAAAATTTTTAGGAAACTAAAAATAATTAGAATATAAGAACCTCTGTGGCACTAGATCAGCTGTCAAATGTAAGTAAACTTTTCATTTAATACATTATTGCAGAGCACATCGATTTGGATGATATAATCAATGACTTTATAGTCAGCATTGCAAGCCAAGTTATGCTCCAATTGCTATAAAATTCTCAGTTTGATTTACATAAGTAACTATAATTTTGATGTGTTCCTGCTGATATACCTCTAAATTGAAATAAACTGTTCCTTTAAGTTGTATTAAATGTGAAAAATGTGTTCTCATTTTCATTGTAGGAGAATGGGAAGGGGAGCTGAAATTTTAAAATCTTACTTTGTTGGGTATATATTCTCATATGTACACTTTCTCTGATTTCTGTTTTGCTATCCATTTAGATAAATGATTTTTTGCTTATATGTATGTATATATTTTTGGGTTTGGGGTGAAAGATGGAAATTAAATTATACTGGGAAGGGTGATAAGGAAGAATCTAAGTACAGCTGTCTCTGGCATACTTTCAAAGATGCGATGCAAAGCACATCACTGCTGCCACCACTACCCCAACACAAATAGTTCAGTCTTCCTGTCAGCCAGTGGAGACCTCTTCCAATTACTTCCTAATTTACACAAAAATTATTACTTTCTAGAACTCAGACTTTCTCCCAAGCATGCCAAGAGTCTAGCCCTCAACTTTCTATATAGATTGGTGGTGTCAAACTCAAATAAAAACAGGGGCCACTAAATCGTATATAAGGATCTCTGTGGGCCTCATATTGTCTTAGAAAACTACACGTTATTTTGTTTTATCATATTTTTATTTATCTTGTTAAATATTTCCCAATTAAATTTTAATGGGCACACTGGGGACTGTTGTGGGTTGCATGCCATCCACCAGCAGTGTGTTTGATACCTCTGATGTAGATAATATGTGAAACTTTTAATTGTTTTTATTTCTACTTTACAAAATCCATCTAAGGACAAAGATGATAAAAGATAAAAACTGTTGGCTTGGTCTTAGACAAGCACACTAAAGCACTGTTGGTGAAGCTGTGCATTAGCACAATTGTTTTGGAAAACATTTGGAAATATGTGAAGAAAAGTGACTAAACTGTTTATACTGTGACCAGACAATCCCACTACTGAGTATGTAATCCAAGAATGTCAAAGACAGAAAGACAGTTTCCACATGTATCAAAATATTAATAACAGTATTTTTGGGGTAGCAAAAAACCCATGTGAAATTTGTGCCCATTGATTTGGAAATGGTTGAATAGATCATCTAAGGGGGAGAGGAAGCTGGGTCTCTCCTTACCACATGTTGTTACCTGCTTGAGTGAAAGAATCTTTCACCCTTAGATACAAATGCCGGAAAAAGCTCTGACTCCATCATTAGGTCATTTTAAAGCTACAGACAGTGCTGGCTACGTATCTAGTTGAAAAATTGCTGCTCCCAATCATGTGTTAAGCCAACATAAAATGTCCATGAATACACCGGCTCTTCTATTGCCTAGAAATAGCTTATTCCAGCCTTTTCCACATGAGAAACACCATTTTAGGTGGTCTAGGCAGGCACCAAATTCCCATTATGCTTGTGTAAGAGATGCAGAGGAGAGTAGCATACATAATGACTGCATACATTCAACTGGGGTATAAAAAAAGTATATATAGAAATAAATACCAAAATATTTGCTTTAAAATGTTAGGCTTACTGCAGCTTTTCTTTTTTGTTTTTAATTCTTGGTTTTAAGAAATGGCCCTCTGAGGGGAAATTTTACTGGAAAATATATATAAAGAAATATTGATATTAAAAACAAAAGATGCCAACAAATAGATGGACAGATAGATGACAGAGATAGATGGATGGATGAATAGTAAGTATGGCCGGGGTCTAGGGGGTTTGGCGGGGGCAAGAGGACCAGTTCATTTGCTATGGTGAAATTCAGGGGTAACATGACAGCCAAGAGTCCTGCTAAACTCCAGGGGAGCCTCAGGGGATGGTGGCTGCACTCCAGCCTCTACCCCCACCCTTCAAACCAGGCAGAGTATTTTTCTGAAGCAGCCTGACTGCAGAGAAGCAGAACCTCTCCAGCATCAATTTCATATGATTTTGACATGCTTTCAAAGTACACCTTTAAGCTATGTAGCCACATTGTTTAGTTACACTAAAAGGATCTCTCTCTCCCTCCTTCCCTCCCATCGTCTCTCTCTCTCTCTCTCTCTCTCTCTCTCTCTCTCTCTCTCTCTCTCTCTCTCTCTCTCTCTCTCTGTATCCTGGTGATGTCTAATCTGACGTCAATGAGTCATTAGCACCTTAAAGAAATATGGTAACTCAACAATCTGATTTTAAGTCCCTGAGTCTGAGTGTTTCTTGCCTCACCAATCATAGCAAGTTTTCTCTGAAGGCACTACTTTCTATAACATTTATTTAATGAAGAAATGTGAAAATAAAGTATTTAAGAGGCCACTGTCTGAAAGAAGTGCTGGGACTAAGGATAGACAAGGTTTGCAAGCTCCTTAGGGTACAACACGTAGCAAAGGAAGATTTTATTTTATTTTGCAAAGGAAGATTTTTTAAAAATATTACTTTAATGCGTATAGTCTCAATGCCACAAAATTCTGCTATCCACTGCATATAGGTATTCATTTTGTGATGAGTCAAGTCCTATGTGTAATATAGTAAGGCATGCGAATTTTTTCCAATAGTGATGATTGGAAATCTATATATGTTTGGGCTGCATGAATTCATTAAAAAAAAATACAACTACTAATTAATCTAAGCTAACTAGAAGAACACTTGAGCAAAGGTCACCATGTAATAAGAACCTACTGGCCTATTAGTTGATATGTACTATTTAATTAGGTTGTTTTATTATTATTATTTCGTTAGAAATCTCAAGTGGCTTCATTTTGGGATTAAGTGGACTATATTTTGTTTAGAAACTACATGTTGAATGCCCAGAGGTATATAGGTTCAAGGCTCACTGGGGCTGGTAATATACAAGACACGTGGATTTTTCAAACCTAGCTCATGGCTTTGTTCTGCTGAAAAGGGTTAGCATAATAGCTGGAGGGATCCAAGGCAACCGCAGGGATAGGTGAACTGCACAGCTTGTAATTATGTTACAATTGTGCTGCAGGAGTAGAATTCCCAGGGATGTTTAAGAAATGGAGGGGTGGTAATTGTTGCCAGTGGATTTTAATGTCACAACCAAGTTGTTTCGGGGCAAATTTAGTTATTAACAGAGAGAGGATCAGCAAATAACCTGTGGGCATCAGAAAGGTACAACTGCATTGTCTGGATGTGTCAGGAAGATGCCTTTTATTTAGTCATTTTTCTGTGTGCCCAGATGTGCACTCACCTATGAGGCAGCTGGGGGGGTGGATAGGAAGGGGAGGGGTCAATTTTAGTATGCCTATATCTTCCTCTCCCCAGTCTTTTGTGTGCTGTGGCTGTGATTGGTATACTCTGCAGAGCCTGTTTACTGGAAGGGAGAGTCCGTGATAATAAGGCATTTCAGACACAGGTCAAGCTGCCTTTGTGACAGAGCCATTGTTCTTAAATTCAGCCCTCCCACAGGAAGAGGTGGGGTGGGCAGGTGGGCGGAAGCCAGGGTCCATGGTTTTAAGAGCCCTAGAACATCAGAAATAGGGAATTTTATGTTCCAACAATAATTAGCTGATATTGAAGTGAGTACAGATGACAGGATGGAAAACATTTTCAATGCTACCATTTTTTAGATGCAAGGCAATAAAATAATACAGAATATGATCAGGTTTTTTGGTTTGTTTGTTTTACAAAATAGAATTAAAACAGAGAGGGAAAACTAAGACAAATTAAGATCTTATTACTTGAGGAAGCAAATATGTCTAGATTTCACTTGCCAGTACCAGCTGTTCACGTCACTTAATTTTTTTATACCTTGATTTTTGCTAGATGCTCCTACAGATTTGAGCATTTAATCCAAAGGCAAGTAAATGTGCTTTAAAGACCTAGAGAACAAAACCTTTATTTTGAAGCAATAAGTACAAAATTGTGAAAACAAACTTTATTGCTGCTTATCAACTGTTCTATCCTTATAATTAACCATTATTTCATTCTTATAGGATTTTGATTGGTAAAAACTATGTAAGAGATAATGTATTGCTCCCTCATGAATGTAAAACAAACAAAAACCCCTCTTTTTGACCATTATTCTGACATTATTAAACATTCCCATAAGAGCTAACCCTGACTATTTTTTTAACTTCTCTAGAACTTGGAAGAACAACCCCCTTTTAAATACTCTGTAGTTGAACAATATTACATTCATTTTAATAGAACACCAATTTTTTATTTTTCTAGGAAGTCTTGTAAAGCCTTAAAAGGTTTATCTGTTAGGTGATATTAGCTACTGTCAGTTCTATTTACCTTGGCTTTTTTGATATTTTGAGGACGTGTTGTATAGAAACTCATTATAGACTAACGGGTGCTAAATTTGGGAGGAGTCTGTTTTATTATAAAAGGACATACATAGGTGGGCACGGGGGCTTTGGTATCAACATGCCTGAAAAACTAATAAAATAAAGTAACAGTTCACATTTATATAGCATTTTATACTTGATGGCAGAATGCTCCCTTGCACTGCCTCAAAAGAACAACAAATGTGCCAAAGAAGGTGAAACAACAAGTAGAGGGAAATGAGGGAAAAAAATTCTTTATAGAAACAGAAAAACCCGAAGACGTGGCCCCAGAACAATGCACAAATACTACAGGGTGAAAACAAAAACAAAAAAACTGAGGCGCAATCACTGGAAAGAAAAAATAAGACTAAAACAACTGTGATCCTAGAAGAGAGAATGAACATACTTGAAGAAATCCTAAGTGGTTTAATATCAAAATGACTATAAAGATAGATCTAGAATCTATGAGATTTTAAAAATAAAATTGTTAAGGAGGCATAATTGGCAAAGTAAAAAAAAATGATAAAAACCTTGATGCAACAGTTGACTGTGTGAACTCTAGTCACTCCAAAAAAAAGTCAGATAGTAGTGTAACAGAAAACAGCTTTAGACCTACACTTTCATCAAATATCAACTCAATTTCCAAAAGGATAAATGAGCTAAATATAAAAGTTATATTATTAAAAAATTAAAGGAGTATGGAAGGCTATATTTCTCACAACTGTGGATAGTGGATTATTTTATAACCAGCTACAACATAGGGAATATTATTAGACAAAATAGACTACCTAAATTTTGTAAAAAGATAGTAAGTTTATGTACAAGTTAAATGCAACTAAAATTAAATAAAAAATGAGGAGTAGGAAAAATCTTCCAGAGACCATCTGATAAAATTCTGACATCCAAAGGCAACAGGGAATTGATATAAATCCATAATGGGCCATGTTTTTTGTCTTGTTGCAATATCCCTAGCACTTATTAGTACAGTACCTGGCTATACTATGTGCTTAATAAATTCTTCTGAAATTAAATTTCCCAATTGATTAATGGTCAAATGATAAAAATAAACAATTCTCAAGAGAAACATAAATCATTAACAAACATTTAATAGTGCTAAAAATCACTATTGATTAGAGAAATGCTATTAAAAAACAACTCAAATTGTCAAAAATGGTTATAGATTGAAAAATTCAATATTGGCATTCCGGCAGCAAAACAAACACTAATTTGCCACTGTAGAGCTGGGAATTGCTCCAACTGATTTGGAAGAAAATTAAGGATTATCGAAGAAGAATTGCTAACTTGACAATACCCTTTGAACCAGTGATCCCACTACTAGGAATATAATCCAAGGATGTTACTGACAAGAAAAGACCTAGCTATGTGAAAATATTCATAGCTACACTCTTTATAATAGCAAAATATTAAAAGCAAACTGTGTGCCCAATAACTGAGTAGTAAATTCAGTATTTAAATAAAACGGAATATTACTATATCATAAGGAACAGTGAATATTAAGAATTCAAATAAATGCTGGAAGACAGATGAAGTGACTGTGAATAAGGCAAGAGTAAAAGAAAAATATACACAATTACTAAAAAGTATGCAAATGATAACTTTAAGTGGCAGCAAAATTCAGATCAAAAGCACTGGACGAATATTGGTAATAATTTTGACCACCCATAACACATATATCTTTTCTCTTGGTCCCAGCAAACAGAGAAACACATCTTCTTTTTCTTAGTGGAGAGGTAGCAACAACAGATGTGGAATGTGGGCAAGTGTGGTTGGTTGTGGGCTGATTGACTTTGCTTTCATGTTTCTCTTCTCTATAAGTTGAAGTTCCTTCACAAGTGCTACACAAGGAAGAGTTGATAGGGGTAGAGAGTAAAGGACAATGACTGGTATGAAAACAAAAACTATTAAAGTGCAAGTCACATTTATTATCATAGAATTAGGAGTAAGAAGAGACTTCAGAAGCTTAATCCAAACCTAGGGCAATACATTGTACATTAATAATAATAGCATTTGTATAAGTGTTTAAGGTTTGCAAAGCTAGGTGGTGTAACTGATAGAGTGAAGGATCTAAGAGTTAATTCAAATCCTGCCTCAGACACTTAAAAGGGAGCTAATAGCACCTACCTCACCTGGTTTTTGTGAGGATTAAATGAAATCACATCAATAAAGTGCTGTACAAACCTTGAGGTGTTATATAAATGTAAGTTCTTCTTTTCCTCTTCATCATCATCTTCTTCTTTTTCTTCTCCTCCTCCTTTTCCTCTTCTCTTTCCTCTTCTTCCTTCTTTTATTCCTTTGCCTCCTCTTCCTTCTGCTGCTGCTACATGCAACTGAATTGAATCAAACTCATACTTGAATAAATATCCCCTACGGAGAACACATTCTCTGCCCTAGTTTGCTGACATCCAAAAAGCATACTTCTTCCTCACCATCCTTGTTTCACACCATTTTCAGAGACCATTTCTAATCTTTTGCTGACTTTCATGGTTGGACTATCTTATACGCTTCTACTACAGTCTCTTTCCTTGCTTCACAACTTGAGCGACTCATTTTCAGAACTCTTCTCCTGTACTACAGCTGCCAGCACCCAACCCCAGAACTGTCTATTTTCTGTATTGCCCATCTGTACCCTACATGAAAAAATTCCTAGTTTTCCTCTATCTCTTCTACATACTCAACAAGTGGTCCTCCAGCTTTTGCTCAAAGACCTCTAGGGAGCAGAAACCTACTACATCCTGATGCAACCTCTTCCATTTTTGTATATTTCTCATTGTTAGAAAGTTGTTCCTTGCCTCAATCACTGTTTCACGTTGTTTTACTTAACTGACTTCAGAGATTGCACTCCAAGAAGGATTCAAGTGGGGGTATGCTAGGGGTTAGTACCATGTGTTGAAATAGGATTTATCCATTTAAAAATGCTTTTAAAATATTCCTAAAACCTACGTAAGTAGAACTTATCATACCTTTGGATGCTTTGGTTCATGCAGTATATTCTTTCATATATGTATAATATTTAATATATAATTTAATATAACACATTTCATATATTATATATGTATGTGCATGTATTCTTGTAGGATGCTGAGGAAACTAAGTGTCATAGTGGATTGAGTACTGGATTTGGAGTCAGGAAGACTTGAATTCAAATACTGCCTCAGACCCTCACTAGCTACGTGATCCTGTACAAGTAACTTAACCTCTCAGCCTCAGTTTCTTCTTCTGTAAAATGGGGTTTATAATGTAATTTACTTGACAGGGCAGTTGTGATGATCAAATGAGACACTTTGCAAACCTTAATGTACCGTGTAAGTGTTAGCTATTGTTATTTTCAGATGTAATTTTTTTGGGAACTCTTTCTTCCACCTGCCAGATGACAATAATATTCAGGTGGTTGCAACCAACATTATTTCCTGTATTTTAGTACGCTATAGCTAAGTCTTACTAATACAACAAAAACTTGCTTTCATGGTCGTCAACATGAAGATATTCACATCTTCACCTCCAATTAGTGGGAAGATGAAAACATACTTTACTTCCCATCAGCTAAACTCTTTAGATTATACTCCCTCCTACCTACACCTACTTTAGATTATATTCCCTCTCTCCTATATCCTACCCCAGGAAAAACTCATCACCAGGAAACTCATCATCACATCTATTGCTGCAGCTTTGGTACTCCCATCTCATCAAAACCCTCAGAAGCTTCTGCCCCTCTGAATGAAGAGCTGAAAGGCAGAGAAAAAAAGCCTCCTCCCAAAGCCTCCATACCAAGAGGACTCAGAAGCCCAGTGACCTCATTTTCTATCAGTTGCACTCTTTGGATTCCACTCCACCATCATCATGCCTCTGCACTGGATACCTTCTTTCCCCTCTTCCCACAGTGCTTTCTAGCTTCATTTTCGGTGTTGTCTAGATCAGATTGTAAACTCCTTGAGGGCAGGGTCTATCTTTCCTTTTCCTATTTGTATCCCCAGCATTTAGCACAGTACCTGACACATAGTAGCCATTTAATAAATGTCTATTATATTGTATGTTACTGATGGGGAAGTGGGGGGGACTTTCAATATTAGGGTCAATCAGAAAAAAAAATAGTAGACAGGCTGGGGACAGCTCCAGTAATCAGCAAAGGGCAATGACCTGCATGGGTGTGTACTACCCCCAATGTGCTTATGGAGGATTTTTTTAGAGGCTGTTGCAAGCCAGCAAAGAAGCGTGTAATGTTGTTTGGGGGGCCAGTATAGTACACCCACCCCATTCTCTCAGGATTGTCCTGGGTAAAGAGCAGCATGCATGAAGGAGATGGTTCTTTTTTTTATCTTAGCTCTGATTCTTAGGTATAAGAAATACACAGAATCACTAAATTTCAGAATTGAAAGGCACCTTGGTAGTCATCCAGTTCAACCCCTACCTGAAAGAGTATACCATTTTAAAAAAATATTTTATTTTTCTCCCAAATACAAATAAAAACAATTTTTAATATTTTTTGAAAAGTTTTGAGTTTCCAATTCTATCCCTCCCTATCTGCTCTCTCTGAGACAGTAAGCAATCTGATATAAGTTAGAATGTGCAATCATGTAAAACATTTCTATGTTAGTCATTTTGTACAAGAAGATTGAAAAAACGAAGGAAAGAAAAAGAAAGTGAAAAATAGTATGCTTTAGTCTGCATTCAGACAACATCATTTCTTTCTCTGGAGGCAGAGAGCATTTTTCATCATGAGTCCTTTGGGACTTTCTTGGATCATTATATTGCTGAGAATAGCTAAGTCATTCACAGTTGTTCATCATACAGCATTGCTGTTACTATATGACAATGTTTTCCCGGTTCTGCTCACTTCACTTTGTATCAGTTTATGTAAGTCTTCCCAGGTTTTTCTGTAATCGTCCTGCTTGTCATTTCTGACAGTACAATAATATTTCATTATAATCATATACTATAACTTGTTTTATCATTCACCAATTGGTGGGCATCCCTTCGATTTCCATTTCTTAGCCACAACAAAAAGAGTTGCTATAAATATTTTTGTACAAATAGGTTCTTCCCTTCTACCCCTTAAAAAAAATTTCTTTGGGATACAGACCTAGAAGTGGTATTGCTGTATCAATGGGTATGCACAGTTTTATAGCCCTTTGGGCATAGTTCCAAACTGCTCTCCAAAATGGTTGGGTCAGTTCACAAGGAAAATGTAACATTTTTAACAAGTAGTCATCCAGGCTTTTTTAAAAGACTCTCAATAAGGGGAAATCCACCAACTCCCATGGTAACCCATTCCAATTGGGATAACTCTAATTGTTAGTAAGTAACATTCTCCAATCATAACAGAATTTAGCTTCAGCATTCTTGATAGAACTCTTGTTGAGGTATTTTCAGATAAAGCTATTATAGACTCAACACTTAATGTGTTATATAAAAAGGTAGCAGTCTTACTCTAATATGAATGTGAAATCATAACTTACTTTCTTTAGACCATTATTTTTTCATGGCTTAGGAAGAAGTAGATTGTAAGGAGCTCTATAATTAGAGTCAGAGAATCTAGGTTCAAATCTTAAGCCTTTGATACTTACTATTTGTGTCAATGAATAAGTCCCTTTCTCTCTTTGGGACTCATTTTCCACATCTACAAGGTGAAAGAAGTGGAATGGATGACCTCTAAGTTCTCTTCTAGCTCTAAATTTATGAACCTATGATCTAAAAATCATACAATGTTATATCATAGACTGTTAGAGTTGGGAAGGACACCAGAGATCATCTATTTAGTTTGTCTTCCTTGTTTTATAGATAAAAAAACTAATTGTAAGCACATAAAAGACAGGTACCTCACTAATATTTTTCCCTATGCACTTACCTCACAGGAGATGTTGAATAGATATTCATTTTTCCTATAACACATGTCATTCGCAGAATTTCCAAGCCATTTTTCTGTTGTTTTTTTCAGGGTCTGGCACATGTACACAATGCCACTGATGGGCATTTCTCCACATTGAGATGCTAGGGAGACTTCTCCCTGGAGAAGTATGACTCTCAGGAACATTTGGGTTTAAATTTTGTTCTATCCACTAGGTATATAGCCATGGTCAAGTTATTTAACTTCTCTGCATTAAGAATAAATATTCAGTCTCCTCATCTCTAAAATAAAGGTAATAACTCCTATAGCTCCCAGGATTGTTTTGAAAATCAAATGAGGTAATGTATGAAAAATATTTTATCAATATCTATTGTTGCAAATAACCTTGTGAGCTAGGCTCTTCAGGTGCTATTATCCCTGTAAGGAATTAACGTCAGTTGCTAAGTAACTCGTTCATGACAGTAAGCACAAATTCAGCTATTTAAAAAAGAAATTTCAGCTGCAATACTCTTTCCATTGTGGTGAGAGTGTGATGGGGATAGAGAGGGGACTGACCATTGAAGGCTCAGTACTTAGAGCACTTAGAGCCCTTCCTGATAGCTTATATAAAGCAGGTCCCTTCCTGGTTTCATTCCGGCATATAGATCTTTGATAGCCTGATGCTAGTCATGTACAATAGAAGGACTGCTAACTGTGTGATGACAGAAAATCTCCTAATTGACTGAGGAGCTGGGCATGCCTAGGGAATTGAGTCTACACGTGAAAGGGATGACCTGCTGATGTCTGTTTGTTTTTCCTTCTGAGATGTGAATGAGACAAGAACCCTGTGAGTTCGGGAGTGGGGGGTGAGGGGAAGGTAGTAAGCTGTGTATCTGTGAGCACATGGCACATATGTTCCTTTTGTGTCTGCTCTTCCCTGATCTTAGGTGAATGAGCATCATAAGAAGGAATAATCCAGGTTGAGAATTTGTGAGTTCTGGAGATCCTGATGTTCCATCCAAAGGAACCAGAGTCAGAACAGAGTCCACTGAACTCAGCAGTCATGGTGGTCAACAGAGAAAGTACTTATAGATGTGAAAAGCCGGTCACCCAAAGATAGTGGTGGCTTAAGGGAGTGTGATGCTGAAAGAAAAAAGGGCTTGCTATATACTCTAGAAAGGCACCAACATTTAACAGACCATGATGCAATAAAAATTAAATTTAATAAAGAGCTGTGGAACAGATTAAAAATTAATTGGAAACTAAATAATCTAATGCTTCATAATGGGGGGGTCAAAGAACACATCATAGAAACAATCAATAATTTCATTAAAGAGAATGGCAGCAATGAGACAACATTCCAAAATTCATGAGATGTAGCCAAAGCAGTACTTAGGTGAAAATTTATATCTCTAAAAGCTTACATTAATGAGAGAGAGCAAGATTGAGAGAGATAGAGAGAGATTCAGAGACCAACAAATTAGGTATGCAATTAAAGAAAACTAGAAAAAGAACAAATTTAAAACCTCCAATTAAATGCCAAACTAGAAATCCCGAAATTCAAAGGAAAGACTAATAAAATTGAAAATTAAAAAAAAAACATTGAACTAATAAAACCAGGAGCTAATTTTATGGGGGAAAACCACACAACGAAATAGTTAAACCACTGGTTAATTTGGGTAAAGAGAAAAAAAAAAGAAAACCAAATTACAATATCAAAAATGAAAAAGGTGAATGCATCACCATGGAAGACGAAATTAAGACAATTACTGGAGCCTTTTTGCCCTGTTTTGTGCCAATAAAACAAATAATCTCAGAGAAATGGATGAATATTTACAAAAATATAAGTAGCCCAGATTAATAGGAAAAGAAATAGAATACTTATATAACACTATCTTAGAAAAAGAAGTTGAACACATTATAAATGAACTCCCTAAGAAAAAATTCCCAGGATCAGGTGGATTTACAAGTGAATTCTACCAAACCTTTAAAGAACAATTAATTTCAAGACTTTATAAACTATTTGAAAAAATAGGTAAAGAAAGGGTCCTACCAAATTCCTTCTATGACATAAATATAGTTGATACCTAAAATAGGGAGAGCAAAAACAGAGAAAGAAAATTATACACCAATTTCCCTAATGAATATTGATGCAAAAACTTTAGATAAAATTCTAGCAAGGAGATTACAATAATATATCACAAAGATGATACAGTATGAGCAGGTGGAATTTATAACAAGAACACAGAGGTGGTTCAAAATTAGGAAAATTATAGGCATAATTAACCATATCAATAACAAAACCAACAAAAACCAAATGATTAGCTCAATAGATGCAGAAAAAACTTTTGGTAAAATATAATACCCATTTTTATCAAAAAATCTTAGAAAGTATAGAGGTTTGTTGTTGTTGTTTTATGATAAGTAGTATCTATTTAAAACTGAGAGCAAACATTGTCCGCAATGTGAATAAACTAGAAGCCTTCCCAGTAAGATAAGGAGTGAAGCAAGGATGTCTATTACCACCACCATTATTCTCTATTGTACCAGAAGTGCTAGCTATAGCAATAAGACAAGAAAAAGAAATTGAAGGAATAAGAATAGGCAACAAGAAAATAAAACTATCAAACTGCAGATGATATGATGATATATTTAGAGAACCCTAGAGAATTAACTAAAAAACTAGTTGAAACAATTAACAACTTTAATAAAGTTGCAAGATATAAAATAAACCCACATAAATCATCAACATTTCTCTATATCACCAGCAAAACCCAGCAGGAAAAGACAGAAAGAGAAATTCCATTTAAAATAACTGCAGACAATACAAAATATTAGAGAATCTACCTGCCAAGAGAAACCCAGGAACTATGACTATGATTAAAAAACACTTTTCACATAAGTAAAGACAAATCTAAACAACTGGAGAAATATTAAGTGCTTGTAGCTAAGCTTAGTGAATATAACAAAACTGACAATTTCACTTCAATTTATTTATTCAGAGCCGTGACAATAAAACTACCCAAAATTATTTTATAGAGCTAAAAAAATAAGAAGAAAATTCATCTGGAAAAACAAAAGGTCAAGAATATGAAAAAAATTTAATGGAAAATGTGAAGGAAGTCAGCCTAGCAGAACTAAATTTCAAACCATATTACAAAGTGGTAATCATCAAAACAATCTTGTGCCAGCTAAGAAATAGAGTGGTAGATCAGTGGAATAGATTAGGTATACAATACACAATAGTAAATGACTATAGTAATCTAGTGTTTGATAAACCCAAAGATCTAAACATTTCAGGCAAGAACTCACTACTTGACAAAAATTTCTGGGGAAACTAGAAAGCAGTTTGGCAGAAACTAAGCATAGACAAATACCTCAATATTGATTAGGGAAGTGAAAATTAAAACAACTCTGAGGTATGATCTTCCACCTATCAGACTGGCTAATGTGATAGAAAAGGAAAATGACAAATGCTGGAGGTTTTGTGGAAAAGGAGGAACACTAACGCATAGTTGGTGGAATTGTGAACTGGTCCAACTATTCTGGAGAAAAATTTGGAACTATACCCAAAAGGCTATAAAACTGTGCATACCCTTTGATCCAGCAATACCACTACTGGATCTATATCCCAGAGAGATCAAAGAAAAAGGGAAAGGATCTGTATGTATAAAAATATTTATAGTAACTCTTTTCATGATGGCAAAGAATTGGAAATTGTGGGGATGCCCACCAATTGGGAAATTGCTGACCATCTTGTAGTATATGATTGTGATGGAGTACTATAAGAAATGTTGAGCAGGATGATTTTCACGAAAACCTGGGAAGACTTACATCAACTAATACAAAGTGAAGTGAACAGAACCAGGAGGACATTGTACACAGTTATAGTAATATTGTAATGGTGATCAACTGTGAAAGACTTAGCAACTCTGATCGCTATAATAATGCAAGGAAATTCCAAAGGACTCATGATGAAAAATGTTATTCAAACCCAGAGAGAAAAGTGAATTACTCTGAGTGCAAATTGAAGGATAATTTCTTTCACTTTCTTGCTTTTTTGTGACATGGCTAATATAAAGAAATGTTTTATGTGATTTCACATGTATAATTGACATCATATTGCTTGCCTTCTCAAGAATGGGGGAAGGACAGGAGAGAGGGAGAAAATTTGGAACTCAAAAATTTTTTTTAAAGGTTAAGAAATAAATAATAAATTTGAAAATAAAATAGAAAGACACTAATACCTAAACCCCAGCAGGAAGCTACACCTAAAGGAAACTTCAGGAGGACTCCATAAAGGGACAAAGAACTTCCTGGGTCAGAGAACCCCTGTGCCATGCATGTTCTCTCTTCATGGCAGCTAGGTAGTACCTATCTGGGCCTGGAGTGAGGAAGAACTGAGTTCAAATTGGTCTCAGACACTTAACATTTGTGTAACCCTGGGCAAGTCACTTAACCTCTGTCTACCCTAGTTCCTCCACTACGAAATGGGAATAATAATGCCTACTTGGCAGGATTGTTGCGATGGTGAAGTTTGCAAAGCACTTGACACACAGCACATAGCACCTGGTAGGCTCTTAATAAATGCTTATTCCCTTCCCTTTTCCTCACCCTTTCTTTATATGGTGCTACAATAAGATTATATTTCAAGTTTAAGTCCACTCTCCCCAAGGACCTTGTATACAAGGAAAGAGGGGCCCTAGTTGGGTGGGGGGTGGGCAAATGTTTTTGTAATTATTGTTCTTGTTAAACCTTCTCATTAAATCCCTTTTCTAAAAAGCTACTGAGTTTCATGGTATATGTCTATAGTCTGGACTGGTCAATAATCAATAGTCAATAAACATTTTTTTTAGGTACCTCTTATGTGCCAGGTACTGTGCTAAGTGGTAGGCATAAAAATACAAAAAGAGAAAGATAGCCCCTGCCCTCAAAGAGCTTACAATCTAATGGAGAAAGACAAAATACAAAAGGAAGCTGAAAAGTGAGGGGAGAGGCAGGGTAGTCAATAAGAGGGTGCAATGGGGAGGTGAGTCAGAGAAGCCCCATAGTGGTGAAAAATGAGATGTCTGAACTGAGCTCTCTTCTTAAATGGAAGTTTGGAATTCATGGCCCTATGTTCTAACCAGAAACAGAGGGTAGTGATGAGGCGGAGGACCAAGGCTGATGAGATCTCCCAGGATGATAACGTTATTCTAATAATGAGTTTCTGGGGCATCAGTGGAGAAGTCCCAGAGTAGTGCAGCCAGGCGAGAAATGAAGATTGCCTGAGGCTGGTGAATTGCTTGGGTTTGAGTCCTGAGCTGTTCATTTCTGATCTAGCCTTAATCACTGAATGGGCATTGCCTCAGTCAGACTGAGACCTGGGAAAGACCTTAGATTAAAAAGGCCAAGGTCTCCCACTTCATCCTGGGCCATCTGCAGTTGTTCTGATCTATATCTTGCCACTGGGCCCAGATGGCTCTGAAGGATAAAGTGAGGCTAGTGATTTTGTACAACTCTTTCTCACTTAAATCCAATTCACTTGCAGGTATATTGGCATCAACTTCCTGATGTCATTTATGGTCCTCTTCAAGAAAGAAACAACAACTTGTGAGTAGTTATAAGCTGCTTTCTGGAAACTCAGTCTGCCAGTTTAAGTTGGGAAAGTTTTTGTGTGGGAGGGAGAAAGTGGTACTACATCTCTGTACCATCCTGCCCTTCTTAGAGACTGAGGCGTCATACCACCCTGTTCTTCTAGCATCTTTGAGGGTCTAAAACTATTCAGTGAAATTGAAGGACAAGGTTATCAGGGTAAGTAGATGCAGAAATTTTGAGCCCAAGTCATCCCAATTTGTTTTTCTTACCATTATAAAGGGGAAACTGGCCAACACTGATTTTATGTCACTAGAGAGATGCAGCTTGCAAGGCAGTGGACAGGGAGCTCAGGCCCTGGCACCATGATTACCTGAGTTTGTCCCAACTCTGACACATAGTGGCTGAACCAGGAGTCTCAGAACAGATGTTTATCTGCATTAGCTAGGAGTTTCCACCCAAGAAATTCCTTACGTGTTTGTACCGCCCCACTCCCAACCCCCACCCTCAAAAGGGTTAGTGTTTATTTTTAGAGTAGTTGGTCAACAAAAGGTTATTTAAGTAGATGACTCTTAACTGAGCCCTTGAAGGTAACTAGAGAGATGGGATTTCCTAAAATAAACATTGAGGATATTGTCCCACTTCCCTTCCCCTCTATAGTGGAGAGTTGTTTAACTTTAAGCTGAACAGTAATTATTCTTTCTGTGCTAGTACCTCTTTGACCAAGGGACTTCAGGAATTTCCTGTGAATAAAAAAATCTTGAATTCTGTTTACATTTTTTGAAAGTTACTAAGAAGAGACTCATATGCTTCGAGTCTTAACAATCATGATATCGCTCACATTTTCTTTTCAACTTCAATAGTTATTTATTACATAAATATAAGATTCCTCTCTCATGGGTGGATTTGTTTCTATTACAGCCACCTTTATTTTGTTAGAGTTTTGGATGTCCTTGGAGTCAGAGGACCTGACTCTACCACCTACTAGCTATGTGATCTAGGGTGAGGCACCTAACCTCTCTGGGCCTCGGTTTCCTCATTTCTGAAATGAGATGGAGTAGATAACCTCTGTAGTCCCAACTCTAAATTAATGATCTATGAAAATTGCATAGGATCAGCTTAATTTCTTCCCATGATAAGCCAAGTAGGAAAGAAACAAGAGATGTAATCTATTGGATCATGTCAGGCTTCTGATAACTCTTTTAAATTTTATTTATTTATTTTTAGTTTTCAACATTCAATTCCATAAGTTTTAAATTTTCTCCCCCTCTCTCCTCCCTTCCTCCCCAAGATGGAATGCGATCTACTATGGGCATTCCTATTAAACACATTTTCACATTAGTCATGTTAACGAATGGGAAAAACCTTAAGAAAGACGAAAAAAACAAAACAAAAAGAAAATAGTCTGCTTCACTCTGCATTCAGACTCTATAGTTCTTTCTCTGAATGTGGATGGCATTTTCCATCATGAATCCTTTGGAATTGTTTTTTGGGTCCTTGCATTGCTGAGAAGGGCTAAGTCTATCAAAATCATTCATTACACACTGTGGCTTTTACTGTGGATAATGTTCTCCTGGTTCTGCTCATTTCACTCAGTATCAGTTCATATAAGTCTTTCCAGGTTTTTCTGAAGTCCGCCTGTTCATAATTTCTTATAGCACAATGGTATTCTATTACATTCATATACCACAACTTGTTCAGCCATTCCCCAATTGATGGGCATCCCCTCAATTTCCAGTTCTTGGCCACCACAAAAAGAGCTGCTTTAAATATTTTTGTACATGTGGGTCCCTTTCCCATTTTTATGATCTCTTTGGGATACAGCCCTAGGAATGGTATTGCTGGATCAAAGGGCATGCACATGTTTATAGGCCTTTGGGCATAGTTCCAAATTGCTCTCCAGAATGGTTGGGTCAGCTCACAGCTCTGACAACAATGAATTAGTATTCCAATTTGATAACTCTTATCGGTAAACTAGGAACCTAATGGTCTAGATTTTTTCATTTTTCAAACTGTTCCACAAAGTATTTCTAGGATTTCCTTGAAAGAAAGTGTAGCTACGAGAATGGATTTAATTTGTAACTGTTCTAGATCCTGTGCCAATACCACAACCAAGAATCTCACTATTCCTATTGTACCCAAACAGTAGTGAAAAATCATCACCTCGTGTCTGAAAAGAATTAGTGCAGTTTTTAGATGCATTTGATTTTTATCCTATGAATGGGCAGACTATGGCCCAACAATTAATTAGCTGTTGCAACATCTCTAGATATAAACCAAATGAAGATATTACTATTCCAACTTTTTTTTATCTTGTGCAAATAATTCAATATATTAGATGTTCAACTGTAAAATAGCAAAGATGCAATCCATAACTTAATAATTTACTTTAACAAATATTTATTATTTATTGAATACCCACCCTATATAAAGACCTGTGCTAGATACCTCAAGTGATACAAAGAAGTGTCCTGATTGAATGTCCAGTCTAGAAAATTTGGAATCATTACACACAAAAAAACCTCCCACCCTCTTTAGTACAAAATTTGTTTTTAACTTGTATTTTTTCATTTTATTTTTTCACATTTTCATGACCAAATAGGAAAATACAAGCAATATTCCACACCATAGTCTCCTATGATACTGTGAACATCTGTGTGGATTCATGTGTTAAAAAAAAATCCCTTATTTGTAAAACCGAAAATATTATTAAATGATATTTTCTCTGTGTTAATAAAAAGCCCTTACCTTACTTCCTAGTTTGAAGGTAGGCTATAACAGGACAAAGAGAAAAAGGATGAACGAATTAAGGGTGGTAACCAGAAATCTAACAGAGTCGTTGTTGTTCAGTCATTGGTTGGTTGGTTGGTTGGTTGGTTGGTTGGTTGGTTGGTTGTAGTCCTTTGTTCTCGAAGAGGACCAAAATGACACCACTACGCTTGAGTCAAGATTCAGTGTGTTGGACTGTGGCTGATCAGGCCAATACAAGCTTGGAATGCTCTAATGCAGGTCGGGCACAAATAGTCTGTGTGAACATGTGGGGTGGATTCTCCAGTCTTATGCATCCTGCATTTCCTTTGAGCTGTTTCAATTCTGCTTTGCTCATAGAGTACAGCATCTTCTCTGATGTGGGCACACCATGCTGAGTGGTCCTGTGCCAGTGTCTCCCATGTCACAAATTAATTCCTTTTAAAGTTCTTGAGAGAGACCTTGAGAGTGTCCTTATATTGCTTCTTCTGACCACCATGTGAACACTTGCCCTGTGTGAGCTCTCCATAAAATAGTCTTTTTGGCAAATGCACATTTTGCGTTCCAATAATGTGGCCAACCCATCAGAGTTGCACTCTATGATCTGTTATTTTCTTGGCAAAGATATTGAAGTGGTTTGCCATTTTCTTTTGCAGCTTATTTCATAGATAAGGAAACTGAGGCAAATAGAGTTAAATGACTTGCCCAGGGTCACAGAGAAAGTGTCTGAGGCTGGATTTGAACTCAGGTCTTCACTGCTAGCTAGCTGCCCCATAACAAAAAGCATCGCAACTCTTACCTAGATAAGACCATTGCCATTCTTAACTCCTGAAGTGATAGGGATATAGATACATTTAAGGGTAATCTCTTTTTTCAACTGAATGAAGAGATTAGACCAAGGTCCACCTAATGGGATATTCCTTCTTCCCCTAAAGGGTAAGATTAGTTCTGATTCTCTGGGAATCATTGCTTCCTGGAGAAGTGATCAGGAGAAATAAACTGGAGTTATAATAATTTTACTATTTGCAGTGTTAACCCAGAACTGTATTATTACATGTACTGATTTTCTTTCTTAGACTCCTACAAATGTTACCTAAAATTATTTTGGAGCAAAGACACATTGGAGTGAATGGAGGAAACTACCATTTTGGACTATTTAAGTCAGAAATGACTTAGAATTAGATTTATCTTAACTAAAGTTGTTTCTGATGGGCTGATAACTAAAGAATGCAGTATTTCATATATATATATATATATATATATATATATTTTTTTTTTTAAACATTAGGATCCTGATTCCATGCTGCCCTGTTATCCTTGGTAGCATTCATTAGCTTTGAGAGTCTCACCTCAATTTGCTAAAGTCATTCCCTGCTCAGTTTCATTGTGAGCAGGGAGACAACTGCTCACAATAAGTGTTGACTTCATTTGAAACCTATATCTCTAAATCACCAAGCTTGACCCCAGAGAAGAGTTGAGAAAATGTATTTCCCTCCCTTCTTTGCAGAGATGGGAGACCATGGGCATGGAATAGTGCTTGTACTTTCAGACACATTGACAATGTTGGTTGGTTTCACCGAGCTGCCTTTTTCCCTTTTTTAAAAGCCTGTTAAAGTGGGTAGAGGAGAGTGGAAGAACATATTGTTGGAAATAAATGTGACTAAAAAACAAAAGATGTTAATAAAAATTTTACAAAGAAATCTCTACTTAATATTTTCTAATTCTCACTACTTATTGAGCATGACTAATGGCTTCCTTTGTGTTAGTGATTAGGGGTAGGAAGAATGTAATTTATGTGTGATTGAAAGGTGATATTTACTTCTCTTCAGGTTTCAGGTTTGGACTTTGATCACCTGTGAGCCAAAAGGAAAAGGAGTAGGCAAAGGATGAAGCCCTGTCTCACTGCTCATATTTCCCAACAGAGTTGGAAAAGCATTTGAGGAGAGTTTAAAAGGTGGCAAATTAGGAAGGGGTAGATGACTGAGGACTTTGGGATGAATATCATCTCCTCCTGGTCCAAAAAAGCAGTCTTCCTCCTTTAAATTAACCCTTCATTTGCCCTGGCAAGAAGAAAACATATTCTATTTAAAGAAATTTCATCATGTAGCGCTTTTGCTGCTTGAAAACAGGAGAAAAAAGAACTATAATGAGAAGGAACTTTTCTAGGGATGGTATTTTTCTTAGTTTATTTTCAAGGGATCTATATAAAAATATGGAGGGACTAAATATGTGGATAAATATGGTGTTAGCAACTGAGGAGTTGGAAGTCTAGCATCTGCTAGAAGATACTGAAGCTAAAGAAAATAAAAATGATATTTAGTTGAGGCCAATGTTTAAAATCCTCCACAGAAAGTGAGACCAGTTAATCGTTCCCATAAACTGTATGTAATAAATAGAATTACTCTGCTCCGCTCCCAGCTCCGTGAGATAGACCTTACCCACTGACCATCCAGGCTGTCCTGGGCTGGAGCCCTGCTTCCCTCTTCTATTTCGTGGGTTCTGCAGTTCTAGAATTTGTTCAGAGCCATTTTTATAGGTGTTTGGAGGGTCCTGGGGGAGAGCTTTAGGCAAGTCCCTGCTTTCCAGCCGCCATCTTGGCTCCGGCCCCAATAATTAGAATTACTGCTGGGCCCAAGAGACTGGGTATTACTCCTTTTCCCTTTCTACTCAGGATCACCTTTGCTCTGAACCCAGGCAGGCTGTGACCAGGTTCAGGGCTGGGGAAGTCTAACTTTGATTATTCCCTGACCCCTGGGCTCTGGGGAAAACGTTAGTTAAAGCTTAAGTTTGTCTCATGACTAGGATCTCCACAAAGGGTGGAATAGAAAGCTAATGTATCATGTGAATGAGGAAATTTCCTACACATAAAAGAAATACTTAACACAAAAGACTCCCACAAGCAAGCAATAACAGACTTAAAACAGACAGCAATAACTACTGTGATACTGTCCCAGGAGATAGAGACCCTCAAAACATAAAGCATTTGACCAGATTGCTGAAGGCATTTTACATTTCGCCTTGGCTCTGTGTCATCCAAACAATTTCCCCCAGTTCTATGTCTTCTAGAATAACAAGTCAGGGTTGGGCTCATCTTCTAGTTGGCGCTCTACTTCCTGATAAAGAAACTCCTCTCCTCACCAGTCAGCTGTGATTGTAGGACCCAGGGTCTTCCACCTCTAAAACTCCAGGTCTTGGCATGTCCTTCTCAGGATTGCTGTTTGGTCACCTATGATCAATCAAAGAAGCAGAAAGTAGAAGAGGTAACCAGAGGCCCAGGCTCCAGAGCTCACCCTTTTGAACCCCAAGGCTCTAGCTCCCATATGGGAGTCGTGGCCATGGTACTGGGTGAAGGGAAGAGTGGCAGCCCTCTCTGTACCCCTCTAAGGGTAGGCTTGAATAATTTTAAGAATCTGCAGATGGGAAGAGAGCAGCAGAAGGCAGACCACTCTCTTTTAAAGGTCTACTAAGAGAGAGAAAAAGAAGTAAAGGTTTACTGAGTCATCAGCTCTTCTTGTTCACCAATATTGTGTTGTCACCAATATTGTGATAGATCAGGAAACCAAGACTTGTGGAAGTTCTTTGATTTCTCAGTGGTCACCAAGCTATTGTTAGAGAGCATTTGAACTCAAGCCTCTTCTGGACTTAAGTCCGGTGCTTTTTCTATAACACTACTATATTCTAAGATGTAATTCTCTGTACCTCATATAAAATGTCCATAAGGAATCATGAATAAAACAACAATTTTAAATTAAACTCAAAATCTCTGGCATAGGAATCCAAAAAGCAATATTGTTTCAGCTTTAATATCGTGGGGCTGCCCACAGCTTCCCAACTTTGAAGATTTCTTCTGTTTATTTACTTAAGGAATACCTGGTATATCCTTTTATCTCTTTAACACTGCAAAAGCCTACAATGTTATTATGTTATAGAATACTTAGACTGTTGCATTCTCTATATTAGCTAATTACTGAAGGACATAGGGCCGTAATTAGGATATTTTCATTTGGGGTAAAAAAAAAAAAAACATTTGTGAGAGTGTGGTACAGGAAAAGGTCTGACCATGGGTACAGCTGGGACTGGGAAAAGGAACAGATTGACCCTCACCTCCATGGGACCTGAAGAGGTGAGTCCCGTTAGAGTGCCATAGTAATAGGAAGTTAAGGTTGGGGGCGGGGGGAGGGATGGCTCAGAGGCATGGTAGTGTGTCATGAACCAGCAGTGGACTTTAAAGACCATCCTCCTGGGTGGGAAGTTGTTCTCTCCACCCTCAGGGAGAGAAAAGAAATTGTTCTCCTCCCTGCAGGTGTCAGCACCCTGGAGTACAATCCCTTTGCCCCATGCTGGTTATGGCTAGCATAGGAAAAAAAACAAGAGTGGGAAATGTTCTTTGAATTGTCAGTGATAGGAAAGGAGTGAAGTCACAAATCTATTTCATTTAGTAGATCAGCAGGCAACATAGCTTTTATTTTATTTTTTCATTTAGTTTAATTTTAATTTTTTCCCAGTTAATTAAAATTCACCTTTTCTCCACCCCACTTTCCTTTTCCTCTCTACCAATGAAAAAAAGAAAAACAAAGATCTTGTTAGAATATGTATATGTCAAACAAAAAATATTCTTATATTATATATATATGTGTGTGTGTATGTGTCTGTGTGTGTGTATACATACAGTACACATATACAGAATATACATATATATATATACATATCTGTGGTTATTCATACATATACATACACACGCATTTTTAATCTTTGCAATGCTCAGAGTTCTGAGATCATTAAAAGTTGTTTGTCTTGACAATATTGTTGCTGTTATATAAAACTCTTTTCCTGATCTCACTCACTTCATTGTGTCAATTCATACAGATCTTTCAACATTTCTCTGAAAATCTCACCTTCACAATTTCTTTTTTAAAACTTAAAAAAAAATTTATGGAATAAAACAAGCATTTCCATGACATAGTACAATAAAAAAGATGATTGCACATGAAACTGCAAATCCACTATGTATAACTTGTTACTCCTTTTAAATACACAACAAAATTGTCATGTAAATGTCCTTTTTTTCTTTTTCTTCTTTTGTCTTCCCTCCTTCCCACCTTCCCCCCTCTCGCCCCTGCACCAGAGAGTGCTACCATGACACACAAATATATATATATGTATATACATATATATGTATACGTATATGTACCTGCACAGATATATACAAGTATATGTAAAATTATTCTATGCATACTTCTATTTATCAGTTTTTTCTTTGGATGCAGATAGTGGCTTCCTTCTTAGGTCCTTTACAGTTAATTTGGGTATTTAAAACGGTCAAAATGACTTACTTCCTCAAAGTCATTCTTCAAACAATATTGCTGTTACTGTATACAATGTTCTCTTGGTTCTGCTCATTTCTGTCTTCATTATTTCATGCAAGTCTTTCCATGTATTTTTTAAGATCACTGAGTTCATCATTTCTTATAGTACAGGAGTATTCCATCACAATCATATACCATAATTTGTTCAGCCACTCCCCAGCTGATGGACATCCTTGTAATTTCTACTTCCTTGCCACCACAAAGAAATAATAAACATTTTAGAACATATAGGTTCTTTTCCTTTTTCACCTAATCATCTTTGGAAATAGATCTACTAGTGCTACTGCTGGGTCAAATGGTATATATAGCCAGTTTAGTAACTATTTGGGAATAACTCCAGATTACTCTCCAAAATGGTTGGATCCATTGACAATTCCACCAACAGTGACTGTTGTCAATAGTGTCACAATTTCTTATAGCACAATAATATTCTATCATATTCACATAACATAATTTGTTCAGCTTTTCCCCAATTGATGGGCAATCCCTCAGTTTCCAGTTCTTTGACATTACAAAATGACCTGCTATAAATCTTTTTTGTACATATAAGTTCTTTTACTCTTTCCCTCCTAAACATTTCTTTGTAATACAGGCCTGGTAATGATACCACTGATCAAAAGGTATGCACTATTTAATAATCTGGGGGCAATAGTTGCAGATTGCTCTCCAAATGCCTGGATCAATCCAAAGTTCCAATAGTACATTAAAGCACCTGCTTTGTCCCAACTCGTCCAGCATTTGTCATTTTCCTTTTTTGTCAGCTTTGCCAATGTGATGGGTGAGAGGTAGAATTTGAGAGCTGTTTTAAATTGCATTTCCCTAATGGATGGTTTAGAGCATTTTTATATGTTTATTGATAGCTTGGATTTCTTTCTCTGAAAATTGCGTATTCATATCCTTTGATCATTTATCAATTGGGGAATAGCTCTTAATTTGATAAATTCAAACCAGTTGCCTATATATTTTAAAAATGAGACACTTATCAGAAAAACTTGCTGCAAAGATTTTCCTTCATTTATCTACTTCTTTTGTAATTTTAGCAGAGTTGCTTTTGTTTGTGTAAAAACTTTCAATTTTATATAATCCAAATTGTTCTCTTTACCTTTTATGACCCTCTCTATCTCTTATTTCATCTTGAATTTTTCCCTTATCTATAGATCTGATAGGCAATTCTTCTTTGCTTCTCTAATTTATTGCATATGGCTTTACATACTAACCACACATTTTCTTTCTTTACCCTTCAGAAAAAAAAAGTTTTTGTTCTTCTCACCGTGAAAGAATAATAGTTCTTCCCCTTTACAAAAAAAGTACACTTAAACGATTAAGGATCTGTTTCTACTTACAGGGGAAAATAATATTTTCGCTGCATGCTCTAATTTATGGGTCCAAGTTTTTCCTATTTAAATTACTAACATTTCTGCTGTGTAGCACCAATGCGAAAGTTAAATTTTGGTTTACAAAAGACAAGATTCTTTGACAAAATAATGTATCTAGGATCATAAGGGTCTGGAGTATACTGTGTGATTTTTTTTTGCTGTCACTGAAATCAGTTGGCTTTGCAAGATAGCCTTCTTGAAGGAGACTATTTCCCTGGAATTTAGCCTTGGAATTCCTGAGGCTCCCAGCTGGTGGTAGTGATGCTTTGAGTCCTGGAGTCCAGACCAAGCAAAGAAACTGTTCCCCAGACTTAAAGGGGTGATTTTTATATTTTAATCTTACCCATAAACTACTCCTTCTATGTGTCGCATCATAGCTTTCTATAATGAATTTTGATAAACACCAATTTTTGGTTTTATCTTATCTAAGCTATGATTAAGGTACAGTAGTCAACAATGAGTACTACTTTTAACATTGCTTTAAGTAAATATATGTTTTGATATGAAAAGTTCCACTTTTTGTCTTGAGAAGGTATTTATTCTGAGATAAGTAAACTTGCATGTCCTGAGGACTATCAGCTAGATAAAAAAATGAAGCTATAAGGAAATCTATATTCTCAAGATCTCCCTCAAAAACAGCACTAAAAACACCCCAAAATAAGCAAACGTGTTGGAAATCATCATAACGAAATTAAAAATCACCATGAGAATTAACGAACCTAAGAAGGGTATTACTATTATTAAAACATATGAAATGTAAAGAAAAAGAAGCATAGACAAAAAGAATCCAAAGAAAAACATGGAAACAATAACAACAGTTCCATCCAAAACAAAACAAAAAAAACCTTTAAACATGATAAGGTGGATAATACAAAAACTCAAGGAATTAAAGAAAGAAATATGTTTGGCTACAAAAAAAAATGTTAGAGAAACTGAGAGAAACTGCTAAGGAAACACAGAACAATATAGCAATGAAATTTATCTGATAAGAAATTAGTCTATAAAATGTAAAAATCAATGGAAGTAGTTAAAAGTCAAATTAATACAGTGGAAATCAATGTCAGGAAATGAAGTTGATGTGGGAAAAAATCTGAGAAACTAACTCAAGTGGGGAAAAGGTTAGGAAATAATTCAGATGAATTTCACAGCTTTGGAAGTCAATAAGAAAGAAGCTCAACATTTTTCAGGTTCCAAAAGGATAAAATAATTTGAGCATTTTATTTAATGAACTTGAACAAGAAAAATTCCTTGAAGTTTTGAAGATGGGAAATATTCTACAAATAGAATTCATAGAATTTTAGCATGGAGGGATCCAAAATTAAATTCATCCAGATATATCATTGTCAAACATCAAAACTATAATTATGAAGGAAAAAAATCTTTTAAGACTCCAAGATATTAATAATCAAAATAACCAAAAATGTTAATGTTAAATTTTACGATATTTCCAGTGATAAGAACAGAACATTAAAACTTCTTATTTTAAAAACTTTTTCAGTTAACAAGCATTTTTTTCTTTCTCCATATCCTCCTTCTCCCCATTAAAAAAAAGAAAAGAGAAAAAAAGAAACTCTTATAACAAATATGTATAGTCAGCTGAGTGGCACAGTGTGGCACAGAGTTCTAGACCAGGAGTTAGGAAGACCTGAGTTCAAATCTGCACCTCACTACCTGTATGACTCTGGAAAAGTCACTTAACCTCTGCCTTCCTCAGTTTACCTATATGTAAAATGAGAATAATAATACATTCCAGGATTATTGTGAGGATAAAATGAGATATTTGTAAAGCACTTTTACAAATTTATTAAGTGCAATATAAATGCTAGCTACTATTATATTTCATTCTGCATCTTGAGTCCATCACTTACCTGTCAAGAGGTAGGTAGCATTCTTAATCATCAGTCTTCTGAAATTGTGGTTAGTCATTGTAATGATCTGAGTTCTTAAATCATTGAAAGGAGTTTGTCTTTACATTGTTGTTGTTATTGTATAAATTGTTCTCCCACTTCAAGTCACTTCACTCCACGTTGATTCATACAAGACTTTCCAGGTTTCTCTGAAACGATCTCTTTTGTCATTTCTTGTACTACAATGATTTTCCATTATAGTTATATAACATAATTGTTTAGTCATTCCCAACTGAACACCCTCTTGGTTTCCAGTTCTTTTCCACTATAAAAAGATCTGCTATAGTCCTCAAAACTACCTGGTACTGGCTAAGAAACAGAGTGGTAGATCAGTGGAATAGGTTAGGTACACAAGACACAGAAGTCACAAACTATAGCAATCTGCTCTTTGATAAACCCAACAAATCCAACTTCTGGGTTAAGAATTCACTATTTCATAAAAACTGCTGGGAAAATTGGAAAGTAGTATGGCAGAAACTGGGCATAGACCCATATCTTACACTGTATACCAAAATAAAGTCAAAATGGGTACGTGATTTAGGAATAAAGGCTGATACTATAAGCAATTTGGGAGAGCAAGGAATAGTTTACCTGTTAGATTTATGGGAAAGGGAAGAATTCCCAACAAGAGACAGAGAGCATTATAAAATACAAAATGAATAATTTTGTTTATGCTAAACTGAAAAGTTTTTGTATAAACAAAACCAATGCAACAAAGATTAGGAGGGAAGCAGAAAATTGGGAGAAAATCTTTACAACCAATGTTTCTGATAAAGGCTTCATATCTAAAATATACAGGGAGCTGAGCCAAATTTATAGGAATACATGTCATTTCCCAATTGAGAAATGGTCAAAGGATATGAATAGGCTGTTTTCAGAGGAAGAAATTAAAGATATCTATCGGCATATGAAAAAAATGCTCTAAATCACTATTGATTAGAGAAATGCAAATCAAAGCAACTCAGGTACCACATGTCTCTTGTCAGATTGTCTAACATGACAAAACAGGAAAATGATAAATACTGGAGAGGGTGTGGGAAAATTGGAACATTAATACATTGTTGGTGGAGTTGTGAACAGATCCAGCCATTTTGGAGAGCAATTTGGAAGTATGCCCAAAGGGCTATAAAAATGTTCATACCCTTTGACCCAGCAATACCACTCCTAAGATTATAGCTCAAAGAGATCACACAAGTGGGAAAGGGACCTGTATGTACAAAAATATTTATAGTGGCTCTTTTTGTGGTGGCAAAGAATTGGAAATCAAGGGATGGCCCATCAATTTGGGAATGTCTGAACAAGTTGCGGTAATGTAATGGAATGTAATGGAATACTATTGTGCTATAAGAAATAGGGAAGATACGGACTTCATAATAACCTGGAAAGACCTACATGATCTGATGCTGAACGAGAGGAGCAGAACCAGGAGAACATTATACACAACCACAGACATATTGATTCTGTGATGACTAATTTTGATAGACTTGCCTCTCCTCAGCAATACAAGGCTCAAAGACAGCTCCAAAGGACTCATGATGGAAAAAGCTAGCTACATCCAGAGAAAGAACTGTGGAATCTGAATGCAGATTGAGGCAAACTACTTGCTCTCTTGTTTTTTTTTTCTCTCTCCCTTTTGTTGGTTTTGTTTCTTCTCTCTCATGATTCATTCCATTGGTCATAAATCTTTGCAACTTGACTATTGTGTAAATAAGTTTAATGCAAAGGTTTATGTAGAATCTATATTGGACTGCATGCTGTCTTGGGGGCGAGGGGGGAGAGGAGGGAAGAGAAGAAAATTTGAAACTCAAGAACGTGTAAAACTAAGCGTTGTAAACTAAAAATAAATAATCTAATTTAAAAAAGATCTGCTATAAATGTATGTTAATATGTTGAATATTTTATATATTACATGTACTTATATGATCATGTATGTAATTGATAGGCACCCTCTCAGTTTCCAGCTCTTTTCCACTATAAAAAGAGTTACTTTAAATATATATATATATATAAACACACACATACAAACACACACACACACACACACACATAATACATATGGTTCCTTTTCTTCTTTCTTTGGTCTCTGGCGTGTAGGGCTAATAGAGTCATCCCTATTCCAAAGAACATGCACAGTTTAGCAACATTTTGGGTATAGTTCTCAATTGCTTTCTAGAATGGCTTGAGCTTGGGGGGTTTTATGCTACAGTAGAGCTATATAGCAGCTTGGGTATTTGCACTAAGTCTGACACCAATATAGGAAGCCCTCAGGAATAGAGGAGGGGTATTACCAGGCTATCTAAAGATGGGTAAACTAGCCCAGATTGGTAATAGGGCAAGTCAAGATTTCTGGGCCTTTCAACTTTGGGGTTGAACCATAAGTGTCCATAGTACTTCTAGCCTGGGTGAGATAGGGATTCGTAGTCTCCCAAAAAAAAAGTTATTTAACTAGTTTGTTCAATGTGATCACTATAAGGTAACAAAAAATTATGATAATTTTCTATTGATTAATTACTTAGTGAAACAGTTGGGCTGGGGTGGAAGAAGAAAAGGAAGAGACTGTGAATAACCAAAATAATTTAAAATAGTATGAATTTAAAAGATGTTTTATATAAAAACAAAGGAGGTAGGAGGAGGCCTGTGAATGAAGTGAGAAAAGGAAAGGGATGAGTTAATTCCAGGTTAAAGTTTCTATCCTTGAAAAAAGGAAGAGGGAGTATTTGTTTTATGTGACATTTAAAGAGGCAATAGCATAGAATATAATAATTTGTTTAATGTTTATTATTATATTTGGTTAAAGATTAGAAATAGTGACATAAGAATATTTGTATTCCATGCTGTAAAATGAAACAAAATACAGTTTAACAAAGACTGGTAGGAGACAAGTCAAATTTAATAATTATGATTTTTGAGCACAAATGTATTAAATTCTTCTTTTAAAAGAAAAGGGCTTTTTGAATGGATTAAAAAAGAATTTAGTAATTTGTTTTCTACAGGAAACATAACTAATGTCAAAAGACATACACACACAAAATAAAAAAAGGTGGACTAAAATTTATCAATATATAGTCAATTCAAGAAAATCTGGATTAAAATCTGACAAATATTAATTCAAACCAGAAAGTATTCATGAGATAAACAATTTACATCAATTATACTTTAAGATGCTATGTCCCAGAAATGTTTGTTTAACTTTTGAAGGAAAAGTTTTAAATTAAGTATAAGAATAACTATAAAGTTGCATTTGACAGACAGATGGAGAAAATTTAATTTAATGGCAAAAGTAGGGATTATACATTTTTAAAATACATATGGTGCATGCACAATTAAGTTCTAAAATAATCATAAATATAAGGAAAAACTTACTCTTATAAGAAGAAAGGTAGAAAATTAACAATAGTAAATTTTTACACCTTACTAACAATAAGATGACTCAATTAAACACAAAGATAAATTAAGAGGAAGAAAAATTAAATATGAAAATAAATGAGAAAGTATTAGAGACTCAGAATGTTTAAGAAGTTAGATTTGACAGAAATATGGAGAAAACTTAATGGGAAAAGTAGCAATTAAACCTTTATTTAATATGTATGTCATATTCGCAAACAAGTTCAAGTTCTAGGCTGTAGGGAAATAAATTTACAAATGCAGAAATTGAAAATGATACATATGTGGACAGCAATTCAATAAGAAAAGTAAAAAATAAAATATAATCAAAGATTATAGAGTTACTTATTAATTGAGAATGATTTATTGAATAATGTCTAGGTTAATGAACACATTAGAAAGGAACAGGTTATCTAATAACAACACTAAAACCACCATATCAAAATTTATATGGTGTAGTACTCAAAGAAAAATTTAAAAACACAAATGCCTATACTAGTAGGAGAGAAAATAATATATTTAACAAGTTGAGTTTGCAGTTAAAGGAATTAAAAAATGAAAAAAGTAATACACAAAAAGAAAACATGATGATAAAATGATCAAAATAAGAAGAAATTAATAAAATAAAACTTGGAAATAGATAATCAAATCGACCAGTAAAGCCAAGATTTTTTAAAAGACCTATGAAAGGGATAAGGAATTAGCAACTTTAATTTTTAAAAAGAGAGAAATCAAATGACCAAATTAGAAATCAAAAAAAGAATTCACAATGAAGGGAAATTAAGTGAAGAAAATAATCAAACATTATTATACACAGCCTTATGCCAATAAAACTAAGATTTTAGAAGAAATGGATTACTATCTACAGTGTTAAATGACTACTTCGTAGAATCAGGGAATATAATACTAGTAATTATGTGGAAAATGGGCAAAAATTCACCAAATTTTCAATTCAATAATCATTTAAAAGTTCCTGCTATGAACAAGGTTCTGTGCTGGGTGCTGGGGATACAAAGACAAAAGACAAAAAAACAGGTTCACATGGGAAAAACTTGATGAGGGGGGAAGCTTGCAGGGCTAGATCTCAAATTACAGTAAAAAAAACCAATTATTAAAACCACCTGGTATTGAATTTTTTAAAAAAAGAAACAACAAAACATCAGAAAATCCAGAAGTAAAACCAAAGGCATAAAATTTATTGTTGTTGTTAGGTCATTTTTTAGTCACAGCCAACTATCTGTGACTTCATTTGGGGATTTGTTGGCAAAAATGCTAGATTGGTTTGCCCTTGCTCATTTTACAGATGAGGAAACTGAGGCAAACAGGGTTAAAGTGACTTGCCCAGGGACACACAGCTATTAACATGGCTGGGGCTGGATTTGAACTCAAGTCTTCCCAATTCCATGCCCAACGCTCTATGGGCTCTGCCACCTAACTGCCCTGTAAAATGATTAGCAATTGGTAAATCCAAAAGGTATCCATGAAGTGATACAAAATGAAAAGAACATAATGAGAACAATTAAATGTTTACTGATTAATATTAGAATGAAAATTAGGATAAGATCTGCAACTTCACTGACACTGGAAAATCCTAGATGAGGAAATTCCCTCTACAATCGTAGGTCAACACTTTCTCAGCAACTTATCCTCTTAGAGAGCTGTCTAGGTGGTACCAAAAGGTTAAGTGATTTTCCCTGAGTTATACAGCCAGTATTTGTCAAGGGACAGGTCTCAACCCCACAGCCTTCTGGTTCCAAGACCAGCTTTTTATCCATTATGCCACACTTTCTCTAATACTATATGTGTTTTTAAAAAGCAACAAAACCTGATAAACAGATGGAAAAGAGATCAGAATGGGACACAGAAGACATAATTGCTATTACTATACTGAATTTTATGTGTACATTACATGTACACATATAAATTTTATAAATTAATTTAGGTGGTGATATATGTTTATTATGTATTTTCCATTTCACAAACTATAAACAGTTTGGGATTACTAGTTAATAATTATTAGTAGAAATTAATAGTTAATCGTATATAATTAACTGTATTAGTACTTTATTTTTCTATTAGGCTATTTGGTTCTAGTGGGTAACATTTTTTAGCTTACTCATTCAGATTGGTAAATTCTATAATAGGTAGCATAATATAGAGGAAAACATTGGATCTGAGATGAGAGGACCTGCATTCAAAACCTGCCTCTCTGTCTCTGCCACTTGTTACATATGTGATCTTGGGTACATTAGTCCCTCTGGGCTTTCACCTCCTCGTCTGTAAAATGACCAGACTCAGGGGTGTGCTGGTAAATATTTAACAACCTGCTCTCCAGAACATAACTCACTTTTAAAATTTAATCTGCTTATTAATATTTTCTCCATCACTTTCTTATGTCTAGACAACCACCAAAGCTACATAAAGCCCTGGTCTGACATGTTTGATGATTGCTGAGGTGTAAATGTTCACACTGAAATTTTAACAATTGGCTCTCCCCAGCCACTATAAGCTGGCTCAATCATGCCCCTGGTTTAGATCCCCTTTAAGGTTTCCTCAGCCTCTAGCCTAGATTTATGGTTTTTAAATTAGGTATAGTATGAGAGGCAGGTAGTTTTTATGATTATTTCTACTTTAGTGCTTTCATTTTTGTTCTTACATATGTGTGTGTGTACATGCACGTGCGCGTGCATGTGTGCATGTGTAAATTATAAAGAATCATGGACTTGAAGCACCGAGAGACCACTCAATGGTGCCCACAGAGGCTAAAGTACTAAATTCTTCCATTTCCTGTACCCAGGCATCCAGTGTGGGTTGGATTCAGATATAAAGAACTCTGACTTTGATGAGTGGGTGGTCTCCTTTTTCTCTCATTCATTGGTTAATTAAGTCTCCACTCCGGGCTAACCTGGGTGTGACTTTTATTA
This sequence comes from Trichosurus vulpecula, assembly GCF_011100635.1. NCBI lineage: Eukaryota > Metazoa > Chordata > Mammalia > Diprotodontia > Phalangeridae > Trichosurus > Trichosurus vulpecula. The sequence continues at coordinate 326,404,162 of NC_050575.1, forward strand.
CAAGACTAAGGTTTCCCCAAAAGGGGAAAGTAATAAAGGTAGTAAATATACAATATGATCAGTTATGGGATAGGTAATGTATTCCTACACACTTTGCAAAATATTATCTACTACAAATATTATCTCATTTGATCCTCACCACAACCCTGCAAGGATTTTATAGTTGGGGAAACTAAGGCAAACAGATGAAATGACTTGCCCAGGGTCACATAGAGAAGATTAAGCTAACCAAAAAAAAAAAAATCAAAAGAAATGAGCAGCTAATTCCAGTGTGTAAGAAGAAAAAAAAAATAACCCAACTTCTTGCTGCCTTCACTTCATCATTTTTGATATGGATTATGAAATTAGCGATGTAGTTGTATTTTCCAATTAGGTTGATAAGAATTCTAGCACCATCAGTGGGGGAAGCCTTTTGAGGTTCTTTTGCCCTAACTGGTAAATGAAATTAAGACTCTTAGTCTGCAAATTCAAAAGCCAGTCTAAATAAAGTTTTATTTGCAAGAAATTTCGAAATTCATCCTCCAGCATAAATATTCGTAGATGACTGTCCAGACCTTGCCAGTACTTTTCATCTCTCCAGAGTAAACTGTAAACCATGATCTTGGTTCTAATCTGAATCTGAGTCAGAGGAAGAAAATTTTACTTAATACTTCTTAGTGAAGACTAATTCCACTTTTAGAACTGTGGCAAGACTTGCTCTCAGTAGATGCATGAAGGATTCTGACATCTCTAGAAATACAAACTTATGGGATCCAATCCAGTACCTCCAGACGACAGGAAACACTATCAGTTTTTAGCTTTTACTCCATCGACGGATGACTCTTAACTGAAATTCTATTGTGACCTTAGGATGAAAGTAAGAAATCACTGAAGATCAATTTTTTTTTTCCTTTTGAGAAGAAAAAGTAACACAACAGAAGTAATTCAAAAGAAACAAATCAAGAAAACCCTTAGAACTCCTTGATGCTGATGGACCCAAGAACCCATCCTATAGCCAAAGGGAATTTTTCCTTGGTAGAAAGGAAGGGCAAATCCCTTATCCCCAAGCAGGTCAAAGAAACTGAGATAGTTGTTTTAGAGCTACATTAATATCCCAAGAGATTGCCTGAAGATATGAAAGATATAAGATTTGGGTCTCAAGAAGAAATAGAAGGAAATGAAAATGATGATACTACAGGGTGAGTAGAACCTGAAATAAGTTAAAAAGAAAAGAAGTCCATCAAAATTTATGAACGCCAAAATAAAGCTTCTCTTGAAGTAGCATTTTAAGGACCAGAAAGGATGAAAACAAAGAAGGAAAGTGGGATTTCATAATGTACCCATAAAAATGAAATCACAGAAACATAGAACTAGACAGGACCTGAGCGATCATTATTCTATAATACAAAGCCTTTCATTTCATAGATAAGAAAACTAAGGTCCAGAAAAGTTAAAGTGGCTGCCTTTCCAACCTCTTGATTCCCAAGTACAGGCTAAAGTACTTTCATTTTTTCACATCTGTCCTCTCATTTTATCCTCAAAATCACTTTGTGAAGTGGAAAATGGAAGTATCATTAGCTCCATTATTATACAGGAGAAGGAAACTGACACACAAAGAGCTGGAATGACTTGACAAGGATCACACATGTAATTAAGGTATGGGGTGGGGGACACAAATCTTCACTATTGTGTAAGGTTCACCTTTTCATTCAACAGTAATTCAGCCATCATTTATGCCTACTATGTGCCGGACACTGCTGGGCTCTATAAGTATAAAGACAGAAATGTAATCATTACTACTCTCAAAGAGTCTGTTATAGGGGAAAACAACAAGTTCACAGGAAAATATAAAATACAAGGTAATTTCTGGAAAGAGGTATGCAGAACTGAGGGATCAGTATAGGCTTTCTGTAGGAGGTGGCAGTTTAGCTGAACTTTGAAGGAAGCTAGGGATTCTCAGAGGCAGAAGTGAAGAGGAAGAGCATTCCAGGAATGGGAGCTGGCTTGTGCAAAGTCACACAGACGGAAGATGGAAGTTTGTGCACAGGGGATAGAAATCAGACCAATCTGATTAAAACCTGGGGTGCATGAAAGAGAGTGATGGTCAGAAGCCTGGAAGGGTAGACTGGAGCTAGACTATGAAGGATCTTAATAGCTTAACATGGGCTTTTCAATTTTATCCTAAAGGCAAGAGAGAAAAGGGGGAATTGAAGATTGGGAGACACATTAGGAGGCTATTTATTGCAATAGTCCAAAGGATGAGGCCCTGAGCTAGAATAGCAGCCATGTAAGTAGAAAGAGATAGCTACTGGAGCTTTTTGAACAAGAGTGACAAAATTTTGTCACTCTTGTTCAAAAAGCTCCAGTGGCTCTCTCTTGCCTCTCAGATAAAATTGAAAAACCCACGTTAAGCTGTTTCCACTTATCCATGTAAGTAGAAAGGAGGGATGCAAAAGATTTTGTGAAAGCAGAGTTGACAAGATTTGGCAACTGATTAGATGTAAGAGGTAAGGAAAACAAGAGTTAAGAACGATTCTGAGGTTGAGAACCTGGGGACAGGAAGGATGGTGCTACCTTCAACAGAAACAGGGAAATTAAGAAGAGGAGAGGCTTAGGGGCTGGGGTGGTGGTGGGAGAGGTAGAGTTCTGTTTTAGACATGTCAACTTTGAGGTGCTTACAGGACATACATTTGGAGATATCTGATAAGTAGTTAGTGATGTAGGACTGGAGTTCAGAAGAGAGAATGGCACTAGATAGGCAGACCTAGGAATCAATTGTATTGAGATATTTGAATCCATGAGAGCTAATGAAATTACCAAGAAAGAGCGCAAAGAAAAAAGCAAAGAGGGATTAAGACAGAACCCTGAGTATACCCACATATAGCAGGTAAGACACAGATGATGATCCAGTAAAAAAAAAAAAAGAAAGATGAAGAAGGAATAGCTAAATGGGTATAAGGACAACCAGAAGAAAACAGTATTATAAAAAGCCCAGGGAGGAGAGAGAGTCCAAGAAAAAAGGGGTGGTCAACAATATGAAAAGGTTGGAACTAAGAAGAGGTCATCAGATTGGTCAGTTTAGAGATCATTGGTAAACTTGGAGAGAGCAGTCTCATTTGTGCTGAGGTAGGAAACCAGATATCAAAGGGTTAAGGAATGGATGTGAAGTGAGAAAGTAGAGATAATGAACATAAACAGTTTTTTTCTCAGCATTTGACTATAAAAGGGAGAAGAGATGTTTACTGTAGTTTGCCAGGATGTTAGAGTCAAAGAGATTTTGGGGGGATGTTAAGATCTGGGTAGGGAAGTAACTAATAGATAAAGAAAAATTGACAATTAGAGAGAGAAAGGAAATGAATGAAGGGGCAATCTCCAAAAAGACTTGGGAGGAGATTGGATCAAGGTCACAAGTAAGAAGAATTGGCACTTGCAAAAAGATGAGGCACCTCTTCCTCTGGGAATGGAACAAAGGAGAAGAGACTATGTGATGATTTTGAGGTGATTTAATGTAAAGCATGAAGCAAAGAGGAAACTCTCAATGGATGATGTTACTTTTTTTTTTCAATAAAGTTCTTGGTAAAGTCCTGCTCCAGGGTAGAATGGGAAATACCATAAATGTCTTGAAAAGAGAAGAAATTATTTTGGACAGATATGTCCCTACACTTCTGATCCATAAATCCATGTATACAATGTAGCTGCAGCTCTTTCCTTTTTCCTTAACATTCAGAGTTCTCAGAAGTAGTTGTAGCAAGGCTAGTCAGAGTAATTGACATAGCCTGGTCAGGATTTCCAGAGAGAAATGAGAATCAGAGAAACAACTGGAATCATGGAAGAGACACAATTCTAGTGTGCAAGAGTAAAACTCCAAGGCCTTTCTCCTTGCTGGAGGTCCAATATAGGGTAATATTACAAGCAATGAAGATTATGCAGGTCTCTGGGAGAAGGCCACAAAAATGAGGAAAGGGTCCTGACTTATCGATTCACATGTGAGTCTTTTTGGTATTTTTGTGCTTGTTTTTTAAATTGAACCAATGGTTGAACTGGGGTAAGGGGCTGCTGATGAGGAATGTCAGTGAAGCTGGGCACAGGTTCTGCAACTTAAAGTCTTAGAAATTTGCTTGGGGACACTGAGAAGTTAAGTGACTTGCCTGGAGCTACATAGTATATTTAACAGGCAGTGCTTGAAGCCCAATCTTCCTGACCCTGGGTACCACTTTCCACCCATTACTCCATCCTACTTTTCTGTGTTCTTTACTATATAAAACAAATTTTGTCTATATTTGAGGCCTTGTTAGGGTGAGTTCTTATAAAGAGATCTGATGGCATTCCTTGGGGGGAATGTCATACATTAAAGTTCCCTAACTCTACCCTGGTAGATAGGGAAGTTTAGAGGTCCCCAAAGTATACTCTGGTCCTTTGCGTCAGGAGAAAATCTTTGATACAGTAATCACATTATGCATACAAACACACACACACACACACACACACACACACACACACAGAGGCTGTTTTCTTTAATATACAGAGTATATAGTATGATCACGTTATATAGTTGTTCTCTAAGCTCTGAGATATTTCTATTAGACTAGTATGTCTTTCATTTTCATTTTCTTCAGTTATTTTAACTGAAGATATAGAGCCCTAATACATATAATACTTTGAAATTATATCTCTTTTCTTCCAGAGTATTCAAGGAATTTTATCTAGATTTGATTAATATTCATATTATTCCCCTTGATTTAAAGGATAGAAAACTCTTTAACATAAATTTCTCTTAACAACTGCCCATATCCTTAATGCTGAGGACATGGTGTGTATTCAGAGAGAGGAAGATAAATAGAAAGATTTTCACAACATATCAATGTAAGTTTGTTTCAGCAATCCAAGCTCAACATCTGTACTGAAAGATTCAGCTTTGAATTTGAAAAATATCAAGTAAAGATGGTCTCAGCATGAGAAATATCTGCCAATTTTCCACATACAAATAGTTGCTTTCTCTTTTAACGTGTTATAGAAGGTGTTTTTCCAGTAGATTTTTTTTCATGATTATGTTTCTACAAAAGACATTTGGTAGTAACTGCTAACATCAATAACAGGTACAAACATGGAAAACAAGTTATAAGATTATAACAGTTACATTTAAACTTTTTAAGGTTTTAACATGGTTAGAATCTTTTTCAAGATCCTTATAGACTCCATGATTTGAGTTTTCCCATTTCTCAGCTGAAGTCTGAAAATATATACCAATGGTCTTATCCCACAGGTGGTTAATGATTTTATGTAAAGTTAATCAGAATTTGGATCAATTTAAGACCTTAAAGTGTGGTATCTTCTGGCAAAAGTGACCATATTTTTCAAACAAGAAATCTGAACACATGGTATGACAAAGGATATTCCTTTTGAAAATTCACATTAAAGATTCATTTCCTTTTTTGGAAATGAGGACTATCCTAGAAAATCCAGGAAACCTCTTTATATCTAAAATAGCTCATAATGATAGTGTGATTTCTATACTTAACAACCAGTGGGTTAACAATACTGGAGGATTGGGAAGGCCATAGACTTGACCGTGTATGAAAATATATACAATTCAAACACTCAAATGAACCTGTAATCTCTTTGATTTCAGAGTTCTCTCCCATGATGCAAATTGTAATCCTTCTATGCTTGCTCATCCTGCACAATCCTTGTCCATTTTCTCCCATAAGTTCAGCAGAAGGGGTCCAGTTAACATGCATGAAGCCTTTCTCATTTTCTCTTAACACCACAAGGGTAACAGTGAGACAGTCTGACTGTCCACTTTCCATATTTTGCCCTAACAACATGAGCAGCCCATCTTTTTTTTCTCATCATATATTTCCTTAATGAGATCCTTTATTCCTTTTTTTCAAAATTCATTGGTTATTTATAGTAGCCTGCTCATTTCTACCAGGTGCTTCTCCTTTGCTCTCTTGGCAATATTCACTTTTAATTCTTCAGAAACCATTGTATTATATCTCATAGCCATACAGCAATACCCTTATTCCTCAATGGTGAAAAGTTTGCTATAATAATCTTTATAAATCTTTTTCATTTTTCCTCTATTTGTTGTCTTCCTTCCGTTTTCAGCGTTAAACGTCCTTGGGATGATTTTACTTAGCTAGAGCCAAGTTTTCTTTAAACTAGTTTCACCCACCACTGCTTCTCCATTTTAGGATGTGCTACTGTTCATGATCATCCCGCATTCTTCTTTGTAAGATTTGAGAACTGAATCTGTATTCTAAATTGATGTTGCCTATGGCCACCATCTCTATTCACTTGGAGTCAAATGTTTGCTGACTAAGATGCTTTCTGGGCTCTTTTGGTAATGTGGTAATAGCTATATGTTGTTTTAACTTCTATGTAAAATTATCGTAAGTGTTAATATAATTTCTTTCATCTCACTTTTCATTACTAATTACTTGTTTTGAAAGTTCGGGATTTAGTTGTTTCAATCCTTTGTGATACTGTTTTTTTCATTATTATTTCTTTTTTTTTTCTTCTGATTTTGGTCCTTCACAAAATCCTAATCTAATGCCTCATAGTGTTCTGGAGTTGACCTTCAATTCTTGTAGTCTATGCCAGCAAAATACTAGCTCTGGCATGTTCATCAAGTTGGAAAAGGCTTGAGTATATGCCCCAGCAATAAAACCATCTGCTTTCAGTGGACCAACCTGATTAATTATGGATAGGCTCATTGCCAGTAGGCTGGCTATTTAGTGATGATTTTTTTTTTTTGGCAATGGCAACCCAAAAAATACAAAATAGATTTTAAAAAATCTCAGAGGACCAATGACTAATAATTTATTGCAAAGTATTCAGTAGATAAGAAAGCTTAGAGAATATTGGCTAAAAATTGATAGTATATAACTTGTATGTAAGATGTTAGAAGAATATCAAATGCCTGAATTGAAGTCAGGTGAATGAAAATAATTATATTGATTTTTGTGGTTATAATAATAATGATGATGGATTCAAGGGTTTTGTAAAACTTAGAGTGTTACATGAATGAAAACTATTATTATCCTTAGAACTTTTCCTCCCAGAAAATAAAACCCTTTAAAGTTTTTATTACTGATACATCAGTGAGAATGATAGGAAGTAATGTAGTCTTATTTCTATACCACTAGGTCTTGAAACCCAATTTGTGTTCTCAGTTCTGTCTACTGGCAGGGGAAAAATTGTGAAATTAGCTTTACAACTCTGTTCTTCTTTCACACTCCTCACTGGATATATGTTGCACACCCACCATGTGCCTGTCCATTGCCTCCATTGTATGATATACATTTTCTATTATTTGGAGACCATAACTATCCATGTCTTGTAGCCACATAACAACACTGGCAGAATAATTTTCTTAGATAGAACCTTGTTTCCAGAAGAAGATTGAGGGTCATTAAAGGATTTTTCAATTTCCTGAAGGCAAATCAGTCTGTTCTCCTATTCTTTTTAGTTGCGGCTCAACTTGTCCATTTATACCGTCTGTCCCAGATATACATACTATTAGATGAGCCAGCTAAAGTGACCATGTAATTGTATGCCGTAACTCAGGCAATAATCATTATCTATTTGGATTTTCCTGTATGAATGATGAGACCATACTCTATTGAGTGGTAATTAATTTCTCCCAGGAGGCTCTGCAATGTTCCAGGGCTTGATGCCACCAGCACAATGTGGTAACAGATGCCAAGAGACTCTCTTCCAGTGCTTGATACAAACAACACAATGTTATTTGCAAACAGAAGCATTTGGAGTAGGAATTCACCCTCCACATGAAATTCTTCTTCAACTTGGACTCTATACTGGAGCTCCTTTACTACAGTGGCTAACACCGTTGGGAGGCATACATCTTGATCTTATGCCTTGCTTGATGTTTATGTGCAGAAAGTCATTGTACAAGGTTATTTGTTATTTATGACACTGCATCTTTCAGGGATCTTGACTGATTTTGATGTATGCATAGCACATACTCTAAGGTGACTATCTCAGCTCACAATCTCATTGATGAGGGGGGCCCTTAGAGCATGCCTACTACATCCTCTTGAGGTTCTAAGGATATCCTTGATGGGCTGGTGCTATGGCCCATAAGCTCCCTACCTGTGTGCTTTCTGCCATGATTATCAGTTGATATCACTTAATCATACCCAATTAGCTTTTAGAAAGGTGTATTTCCTATATTAGTAGAGTTAGTACAACACATTACCCCAAAAGTTTGAGACACACTCTTCCACAAATACATACAGAGTGTAGGAGAAAGTGGGCTCAAGCTTAGAGAACACATGTCACAAAGGAGTAAGTCATAGTTCCTGCAAATCCTCTTTACTGGAGTCCTCAAAATATCCCTCTTAGCTATAGAATAGCTTTTCTACTGGGATCTTTGTACAATTTTAAATCTAATCTCCTTATCTCATCCAGTTTCTATTTGGCTCTCATTTGGGTAGAGGGAGCCCAAAGTGCTCCAGGCCTTTTAAAACTCAGAAGCTTCTCCTTTGGCCAAGGCAAGGATGAGGAGGATAGATGAAGCTAATGGCAAGGTGCTCTCTTCCCCTTCAAATGATTTCTCCTCAGGAATTTGGAATGCCCTTTCTTGGCTCATTACTCACTAGAATCTCCTTGGTTTTGAACTAGCTCCTGGTCTTATGCAAGATCCCCATCGTGTGTCCAAGAACTCCAGCCAATCAGAATAGACTTCCTGTCAATGTTATTCCAATTTATGAAGGACTTTTTTGTACTTAGTCCAAAACCTATGATTCATTGATTCAAAAGAGAGCTGTTTTCATCTGGTTATTTGTTATTTATGATGCTGTTGCTTTCAAAGGATCTTGAATGATTTTGATCAGGGTGTAGCATCTTGAAACATGCTTTAAATGGAGTAGAGTAAACTGACTAATTTATTCAATTAATCCCTACCCTTACATATGGATGGGAAACACCTTTTTGGAAGACCATTAAGCACTGTTTACATTCTAAACCAGTATTGCCTTGATCTGCCATCTTTCTCTACAGGGCAAGTAGGTCAAGTATTTTTTTGACAAAGGAACTTTTGAGGCACTTTTTTGTCTCCTTGCTATAGCAATACTCCTGTATAAAACCATGACAACAGACATTGCTATGATTTAACTCCTCTAGCAATATGTCCCCTATTGGTCGTTGGACAAAGGCATCATATTCAAAGTACGAGGAGTCAAATGAAAGTTCATAGATGGCCTAAAAACTGTGTGATTCTCAGTACCCTGCATTCTCTCTTCCACTATCACTCAGAAACAGAAGGGAGACACATAGAACAAAAGGTCATTTTGCACTTGGATTGACATGGTAAAAAAAGTCATCATCAAGTGGCCAGCACACTGGAAATGAGCCTATTTGTACTTAACTAAATTGGTCTATGGAAAGCAGATCTGCTCTATTGCCAGACCATACTTGAAGACTTTCAAGTATGGTAGAGACTGCCAGAGCTTGGATTTTACTGGAATAGCATCAGATAACCCAACTTCATCTCCACACTGCAATATGACATCAGAGTAGGCCTTTATGGAGGAGTACTAGTTACATCAGAATTTAAAATTCTTTCTGACCAATGTATAAAGTAGGTAATACAGCAACAAATATTAAAGAGCTACTTACACTAATAATATTATATGAATAATATTTATACTATTATATTATTAGTCATATTATGATAAAACATAATATTAATTATTAATAGTATATAGGATAATGTTAATTGCTAATTAATATTAATATAAAATTTTGTGTTTAGTCTTTCTTCCACTAAGGTATATCATAATTACTTATGAGATACCTTAAATTTATTTATTAGTAATTTCATGTAGGTATTATCTCCCCATTAGGAATATAATCTTCTTAAGAGTAAGCTCGGTATCTTCAACTTTCCCTCTGTACCTTATGTACTTGGCTTTAACTAGACACTTAAATAAATGCTTATTGAAAACAACCATCACCATCACAACACACTGTAGAAATAAATCCGGTCTTAGCACATTATGCCAGTAAGAGCTCTTTTGACCAAGAACATTATTTTACTCTGTTATTAGTTTAAAAATTTGACTGAAAAACATATTCAGAAGTATCCTTTTAAAAACAAAAGCCCTTGATAAATGTAGAGACCAAGCAATAGAAAAACCTCATTTCAAGCCAAATGTTTGACATTTGAATACTATGAAATTAAACTAGGAATAGAATTTTTATATAAAAAGGGAACCTTTTTTAAAGGTTGAAAATGGAACCCTTTGAAAGAACTAGATCAATTAGAATAACAAATGAAATTTAAATGAAATTCCATTTCTTCTTGCAAGAGAGGGAAACTGTATTACATCAATACATCAAAATCAAATTCAGAAAACACATTTGGAGAAGGAAGCTTTTCAATATCAAGCCAGGAACTTCAAAGCCTGGTTTTGTGAGTGTGGGCCAACACATATCCCCTATTCACTTGTGGAAGAACTTAAGTCACAGTGACCTCCAATAAAAGTGTGGACAAGCCATTTGGGATGTCAGAATGAAAAAGAATCTGATGGAGAAAGGAAAATAGAAGCACTATTCATGTTTATGTAGCTAACACTGAAGTGGTTCCTCTTCCCTGACTCTGAGTAATGTGCTCTGACTACTCTTTCTACAGATTTAGCAATAAGGTGGAGTTGAAGTAGAAGATAATAGTTGGAATAGAATGTAAACTCCTTGAGGTCAGGGATTGTGACATTTTTGTCTTTGTACCTAGTACAGTGCCATGGTGCTAATTGTGATTATAGATCTTCCCCGCCCATTTAAAAGGCCACATGTGGAGCTAGTTAAGGGAAGCTTGATTAGGGGAGGCTTGTTTGTAGGCAAGCCCACAACTTTTTGCTAAGTAGGTACTAAGCCCCAGGCCCACACCCTTTTGCGGATTAAGTGTGAAGCCCTCGAGCCCTTAAAAAGGATATATATATATATATATATATGTATATATATATACATATATATATATATGTATATGTATATGTGTGTGTATGTATATGTATATATATACATGTGTGTATATGTATATGTATATGTATATGCATATGTATGAAGAAGAAGAAATGAGAACTACAAGAGAGACTGAGAACCGGAAGAGATGGAGAGATGGGAAGAGAGAGAACTGGAAGGGCTGAAAGAGAGGACTGCAGAGACACAGAAATGGGGAGAGAGAGAGAACTGCAAGGGCTTTCAGAACTGTAAGATTTCAGAACTGTGGGAGGAGAGGATGCAGGCAAGCAGACAGTTAGGATTCATGAGTGAGAGTTTATGGGAAGGCCCTAGCAAAGAGGAAGGTTACAGGATGGCTTGGCTCCTTGCTGCGATATTGTGTTTTAATTTCCTTGCTGTTAAATTGAAGTAGACTTACTGGTTTGGGGATACAATTGTTGCTATGTCGAATTGGAATTATTGGTTTTGGGATTTGATCCTCTGGTGTCTGAATAAATGTTTTACTTCTTCTGCCTTCTACATAGAGAGTCTCTTATATTTTGTGATTCCAAACTGTACAAGCATATTCATGGTCATCATCAATATTATGAATCTTGCCTTACTGATACAAGTGCCTGGCCTATGATTATTGTTACTGATTCTTTCAATCATGTCCTCCTCTTTGTGAACCCATGGACTATTGCTCATGGAGTTTTCTTGGGAAAGATACTGGAGTGGTTTGCCATTTCCTTCTCCAGTGTACCCCCATTTTACCAGATGAGGAACTGAAGCAAAGAAGAGTTAAGTGACTTGCCCAGGGTTGTATAGCTAGTAAGTGTCTGAGGTCAGATTTTAACTCGAATCTTCCTGACTCGAGGCCCAGCACCACCTTGCTGAACCCTGGCCTATGGTAGTTGTTTAATAAAAGCTTGCTGAATGAAAGAATGAGCTGAAGTTATGGCAAGATCAATGAAAGATTTTTTTAATACTGAGAGATTTAATCAATTTAATCATATTTATAGGTAAGAGGGAAAGATAAAGGAACTAGAGACAGAGATGGGGAGAAGAAAGAGAGATAAGCAGACAGAGACAGAGAGATGCAGAGGAAGAGAGAGGGAGAGAAAGAAAGAGAGAGAGGAAGGTAGGAGGGGAAAGAGGGAGGGGAAAGATATTGGAAAGAAATTGGAGAGAGATGAAATGGGTTTTGCAGCAAGCTTCTGAAGGAGATAGTAATAGAGCCAACATTTATATAGTACTTTAAGGTTTGCAAAGCCCTTTACATATATTATCTCACTTGATCCTCACCTCAACCTATGAGGTAGGTGCTATTCCTATCTCCATTTTACAGAAGAAGAAATTGAGTAACATTAAATGTCTTGCTCAGGGTCACACAGATAGTAAGCATCTGAGGCAAGATTCAAACTCAGTGCTTATGAACTCTAAGGCTAGTGCTCTATCCAGCACACCCCATGGATCAAGGACAATAGTGGAGGGGTTAGACTTCAGGAGGGCCACTTCATCATTTGAGACTGGAAGTAAGGGAGAGGATAGATGAAAGCAAAGAGAGCTAGAAGGTATGGTCTAGCCCAAACCCCTCATTTTATAGATTCATATTGCTAGGTACAATAGGACTTTCCAATAAATAACCGCCCCCCGCCCCCCCCCCCCCCCCCCCCCCGCCACCTCTACCACTCCTCTAACTCTTAAAACAAGTAAAACCACCTAACAGAGTAATCATGACTCCTAGTACTTGGCGCTTTCCACTTTTGTTGTTCACTGATTATTAACAGAAAGGATGTGTCCTTGAACTTTAATGGCTTCATCCCAACATTGTTCTTTTGTATACAACTTGGGTTTTGTTGCCTTTTAGCACCATCTTCACTTACATTATTTCATTAGTTGTATGTATTGTTCTTTTGGCTCTGCTTTCTTTGTACCTCATCACTTCATACAAAGAAAGGTTTCAAGATATGGAAATGAGAGACGAGAGAGCTTATGATGGATGGCCTCGATCATTTCAGTAAAATAAGTGATGAAATCATCTACTAAGGAGAAATAGAGTAGGGGGGGGCTAAGCTGGGGTCATCAGAAGAGGAAATGGTCTTAAAAAGCCTATATGGGGAATGTAATAGGGTGTCAGTCTCTGTGTAACAGGGACCATTTGAGGTTGTATAGCATGAATTTGTAGTAGACCAACTCAGTACAATTCATGACTTCTATTAGTACCCTCTTGCAGTTTGAGAATAGGAGTAGAGAAAGCCAATGGTTAAGAACCATCAAGATTGAAATAATGAAAGGTTGTTGGGATGAGGAATTCAAAGATAGTCACCAGTGCTTCATTGAATGATGAACTAGATGATCCAAACTATACGTAGAAGGAGAAAATAAGAGTATTCCACCAGGAGAGAATGAATTTTTTGTAGGGAGTTAGTGCCGACCCCGGGGCTTCTTGGACCCTAGCGCTTGGCCTGTTTCCTGGGTAAAACCAGACAGGCTTAGTAGGAGTTGGAATGGTAGGCACCCGGAGGAAAGACTTCCATCCCTAGCAGCCCCCCTTAACAGCCCTCCCACTCTGGTAGCCATCCTTTCTCATGCAGGCAGAGTCTATCCACTAAGGACTCACAAGCCCAGTAGGAGGAACCCAGCTGGCCATTACCGAATGCTCTTGAACCAGTGCCTAACACAAATATGCTTTAATTAATGGGAACTTCTTGGATACTTTACAAGGGCATTCTGCCCCGTGCCTCACATAGCTCATACAGTACTGATACCAGTTTGTATCCTGCCCGAGCCTTCCCATGCCTCTTTAGATACTGTAGAAACAGCACTCCCCTCCTGTTCCCAGCCTTCCCTGTTACTGTAGAACAGCACTCCCCTTCTGTTCCCATACTCCTATGGAAACCACCTTACCACAGCCCTAGTTTTCCCATACGCTTGTAGGCAACATAGTTTACAATAATCCAGATTCTTCCCACCAGATATCTCTACTTACATCTAATCTAAGTGCAACAATACATTATTGAAGTGCATCCCTTTTTCCCATGCTTTCATCCCCTTGAACACCTGCTTCTGCTTATGTAGTGCAAAAACCTATAAAAATGGATAATGGCTTCCAATAAATCGGAGTTGTATCCATCTTTGGCTCCCACCTCATCATTGCGTACTGAGATAGGGCTACTTGCTGGTCAAGGACCCCTAACAATTTTTCTCCCTGAATTTTGTCCACACCCCCATTAAAATGTCTTTCCTTTTTTTCAGAACTAAAAAGAATCTCAATCTTACCCTTGTAAGAGGTTCATATTGAATAAATGAATGTCCTTAAATGTTCAGGACCTAGCACAGAAAAGGGGCCAGTCCAAGGGGTCTTAAACTAAAAGACATGATGCCCTCTTTGTGAAATCTCTTTATAAGGTGCAAATGTCTCTTAATCAGAAATTTAACTAGAAAGAAGATAGCGTCATAGGATAGCTAATGATAATAACTTCATTTTCATTTTATTGAGCAGTTTAATGAATTCTTATATATGTTTTTTCTCCATTTAATTCTTTTGTGTTGATTTAAAATTTTTTCTTCTTTTAAATCAGCATATTGCCTTTGTGATTTGTTTTGCTCACAGTCTCTTCCTGTACTCTTCCTGCCCTTTTACCCCTAGCCCAAATTCTTTAAGTTTAGTTTTGTTATTCTCATTAATTTTTTTGCCCTTTCCTTCTCTAGTACAGATTGTTGTCCAATACATAATCCTCCCTGCCCTGACCCCAGTCCCAATTATTCATTGTCTTAGTTTGATTATTATTTATTTGTGGCATCCCTTTTCAAAAAATGTTCAATTACTTCATCCCCTAACAAGCTACTCTGGAATCTATGGATTTTGTGATTACATACTCTTCCTTTATTCTCTCTGAGACCCTTATACTAGGTGGAGTCTCTGGAAAAAAAATTTGCTTCCTCCTTTATCCTGCTCAAATATTGTGAGTGATTGTAGATATCATTATGTTTCTTCTCCATCTCCTTTTGCTCCCTTGTCTTTTTAAAGGGCTTCATTGGATGACACTCAATCCCACAAATATTGATTTATGAAGGAGGAAATGTGGTCTAGTGGAACACAATTTATTTGCCTTGATAAAGAATCAAAATTACTCCATGACCTTTCATTTTCTACCTACATAGCCTATGGACAATACATTGCCACTTCTAAGTCATATTCCCCTATCTGCCCATCCTCTGTGTCACATGTTCCCAGAGACTCAGATTCCCCTTCTATTGAGGTAAAATGGTCCTGCACAGAGAAGTCTCCTGAAGTATTAACTCCCCTCAAATATGCACTGTAAGACCCCTGTCACTTGCCTTGAGACAAATACCACAATATCCCCACAAGATTTCCCCTGAATCAGTAGGGACTGATTTTTATTCCTGCTAGGTCCTACCCTCCAACGTTCTTTCTCAGCTTTCCCAAAGGCCCTCCCCTACCTCATACAGGGTATGAGAACAAAAAAACTATATCTCCCCGCCCCGCCTCCTCTTCAACTTAGGCAAGGTATGAGTGTATCTCTGGCTCCCCTATCCCTTTCCTCCCCTCTTCCTGCCCAGCTGATTTTTCTCTTTACTTGCTCATCCCCTAAAATATTGACTCACTAATGAAGGAATGAGTTTTAGTTTAAGAAATATTAACTCTGATCTTCCTTCCTCTTGACATTTTTAACCCTCTTAAGTTGTTTTGCCCTCATTCTTTTACTCATAGATGGTCTCTCATTGCCCCCTAACTAATGAAAGAGTCCTTTTAATAGCATTGTCTAGCCTCAAAAACATGGAAGTATCAATATTATTGCTTAGTCTTTTCTTTTAAACATTATTCATTTACATTTCTTGTATTTCTTTTATTTGAGATGTTTGGATGTCAAATACCCTGCTCACCTCTGTTTTCCTTTGGAGGAATAACTTGAATTCCTTTTGGTGAAATTTGAATTCTTTTCATTCACAGCTTTGTAGGATTTTGGGAAGGATTGACATTTACACATTTTGCCTTTTGGAAATTAGATTCCACTTCTTCTTTTATTCATAAATGAGGAAAGATTCAAACTGATTTTCCTTGATAGATAAAGGGCTCTTTTTTGGATACCTGAAATATTTGTAATTATTTTCTTTCTGATGTTGAAGTTTTAAAATCTGATCTTTTTTTCATGTTAAACCTGGTATTTCCATCTGTTGGCATCCTATGGAATCTATCAATCTGGACTTTGACTTCTGTTTTCAGTACCTCAAAAGTAATTTTTCCCCTGATTTTTGTTATTTAGACTTTTTATTTCATCATATCTTTTGGGAAGACCTATGAGACTGTTATTATTAATGTGCATTCTATTTTCAATATCAGTTGTCTTTGCTTGTACAAGATTCAAGTATTCTTCCAATGTTTTTGTCTTTCAATTGTGTTCTTTCAAATTTTCTTCCATTTCAGTATTTTTTATTTCTAAATCTGCCATTTCCTTCTTCATAATATCTGCTCTTTCAGATTCATTCTCCATCATACATTCTGAAATGTCTACTCCCTTATTTGTCTCTTTTTGAATATTTAATTTGTTTATTTTCAGTTTTCAGCATTCATTTCCATAAATTTTAAATTTCCCCCCCCTTCCCCCCTCCATGTAATAACAACGCTGCTAGCAGCTGCTGTGGAGGTGTAAGACCAATAACAAGACCAACAACAGCACACAGGAGGGCTGCTAGCACAGGTTCTTTGATTTGCTTTTCTAAGGAAAGCAATTTTAAGGGGTTCACAATCTCACTTTAATTGAATATACATATATCATTTACTTAGTTCAGGGGGAAAAGTCAGCACCGTGAACTTCAGAGAAAATACAAACAGAAAATACAAGGAGAGATTATATAAACAGAGCAAATAACACAAATCAGCAGACAGGGCTTCTAACTGTCTAGCCATACATACATAGTTACCAGAGAGAGAAGCACCAACATATGAATTTTCAAAGTGGGGTGGCGGGCTCCTTAATGGCTACCCAGAGTCTCATCTGGCCAAATCACATGAATGCTCTTCCAATAAGTGAGCCCCTGAAGCAAATTGCTAACCTCAGAGTATATATACACTTCTTCAGGGTCAGCCCACAGAGGACATCACAACCATGTGACTCAAACTCATGTGACTCAGTCTTTCTTGTGACTTAAGCAGGTCATCAAAGACTCTTGATTCAAACAAAGGCAAGTCTCAATCAAAGGCACTTGATTACCTTAATGTTGAGAAAAACTAGAACTCCAAAAGAAAAAATAGCAAAAACAAAAAGTCTCACTTTGCTTGCCATTACACTCCCTCCCCAAGATAGCAAGCAATCCGATATGGGCTCTACACATACATTCCTAATTTTCTCTCTTTTTTTTTTTTTTTGCTCTTGAACCATACTGTTATTCTTGGCCCTTGTTCATTACTATTTCTTGGGATTCCATATAATTTATTGTCTTGTTCTTCCTTTCATCAGGGATTTTTGAGTCATTTTCTTTAATCTAATATGTATTCACTATATCGTTTCCTTTTATAGGTCACTTGTTCATTTTTCCTTCTTTATCAGTCTCCCTAAATTTTTTTGGTGATGTTCTTCCTGTTATTTGTTCTTTCATAGCACTTCTTTTCTGTTATTATTGAGTATTAGAGGCAGACTTCAAGCCTAGGTCTTCTGACTCCAGACTCAGTGCTCTTTCCACTGGACCATGCAGCCTTTGAGGTGTTGAAAATAGAATGTAAATTTATTAAAAAAGAAAAAAATCCAAAGGGTCAACAACAACAAAAAGAAAGTAGAAGGTATGTTTAAACCCAACCTCTCACTCGACTATATGACAAAAAATCACTAAGTGTGTGATAATGTGTGTCTCAATCAGACTCATGATTTCTCTTTAAGAAAAAAAACCTTAATCTGCCCTATTCTTTTCCTTTAGTTCTATGGCTTAATGATTCAATAAGCATTTATTAGTACATACCTAGCAATTGTGTTGGGTTAAAAAGTGCTTGGCAGTTGATTAGGAGACTTGGCCAGTCTCCACCCTTGTGTGGGCCAAACCACTCTTTCCAGGCTCTTTCCTTCAGACATTATTTTCTCTCAAGTCAATGCTCTCAGCTCCAGCTCTTGAGGAAATGGTTTTCCTTTCAAACCTGCTGAGGTATTAGCAATGGGAAGAGGAGGTACCTGAGGTTTATCTCAGAAAGTCGAACTCTATCTCTCTTACAAATCTCATCTCTGAACCCACCCCTGAAACTGCTAGGCTCATTTGTGTTTAGGATGGATTCATGTGTTCTTCCTATTCTGATAATGATATAAAAAAATGAATCAATAATTCTCTTTTGTTCCCAGTTGGACAGGTTCCACTAATTAAAAAAAAAATCTATTGCTTTCTCTTTGCTGAGCATAAATCATTTAAAAATCTCTTACTTCTCTTTCCTATGTACTTCTCTCAGCTGCATTTGAGTAATCATACAATAATAAGATTTAGACCTGGAAGAGACCACATAGACCATTGAGGTAATAATGCAATAGTTATTGACTTTCTTCTCTCTGTGTTGGCCGCAGCTTTCCCCTGAATTTTAGCACAATTGAGCATGGTTCTCAATGCTTTCCTATATTATTTTACATTGTCACCTCTTTTATTGGCATCTCATCTCTACCTCCCCTCTTAGGAATGGGAAGAAATGAGTTCTCCAAGGGCTCAGGTACATAAACATTAGAAAATTCCTATTCGACAGTAGACATAGGTCTCTAACATCTGGTTATACATATGTAGCACTGTACAGTGAGAAAACTATTCATTTGTTCCTTTTAAAAGAGAAATGATAGAATTTTCTCCCACTCCCGTGTAAATTTTTAGAGGGCTACAACTACTATACCTTTAGGTCTATAGATTAACCTAAATATATCTGAAGAGGCAGGAGAAAGAGAAAGTTCGCACTTTTTATTTGAGATAGCAAGACGCTGAACACAGAGAAATATGGCATATTCGTGACAATCAGTAAATTGGACAATTGCTATAGCAACAAAATCTCCTCTACGCTTTGGTTTACCAGACTAATACTCTTGCCAGAATACCAAGAGGCATTCAGGCTGCAGAGAGGAAAATATAGAGCAGAAAACTAAAGCCTTATATTATTTCCAAATGACAGCAGCAAGAAGAAATAACTAAGATTATTTTTTGTTGCCTTTTACTTTTAGTAAAATTTTACTGATATCTTTTGTTTTTCCATTACCTACATTTCCCAACCTATCTTTCCCTTCTCCCTCTCAGACTGCCATGCTTTATAACAAAGAATAAAAAAAAGATGCAAAAACAAAAAACCCAAACCAGTTTAACAAAACTAGCCAATATATAGAAAAAGATAGTAAAGATTTATTCTGTTCTCAGGATCAACCTTTACATTTGATTCAATTATGGACTATTTTTTCCCCCTTAACTTTGGTCTCATTCAAGGCCCTATGGGTTTTGTTTAGTTCTAATCCTGATATCCCTATACTGATGAGTAGTTATAATTTGTAACTATAAATTTATGTTTTTATGGGCTAAAGGAATAGAACAGAAATATTCACTTGACCCCAGTTTCCCTTAGTAGCCCAAAAAATTGCCTACAGTAATTACTTCCTCACTAAATTGTCTCAGTGATAAATCTTCCTTCCAACCATATAGGCCATTCACTTCTAGTAGATATGCATCTCCTGCACCTACTTCCTTTATGAAAGTGACTATGAAGAATCTGTCATTCACGTCCCATGGCCAAGATCAAATACTGCCAGATGAACTCATGCATAGAATTTTAGAGTTAGAAGGAACCTGAGATCATCTAGTGTAACATTGAACTTTATAAATTAGATGACATGTTTATAGAATTATTATAAATAATTTGCCCAAAGGTACATGAATAGTTTGTGTGAGAGCCAGAACTAGTATCAAGCTTTTTTCATTCCCAGTCCAGTACACTCGCTCTCTCTCTTTCTCTGTCTCTCAAAAAATAATAACCAACATTTATAGTGCCTTAAGGTTTATAAGTTGTTTATCTCATTTGTTCTGCATAGGTGGTGCAATTGTTATCCCCACTTTACAAAAATGGAAACAGAATCTGAGAGTGGCCAGGGCCACAAAGCTAATGAAACAGGATTTACACTCAGGTCTCCCTGACTATTTTATCTTCTACACACCACTATGCCTCCCAAAGAATTGTTCTTTATGGAAAAACTTAGGATAGCCACCAGGGGCAGCAGAATCAATGTCTTTTTTTTCTTTTAAGTTATTAAAAGCTGGATAGGATTTCGAGTTTAGATTAAACATACAAGGGAGGTAGAATAGTCTTACTGTTAAGGCCCTGCATTATAATTTTGCCACCACAATCAGTTAGCCCTTCTTTCTGATAAATAGTAAGATTCGCGTGTTATTTAGCCAAGACACTTCAAGGTTTCTTGTTATAGGCTGAGATTATATAGACAAGGCAATTTGTAGGAATAGATGGCTTGAGCCTGTCCTGTTTATGAAAATAGTAATCTATGTATAGAAAAGCATACCATAACTGTTTTTAGAAAGAGCTACCCAACTACCTTTATGATCTTGGATAAATCACTGTAACCTCTCTGGGGATCATTTTCCTCATCTGCAAAACAGTGGACTGGATTAGATGATTTCTGATGCCTGTTCTATTTTATTTAAAACAAGCACCTACTGTGTTCCAGGCACAATGCTAAACATTCCAAATATTATCTGATTTGATCTTCCCAACAAACCTGTGATGTAAATGCTATTATTACTTCATTTTATAGCTGAGGAACTGAGGCTAACAGAGGCTAAATGACTTACTCAGGGTCATTGAGCTAGCAAGTGTCTGGGGCCACATTTGGAATCAGGTCTTCCTGACTCTAGGACCACTGTGCCTGCCACCTAGCTGCCCCTTAGTAACAATAATATATTATGGTATTATTATTATTTAGAATTCAATGTTTATTAAGCCAACAAGCATTTATTGAATACCTGTGTGCATGGTGACATGTTGGGAAAGATAAGGGACACAAAATGAATAAGGCATGATTCCTGATCATAAAGAGCTTACGCTCTACTAATGACTAAAAAGCTAGTCATCTAAAAAGTCTGTCAATATCTATCAGAGTCCCCTGCCTTATGGACTGAGCCACTTCTTTTCATTAAAGGGTATTGAAACCATTCTTGAAACTTAATTGGCTCAAAAAATTGAAGGTGTTGCCCATTAACACTGTTTCTTGGTCACCTGAGTACAAAGAGCAATGACCAACTCAGAGACCAGGGGAGTTCATTCGGTTGAATCAATTGAGTGTCCCCACAGCATAATTGTGTTGAATAGCCATCCTTTGTCATGGATAAGTAAATCTCCTTTTGCTGACTTTTCGATGGACTACAATCATGAACTTAAGCTATCAGCTAACTGGCTGGTCAGTGCTGACCAACAACACCTGAGTACTCAGAGAGAAACTAATAAAGGATGCTGATTTGGTTTTCCAAAGATCTGTTACTAATTATTCCATGAAACTAAAAGCTGTGCCTTTGACTCAGATATAGCTCCTCTATATTGGTGAATCTCGATGTTGTTAGTGTGTGACATAGTTATGAACTTGTTGAGACAAACTAGAAAATGAGAATGGGGTAGAGAAAAGAGGAAGTGTTTTCCTTTGCCCCACTTTTATCTAATTATATTATAAATGAATATACATACATGTACCTATACGTGAGTGTGTATATATATATATATATATGCATATATATATAAACAGAGAAAGAAAGAAAGACAGAGACCGAAAGACTGAGTCACAAAAGTTTACGTTGAAAGTGACATTAAAACCCATCTAATTATCATTTTATAGATGAGAAGTCCAAGTTAAGGATTTGTCCTAGGCTATAGAGGAAATTAATGGCATTTATGTTACTAGAATGGGAGTTTCCTAATTTCTAGTCCTGTAAATATATAAAATAAAATATATGTGTCATCCCTATATGCCTATATACTCACACATGTCTATATCTATCTCTTTATATCTATGCCCACATCCATACACACACACACACACACACCCCATGGTCCCTTCTTACCAACCAATTCACAGAATCACAGATTTTAGAATTGGATTATATTGTAGATATCATCTTGTCTAACTCCCTTCCCTCCCCATTTTATAAATGAAGAAATTAAGGCTCAAAGTGTTAAGTGGCTTCCCCAAATTGACACAGGTAGTAACTGGCAGAGCCCAAATTTGAGCTCAGGTTTGAACCCAGGTCCTTTGGGTTCAACATTCTTTCCAGGTCACCAAGTCATTATTATCCTCACCTTCCTAATCAAAAATTGGCAAATGTTAGTGAGGAACCCAGAAAATTATGACATTGTAAACGTATTTGTAAATGCAAAAGGTGATGAAGAGGAGGTTCAGAAATAGGTTTTCTGTATAATCAAAAAGTTATACACGATGTGAAAAATGAGATTCAGAACTTCCCCCAGACTCCTTCTTAAGAAGTCCTGACTTTAAGTTCAATTTTTCTTCAGAAGGACTTTTCTGATAACGAGATTACATTGACTCTATTTATTCTGGTCAAATCCCAACACAAGCTCCCAAATAATTTAATCTAAATTATGTTGCGGAAGTCCCATTGTGTTCTCCTCAGGCTTGGATGGAGACAGATTTTTCTGTCTCAATAGCCCAAGGCTGGGAGTGGTCTGGTATGGTTGGGGAGGATCTTATAAAAGAGGCACTTCCTCTGTGCAGAGGTAAAATGATGATGATATGATACCACCCCTGTATGGCCTACATAAACTGTGTAACTGAACCCCAAAATGAGCTCAGTTCCAACACTGCAGCTCCCATGCATATGCATGCCATCTACTTTGAGAGAAATAAAACATGGACTTGGACAATCTAATTCTATTTGTCTTTCTTAGACCAAACACTGAGGTTGACATTGTTATGTCCAGCCCTCTCAAAGAAAGAATTCTCTTGGTTCTTTAGAACTGTTTCTCTTAGACACTAGAACTTTGAAATGTTCAAATTATGAGAAATTTCCCCCATATTGAACCATGAAGGGTCAACTTGGATTTCCGCACCTCTTCAACAATTTTAAAATAGTGCCTTGTTATCCCTATGATTTCAGTGTTAATAAATTACTCCATTTTGTAAAAATATGCATTTCTTTTTTAAACTCCAAGTTCTATTTGGTATTTTTTGATTTTGTATCACAGTAATTTCTGGATATACTATCCTCCCTCTCTTCACCTAATTGTAACAGACAAAAACAAGAAAATAAAACGAACTGATACAGTAATGGCATCTAATAATGTACGCAACATTTTGCACCGTAATCCCTTATCTTTCTACTGAGAATCATGTTTTATCATCTGTCCTCTGGGACCGATATTTGGCATTGCAATTACTCAGAGATTGGCTGTGTGTGTGTGTGTGTGTGTGTGTTCTTTTCATTTATATTATTATAGTCATTGTTCATGTTGCTTCTTAGTTCTGCTTACTTTGTTCTGTAACAGTTTACAAGTCTCTGTTTCTCTGAAGTCTGTATATTGTTTGTTACAGTACAATAATGTTCGATTATAGCTATATGACACCCTTTGTCTAGCCATTCTCCAATCAGTGGGAAGCTATTTCATTTGCAGTCTTTTATGATCACAGGAAGACCTGCTATAAACATTTGTCTAAATATATGGGAGCTTTATGAGACACATTCTTAAGGGAATACCGATGCTTTTTTGTCTATCAGGATGGTATAAATGACTTTTCATGTAAACAAAAGATAATTTAATTAATTTAGTATTACCCTCCTCAGTATAACTCCTAGATTAGGTTCTTTACGAGCATGAGGTTCCAGAGATGCTGGAAGAGGGGGAAAAAAAGGAGGATGCTAAATTGAAAAGTTTAAATTTTATAGACTTGAATTAGCATTGTTCTTAAACTGAGCAACTCAGAAAACTAAAGGAGATTGTCCCCAAAGCAGTCCCAGGATGCTCACTGAGGGTTGAATAAAGCCTAGCTAAGATAAAAGTGAAATGTGCTGAAAGATAAAGAAAAACTGAAGTTAACCTGGGACAGCAACTTGGCTACTTTCAAGTTTAAACCACTTATTTGCCAGCTTTGTTTCTGTGACCTATGTGTCTCCTGAATTTCAACTCTTGATTTTTTCCTCATATACATTTCTCTGTACACTACATATCTTACAAAAAATTAACTATGGTGTTGCAGATGTATGAACCACAGCAAATCTTGTAAGAAACTTGGATGAGAAGAGAAACCATCTTTCAAAGTCCCTGATGCACTGCAATAAAAAACAAAAACAAAAAAAAAAAACTCGGGAATCCTGGCTTTTTGCCTTTAGTTTCTTTTTCAGTACCCCTTTTCTGAAGCTCTCACTCCAATGGCAGGCATACAGCTGATCCCAAACACTAAGCGATGACGAATATCACACTGTTAAAAAGGTCACAGCCTGTTCTGCCAACAGACACTACCAGGCTGACTTGTGAGTGGAAATTTACAAATGATAATGGAGCGTCTCTCCTGCTTTAAGAATTCCAGCTTAGGAAATCTGAAGCTGGATTCACTTGTATGGTAAAAGTGTGGCAAGATTTAGATTTACTGACAAGTGGACCTAAATCAGCTTTGTTTTAAAATTACCAGTTCATTTTATGCATTTCCAGTGTACAATTAATACCACTGCATAGATTTTGCATGTGCCGTTTGCTTTCCCATTTAATGTGCCATTTAATAGTAAATGTTAAAATTCAATTGTCATTAAGTTGCAAAATCATAGACTATGCCTAGCAAAATAAGTAAAACTGGTGAGAGAATGTAAAATTCTAGGAATTGTTTTCAATTTCTCTCCTGGTTAAAAGATGTTTTTGTTATGTAAAACTGACTACTTTGAAAATATCTAGGCAAAGGGTCAAGATAACAATTCAGCTATTTAACACAGCTCTGTAAACAAATCACCAGAGAATGGCTTAAAATGAAGTAATCAACTGAGCTCACCAGCAGTGAGAGTGAGTTAATAAATATTTATTAAGGTCCTACTATGTGCCAGGCCCTAGCTAACCTACTAGGGATACAAAGCATACAATCTACCTCCAGAGAAAGAATTGATATTGTATGAAAACAGACTGAAGCATGCTATTTTTCACTCATTATCTAATGGGAGAAGCAACACATGGAAAAAAACTGAAAAAGGTGTGGGAAAAGTCCTATAGGAAGATGTTTTGAGGAAGTGGGAGTTCCAGAGTTGATTTCATCTAGGAGAAAGATGAGTTTCTGGAGATCACTAAGTCTAGGAAAGCAGCAGGGTGGGAAATGATGCAGTGAATACCCAGGGGGCCTTTCATATATGGCTAAGAATCAAAGAGGAGGTCTCCAAAGTCTGTCCTTCACTATCTCCAATCAGAGGGAGGGAGGGGCCCCAGGGGCAGGTGATGCTGAGGAGGGCTGAGTTTCATTGTTGATTTTATTTTGCTGAATGATGAGTTTCCGGAAATCCTGAAATCCACTAAGCAGTTGGGTGGGAAATAAGCAGAATAAACCATCGTCAGAAAATAAATAACAGACTATATAAAAATATTTAAATTTTTGATTCTTTAAATTAAATTATTTTTAAAAATTAAAAATTTAAATTAAAAAAATAAACTAAAATTAAATTAAAAATTAAATTAAATTAAATTTTTAAAAAACTAGAAAAATAATAATAGTCTTGTGACCTATACATAACTCCTTTATCAAATATATTTGAGCTGCATTTTTTTTTGTCTCAAACTAAGGGACAAAACTTTTAATAAACATTTTAAAGGTGATATTTGTTTCCTAACAGAGAAAATAAGAATTAATGGAAGCCTCATGATCACATTGTAATTATTAATTTTCATTACTATTTAATAATGAGTATAGGCACACTTTGCTTTATTGAACTCCACAGATATTGCATGTTTTACAAATGGAGGGTTTGTGGTGACTGCATTGAGCAAGTCTATCAGCTCCATTTTTCCAGTAGCAGGTGCTCACATCATACCTGTGTCACACTTTGATAATTCTCGAAGTATTTCAGACTTTTTCATTATTACTATAGCTGTTATAGTGATCTGTGATCAGTGATCTTTGATGTTACTATCACAATTGTTTTGGGGCACCACAAACCATGCACATAGGGTGATAAAGTAATTTTGTTTTGGCTTATTTAAAAATTTTAAAGCAGAGAGTTGCTATTGTTTCGAAAGTCTGGTTAAATGAAACAGCTTTGGATTCTTTTCATGTGGAAATATTACATCTTTAGTTATGACCCTTAAAAAAAAGAGAGATGGCAAATTTAATTGTTTAATGTTGTATATGTTCTGACTGCTCCACTGACCAGTGCTCCAGCTGTTCCTGTCTCTCTCCCTCTCCTCTTCCTGTCTCTCTCCCTCTCTTCGGGTTTCCCTATTCCTTGAAACACAATATTGAAATTAGGATAATCAATAACATTACAATAGCCTCTAAATGTTCAAGTGAATGGAAGAGTCAATTGATGTGGCAAGCTTCATTGTCTTATTTTAAGAAATTGTCAGGCTATCCCAGCCTTCAGCCACCACCACCCTAGTCAGTCAAAAGCCATCAACATTAAGGTAAGACCTTACACCAGCAAAAATATTACAGACTTGCTGTAATGAAGATGATGGTTAGCAATTTTTTTAGTAACAAAGTATTTTTTAAAATTAAGGTATGTATATTTTTTTAGACATAATACTATAGCACACTCAATAGACTACAGTATAAAGTAAACACAACTTTTATATGCACTGGCAAATAAAAAAATTTGTGTATCTCATTTTATTGCAATATTAGCTCCATTGTGGGACTCTGGAACTGAATCCACAATATCTCTGAGGTATGCCTGTACCCTATGAAATATTTGTTATATTAGGGTACTGTGATGTTTTGCTAGGGACAATACAGAGCAGGGTCTTTTCCTCTTTCTAGTCTAAGATGATCCTACTGCTTCTGATCAGTCTCAGAATTTGCCTGCTTATATCTGCACAGGTTAGAAGTAAGGCTTCCAGCTACTAGATCTGTGAAAAATCTGGTTATATAATTTCAGAGTCGGTCTAATATAATATTTGCTAGGAAATACAATAGGAACTCCTCTGCCCTTTACAAGACTACACAGTTGAGGCTATGCAAGGGTGATCCAGTCTTTTTTTTTTTTGGTCTTTTTAACATATGCAATCATGTAATCCATTTCCATATTAGTCATTTTCTACAAGAAGATAAATTTTTTAAAAAGAATGAAAGAAAAAAAGAAAGTGAAAAATAGCATGCTTCAGTCTGGATTCAGACCATATCAATTCTTTCTCTGGAGGTGGATTGTATGCTTTATCATTACTTCTTTGAGATTGTCTTGGGTCATTATATTGCTGAGAATAGCAAAGTCATTCATAGTTCTTCATCACACAATATTGCTATTAACATGTACAACATTCTCCTGGTTCTGCTCACTTGACTTTGCCTCAGCTCATATGCTATAAATATTTTTGTACAAATAGATCTTCCCCCCTCCCTTTTTTTTATGTTTTTGGGTTATAGACCTAACAGTGGTATTACTGGATCAAAGGATAAGCGCAGTTTTATATCTGAGGGCACTACAGTCTTAATACTGAACACAGAATGCCCTGCCTTTGTAAAAAGCATCCTGGAGAATGTAATAAATATTTCTGTATTCCTTACCAGGAACCTTAAAGGTTCCAATGAGAGTCAGTCCACAACCTCAAGATTGCAATTTGACCAGGATGAAGACCACCTTCTCAAGAAATCATCTCCAAACCCTCTATTTGATGATCATACTTGAATTGAGCCACCGGAGAATCCCATCATTTGACTTTGCATACTCCTTGAGTGTCAGAACAGGCTTTGGAAAGGAACACATGAAATGAGAAAGATGTATGACTCAATACAACTCATCATTGGCTGGCAGTACTGCCAGCATTTTCTATCCTAGACTATTAGTCTAATGCCATCAATCTTTAGTGTCCTAAAGAAATGTAAAAAAATTCTGATACACGTACTTCCCTGTGGGGTAAAATAAACATTAGATTTTGAAGTAGGCATTTGCCACTGAAACTTGATTAGATTTACTTAAAAACTGGAGCACATTAGGGAGGAGAGTGGAAAAAACTGAAGGTACAAGATAAGGATAGAATGGTGGCTAAGGTGTCATAATATCATAGCAATAAAAAGGATGCTAAAGATGAAGGATCTGGGTTTGAATTCCTGTTCTGCCAATATCTAAATCTGTAGCTTTGAGGAAGTCTCTTCCTCTTGATGCGCCTTGATTTCCTCACATGTAAAATAAGGGGATGTGACCAGTTGATCCCTAAGTTCTCCTCAAGCTCTAGGAATATGATAAAATAATAATAATAATAAATAATAATAATCAGCACCTTAAAGTTTGCAAAGTGTTTTACATGCATTATCTTATTTTGAGGTTGTTGAAGTGTCTGAAGAATATGGGAATCAAAGTCATGGGTGGAATCAGAAAGGAGGCCCACTTCTTTTTTCTATGAAAGGAAGGCAGGGAAAAGAGATTAAGATGGCCCAGCAAAGTTCCTTGCACATAATAGATATGATATACAAAGGGGTATTGTGGGAGAAGGGAGGTTGGTAGAACTCAAGTTTCTTAATAAAATAGGAGATAAGGTCATCTTTTGAGCCTGGTATTGGGGTTTCTTTTCCTCCTCTTCCTCTTCTTTCTTCTTCTTTTAGAGTTGCCAATATCTTTATTTTCTGAACTCATCTTTCTCTCTAAATCCTCCCCATCTCCTACATTCCTATTGCTGTAAAGGGCAATGCCATCCTCCCAGTCCCTTAGGCTGGCAACCTCGGAGTCATCCTGGATTCCTCATTCTCTTTCACTCCCTATAAACAAAGCCTATTGATCCTACCCGTGCAGCATCTCTCTATTAAGACCCCTTCTCTATGGTGACCCTGTCACCACTCCATGGCAGGTGCTCATCACCTCATGCCAGGATTAATTCAATAACCTGATGGTAGGTCTGACTGCCTAAATCTCTCCCCTTTCCAGTCCATCCTCCATTCAGCTACTAAAATAATTTTCTTAAAGTGCAGATCTGATCATGTCACCCCTCTACTCAATAAAATTCAGTGGCTCCTTATGGCCTCCAGGATCAAATACAAAATGCTCTGTTTGGCATTCAAAGACCTTCATAACATACCTGTCTCTTGCCTTTCAAGTCTTCTTACACCTTACTCCCCTACACATACTCTTCAATCCAGCATCCTTGTTCCTCCATAAGCAAGACACTCACTCCAACTCTACACTATGTGTATTTGCTCCGACTGTCCTCCATGCCTGGAATGCTCTCCCTTCTTTGCTCTGACTACTGACTCTTCTGGCTTCCTTTAAGTCCCAACTAAAATCCCACCTTCTACAGGAAGGCTTCCCTTAATTCTAGGGCCTTCACGCTATTAATTATTTCTTATTTATCCTATACTTAGCTTGCTTTAGATTTGTTTGCATGTTGGCACCCTCATTAGATTGTAAGTTTGAGGGCAGGGACTATCTTTTGCCTTTTTCTGTATCCCTAGTGCTTGGCACAGGGGGCAGCTAGGTGGTACAGTGGATAGAGTGCCTGACTTGGAGTCAGGAAGACCTGAGTTCAAATCCAGCCTCAGATGTTTACAGTTTGTGTGACCCTGGGAAAGTCATTTAACCCTGTTTGCCTCACTTTCCTCATTTGTAAAATGAGCCGGAGGAGGAAATGACAAACCTCTTCAGTATCTCTTACAAGAAAACCCCAGAGTCACAAGGAGTCAAACATGACTGACTGATTAAACATCAACAAGCGAAGTGCCTTGTACATGGTAGGCACTTGATAAATGCTTATTGATTAATTTCTATTCAGAGCATTTCAAATATACTTATAGCAAGTTCAGAACACATATTTTGACTGTTTTTGCTACATTGACATTCTAGATAAAAGGTGATATACTAATTTATAATATGTTTATTATCATACATCATATATCAGAAAACTTGCAGGAGATGATTGAGTAAAATAAGTAGAAACAGAAGCTGATTACAATTAATAAAGTAAGGAGAGTGACAAGGTGAATGCCTACCAGCATTTTGTCTCAGTAAATCTACAGGGGAGCAAGAATCATAAGGACTGAAAAGCACATTTCCAGAAAGTATGGAAAGCAAGGATCATTTTACAGTGACCTACATAGAGTATACAATGTTTGTGCTTTTGCCATGTCCAGATGATTATCTATGCTCAAAGTGTAGGATGGTCTCTTGCGCTCTCTCTCTCTTTCTCTCTCTCTCTCTCTCTCTCTCTCTCTCTCTCTCCTGGAAGAAAGGGTAAAGAGGCTGCTCCACTCTTCCTAGGCCCAGAGACTCAGATATCAGTCCTTTTGCAGTCCTGACCTCATCCACTGAGCAGGGTCACTAACATAAGGCTCAATCTCCTTTCTTCCCTCTGCTTCAAAGAGAACTGACATCAGCCTCTGCCATTTACAAGACTCTTTCTTTTGTACTTAATAGTATTTTATTTTTTTTCCCAATTACATGTAAAGATAGTTTTCAGTGTTCATTCTTTTTAAGATTTTGAGTTCCAAGTTTTTCTCCCTCCTCGCTCCCCAAGCAATCTGATACAGGATATATATGTACAATCATGTTAAACATATTTCCAAATTAGTCATGCTGTGAAAGAAGAATCAGAACACAAGGGAAAAACCATGAGAAAGAAAAAAACAAACAAGAAACAACAAAAAAAGCAAAAATAGTGTGCTTTGATCTGCATTCAGATTCCATAGTTCTTTCTCTGCATGTGGATAGCATTTTCCACCACAAATCCTTTGTAATTGCCTTGGATAATTGTATTGCTGAGAAGAGCGAAATCTATTCTAGCTGATCATCGTACAATGTTGCTGTTACTGTGTATAATGTTCTCCTGGTTCTCACCTCACTCAGCATCAGTTCATGTAAGTCTTTCCAGGTTTTTCTGAAGTTTGCCTACTTATCATTTCTTATTGCACAATAGTATTGCACCACAATCATATGCCACAACTTGTTCAGCCATTCCCAATTGATGGGCATCCCCTCAACTTCCAATTCTTTGCCTCCACAAAAACAGCTGCTATAAATATTTTTGTATATATGGGTCCTTTTCCCTTTTTTATGATCTCTTTGGGATATAGACCTAGTAGTGGTATTGCTGGATCAAAGGGATCACAGTTTTATAACTCTTTGGGCATAGTTCCAAATTGCTCTCCAGAATGGTTAGATCAGTTCATGATTCCACCAACAATGAATTAGTGTTCCAATTTCCCCACATCTTCTCCAACATTTATCGTTTTCCCTTTCTGTCATATTATCCAGTCCGATCGGTATGAGGGGTACCTCAGAGTCATTTACAGGACTCTTGAAGGTTGCAGCCTCAGTCAAAATCTCTATATCTCTATCCTATTGCCAACAAGCTTACACTTCTTCCTCTCCTAAGCTCAATAGTAATAACAATAGCTAGCATTTATATACCACTTTAAGGTTTGCAAAGCACTTTACAAATATCATATCATTTTATTTTCATAAGAACCTTTTTTTTTACATGTAAGGAAACCAAAGCAGATGGAAGTGATGTGATTTACCCTGGGTCACATGGCAAGTAAATGTAAGAGGCCAGATTTAAATTCAACTCTTCCAACTTCAGGTCCAGTATCCACTGAGCAACCTAGCTTCCTTATTACCACTCCTTGCTCTCTCATCCCAACCCACCTTACCCTGAATTCTCTCAAATCCTTGTCCAGTTCTTCCTTGCCCTTCCATTGTACCCCCTGGAACTCCCATTTTATCAACAATAAACTTTTCTTTATCTTAGACTTTCTCACATTCCATCTCTTGGAGTTCATGGAGACTTGGATCTCCATCTAAAGATACACATTGCTTGCCACCATCTCAGGTGCTGTATATTTCTCCTCTCAGGACTACTAACAAACTGCACCAGGATAAGTGGGTATACTCGAGATCTCCTTCTGCTGCCCTGACTCAACACCATCTCCTCCTTGGTAGTTGCTATAAATATATTTATTCTTATCCAATCCTGGTTGTAATTTTCCACTGGCCCCTACATGACTGCTATCCACTTCTAGGGATTCATATAGTGACACATGAGCCTGCAAAAAGCAATCCAGATAGTTAAAGTATCCATGCCAACCATGCTTACCTCAAACTCTGACTCAGTGCATGACCTCCTACTTCTGTACCTCTGCGCCAACATCCATCTTGTGCTGTCAATGCCACCACCCTTAAAGATTCCCCCTCTGATTGGTGAGTTCATCTCCAGGATCTGCATTTCAGTAAGTACTCATGCCATCCATGCTCACTTCAAATCAAGTTTAGACCATGTCTTCTTGGACTACTTCTCCACCTCACCCCTCCCCACAGCCCCCCCCCCCACCATGAGTAATTGAGTAACCCTACTTTTTTGCTTCCCTTTTATGTTTTTTTCCTCCATTAGAGTGTAAGCTTCTGGAGGGGGGGGGAAGCCAAGATGGCAGCTGGAAAGCAGGGACTTGCCTAAAGCTCTCCCCCAGGTCCCTCCAAACACCTATAAAAATGGCTCTGAACAAATTCTAGAACGGCAGAACCCACAAAACAGTAGAGGGAAGCAGGGCTCCAGCCCAGAACAGCCTGGATGGTCACTGGGTAAGGCCTATCGCACAGAGCTTGGAGCAGAGAGGAGCAGAGCCCATCGTGGGCTGCGCCTGGACCAATCAGAATGGGAGACAGGCGGAACAGACCTTAGCACCCTGAATCAGTGAGCTGTGGCAGTTACCAGACTTCTAACCCACAAACACCAAAGGCTACAGACAGATTTGTGGGAAAAAGCTGCGGGGACAGAGTGAAAGAAGTTCGTGGTGGGCTACCGTCCCAGGGTGCGGTGGAGGTGGTGCAGCTCTTAGGCTGCTTCCAGAGTTACAGCTGCAGTTGCTTCCGGCCCCAGGCCCACCTGGTGGGAGGAATTAAGCTGTGGATCAGAGCGGGAGTGCAGAGCCTGCTCAGATCTGAGTCACTGTCCAGGTTGGCGGTTCTTGGGGGAGGAGGAGCACTGGTGGGGCAGAACTTGCTGTGTAGAAGTAGTTCTGAAAATAGCAGTGCAGCCCCTCAAGGTTGGGGCAAAGTACTCTCTACTCTACGAATAGTCGTACCCTGACAAAAAGCTCAAGGGTCAAGTAGTTGGCTGGGAACATGAACAGGCAGCAAAAATGGACCCAGATTCAGAATCAGATTTGGGAATCTTTCTGTGGTGACAAAGAAGACCAAAACATACAGCCAGAAGAAGTCAACAAAGTCAAAGAGCCTATATCAAAAGTGTCCAAGAAAAATATGAATTGTTCTCAGGCCACGGAAGAGCTCAAAAAGGATTTGGAAAAGCAAGTAAGAGAAGTAGAGAAAAAATAGGGAAGATAAATGAGAGTGATGAAAGAAAATCATGAAAAACAAGTCAATGACTTGCTAAAGGAGACCCCAAAAAATACTGAAGAAAATAGCACTTTAACAAATAGACTAACTCAAATGGCAAAAGAGCTCCAAAAAGCCAATGAGGAGGGGAATGCTTTGAAAGGCAGAGTTAGCCAAATGGAAAAGGAGGTCCAAAAGACCACTGAAGAAAATACCACCTTAAAAATTAGACTGGAGCAAGTGGAAGCTAGTGACTTGATGAGAAATCAAGATATTATAAAACAGAACCAAAGGAATGAAAAAATGGAAGATAATATGAAATATCTCATTGGAAAAACCATTGACTTGAAAATAGATCCAGGAGAGATAATTTAAAAATTATTGGACTACCTGAATGCCATAATCAAAAAAAGAGCCTAGATATCATCTTTCAAGAAATTATTAAGGAGAACTGCCCTGATATTCTAGAGCCAGAGGGTAAAATAGAAATTGAAAGAATCCACCGATCTCCTCCTGAAAAAGATCCCAAAAAGAAAACTCCTAGGAATATTGTCACCAAATTCCACAGCTCCCAGATCAAGAAGAAAATACTGCAAGCAGCCAGAAAGAAACAATTGAGTATTGTGGAAACACAATCAGGATAATACAAGATCTAGCAGCTTCTACATTAAGGGATTGAAGGGCTTAGAATATGATATTCTGGAGGTCAAAGGAGCTAGGATTAAAACCAAGAATCACCTACCCAGCAAAACTGAGTATCATGCTTCAAGGCAAAATATGGATTTTCAATAAAATAGAGGACTTTCAAATATGAGAATCAAGAGAAGCATGAAAAGGTAAACAAGAAAGAGAAATCATAAGGGACTTACTAAAGTTGGACTGTTTTGTTTACATTCCTACATGGAAAGATGATGTGTATAATTCATGAGACCTCAGTATTAGGGTAGCTGAAGGGAATATAGATAGATAGATAGATAGATAGATAGATAGATAGATATAGACAGAGGGCACAGAATGAGTTGAAAATGAAGAGACAATATCTAAAAAAATAAAATCAAATTAAGGGATGAGAGAGGAATATATGGAGAGGGGGAGAAAGGGAGAGATGGAATGGAATAAATTGTCTCTCATGAAAGTAGCAAGAAAAAGCAGTTCATTGGAAGAGAAGAGGGAGCAGGTGGCGGGGAATGAGTGAATCTTGCTCTCATCAGATTTGACCTGAGGAGAGAATAACATACACACTCAATTGGGTATCTTGCCCCACAGGAAAGAAGGAGGAAGGAGATAAAAAAGGGGGGATGATAGAAGGGAGGGCAGATAGGGGGAGAAGGTAATCAAAAGCAAACACTTTCAAAAAGGGACATGGTCAAGGGAGAAAATTGAATAAAGGGGGACAGGATAGGAGGGAGCAAAATATAATTAGTCTTTCACAACATGAGTATTGTGGAAGGGTTTTGCACAATGATACACATGTGGCCTATGTTGAATTGCTTGCCTCCTTAGGTAGGGTGGGTGGGGAGGGAAGAGGGGAGAGAATTTGGAACTCAAAGTTTTAAAAGCAGATGTTCAAAAAAAAAGTTGTTTTTGCTTGCAACTGGGAAATAAGATATACAGGCAATGGGGCATAGAAATCTATCTTGCCCTACAAGAAAGTAAGGGAAAGGGGGATGGCAGGGGGGAGTGGGGTGACAGAAGGGAGGGCTGACAGGGGAATGGGGCAATCAGAATATATGCCATCTTGGAGTGGGGGGGAGGGTAGAAATGGGGAGAAAATTTGTAATTCAAAATGTTGTGGAAATCAATGCTGAAAACTAAAAATATTAAATAAAAAAAGAGGGCCTGGAATAACAGGTATATAGCCAAAATGTTGCATTAGCATCCTCAAAATATTAAAAAGAGCCAGAGGAAGATATCCTGTACTTCAGTTTAATTCTCTCTGCAGAATTCATCGAAGGACATTCCAAGAGAAAACAAACTCCTTGAGAATGTGAACTCCTTGAGAATGAAGACTGTTTATTTTTTGTCATTTTATTTCCTGAAACTTGCTAAAGCCCGGACTATACTAGTCAGTCAATAAATGTGTGTAGAATAAATGGAAGACATGGGTGAGAATTGTATAAAATCATAAGTAACACAAATGATTCAATCTGCTCTGCCAAAATAAATACCCACACTTAGGGAAAAAAAAAAGAATGTAAGCTTCTTCAGGGCAGGGATTATCTTTTTGTTTATATTTGTTTTCCTACCTCTTAGCACAGTACCTGGCACATAGTAAGTGCTTAATAAATGCTTGATTTATTGATCTATTGATCTAGCTAAAGATTACAAAGTCTTGGGCAAAGACTTTAGGGACCCAGGTGGTTTATTCATCACTGTTGCCTATTAGAAGTAAGGATTTGAAAAGAGAAAAACAATTTGGGAAGTGAATAGCTGGTTAAGAGTGTTAATAGTGTTTGGGAATGGGATTTGGATTTCTTTACTGGTCAGAATGTTTTTGGTTAGAGCCTTCAAAATCTAATAAAAGGTCTTTAAATAGGAAGACAGAAGGAGAAAGCTACCTTGCACATCAACCAAGCTAGATACCATTGAGTTGAAAATGAAGTTGCAATGTAGTGTAACCCCTGGCTTTATCGAGAAAGTCAGCCTTGGAACAATGGGAGGCTCTCAAGAATAAAATTCCAAAGATACAAAGAAAATTAATTCTGATGAGGAGAGAAAGAAGGACTAGTTTAAAGAGCGATAGGAATACACAGCGAATTCACCAAGCAATTTTGAAAAACAACATGTAATATCATAGAATCTTAGATTTGGAACTAGAAAGAATGTTGGAGGTCATACAGTTCAGCCCTCTCATCATATGTATCAGGAAACTGGGATCCAGAGAGAGGAAGAGACTTATCTAAGGTCCCACAGGGGTGAGTAGCAGAGCCAGGATTCTGACTTAGTGGGACAGCCCGCTCCAAATCCAATGCTCTTTACATTGCACCTCATTGCCTCCATACACTGCTAAAATGTGAGGCAGGTAATGAGAAATGAGTCAAAGTGTAGCATGGTCCCTTAAGAATGGTGTCAGTCTCAGAATGAGCTGAGACTAAGGAGGAGAACTGAGGGCAATAAAAAGTGAGTGAGAGGGTAAAGGCTATATTAGGAGAAACAGAAGGATAGGAAAACTGCCAAGGGAGTGAAGACGGAGATAAATATCAAACAAAGGAAGAGATGTTAAATTCTTTTGCTTCTCTTTTCTCTGCCAAGTGTTTAGATATTTACTAAATGTGTGACTGGGCAAATCACTTAAGCTCTCAACCTCAGTCTCTTCATGTATAAAATGAGAGTAATAATGCCTACTAAGGTTGTTGAGATTCTAATGAGATAATGAATGTAAAGTCCTTCATAAAGCTCAAATGTCAGCCATTATTAATTACCTTTGGGAAAGAAAGAATAGAACAAATATGAGTAATGGGGGGGGGACACCTAAGGTAAGAGAGCACTAAGCTGCTCTTGATCAACAAATTAATTAATAATAACAGTTAGCAAGGCAACTGGGTGGCCCAGTGGATAGAGCACCAACCCTACAGTCAGGAGGACCAGAGTTCAAATGTGACCTCAGACAATTGATGCTTACTAGCTGTGTGACCCTGGGCAAGTCACTTAGCCCTGATTGCCTTGCCAAAAAAATTTAATAGTAATAGCTAGCATTTATATGTC
This sequence comes from Trichosurus vulpecula, assembly GCF_011100635.1. Classification (NCBI taxonomy): domain Eukaryota; kingdom Metazoa; phylum Chordata; class Mammalia; order Diprotodontia; family Phalangeridae; genus Trichosurus; species Trichosurus vulpecula. The sequence goes on from NC_050575.1 coordinate 326,441,293, forward strand.
ACTTTATAAATTTTATCTCATTTTATCTCACAACAACCCCGTGAGATTAGGTGCTATTATTATCCTTATTTTAGATGAATTTAGCAGAATTAATTTCAATTAAATTTTAATGAGGGAAGACAACAAATAAAGAGGAGCTGGAGATGTATGCGGAGGGTGGGAGGAAGGGAATGGCTGAAGATATCTGGAACCACATTGTCGGGTGTAGGAATAGAAATGGTGACTCAGTGGAGTTGAGTACAGATCATATAACTACATGTAACCTCTAGTAAACATCTGAGGCTAAATCCGAATTTAGGTCTTCCTGACTCTAAGTCCTGAGTTGTTTACTATATCACCTAGTTACCTAATCAATCAACAAGCATTATTTATCAAGTGACTACTGTGTGCCAGACATAGTGATAAGCCCTGGGGATAAAGTCCCTCTCTTCAAGAAACTTACATTCTATTTTGAGTTCAAGTCACCTGCTCCAGAAGAATTACACCCTCAGGAACTGAAAGGTCTTGAGGATTTGATTGTTGGGCCATTGCCAGTGATATTTGAAAGATCACGAAGAAGGGGAAGGACACTACAGATTGAAGAAGGCCAAATGTCCTGGGTTTGTTTTTTTGTTGTTGTTGTTGGCTTTTTTTTTTTATCAAAGAGAAATAAGTAGCCCTTCATTTCTGGGAACATTTTAGAATGTAAAAGATGGTTAGTGAACATGCCAAAAAAAAAAAAAACCAAAAACTGTAATCCAAAAGAGACTATATGGTTTCTTCAAAAACAGGTCACACCCAATAAATTTCATTTCCTTTGCAGGCAGAGGTTCTAAGCTGGTAGATCAGGTGTATACTATAGTTATAATTTACCTAAATTTTAGCAAAGCATTTGATAAAGTCTTCTTATGGTAATCTTGTGAGAGAGATGCAGAAATTGGGCTAAATGATCATACAGATAGAAAAATTCAGAGCTGGTTGATTGTCTGGGCTCAAAGAATAGTCAACAATGGTTCCATGTCAAGTGGCAGTGGCCCATCAATCAAATCTACAAGTTCTTTGGAGAGAGTACTCCAATGGAGTGCCCCTAGACTCTATGTTTGGTTTTGAGCTGTTTAATTTTTTTTCTTTTACCAATTATGTGGATTTAAAAAATACGCTAGATTTAATACTCAAATTTGCAAGTGACATAAAAGCGAGAGGAATAGCTAACACATTGGATGACAGAGTCAAGATTCAAAATTATCTTGGCAGGCTAGAGCATTGGGCTAAATCTAATAAGATAAAATTCAGTAGGGATAAATGTAAAGTCTTATGTTTGGGTTCAAAAAATCAACTTCATCGATACAAGATGAAGGGTTATGGCTGGACAAGATTTTTTGAAAAAGAACTGGAAGTTTTAGTGGATTGCAAGCTCAGTATGAATCAATGTTGTGATATTACAGCCAAGAAAATGAATTCAATCATTAATAGCATTTAGAAAGGCAAAATACACAAGAATGAGGAGCTAACGATCCCTCCATACTCTGTTCTGCTCATACTGTTATCTGGAGGATACTGCGTTGTTACAGGGGACAAGTTTTAGGAAAGTATATTACAAACTGAGGAATATGCAGGGGACAGCCACCAGCAAGGCCTTGAGTTCATACTATACGAGGAGCAGTTGAAGAAAATAAGCTTCTGTGAAAGGGGGAATGTTTAAGCCTAGAAAGGAAAAGACTTAGTGGGGAAATGATAGCTCCCTTCAAGTATTTTAAGGGCTATGGTATAGAAGGATTAGACTTGTTTTGACCAGTCTGAGAAGGCAGGACTGAAAGCAATGGGTAGAAGTTATAAAGAGTTAAATCTAGGCTTGATGTCTTGATAAACTTCCTAACAATAAAAAAGATCGAAAGGTCAAATGACCTGGCTCACTGCTCAGTAGGCTCCCTCTTACAAGTCTTCCAGCAAAGGTGGTGGAATAACCACTCATCAGCTACAATGCAGCAGGAATTCATGCTCAAGTATGGGATGAACTAGATTGCCACTGGGGTCCCTTCTAACTGTGACTATCATTCTATTTTTTTTAAGCAACACAATAAAAAATAATACACAAATGTTATTACACCCTTTTCTCAATCACTCAATTGCTAGTGCCCTACCTCCCTAATTATTTCTTATTTAATTACCTCATATTTATTTTATTTAGACAGTCAAGTGGTGTAGTCCATAAGGCACTGACCTTGGAGTCAGAAAGACTTGAGTTAGAATCCAGCGTTAGACATTCACTGGCTGTGTGATCCTTGGCAGGTCACTTAACCTCTTTCTGCCTCAGTTTCCTCATCTCTAAAATGGGGTTAAATAACATTTAACATCTACTTCCCAATACTATTGTAAGGATCAAATGAGACAATATTTGTAAAGCACTTTGTAAACCTTAAAGCATTATAATAATGCTAGTTATTATTTTGTATTCATTCTTTATATATTTATACTATATATTCTTATATATATATATATATATATATATATATATATGTATATGTTGTTTCCCTTGACAGAAGGTAAGCTTCTTAAGAGTAGGAATATTTTTCACTTTTTGTCTTTATATCCCCAACACTTAAGTCTAGTGACAGGCACAGAGCAGGCTCTTAATAAATGCTTCTTCATTGATTGAAGAACAAGATGAGAAGGGAACATTGAAGAAAATAGGTCATTATTGTTATTATTTTGTTAAAGCTAATATATTCCTGCTTTAAAAGAAGTTGGGAATTTATGACATTAAATTTTGTTATCTGAAGGGTTGTTTTGTTGATGATTGCTAAATTAAGAATAAAAAACGATTTAATAGAAAAAAGATTTGCTGAATCACAGCAGAGATCCAGTTGAGGCTAAATAACATTAATTTGAAGGAGACCAAATCAACAATTTTCTAATTTTCTGCAATAAAGCTCAACCTCCTGAGAGCAGAAGCAGGGACAAGGTAGGGGTTACCCAGCATTGAAGATTAGCAGGGTTAGAACACCAGCAGATCAGAAGAGGCAAGGGATTCTAAGCAGTGACAAGTATGTCACTAAAACAGCTGACCATGAGGTTTAGCTAGGCTGGGTGAGGATGCAAGCAAAGCCAGGGATGATGGATTAAGATGATGGACTAAGAGAATGCGAAGCACCAATGGACTAAAAGTCATGGTGAAGACTAGTTTCAGTTGCAATGAAAGAATGTGAAGGGGAGAGGATTCTGGGATGATGGTGGTGTAGGTCAGAAAATTTCAAAAGTTCTCCAGATTTCCTCCATAAGCAAAATAGTGCCTCAGGGTGAACATAGAGGGGCAAAAATAAACATGAGTTGGTGCAGAACAGTGATCCTCCTGAGACAATCATAGAAGATACCTCCCTCCTTGCCTCAAAAAAAAAAATTCGAAGTCCAAGGTTTGGTCCCCGCGAAATGTAAACACTCCAGGCTAGTTCCATTGAAACAACAAGCAGGGAGCCCTAGGGCTAGCCTCAGCCCCAGCTGTAGGAATTTTCACCTCCTGGACAGTATGGGAATTAGGGCATGGGGGGTGGGGGGGAAGATTGAAGGAACCTCTCCAGATAAGGTATGTCAGGCCCAGCTGTGCTGCCATCACAGGGAGAGAAGGAACCAGCACATACCTAGTGAGTGCAGAAGCAGTGAGACTGGATGCTGCTGGCTATGGGCACTTACAGGAAGGTGGAGACCTTGGTTTCTGTTCCAAGCCAGCAGGGAGATCTGAAGCCACCGGCACCATTCCCCCATACCCCCAGGAGTAAAGGTAATTACATTAATAAGCAGCTACAATTTTTTTAAAAAGCAGGCTAAGGAGAAAGAATCCAACTATAGAAAGTTACTACAGGAATAGAGAAGACTGAGGTTCATCTTCAGAGGAAGATACTGAAGAAAAAAAGCCTCTCCTAGAGCAAGGAATAGTTTACCTGTCAGATTTATGAAGAATGGAAGAATTTATGACCAAACAAGAGATAAATTGATAAGTTTTTGCGCAAACAAAGCAAAATGCAAACAAGATTGTGAGTGAACCTGAAAATTGGGAAAGAATTTTTACAACCAGTTTCTCTGATAAAGGCCTCATTTCTAAAATACATAGAGAACTGAGTCAAATTTATAAGAATACAAGTCATTCCCCAATTGATATATCGTCAAAGAACATGAACAGGCAGTTTTCAGATGAAGAAATTAAAGCTATCTATAATCATATGAAAAATGCTCTAAAACACTGTTGATTAGTGAAATGCAAATCAAAACAACTCTAAGGTACCACATCACACCTATCAAATTAGCTAACATGACAAAACAAGAAAATGATAAATGCTGGAGAAGATGTGGGATAATTGGAACACTAATCCATTGTTGGTGGAATTGTGAACTGATCCAACCACTCTGGAGAGCAATTTGGAAATATGCCCAAAAGGCTATAAAACTGTACATACCCTTTGACCCAGCAATACCACTTCTAGGTCTGTACCCCAAAGAGAGCAAAGGAAAAGGAAAAGGACTTATATGAACAAAAATGTTGATGGCAGCTCTTTTTGTGGTGGCAAAGAATTGGAAATTGAGGATGCCCATCAGTTGAGGAATGGCTGAACAAGTTGTGGCATATTACTGTGATGAAATACTATTGTGCTATGAGAAATGATGAACAGGTAAACTTCAGGAAAACCTGGAGAGATTTGAATAAACTGATGCTGAGTGAAGTGAGCAGAATCAAGAGAACATTGTACACAGTGACAGCCACAGTGTGCAATGACTAACTTTGATAGACTTATCTCTTCTTAGCAGTGCAAGGATCCAAGACAACTCCAAAGGACACATGATGGAAAATGCTGTCCACATCCAGAAAAAGAACTATTGAGTCTGAATGCAAATTGAAGCAAATTATTTGCTCTCTTTTTTTTTTCATTTTGTGTTTGTTTCTTCTATCTTGTGGTTTCTCACATTGGTTCTAATTCTTCTTTACAACATGACTAATGTGAAAATAGGTTCAATATGAATATATATGCAGAGCCATATTCATAGAGCCTATATCAAATTATGTGCCACCTTGGGTGGGGGGAGAAAATTTGGAACTCAAAATCTTATGGAAGTGAATGTTGAAAACTAAAAATAAATTTAAAAATTAATTTTTTTGAAAAGCCTCTCCTATCTCAAACAGTAATGTCAAATGTCACCTGCCTCAAAAGAATTCACAGAAGAACTTTAAAAAACTTTAAAAATTAAATGAGAGAGTTTGGGGAAAAATTAAAAATAAGAACAATATAAAAAAAAAGATTATGAAAACAAAGTCAACCAATTATAAAAGGAGATCCTAAATCTTAAGGAAGAAAATGACTCTTTGAAAATTAGGATTGGGGCACAGGAAGCCAGCAAAGTTCTAAGAGCCCAAGAAATAATAAGCCCCCCCCCAAAAGAATGCAAAAATAGAAGAGAATGTGAAACATAAAAAAACAACTGATCTAGAGAACAGATCAAGAAGGGAAAATATAAGAACAATAAAACTACCTGAAAGCTATGATCAAAAAAAGAACCTTGATACAATAATACAAGGAATAATTAAAGAACATTGTCCTGAAGTATTAGAACAAGAGGAGAAATAGAAAAAAAATCAACCCATCACCACCTGAAAGAGATCCTGGGAAGAAAACCTACAGGAATATTATAGTCAGGTTCCAAAACCCCCAGCTCAAGGATCAAATAATAGAAACAACAAGAAAAAAGAAACAATTTAAATATGGCAAAGCCACAGTTAGAATCATACAAGACCTAGCAGTGGCAACACTAAAAGACCATGGGTCTTGGAACACTATAAATAAAAAAAACAAAAGAACTGGGGCCATGGCCAAAAATGTCATACTTAGCAAAGCTTAGCATAATCCTGAATGAAAAAAAATGAACATTCAATGAACTGCCAGACTTTCAGTATTTTGTTGCCAAAAAAAAAAAAACACCAAAAACCTTAACTTAATAGAAAATTTGACATACAAGATCTAAGAGAAATATAAGGTACACATCAAAGACTAATTACAAGGAACTCAATAAAGACAGACTATTTACTTTTTATATGAGGAAATATAAAACATATGGCTAAGATTGTTGTTAGTAATTGGGTAGTTTGAAAGGTTGGGGAAGACTTGAGTATGACGTGATTTTAAAAAATAAAACCATTTAGGAAAAAGTAAAAAGAATAATTATCTTATACAAATGAGGCACTAGAGAAAGAACTGACATAGAGGAATTAGGTGGGGGAGGAGGGCTGGTAGTTCTGGAACCCTACTCTCAACAGGAATGGTTTAAAGAGGGAACAATAGATATACATCTAGAAGGGTAAGAAAGTCTTCTAAATTCAGAGAGAAATAAAAGGCTAAGGAGATAGGGAAGGGGGAGAAGATAAAGGACAGATTTTTAGAGGAAACTCTAGATCTGGGTTAAAGAGAGAACTATATATATATATATATAAAACACATATATATGCATTCATACATATATATTTAGATGGTAATAAAAGTCTTCTAAATTTAAAAAGAAATGAGGATGAAGGAATAGGATGGGGACTATAGCAAGGTGTCTAGATTAACAAGAATGGGATGAATAAGGAATAACATATTTAGAAGGCTATAAAAGTCTTCTAAATTCAGATAGAAACAAGAGGGTAAGGGAAAAGGGTGGGGTGGAGAGGTTAAGGGAAGGGTCTTTGGTTGGGGTAGGTTAAGTAATAGGAGGGCAAGGTAGTGGGTAAAAGTAAACTAGAGGAATCAGGAGGGATAGGAACTAAGATGTATATAAGTGTATGTGTATGTATATGTATATGTGTGTGTGTGCGTGCGTGTAAGTATCCACACTTAATTGTAGAGTTCTTGGGGGAGGTAGAGGAGGAAGGGAGAAAAAAAGAATAAAGCAAAAAGTGCACAGCAGAGTACAAAAGAAAACTCACAAGGAAACAAAGAAAAGATGGATAGCTCTGAACACAATGTGTAGTATTTATAGACTTTCTTGAAATGGAAATTTATTGGTGTATTTTGAATCCTCTCATGTTCTGCTGTGCACATGGCAATGCTTTTTTTTTCTTTTCTTATTTTGTACTTAAGTTTATGTTTCTATTTCTTTTCTTATTGTGTATTTAAGTTTTAGTATTTGTTTAAAATAAATTAATTTTTTTTAAAGAGTCTATAAGAGAGGTAGGGACAGGTCAGAGTAGAATTACAGAGTTTCAGATGTTAAAGTGATGGTACAGTTCCAGGTGATGATGAGGATAATAATGACACAGATTTGTGTGGTGCTTCAAAATTCACAGGACCATAGATCTAGAGCTAGAAGGGACCTCAGAGGCCATCTAGACCAACCCCAATTTTATCAGTAAAGAAATGAGGACCAGGGAGATGAAGTCAATAGTCAATAAACATTTATTAAGTGCTTACTATGTGTTGGGGCAGCTAGGCAGTGCAGTGGATAGAGTGAACTGGCCCCAGAGTCAGGAGGACCTGAGCTCAAATCTAGTCTCAGACACTTACTAGCTGTGTGACCCTGGACAAGTCACTTCACCCTGTTGGCCTCAGTTTCCTCATTTGTAAAACGAGCTGGAGAAGGAAATGATAAATCACTCCAGTATCTTTGTCAAGAAAACCTCAAATGGAGTCATGAAGTGTTGGACATGACTAATGGACTCAACAACAAATGTCTCAGGCACTGTGCTACGTATTGAGGAAACAAATTTAAAAAAAAAAATAGTCTCAGCCTCAAGGAACTTACAATATAATGGGGGAAGACAACAAAAGGAAGCTGAAAAGCAGGGACGGGGACTGGGAACTCAGAGAGAAGTCCCAAAGTAGTGCAGCCAAGTGAGAAATGAAGAGATGTCTGAACTAGGATCTTTCCTTAAATGGAGGTTTAGTGTTCATAACGGTTAAATTACTTTGTCCAAGGTGACATACGTAGTCAGGATAGGATTTGAAATCAGGTCCCATGACTCCAGAGTTTACAAAGCATATTCCTCACAACATCCTTCGAGGTAGAAAACAGAAGCTCAGAGAGATTGTCATTTGGCCAGAGTATAGTGCCCCATTAGCTACTCTGATAAATTGTACTCCCATTAGGTTCCCCTGAGGACAACTGCCCCAGACTCAAGGTATTGTGAGTACTCTACGGGTCCATGTTCCTAAAACTATTGTTCACAAGTCCCGCCAATGTCTTATCTTTCTATGGACAATCCAAGGTCACAATTACCTTAGAGCAAAGGCATTTATTGGGAACAGCTTAGCAAGAGGATTTGTTGAGGTCTAGTGGTGCTGAGACCCCAAAGTTCAAGGGCAAACAACACAGGTCCTGCCTCAAATGCATTTGACCCAAGCCTTCTTTCAGCCAAAGACAAGGTTTATTAGAACACGGATAGGGGTGGGGGAGATTTTAAGAATCCATGCCAGTGGCCAGATTCTTAAGGAATCTGAGCATTTATGTCATTTGTAGTGACAAGCAGACCAGATTGAATCTGAGCCCCTTAAAAGAGGCAAGATGGACCTTTTATACAAAAGACTATGGGAACTGAGAAGGGGTCTAGATGGAATTAAGGAGTAGTGGTCTAGGGTGGGGCCAGGTGCAAACAATGAGAGCCACAATGAAAGGATTAACTGGGAAGGGCCGGGTGCACCACTCCCCTTCCCTGAATGCCAGGGACCTGGGCCACTTGGGAAAGTCCAGGGGCTTTTCCTTTTTGGGATCCAGATTCCAAAGACACAGTCTTTTCCTTTTAGGGGATTCAGGTCCAATCTCCATCAGGTTGACATTAAAGTATTTCCCAATAATAGTTGGCTCAAGGGCTGGAGTAGAATTTATTACGTAAAAAGAGCAGGGGTAGCAATCATGATCTCAAAGTGTGAGAGATCAGTGAAAATTAAGTTTCCACAGAATAATGAAGTGTCAGCTTGAACAAAGAAGGGAATAAAAATCAACTAAGGCAGGTAGGCCCTGCCAATCAGAGAAGAACTAGTGGTTTTCTGAAAACCACAAACCCAGGATATAAGCAAAACCGGCCTAAACCAGCCAGATAACAGTCAGGGCTGAAGAGAGAACTGGGTCAAATTGCTATTACACATGCTTAATTGGGAAATTGAATATTACCTTACACATTGACAGGGAGGAGTTTGTCGCAATTTTTGAACATGGGATGTATGACGAGGGGGGTGGAACATGCTTACACATATTGAGGAGAGAACATACAAGGAGGTGTATCAGGAACAGTATAACCCAGAAGGGACCAATGGGTTCTCTGAAAGGAGGTACTGAGCTGACGCTGCATCAATCCGAGTCAGTCTAACCCTAAAAAGCTGCCCCCGCTACCCTACTCCTTACTCCCTCTTCCTAAAGAAGGGCGGAGTCCACTCGTGGCCAGGAACTTAAACCCAATGCCCTTGGATTCCTCAATAATAAATTGTCCTTGATACATAAATCTCTGTGCCAAGCGTATTTCTGACACAAAGTTAAAGCTAAAATGGATTTAATTAAAAGAGAAAAATAGGTAAACTACATTATGTGTCACCAATATTATTCAACATTGTTTAAAATAACTAGACAGTATAAAATACCTGAGAGTATACCTGCCAAAATAGACACAGGAACTACATGAACATAAACATAAAATACTTTTTATACAAATAAAGTCATATTTAAATAATTGGAATAATATTTATTGTTCATGGGTAGGTAAAGCCAATATAATGAAAAAATGACAATTTTACCTAATTAATCTATTCAATGTCATCCCAAATAAATTTTTATTAAATTTTTAAATTTATTTTTATTTTTCAACATTCACTTCCATAAGATTTTGAGTTCCAAATTTTCTCCCCATCTCTCCCCTCCCCTCACCCCAAGATGGCATGTAATTTGATATAGGCTCTCCAAATACATTCATATTAAACCTATTTTCACATTAGTCATGTTGTAAAGAATTAGAACCAATGGGAGAAACCACAAGATAGAAGAAACAAACAAAAAAGAAAGAGCAACTAATATGCTTCAATTTGCATTCAGACTCAATAGTTCTTTTTCTGGCTGTGAACAGCATTTTCTATCACGTGTCCTTTGGAGTTGTTTTGGATCCTTGCATTGCTAAGAAGAGATAAGTCTATCAAAGTCAGTCATTGCAAATTGTGGTTGTTACTGTGTATTTAAATTTAAAATGAATAACAAATTTACCAAAAAATAAATAAAGGTTTAGGCAGTCACAGAAGACTCAGGAG